>NC_133900.1:2690022-3387545 GCF_964199755.1 Larus michahellis
CGTTCCTGGAGACACTGCGATCAAATCCTACAATTGCCTAATAGCACTTTCCATGTGGGAGATATGCCAAGGTGTGCTTTGGTTTGGAGCACAACTCTCTCGAGAGAACGTTAGCAAAGAGGTAAGCGGGAGAGTAAGAAAGCAGTACTCAAAGACAGGGAGAACAAGTCCTACATTTCCCACCTGGCACTTCCCATGTGGGAAGTATAGCAGGATGTATTTTGGTTTTGAGGAACTGTCAGCAGACAGTGTAGGCAGAAAAGTTGCTGGCTCACTGAATGCCGTTCCTGGAGACCCTGCGATCAATGTGGGAGATATGTCAAGATGTGTGTTGGTTTTGAGGACGGCTCTCTGGAGAGTCTTAGCAAAGAGGTCACACGGAGAATCAGAGCAATTCTCAGAGACACTGAGAACAAGATCGACAATTCCCTCCTGGCACTTTCCCTGTAGGAGATACCGCAAGACGTTTCTGTATATTGGGCACAGCGCTCTGCAGGGTGTTAGCAGAGACTTTCCCGGGACAGTGAAACCCGACATCAGAGACACTGAGAAGAAGCCCCAATGTTCCTTCCAGTCATTTTCAGTGTGGGTGCCTTCTCCACGTGGTTCCTGGTTTCACTGCAGCTCTGAAGAGAATGTTAGCAAAGAGGTAAGCGGGACTGTGAAAACAGTACTCAAAGACAGGGAGAGCAAGCTCTCTCTTGGCACTTTCAATGTGGGACATAGAGCGAGATGTTTGCTGCTTTTACTTTTGGCTGTTGGGAGATGTACAGCACAAAGATATCTAGGTGATTTGAAGCAGTTCTGAGAAAGTCTAAGCATAATCGCCACTTTTCCCTCCTGGCATTTTCCATGTGGGAGATATAGCAGGATGTATATTGGTTTTAAGGAACTGTCCCCGGACAGTGTGGGCAGAAAAGTTCCTGGCTCCTTGAATGCCGTTCCTGGAGACACTGCGATCAAATCCTACAATTGCCTAATAGCACTTTCCATGTGGGAGATATGCCAAGGTGTGCTTTGGTTTGGAGCACAACTCTCTCGAGAGAACGTTAGCAAAGAGGTAAGCGGGAGAGTAAGAAAGCAGTACTCAAAGACAGGGAGAACAAGCCCTACATTTCCCACCTGGCACTTCCCATGTGGGAAGTATAGCAGGATGTATTTTGGTTTTGAGGAACTGTCAGCAGACAGTGTAGGCAGAAAAGTTCCTGGCTCACTGAATGCCGTTCCTGGAGACCCTGCGATCAATGTGGGAGATATGTCAAGATGTGTGTTGGTTTTGAGGACGGCTCTCTGGAGAGTCTTAGCAAAGAGGTCACACGGAGAATCAGAGCAATTCTCAGAGACACTGAGAACAAGATCGACAATTCCCTCCTGGCACTTTCCCTGTAGGAGATACCGCAAGACGTTTCTGTATATTGGGCACAGCGCTCTGCAGGGTGTTAGCAGAGACTTTCCCGGGACAGTGAAACCCTATGTCAGAGACACTGAGAAGAAGCCCCAATGTTCCTCCCAGTCATTTTCAGTGTGGGTGCCTTCTCCACGTGGTTCCTGGTTTCACTGCAGCTCTGAAGAGAATGTTAGCAAAGAGGTAACCGGGACAGTGAAAACAGTACTCAAAGACAGGGAGAGCAAGCTCTATATTACTCTCTTGGCACTTTGGATGTGGGACATACAGCGAGATGTTTGCTGCTTTTGCGTTTGGCTGTTGGGAGATGTACAGCACAAAGATATCTAGTTGATTTGAAGCAGTTCTGAGAAAGTCTAAGCATAATCGCCACTTTTCCCTCCTGGCATTTTCCATGTGGGAGATATAGCACGATGTATATTGGTTTTGAGGACAACTCTATGGACAGTGTAGGGAGAAAAGTTCCTGGCTCACTGAATGCCGTTCCTGGAGACCCTGCGATCAATGTGGGAGATATGTCAAGATGTGTGTTGGTTTTGAGGACGGCTCTCTGGAGAGTCTTAGCAAAGAGGTCACACGGAGAATCAGAGCAATTCTCAGAGACACTGAGAACAAGATCGACAATTCCCTCCTGGCACTTTCCCTGTAGGAGATACCGCAAGACGTTTCTGTATATTGGGCACAGCGCTCTGCAGGGTGTTAGCAGAGACTTTCCCGGGACAGTGAAACCCTATGTCAGAGACACTGAGAAGAAGCCCCAATGTTCCTCCCAGTCATTTTCAGTGTGGGTGCCTTCTCCACGTGGTTCCTGGTTTCACTGCAGCTCTGAAGAGAATGTTAGCAAAGAGGTAACCGGGACAGTGAAAACAGTACTCAAAGACAGGGAGAGCAAGCTCTATATTACTCTCTTGGCACTTTGGATGTGGGACATACAGCGAGATGTTTGCTGCTTTTGCGTTTGGCTGTTGGGAGATGTACAGCACAAAGATATCTAGTTGATTTGAAGCAGTTCTGAGAAAGTCTAAGCATAATCGCCACTTTTCCCTCCTGGCATTTTCCATGTGGGAGATATAGCACGATGTATATTGGTTTTGAGGACAACTCTATGGTCAGTGTAGGGAGAAAAGTTCCTGGCTCACTGAATGCCGTTCCTGGAGACCCTGCGATCAATGTGGGAGATACGTCAAGATGTGTGTTGGTTTTGAGGACGGCTCTCTGGAGAGTCTTAGCAAAGAGGTCACACGGAGAATCAGAGCAATTCTCAGAGACACTGAGAACAAGATCGACAATTCCCTCTTGGCACTTTCCTTGTAGGAGATACCGCATGACGTTTCTCTATATTGGGCACAGCGCTCTGCAGGGTGTTAGCAGAGACTTTCCCGGGACAGTGAAACCCTATGTCAGAGACACTGAGAAGAAGCCCCAATGTTCCTCCCAGTCATTTTCAGTGTGGGTGCCTTCTCCACGTGGTTCCTGGTTTCACTGCAGCTCTGAAGAGAATGTTAGCAAAGAGGTAACCGGGACAGTGAAAACAGTACTCAAAGACAGGGAGAGCAAGCTCTTTCTTGGCACTTTGGATGTGGGACATACAGTGAGATGTTTGCTGCTTTTGCGTTTGGCTGTTGGGAGATGTACAGCACAAAGATATCTAGGTGATTTGAAGCAGTTCTGAGAAAGTCTAAGCATAATCGCCACTTTTCCCTCCTGGCATTTTCCATGTGGGAGATATAGCAGGATGTATATTGGTTTTAAGGAACTGTCCCCGGACAGTGTGGGCAGAAAAGTTCCTGGCTCCTTGAATGCCGTTCCTGGAGACACTGCGATCAAATCCTACAATTGCCTAATAGCACTTTCCATGTGGGAGATATGCCAAGGTGTGCTTTGGTTTGGAGCACAACTCTCTCGAGAGAACGTTAGCAAAGAGGTAAGCGGGAGAGTAAGAAAGCAGTACTCAAAGACAGGGAGAACAAGCCCTACATTTCCCACCTGGCACTTCCCATGTGGGAAGTATAGCAGGATGTATTTTGGTTTTGAGGAACTGTCAGCAGACAGTGTAGGCAGAAAAGTTCCTGGCTCACTGAATGCCGTTCCTGGAGACCCTGCGATCAATGTGGGAGATATGTCAAGATGTGTGTTGGTTTTGAGGACGGCTCTCTGGAGAGTCTTAGCAAAGAGGTCACACGGAGAATCAGAGCAATTCTCAGAGACACTGAGAACAAGATCGACAATTCCCTCTTGGCACTTTCCTTGTAGGAGATACCGCAAGACGTTTCTGTATATTGGGCACAGCGCTCTGCAGGGTGTTAGCAGAGACTTTCCCGGGACAGTGAAACCCTATGTCAGAGACACTGAGAAGAAGCCCCAATGTTCCTCCCAGTCATTTTCAGTGTGGGTGCCTTCTCCACGTGGTTCCTGGTTTCACTGCAGCTCTGAAGAGAATGTTATTAAAGAGGTAACCGGGACAGTGAAAACAGTACTCAAAGACAGGGAGAGCAAGCTCTATATTACTCTCTTGGCACTTTGGATGTGGGACATAGAGCGAGATGTTTGCTGCTTTTGCGTTTGGCTGTTGGGAGATGTACAGCACAAAGATATCTAGTTGATTTGAAGCAGTTCTGAGAAAGTCTAAGCATAATCGCCACTTTTCCCTCCTGGCATTTTCCATGTGGGAGATATAGCACGATGAATATTGGTTTTGAGGACAACTCTATGGACAGTGTAGGGAGAAAAGTTCCTGGCTCACTGAATGCCGTTCCTGGAGACCCTGCGATCAATGTGGGAGATATGTCAAGATGTGTGTTGGTTTTGAGGACGGCTCTCTGGAGAGTCTTAGCAAAGAGGTCACACGGAGAATCAGAGCAATTCTCAGAGACACTGAGAACAAGATCGACAATTCCCTCCTGGCACTTTCCCTGTAGGAGATACCGCAAGACGTTTCTGTATATTGGGCACAGCGCTCTGCAGGCTGTTAGCAGAGACTTTCCCGGGACAGTGAAACCCTATGTCAGAGACACTGAGAAGAAGCCCCAATGTTGCCTGCAGGCACTTTCAGTGTGGGTGCCTTCTCCACGTGGTTCCTGGTTTCACTGCAGCTCTGAAGAGAATGTTAGCAAAGAGGTAACCGGGACAGTGAAAACAGAACTCAAAGACAGGGAGAGCAAGCTCTCTCTTGGCACTTTCAATGTGGGACATAGAGCGAGATGTTTGCTGCTTTTACATTTGGCTGTTGGGAGATGTACAGCACAAAGATATCTAGTTGATTTGAAGCAGTTCTGAGAAAGTCTGAGCATAATCGCCACTTTTCCCTCCTGGCATTTTCCATGTGGGAGATATAGCAGCATGTATATTGGTTTTAAGGAACTGTCCCCGGACAGTGTGGGCAGAAAAGTTCCTGGCTCCTTGAATGCCGTTCCTGGAGACACTGCGATCAAATCCTACAATTGCCTAAGAGCACTTTCCATGTGGGAGATATGCCAAGGTGTGCTTTGGTTTGGAGCACAACTCTCTCGAGAGAACGTTAGCAAAGAGGTAAGCGGGAGAGTAAGAAAGCAGTACTCAAAGACAGGGAGAACAAGCCCTACATTTCCCACCTGGCACTTCCCATGTGGGAAGTATAGCAGGATGTATTTTGGTTTTGAGGAACTGTCAGCAGACAGTGTAGGCAGAAAAGTTGCTGGCTCACTGAATGCCGTTCCTGGAGACCCTGCGATCAATGTGGGAGATATGTCAAGATGTGTGTTGGTTTTGAGGACGGCTCTCTGGAGAGTCTTAGCAAAGAGGTCACACGGAGAATCAGAGCAATTCTCAGAGACACTGAGAACAAGATCGACAATTCCCTCCTGGCACTTTCCCTGTAGGAGATACCGCAAGACGTTTCTGTATATTGGGCACAGCGCTCTGCAGGCTGTTAGCAGAGACTTTCCCGGGACAGTAAAACCGGACATCAGAGACACTGAGAAGAAGCCCCAATGTTCCTCCCAGTCATTTTCAGTGTGCGTGCCTTCTCCACGTGGTTCCTGGTTTCACTGCAGCTCTGAAGAGAATGTTAGCAAAGAGGTAACCGGGACAATGAAAACAGTACTCAAAGACAGGGAGAGCAAGCTCTATATTACTCTCTTGGCACTTTGGATGTGGGACATACAGCGAGATGTTCACTGCTTTTGCGTTTGGCTGTTGGGAGATTTACAGCACAAAGATATCTAGTTGATTTGAAGCAGTTCTGAGAAAGTCTAAGCATAATCGCCACTTTTCCCTCCTGGCATTTTCCATGTGGGAGATATAGCACGAAGTTTATTGGTTTTGAGGACAACTCTATGGACAGTGTAGGGAGAAAAGTTCCTGGCTCACTGAATGCCGTTCCTGGAGACCCTGCGATCAATGTGGGAGATATGTCAAGATGTGTGTTGGTTTTGAGGACAGCTCTCTGGAGAGTCTTAGCAAAGAGGCCACACGGAGAATCAGAGCAATTCTCAGAGACACTGAGAACAAGATTGACAATTCCCTCCTGGCACTTTCCTTGTAGGAGATACCGCAAGACGTTTCTGTATATTGGGCACAGCGCTCTGCAGAGTGTTAGCAGAGACTTTCCCGGGACAGTGAAACCCTATGTCAGAGACACTGAGAAGAAGCCCCAATGTTCCTCCCAGTCATTTTCAGTGTGGGTGCCTTCTCCACGTGGTTCCTGGTTTCACTGCAGCTCTGAAGAGAATGTTAGCAAAGAGGTAACTGGGACAGTGAAAACAGTACTCAAAGACAGGGAGAGCAAGCTCTTTCTTGGCACTTTCAATGTGGGACATACAGCGAGATGTTTGCTGCTTTTGCGTTTGGCTGTTGGGAGATGTACAGCACAAAGATATCTAGTTGATTTGAAGCAGTTCTGAGAAAGTCTAAGCATAATCGCCACTTTTCCCTCCTGGCATTTTCCATGTGGGAGATATAGCAGGATGTATATTGGTTTTAAGGAACTGTCCCCGGACAGTGTGGGCAGAAAAGTTCCTGGCTCCTTGAATGCCGTTCCTGGAGACACTGCGATCAAATCCTACAATTGCCTAATAGCACTTTCCATGTGGGAGATATGCCAAGGTGTGCTTTGGTTTGGAGCACAACTCTCTCGAGAGAACGTTAGCAAAGAGGTAAGCGGGAGAGTAAGAAAGCAGTACTCAAAGACAGGGAGAACAAGTCCTACATTTCCCACCTGGCACTTCCCATGTGGGAAGTATAGCAGGATGTATTTTGGTTTTGAGGAACTGTCAGCAGACAGTGTAGGCAGAAAAGTTGCTGGCTCACTGAATGCCGTTCCTGGAGACCCTGCGATCAATGTGGGAGATATGTCAAGATGTGTGTTGGTTTTGAGGACGGCTCTCTGGAGAGTCTTAGCAAAGAGGTCACACGGAGAATCAGAGCAATTCTCAGAGACACTGAGAACAAGATCGACAATTCCCTCCTGGCACTTTCCCTGTAGGAGATACCGCAAGACGTTTCTGTATATTGGGCACAGCGCTCTGCAGGGTGTTAGCAGAGACTTTCCCGGGACAGTGAAACCCGACATCAGAGACACTGAGAAGAAGCCCCAATGTTCCTTCCAGTCATTTTCAGTGTGGGTGCCTTCTCCACGTGGTTCCTGGTTTCACTGCAGCTCTGAAGAGAATGTTAGCAAAGAGGTAAGCGGGACTGTGAAAACAGTACTCAAAGACAGGGAGAGCAAGCTCTCTCTTGGCACTTTCAATGTGGGACATAGAGCGAGATGTTTGCTGCTTTTACTTTTGGCTGTTGGGAGATGTACAGCACAAAGATATCTAGGTGATTTGAAGCAGTTCTGAGAAAGTCTAAGCATAATCGCCACTTTTCCCTCCTGGCATTTTCCATGTGGGAGATATAGCAGGATGTATATTGGTTTTAAGGAACTGTCCCCGGACAGTGTGGGCAGAAAAGTTCCTGGCTCCTTGAATGCCGTTCCTGGAGACACTGCGATCAAATCCTACAATTGCCTAATAGCACTTTCCATGTGGGAGTTATGCCAAGGTGTGCTTTGGTTTGGAGCACAACTCTCTCGAGAGAACGTTAGCAAAGAGGTAAGCGGGAGAGTAAGAAAGCAGTACTCAAAGACAGGGAGAACAAGCCCTACATTTCCCACCTGGCACTTCCCATGTGGGAAGTATAGCAGGATGTATTTTGGTTTTGAGGAACTGTCAGCAGACAGTGTAGGCAGAAAAGTTGCTGGCTCACTGAATGCCGTTCCTGGAGACCCTGCGATCAATGTGGGAGATATGTCAAGATGTGTGTTGGTTTTGAGGACGGCTCTCTGGAGAGTCTTAGCAAAGAGGTCACACGGAGAATCAGAGCAATTCTCAGAGACACTGAGAACAAGATCGACAATTCCCTCCTGGCACTTTCCCTGTAGGAGATACCGCAAGACGTTTCTGTATATTGGGCACAGCGCTCTGCAGGCTGTTAGCAGAGACTTTCCCGGGACAGTAAACCGGACATCAGAGACACTGAGAAGAAGCCCCAATGTTCCTCCCAGTCATTTTCAGTGTGCGTGCCTTCTCCACGTGGTTCCTGGTTTCACTGCAGCTCTGAAGAGAATGTTAGCAAAGAGGTAACCGGGACAATGAAAACAGTACTCAAAGACAGGGAGAACAAGCTCTATATTACTCTCTTGGCACTTTGGATGTGGGACATACAGCGAGATGTTTGCTGCTTTTGCGTTTGGCTGTTGGGAGATGTACAGCACAAAGATATCTAGTTGATTTGAAGCAGTTCTGAGAAAGTCTAAGCATAATCGCCACTTTTCCCTCCTGGCATTTTCCATGTGGGAGATATAGCACGATGTACATTGGTTTTGAGGACAACTCTATGGACAGTGTAGGGAGAAAAGTTCCTGGCTCACTGAATGCCGTTCCTGGAGACCCTGCGATCAATGTGGGAGATATGTCAAGATGTGTGTTGGTTTTGAGGACAGCTCTCTGGAGAGTCTTAGCAAAGAGGTCACACAGAGAATCAGAGCAATTCTCAGAGACACTGAGAACAAGATCGACAATTCCCTCCTGGCACTTTCCCTGTAGGAGATACCGCAAGACGTTTCTGTATATTGGGCACAGCGCTCTGCAGGGTGTTAGCAGAGACTTTCCCGGGACAGTGAAACCCTATGTCAGAGACACTGAGAAGAAGCCCCAATGTTCCTCCCAGTCATTTTCAGTGTGGGTGCCTTCTCCACGTGGTTCCTGGTTTCACTGCAGCTCTGAAGAGAATGTTAGCAAAGAGGTAACCGGGACAGTGAAAACAGTACTCAAAGACAGGGAGAGCAAGCTCTATATTACTCTCTTGGCACTTTCAATGTGGGACATACAGCGAGATGTTTGCTGCTTGCTCTCCCTGTCTCTTTGCTAAGACTCTCCAGAGAGCCGTCCTCAAAACCAACACACATCTTGACATATCTCCCACATTGATCGCAGTGTCTCCAGGAACCGCATTCAGCGAGCCAGGAGCTTTTCTCCCTACACTGTCCCTTGAGTTGTCCTCAAAACCAATATACATCGTGCTATATCTCCCACATGGAAAGTGCCAGGAGGGAAAAGTGGGGATTAGCTTAGACTTTCTCGGAACTGCTTCAAATCAACTAGATATCTTTGTGCTGTAAATCTCCCAATAGCCAAACGCAAAAGCAGCAAACATCTCGCTGTATGTCCCACATTGAAAGTGCCAAGAGAGTAATATAGAGCTTGCTCTCCCTGTCTTTGAGTACTGTTTTCACTGTCCCGGTTACCTCTTTGCTAACATTCTCTTCAGAGCTGCAGTGAAACCAGGAACCACGTGGAGAAGGCACCCACACTGAAAGTGCCTGCAGGCAACATTGGGGCTTCTTCTCAGTGTCTCTGACATAGGGTTTCACTGTCCCGGAAAAGTCTCTGCTAACACCCTGCAGAGCGCTGTGCCCAATATACAGAAACGTCTTGCGGTATCTCCTACAGGGAAAGTGCCAGGAGGGAATTGTCGATCTTGTTCTCAGTGTCTCTGAGAATTGCTCTGATTCTCCGTGTGACCTCTTTGCTAAGACTCTCCAGAGAGCCGTCCTCAAAACCAACACACATCTTGACGTATCTCCCACATTGATCGCAGTGTCTCCAGGAACGGCATTCAGCGAGCCAGGAGCTTTTCTCCCTACACTGTCCCTTGAGTTGTCCTCAAAACCAATATACATCGTGCTATATCTCCCACATGGAAAGTGCCAGGAGGGAAAAGTGGGGATTAGCTTAGACTTTCTCGGAACTGCTTCAAATCAACTAGATAACTTTGTGCTGTAAATCTCCCAATAGCCAAACGCAAAAGCAGCAAACATCTCGCTGTATGTCCCACATTGAAAGTGCCAAGAGAGTAATATAGAGCTTGCTCTCCCTGTCTTTGAGTACCGTTTTCACTGTCCCGGTTACCTCTTTGCTAACATTCTCTTCAGAGCTGCAGTGAAACCAGGAACCACGTGGAGAAGGCACCCACACTGAAAATGCCTGCAGGCAACATTGGGGCTTCTTCTCAGTGTCTCTGACATAGGGTTTCACTGTCCCGGGAAAGTCTCTGCTAACACCCTGCAGAGCGCTGTGCCCAATATACAGAAACGTCTTGCGGTATCTCCTACAGGGAAAGTGCCAGGAGGGAATTGTCGATCTTGTTCTCAGTGTCTCTGAGAATTGCTCTGATTCTCCGTGTGACCTCTTTGCTAAGACTCTCCAGAGAGCCGTCCTCAAAACCAACACACATCTTGACATATCTCCCACATTGATCGCAGGGTCTCCAGGAACGGCGTTCAGCGAGCCAGGAACTTTTCTCCCTACACTGTCCATAGAGTTGTCCTCAAAACCAATATACATCGTGCTATATCTCCCACATGGAAAGTGCCAGGAGGGAAAAGTGGGGATTAGCTTAGACTTTCTCGGAACTGCTTCAAATCAACTAGATATCTTTGTGCTGTAAATCTCCCAATAGCCAAACGCAAAAGCAGCGAACATCTCGCTGTATGTCCCACATTGAAAGTGCCAAGAGAGTAATATAGAGCTTGCTCTCCCTGTCTTTGAGTACTGTTTTCACTGTCCCGGTTACCTCTTTGCTAACATTCTCTTCAGAGCTGCAGTGAAACCAGGAACCACGTGGAGAAGGCACCCACACTGAAAGTGCCTGCAGGCAACATTGGGGCTTCTTCTCAGTGTCTCTGACATAGGGTTTCACTGTCCCGGGAAAGTCTCTGCTAACACTCTGCAGAGCGCTGTGCCCAATATACAGAAACGTCTTGCGGTATCTCCTACAGGGAAAGTGCCAGGAGGGAATTGTCGATCTTGTTCTCAGTGTCTCTGAGAATTGCTCTGATTCTCCGTGTGACCTCTTTGCTAAGACTCTCCAGAGAGCCGTCCTCAAAACCAACACACATCTTGACATATCTCCCACATTGATCGCAGTGTCTCCAGGAACGGCATTCAGCGAGCCAGGAGCTTTTCTCCCTACACTGTCCCTTGAGTTGTCCTCAAAACCAATATACATCGTGCTATATCTCCCACATGGAAAGTGCCAGGAGGGAAAAGTGGGGATTAGCTTAGACTTTCTCGGAACTGCTTCAAATCAACTAGATAACTTTGTGCTGTAAATCTCCCAATAGCCAAACGCAAAAGCAGCAAACATCTCGCTGTATGTCCCACATTGAAAGTGCCAAGAGAGTAATATAGAGCTTGCTCTCCCTGTCTTTGAGTACCGTTTTCACTGTCCCGGTTACCTCTTTGCTAACATTCTCTTCAGAGCTGCAGTGAAACCAGGAACCACGTGGAGAAGGCACCCACACTGAAAATGCCTGCAGGCAACATTGGGGCTTCTTCTCAGTGTCTCTGACATAGGGTTTCACTGTCCCGGGAAAGTCTCTGCTAACACCCTGCAGAGCGCTGTGCCCAATATACAGAAACGTCTTGCGGTATCTCCTACAGGGAAAGTGCCAGGAGGGAATTGTCGATCTTGTTCTCAGTGTCTCTGAGAATTGCTCTGATTCTCCGTGTGACCTCTTTGCTAAGACTCTCCAGAGAGCCGTCCTCAAAACCAACACACATCTTGACATATCTCCCACATTGATCGCAGTGTCTCCAGGAACCGCATTCAGCGAGCCAGGAGCTTTTCTCCCTACACTGTCCCTTGAGTTGTCCTCAAAACCAATATACATCGTGCTATATCTCCCACATGGAAAATGCCAGGAGGGAAAAGTGGGGATTAGTTTAGACTTTCTCGGAACTGCTTCTAATCAACTAGATATCTTTGTGCTGTAAATCTCCCAATAGCCAAACGCAAAAGCAGCAAACATCTCGCTGTATGTCCCACATTGAAAGTGCCAAGAGAGTAATATAGAGCTTGCTCTCCCTGTCTTTGAGTACTGTTTTCACTGTCCCGGTTACCTCTTTGCTAACATTCTCTTCAGAGCTGCAGTGAAACCAGGAACCACGTGGAGAAGGCACCCACACTGAAAGTGCCTGCAGGCAACATTGGGGCTTCTTCTCAGTGTCTCTGACATAGGGTTTCACTGTCCCGGGAAAGTCTCTGCTAACACCCTGCAGAGCGCTGTGCCCAATATACAGAAACGTCTTGCGGTATCTCCTACAGGGAAAGTGCCAGGAGGGAATTGTCGATCTTGTTCTCAGTGTCTCTGAGAATTGCTCTGATTCTCCGTGTGACCTCTTTGCTAAGACTCTCCAGAGAGCCGTCCTCAAAACCAACACACATCTTGACATATCTCCCACATTGATCGCAGGGTCTCCAGGAACCGCATTCAGCGAGCCAGGAGCTTTTCTCCCTACACTGTCCCTTGAGTTGTCCTCAAAACCAATATACATCGTGCTATATCTCCCACATGGAAAATGCCAGGAGGGAAAAGTGGGGATTAGTTTAGACTTTCTCGGAACTGCTTCTAATCAACTAGATAACTTTGTGCTGTAAATCTCCCAATAGCCAAACGCAAAAGCAGCAAACATCTCGCTGTATGTCCCACATTGAAAGTGCCAAGAGAGTAATATAGAGCTTGCTCTCCCTGTCTTTGAGTACTGTTTTCACTGTCCCAGTTACCTCTTTGCTAACATTCTCTTCAGAGCTGCAGTGAAACCAGGAACCACGTGGAGAAGGCACCCACACTGAAAGTGCCTGCAGGCAACATTGGGGCTTCTTCTCAGTGTCTCTGACATAGGGTTTCACTGTCCCGGGAAAGTCTCTGCTAACACCCTGCAGAGCGCTGTGCCCAATATACAGAAACGTCTTGCGGTATCTCCTACGGGGAAAGTGCCAGGAGGGAATTGTCGATCTTGTTCTCAGTGTCTCTGAGAATTGCTCTGATTCTCCGTGTGACCTCTTTGCTAAGACTCTCCAGAGAGCCGTCCTCAAAACCAACACACATCTTGACATATCTCCCACATTGATCGCAGTGTCTCCAGGAACGGCATTCAGTGAGCCAGGAACTTTTCTCTCTACACTGTCCATTGAGTTGTCCTCAAAACCAATATACATCGTGCTATATCTCCCACATGGAAAATGCCAGGAGGGAAAAGTGGGGATTAGCTTAGACTTTCTCGGAACTGCTTCAAATCAACTAGATATCTTTGTGCTGTAAATCTCCCAATAGCCAAACGCAAAAGCAGCAAACATCTCGCTGTATGTCCCACATTGAAAGTGCCAAGAGAGTAATATAGAGCTTGCTCTCCCTGTCTTTGAGTACTGTTTTCACTGTCCCGGTTACCTCTTTGCTAACATTCTCTTCAGAGCTGCAGTGAAACCAGGAACCACGTGGAGAAGGCACCCACACTGAAAGTGCCTGCAGGCAACATTGGGGCTTCTTCTCAGTGTCTCTGACATAGGGTTTCACTGTCCCGGGAAAGTCTCTGCTAACACCCTGCAGAGCGCTGTGCCCAATATACAGAAACGTCTTGCGGTATCTCCTACAGGGAAAGTGCCAGGAGGGAATTGTCGATCTTGTTCTCAGTGTCTCTGAGAATTGCTCTGATTCTCCGTGTGACCTCTTTGCTAAGACTCTCCAGAGAGCCGTCCTCAAAACCAACACACATCTTGACATATCTCCCACATTGATCGCAGTGTCTCCAGGAACCGCATTCAGCGAGCCAGGAACTTTTCTCCCTACACTGTCCCTTGAGTTGTCCTCAAAACCAATATACATCGTGCTATATCTCCCACATGGAAAATGCCAGGAGGGAAAAGTGGGGATTAGTTTAGACTTTCTCGGAACTGCTTCTAATCAACTAGATATCTTTGTGCTGTAAATCTCCCAGTAGCCAAACGCAAAAGCAGCAAACATCTCGCTGTATGTCCCACATTGAAAGTGCCAAGAGAGTAATATAGAGCTTGCTCTCCCTGTCTTTGAGTACCGTTTTCACTGTCCCGGTTACCTCTTTGCTAACATTCTCTTCAGAGCTGCAGTGAAACCAGGAACCACGTGGAGAAGGCACCCACACTGAAAGTGCCTGCAGGCAACATTGGGGCTTCTTCTCAGTGTCTCTGACATAGGGTTTCACTGTCCCGGGAAAGTCTCTGCTAACACCCTGCAGAGCGCTGTGCCCAATATACAGAAACGTCTTGCGGTATCTCCTACAGGGAAAGTGCCAGGAGGGAATTGTCGATCTTGTTCTCAGTGTCTCTGAGAATTGCTCTGATTCTCCGTGTGACCTCTTTGCTAAGACTCTCCAGAGAGCCGTCCTCAAAACCAACACACATCTTGACATATCTCCCACATTGATCGCAGTGTCTCCAGGAACCGCATTCAGCGAGCCAGGAACTTTTCTCCCTACACTGTCCATTGAGTTGTCCTCAAAACCAATATACATCGTGCTATATCTCCCACATGGAAAATGCCAGGAGGGAAAAGTGGGGATTAGCTTAGACTTTCTCGGAACTGCTTCAAATCAACTAGATATCTTTGTGCTGTAAATCTCCCAATAGCCAAATGCAAAAGCAGCGAACATCTCGCTGTATGTCCCACATTGAAAGTGCCAAGAGAGTAATATAGAGCTTGCTCTCCCTGTCTTTGAGTACTGTTTTCACTGTCCCGCTTACCTCTTTGCTAACATTCTCTTCAGAGCTGCAGTGAAACCAGGAACCATGTGGAGAAGGCACCCACACTGAAAGTGCCTGCAGGCAACATTGGGCCTTCTTCTCAGTGTCTCTGACATAGGGTTTCACTGTCCCGGGAAAGTCTCTGCTAACACTCTGCA
The DNA here is from genome assembly GCF_964199755.1 of Larus michahellis. NCBI lineage: Eukaryota > Metazoa > Chordata > Aves > Charadriiformes > Laridae > Larus > Larus michahellis. The sequence continues at coordinate 2,704,663 of NC_133900.1, forward strand.
GAGCGCTGTGCCCAATATACAGAAACGTCTTGCGGTATCTCCTACAGGGAAAGTGCCAGGAGGGAATTGTCGATCTTGTTCTCAGTGTCTCTGAGAATTGCTCTGATTCTCCGTCTGACCTCTTTGCTAAGACTCTCCAGAGAGCCGTCCTCAAAACCAACACACATCTTGACATATCTCCCACATTGATCGCAGGGTCTCCAGGAACGGCATTCAGCGAGCCAGGAGCTTTTCTCCCTACACTGTCCCTTGAGTTGTCCTCAAAACCAATATACATCGTGCTATATCTCCCACATGGAAAATGCCAGGAGGGAAAAGTGGGGATTAGCTTAGACTTTCTCGGAACTGCTTCAAATCAACTAGATATCTTTGTGCTGTAAATCTCCCAATAGCCAAACGCAAAAGCAGCAAACATCTCGCTGTATGTCCCACATTGAAAGTGCCAAGAGAGTAATATAGAGCTTGCTCTCCCTGTCTTTGAGTACTGTTTTCACTGTCCCGGTTACCTCTTTGCTAACATTCTCTTCAGAGCTGCAGTGAAACCAGGAACCACGTGGAGAAGGCACCCACACTGAAAGTGCCTGCAGGCAACATTGGGGCTTCTTCTCAGTGTCTCTGACATAGGGTTTCACTGTCCCGGGAAAGTCTCTGCTAACACCCTGCAGAGCGCTGTGCCCAATATACAGAAACGTCTTGCGGTATCTCCTACAGGGAAAGTGCCAGGAGGGAATTGTCGATCTTGTTCTCAGTGTCTCTGAGAATTGCTCTGATTCTCCGTGTGACCTCTTTGCTAAGACTCTCCAGAGAGCCGTCCTCAAAACCAACACACATCTTGACATATCTCCCACATTGATCGCAGGGTCTCCAGGAACCGCATTCAGCGAGCCAGGAGCTTTTCTCCCTACACTGTCCCTTGAGTTGTCCTCAAAACCAATATACATCGTGCTATATCTCCCACATGGAAAATGCCAGGAGGGAAAAGTGGGGATTAGTTTAGACTTTCTCGGAACTGCTTCTAATCAACTAGATAACTTTGTGCTGTAAATCTCCCAATAGCCAAACGCAAAAGCAGCAAACATCTCGCTGTATGTCCCACATTGAAAGTGCCAAGAGAGTAATATAGAGCTTGCTCTCCCTGTCTTTGAGTACTGTTTTCACTGTCCCAGTTACCTCTTTGCTAACATTCTCTTCAGAGCTGCAGTGAAACCAGGAACCACGTGGAGAAGGCACCCACACTGAAAGTGCCTGCAGGCAACATTGGGGCTTCTTCTCAGTGTCTCTGACATAGGGTTTCACTGTCCCGGGAAAGTCTCTGCTAACACCCTGCAGAGCGCTGTGCCCAATATACAGAAACGTCTTGCGGTATCTCCTACGGGGAAAGTGCCAGGAGGGAATTGTCGATCTTGTTCTCAGTGTCTCTGAGAATTGCTCTGATTCTCCGTGTGACCTCTTTGCTAAGACTCTCCAGAGAGCCGTCCTCAAAACCAACACACATCTTGACATATCTCCCACATTGATCGCAGTGTCTCCAGGAACGGCATTCAGTGAGCCAGGAACTTTTCTCTCTACACTGTCCATTGAGTTGTCCTCAAAACCAATATACATCGTGCTATATCTCCCACATGGAAAATGCCAGGAGGGAAAAGTGGGGATTAGCTTAGACTTTCTCGGAACTGCTTCAAATCAACTAGATATCTTTGTGCTGTAAATCTCCCAATAGCCAAACGCAAAAGCAGCAAACATCTCGCTGTATGTCCCACATTGAAAGTGCCAAGAGAGTAATATAGAGCTTGCTCTCCCTGTCTTTGAGTACTGTTTTCACTGTCCCGGTTACCTCTTTGCTAACATTCTCTTCAGAGCTGCAGTGAAACCAGGAACCACGTGGAGAAGGCACCCACACTGAAAGTGCCTGCAGGCAACATTGGGGCTTCTTCTCAGTGTCTCTGACATAGGGTTTCACTGTCCCGGGAAAGTCTCTGCTAACACCCTGCAGAGCGCTGTGCCCAATATACAGAAACGTCTTGCGGTATCTCCTACAGGGAAAGTGCCAGGAGGGAATTGTCGATCTTGTTCTCAGTGTCTCTGAGAATTGCTCTGATTCTCCGTGTGACCTCTTTGCTAAGACTCTCCAGAGAGCCGTCCTCAAAACCAACACACATCTTGACATATCTCCCACATTGATCGCAGTGTCTCCAGGAACCGCATTCAGCGAGCCAGGAACTTTTCTCCCTACACTGTCCCTTGAGTTGTCCTCAAAACCAATATACATCGTGCTATATCTCCCACATGGAAAATGCCAGGAGGGAAAAGTGGGGATTAGTTTAGACTTTCTCGGAACTGCTTCTAATCAACTAGATATCTTTGTGCTGTAAATCTCCCAGTAGCCAAACGCAAAAGCAGCAAACATCTCGCTGTATGTCCCACATTGAAAGTGCCAAGAGAGTAATATAGAGCTTGCTCTCCCTGTCTTTGAGTACCGTTTTCACTGTCCCGGTTACCTCTTTGCTAACATTCTCTTCAGAGCTGCAGTGAAACCAGGAACCACGTGGAGAAGGCACCCACACTGAAAGTGCCTGCAGGCAACATTGGGGCTTCTTCTCAGTGTCTCTGACATAGGGTTTCACTGTCCCGGGAAAGTCTCTGCTAACACCCTGCAGAGCGCTGTGCCCAATATACAGAAACGTCTTGCGGTATCTCCTACAGGGAAAGTGCCAGGAGGGAATTGTCGATCTTGTTCTCAGTGTCTCTGAGAATTGCTCTGATTCTCCGTGTGACCTCTTTGCTAAGACTCTCCAGAGAGCCGTCCTCAAAACCAACACACATCTTGACATATCTCCCACATTGATCGCAGGGTCTCCAGGAACCGCATTCAGCGAGCCAGGAGCTTTTCTCCCTACACTGTCCCTTGAGTTGTCCTCAAAACCAATATACATCGTGCTATATCTCCCACATGGAAAATGCCAGGAGGGAAAAGTGGGGATTAGTTTAGACTTTCTCGGAACTGCTTCTAATCAACTAGATAACTTTGTGCTGTAAATCTCCCAATAGCCAAACGCAAAAGCAGCAAACATCTCGCTGTATGTCCCACATTGAAAGTGCCAAGAGAGTAATATAGAGCTTGCTCTCCCTGTCTTTGAGTACTGTTTTCACTGTCCCAGTTACCTCTTTGCTAACATTCTCTTCAGAGCTGCAGTGAAACCAGGAACCACGTGGAGAAGGCACCCACACTGAAAGTGCCTGCAGGCAACATTGGGGCTTCTTCTCAGTGTCTCTGACATAGGGTTTCACTGTCCCGGGAAAGTCTCTGCTAACACCCTGCAGAGCGCTGTGCCCAATATACAGAAACGTCTTGCGGTATCTCCTACGGGGAAAGTGCCAGGAGGGAATTGTCGATCTTGTTCTCAGTGTCTCTGAGAATTGCTCTGATTCTCCGTGTGACCTCTTTGCTAAGACTCTCCAGAGAGCCGTCCTCAAAACCAACACACATCTTGACATATCTCCCACATTGATCGCAGTGTCTCCAGGAACGGCATTCAGTGAGCCAGGAACTTTTCTCTCTACACTGTCCATTGAGTTGTCCTCAAAACCAATATACATCGTGCTATATCTCCCACATGGAAAATGCCAGGAGGGAAAAGTGGGGATTAGCTTAGACTTTCTCGGAACTGCTTCAAATCAACTAGATATCTTTGTGCTGTAAATCTCCCAATAGCCAAACGCAAAAGCAGCAAACATCTCGCTGTATGTCCCACATTGAAAGTGCCAAGAGAGTAATATAGAGCTTGCTCTCCCTGTCTTTGAGTACTGTTTTCACTGTCCCGGTTACCTCTTTGCTAACATTCTCTTCAGAGCTGCAGTGAAACCAGGAACCACGTGGAGAAGGCACCCACACTGAAAGTGCCTGCAGGCAACATTGGGGCTTCTTCTCAGTGTCTCTGACATAGGGTTTCACTGTCCCGGGAAAGTCTCTGCTAACACCCTGCAGAGCGCTGTGCCCAATATACAGAAACGTCTTGCGGTATCTCCTACAGGGAAAGTGCCAGGAGGGAATTGTCGATCTTGTTCTCAGTGTCTCTGAGAATTGCTCTGATTCTCCGTGTGACCTCTTTGCTAAGACTCTCCAGAGAGCCGTCCTCAAAACCAACACACATCTTGACATATCTCCCACATTGATCGCAGTGTCTCCAGGAACCGCATTCAGCGAGCCAGGAACTTTTCTCCCTACACTGTCCCTTGAGTTGTCCTCAAAACCAATATACATCGTGCTATATCTCCCACATGGAAAATGCCAGGAGGGAAAAGTGGGGATTAGTTTAGACTTTCTCGGAACTGCTTCTAATCAACTAGATATCTTTGTGCTGTAAATCTCCCAGTAGCCAAACGCAAAAGCAGCAAACATCTCGCTGTATGTCCCACATTGAAAGTGCCAAGAGAGTAATATAGAGCTTGCTCTCCCTGTCTTTGAGTACCGTTTTCACTGTCCCGGTTACCTCTTTGCTAACATTCTCTTCAGAGCTGCAGTGAAACCAGGAACCACGTGGAGAAGGCACCCACACTGAAAGTGCCTGCAGGCAACATTGGGGCTTCTTCTCAGTGTCTCTGACATAGGGTTTCACTGTCCCGGGAAAGTCTCTGCTAACACCCTGCAGAGCGCTGTGCCCAATATACAGAAACGTCTTGCGGTATCTCCTACAGGGAAAGTGCCAGGAGGGAATTGTCGATCTTGTTCTCAGTGTCTCTGAGAATTGCTCTGATTCTCCGTGTGACCTCTTTGCTAAGACTCTCCAGAGAGCCGTCCTCAAAACCAACACACATCTTGACATATCTCCCACATTGATCGCAGGGTCTCCAGGAACCGCATTCAGCGAGCCAGGAACTTTTCTCCCTACACTGTCCCTTGAGTTGTCCTCAAAACCAATATACATCGTGCTATATCTCCCACATGGAAAATGCCAGGAGGGAAAAGTGGGGATTAGTTTAGACTTTCTCGGAACTGCTTCTAATCAACTAGATATCTTTGTGCTGTAAATCTCCCAGTAGCCAAACGCAAAAGCAGCAAACATCTCGCTGTATGTCCCACATTGAAAGTGCCAAGAGAGTAATATAGAGCTTGCTCTCCCTGTCTTTGAGTACCGTTTTCACTGTCCCGGTTACCTCTTTGCTAACATTCTCTTCAGAGCTGCAGTGAAACCAGGAACCACGTGGAGAAGGCACCCACACTGAAAGTGCCTGCAGGCAACATTGGGGCTTCTTCTCAGTGTCTCTGACATAGGGTTTCACTGTCCCGGGAAAGTCTCTGCTAACACCCTGCAGAGCGCTGTGCCCAATATACAGAAACGTCTTGCGGTATCTCCTACAGGGAAAGTGCCAGGAGGGAATTGTCGATCTTGTTCTCAGTGTCTCTGAGAATTGCTCTGATTCTCCGTGTGACCTCTTTGCTAAGACTCTCCAGAGAGCCGTCCTCAAAACCAACACACATCTTGACATATCTCCCACATTGATCGCAGGGTCTCCAGGAACCGCATTCAGCGAGCCAGGAGCTTTTCTCCCTACACTGTCCCTTGAGTTGTCCTCAAAACCAATATACATCGTGCTATATCTCCCACATGGAAAATGCCAGGAGGGAAAAGTGGGGATTAGTTTAGACTTTCTCGGAACTGCTTCTAATCAACTAGATAACTTTGTGCTGTAAATCTCCCAATAGCCAAACGCAAAAGCAGCAAACATCTCGCTGTATGTCCCACATTGAAAGTGCCAAGAGAGTAATATAGAGCTTGCTCTCCCTGTCTTTGAGTACTGTTTTCACTGTCCCAGTTACCTCTTTGCTAACATTCTCTTCAGAGCTGCAGTGAAACCAGGAACCACGTGGAGAAGGCACCCACACTGAAAGTGCCTGCAGGCAACATTGGGGCTTCTTCTCAGTGTCTCTGACATAGGGTTTCACTGTCCCGGGAAAGTCTCTGCTAACACCCTGCAGAGCGCTGTGCCCAATATACAGAAACGTCTTGCGGTATCTCCTACGGGGAAAGTGCCAGGAGGGAATTGTCGATCTTGTTCTCAGTGTCTCTGAGAATTGCTCTGATTCTCCGTGTGACCTCTTTGCTAAGACTCTCCAGAGAGCCGTCCTCAAAACCAACACACATCTTGACATATCTCCCACATTGATCGCAGTGTCTCCAGGAACGGCATTCAGTGAGCCAGGAACTTTTCTCTCTACACTGTCCATTGAGTTGTCCTCAAAACCAATATACATCGTGCTATATCTCCCACATGGAAAATGCCAGGAGGGAAAAGTGGGGATTAGCTTAGACTTTCTCGGAACTGCTTCAAATCAACTAGATATCTTTGTGCTGTAAATCTCCCAATAGCCAAACGCAAAAGCAGCAAACATCTCGCTGTATGTCCCACATTGAAAGTGCCAAGAGAGTAATATAGAGCTTGCTCTCCCTGTCTTTGAGTACTGTTTTCACTGTCCCGGTTACCTCTTTGCTAACATTCTCTTCAGAGCTGCAGTGAAACCAGGAACCACGTGGAGAAGGCACCCACACTGAAAGTGCCTGCAGGCAACATTGGGGCTTCTTCTCAGTGTCTCTGACATAGGGTTTCACTGTCCCGGGAAAGTCTCTGCTAACACCCTGCAGAGCGCTGTGCCCAATATACAGAAACGTCTTGCGGTATCTCCTACAGGGAAAGTGCCAGGAGGGAATTGTCGATCTTGTTCTCAGTGTCTCTGAGAATTGCTCTGATTCTCCGTGTGACCTCTTTGCTAAGACTCTCCAGAGAGCCGTCCTCAAAACCAACACACATCTTGACATATCTCCCACATTGATCGCAGTGTCTCCAGGAACCGCATTCAGCGAGCCAGGAACTTTTCTCCCTACACTGTCCCTTGAGTTGTCCTCAAAACCAATATACATCGTGCTATATCTCCCACATGGAAAATGCCAGGAGGGAAAAGTGGGGATTAGTTTAGACTTTCTCGGAACTGCTTCTAATCAACTAGATATCTTTGTGCTGTAAATCTCCCAGTAGCCAAACGCAAAAGCAGCAAACATCTCGCTGTATGTCCCACATTGAAAGTGCCAAGAGAGTAATATAGAGCTTGCTCTCCCTGTCTTTGAGTACCGTTTTCACTGTCCCGGTTACCTCTTTGCTAACATTCTCTTCAGAGCTGCAGTGAAACCAGGAACCACGTGGAGAAGGCACCCACACTGAAAGTGCCTGCAGGCAACATTGGGGCTTCTTCTCAGTGTCTCTGACATAGGGTTTCACTGTCCCGGGAAAGTCTCTGCTAACACCCTGCAGAGCGCTGTGCCCAATATACAGAAACGTCTTGCGGTATCTCCTACAGGGAAAGTGCCAGGAGGGAATTGTCGATCTTGTTCTCAGTGTCTCTGAGAATTGCTCTGATTCTCCGTGTGACCTCTTTGCTAAGACTCTCCAGAGAGCCGTCCTCAAAACCAACACACATCTTGACATATCTCCCACATTGATCGCAGTGTCTCCAGGAACCGCATTCAGCGAGCCAGGAACTTTTCTCCCTACACTGTCCATTGAGTTGTCCTCAAAACCAATATACATCGTGCTATATCTCCCACATGGAAAATGCCAGGAGGGAAAAGTGGGGATTAGCTTAGACTTTCTCGGAACTGCTTCAAATCAACTAGATATCTTTGTGCTGTAAATCTCCCAATAGCCAAATGCAAAAGCAGCGAACATCTCGCTGTATGTCCCACATTGAAAGTGCCAAGAGAGTAATATAGAGCTTGCTCTCCCTGTCTTTGAGTACTGTTTTCACTGTCCCGCTTACCTCTTTGCTAACATTCTCTTCAGAGCTGCAGTGAAACCAGGAACCATGTGGAGAAGGCACCCACACTGAAAGTGCCTGCAGGCAACATTGGGCCTTCTTCTCAGTGTCTCTGACATAGGGTTTCACTGTCCCGGGAAAGTCTCTGCTAACACTCTGCAGAGCGCTGTGCCCAATATACAGAAACGTCTTGCGGTATCTCCTACAGGGAAAGTGCCAGGAGGGAATTGTCGATCTTGTTCTCAGTGTCTCTGAGAATTGCTCTGATTCTCCGTCTGACCTCTTTGCTAAGACTCTCCAGAGAGCCGTCCTCAAAACCAACACACATCTTGACATATCTCCCACATTGATCGCAGGGTCTCCAGGAACGGCATTCAGCGAGCCAGGAGCTTTTCTCCCTACACTGTCCCTTGAGTTGTCCTCAAAACCAATATACATCGTGCTATATCTCCCACATGGAAAATGCCAGGAGGGAAAAGTGGGGATTAGCTTAGACTTTCTCGGAACTGCTTCAAATCAACTAGATATCTTTGTGCTGTAAATCTCCCAATAGCCAAACGCAAAAGCAGCAAACATCTCGCTGTATGTCCCACATTGAAAGTGCCAAGAGAGTAATATAGAGCTTGCTCTCCCTGTCTTTGAGTACTGTTTTCACTGTCCCGGTTACCTCTTTGCTAACATTCTCTTCAGAGCTGCAGTGAAACCAGGAACCACGTGGAGAAGGCACCCACACTGAAAGTGCCTGCAGGCAACATTGGGGCTTCTTCTCAGTGTCTCTGACATAGGGTTTCACTGTCCCGGGAAAGTCTCTGCTAACACCCTGCAGAGCGCTGTGCCCAATATACAGAAACGTCTTGCGGTATCTCCTACAGGGAAAGTGCCAGGAGGGAATTGTCGATCTTGTTCTCAGTGTCTCTGAGAATTGCTCTGATTCTCCGTGTGACCTCTTTGCTAAGACTCTCCAGAGAGCCGTCCTCAAAACCAACACACATCTTGACATATCTCCCACATTGATCGCAGGGTCTCCAGGAACCGCATTCAGCGAGCCAGGAGCTTTTCTCCCTACACTGTCCCTTGAGTTGTCCTCAAAACCAATATACATCGTGCTATATCTCCCACATGGAAAATGCCAGGAGGGAAAAGTGGGGATTAGTTTAGACTTTCTCGGAACTGCTTCTAATCAACTAGATAACTTTGTGCTGTAAATCTCCCAATAGCCAAACGCAAAAGCAGCAAACATCTCGCTGTATGTCCCACATTGAAAGTGCCAAGAGAGTAATATAGAGCTTGCTCTCCCTGTCTTTGAGTACTGTTTTCACTGTCCCAGTTACCTCTTTGCTAACATTCTCTTCAGAGCTGCAGTGAAACCAGGAACCACGTGGAGAAGGCACCCACACTGAAAGTGCCTGCAGGCAACATTGGGGCTTCTTCTCAGTGTCTCTGACATAGGGTTTCACTGTCCCGGGAAAGTCTCTGCTAACACCCTGCAGAGCGCTGTGCCCAATATACAGAAACGTCTTGCGGTATCTCCTACGGGGAAAGTGCCAGGAGGGAATTGTCGATCTTGTTCTCAGTGTCTCTGAGAATTGCTCTGATTCTCCGTGTGACCTCTTTGCTAAGACTCTCCAGAGAGCCGTCCTCAAAACCAACACACATCTTGACATATCTCCCACATTGATCGCAGTGTCTCCAGGAACGGCATTCAGTGAGCCAGGAACTTTTCTCTCTACACTGTCCATTGAGTTGTCCTCAAAACCAATATACATCGTGCTATATCTCCCACATGGAAAATGCCAGGAGGGAAAAGTGGGGATTAGCTTAGACTTTCTCGGAACTGCTTCAAATCAACTAGATATCTTTGTGCTGTAAATCTCCCAATAGCCAAACGCAAAAGCAGCAAACATCTCGCTGTATGTCCCACATTGAAAGTGCCAAGAGAGTAATATAGAGCTTGCTCTCCCTGTCTTTGAGTACTGTTTTCACTGTCCCGGTTACCTCTTTGCTAACATTCTCTTCAGAGCTGCAGTGAAACCAGGAACCACGTGGAGAAGGCACCCACACTGAAAGTGCCTGCAGGCAACATTGGGGCTTCTTCTCAGTGTCTCTGACATAGGGTTTCACTGTCCCGGGAAAGTCTCTGCTAACACCCTGCAGAGCGCTGTGCCCAATATACAGAAACGTCTTGCGGTATCTCCTACAGGGAAAGTGCCAGGAGGGAATTGTCGATCTTGTTCTCAGTGTCTCTGAGAATTGCTCTGATTCTCCGTGTGACCTCTTTGCTAAGACTCTCCAGAGAGCCGTCCTCAAAACCAACACACATCTTGACATATCTCCCACATTGATCGCAGTGTCTCCAGGAACCGCATTCAGCGAGCCAGGAACTTTTCTCCCTACACTGTCCCTTGAGTTGTCCTCAAAACCAATATACATCGTGCTATATCTCCCACATGGAAAATGCCAGGAGGGAAAAGTGGGGATTAGTTTAGACTTTCTCGGAACTGCTTCTAATCAACTAGATATCTTTGTGCTGTAAATCTCCCAGTAGCCAAACGCAAAAGCAGCAAACATCTCGCTGTATGTCCCACATTGAAAGTGCCAAGAGAGTAATATAGAGCTTGCTCTCCCTGTCTTTGAGTACCGTTTTCACTGTCCCGGTTACCTCTTTGCTAACATTCTCTTCAGAGCTGCAGTGAAACCAGGAACCACGTGGAGAAGGCACCCACACTGAAAGTGCCTGCAGGCAACATTGGGGCTTCTTCTCAGTGTCTCTGACATAGGGTTTCACTGTCCCGGGAAAGTCTCTGCTAACACCCTGCAGAGCGCTGTGCCCAATATACAGAAACGTCTTGCGGTATCTCCTACAGGGAAAGTGCCAGGAGGGAATTGTCGATCTTGTTCTCAGTGTCTCTGAGAATTGCTCTGATTCTCCGTGTGACCTCTTTGCTAAGACTCTCCAGAGAGCCGTCCTCAAAACCAACACACATCTTGACATATCTCCCACATTGATCGCAGTGTCTCCAGGAACCGCATTCAGCGAGCCAGGAACTTTTCTCCCTACACTGTCCATTGAGTTGTCCTCAAAACCAATATACATCGTGCTATATCTCCCACATGGAAAATGCCAGGAGGGAAAAGTGGGGATTAGCTTAGACTTTCTCGGAACTGCTTCAAATCAACTAGATATCTTTGTGCTGTAAATCTCCCAATAGCCAAATGCAAAAGCAGCGAACATCTCGCTGTATGTCCCACATTGAAAGTGCCAAGAGAGTAATATAGAGCTTGCTCTCCCTGTCTTTGAGTACTGTTTTCACTGTCCCGCTTACCTCTTTGCTAACATTCTCTTCAGAGCTGCAGTGAAACCAGGAACCATGTGGAGAAGGCACCCACACTGAAAGTGCCTGCAGGCAACATTGGGCCTTCTTCTCAGTGTCTCTGACATAGGGTTTCACTGTCCCGGGAAAGTCTCTGCTAACACTCTGCAGAGCGCTGTGCCCAATATACAGAAACGTCTTGCGGTATCTCCTACAGGGAAAGTGCCAGGAGGGAATTGTCGATCTTGTTCTCAGTGTCTCTGAGAATTGCTCTGATTCTCCGTCTGACCTCTTTGCTAAGACTCTCCAGAGAGCCGTCCTCAAAACCAACACACATCTTGACATATCTCCCACATTGATCGCAGGGTCTCCAGGAACGGCATTCAGCGAGCCAGGAGCTTTTCTCCCTACACTGTCCCTTGAGTTGTCCTCAAAACCAATATACATCGTGCTATATCTCCCACATGGAAAATGCCAGGAGGGAAAAGTGGGGATTAGCTTAGACTTTCTCGGAACTGCTTCAAATCAACTAGATATCTTTGTGCTGTAAATCTCCCAATAGCCAAACGCAAAAGCAGCAAACATCTCGCTGTATGTCCCACATTGAAAGTGCCAAGAGAGTAATATAGAGCTTGCTCTCCCTGTCTTTGAGTACTGTTTTCACTGTCCCGGTTACCTCTTTGCTAACATTCTCTTCAGAGCTGCAGTGAAACCAGGAACCACGTGGAGAAGGCACCCACACTGAAAGTGCCTGCAGGCAACATTGGGGCTTCTTCTCAGTGTCTCTGACATAGGGTTTCACTGTCCCGGGAAAGTCTCTGCTAACACCCTGCAGAGCGCTGTGCCCAATATACAGAAACGTCTTGCGGTATCTCCTACAGGGAAAGTGCCAGGAGGGAATTGTCGATCTTGTTCTCAGTGTCTCTGAGAATTGCTCTGATTCTCCGTGTGACCTCTTTGCTAAGACTCTCCAGAGAGCCGTCCTCAAAACCAACACACATCTTGACATATCTCCCACATTGATCGCAGTGTCTCCAGGAACGGCATTCAGCGAGCCAGGAGCTTTTCTCCCTACACTGTCCCTTGAGTTGTCCTCAAAACCAATATACATCGTGCTATATCTCCCACATGGAAAGTGCCAGGAGGGAAAAGTGGGGATTAGCTTAGACTTTCTCGGAACTGCTTCAAATCAACTAGATAACTTTGTGCTGTAAATCTCCCAATAGCCAAACGCAAAAGCAGCAAACATCTCGCTGTATGTCCCACATTGAAAGTGCCAAGAGAGTAATATAGAGCTTGCTCTCCCTGTCTTTGAGTACCGTTTTCACTGTCCCGGTTACCTCTTTGCTAACATTCTCTTCAGAGCTGCAGTGAAACCAGGAACCACGTGGAGAAGGCACCCACACTGAAAATGCCTGCAGGCAACATTGGGGCTTCTTCTCAGTGTCTCTGACATAGGGTTTCACTGTCCCGGGAAAGTCTCTGCTAACACCCTGCAGAGCGCTGTGCCCAATATACAGAAACGTCTTGCGGTATCTCCTACAGGGAAAGTGCCAGGAGGGAATTGTCGATCTTGTTCTCAGTGTCTCTGAGAATTGCTCTGATTCTCCGTGTGACCTCTTTGCTAAGACTCTCCAGAGAGCCGTCCTCAAAACCAACACACATCTTGACATATCTCCCACATTGATCGCAGTGTCTCCAGGAACCGCATTCAGCGAGCCAGGAGCTTTTCTCCCTACACTGTCCCTTGAGTTGTCCTCAAAACCAATATACATCGTGCTATATCTCCCACATGGAAAATGCCAGGAGGGAAAAGTGGGGATTAGTTTAGACTTTCTCGGAACTGCTTCTAATCAACTAGATAACTTTGTGCTGTAAATCTCCCAATAGCCAAACGCAAAAGCAGCAAACATCTCGCTGTATGTCCCACATTGAAAGTGCCAAGAGAGTAATATAGAGCTTGCTCTCCCTGTCTTTGAGTACCGTTTTCACTGTCCCGGTTACCTCTTTGCTAACATTCTCTTCAGAGCTGCAGTGAAACCAGGAACCACGTGGAGAAGGCACCCACACTGAAAGTGCCTGCAGGCAACATTGGGGCTTCTTCTCAGTGTCTCTGACATAGGGTTTCACTGTCCCGGGAAAGTCTCTGCTAACACCCTGCAGAGCGCTGTGCCCAATATACAGAAACGTCTTGCGGTATCTCCTACAGGGAAAGTGCCAGGAGGGAATTGTCGATCTTGTTCTCAGTGTCTCTGAGAATTGCTCTGATTCTCCGTGTGACCTCTTTGCTAAGACTCTCCAGAGAGCCGTCCTCAAAACCAACACACATCTTGACATATCTCCCACATTGATCGCAGGGTCTCCAGGAACCGCATTCAGCGAGCCAGGAACTTTTCTCCCTACACTGTCCATTGAGTTGTCCTCAAAACCAATATACATCGTGCCATATCTCCCACATGGAAAATGCCAGGAGGGAAAAGTGGGGATTAGCTTAGACTTTCTCGGAACTGCTTCAAATCAACTAGATATCTTTGTGCTGTAAATCTCCCAATAGCCAAACGCAAAAGCAGCAAACATCTCGCTGTATGTCCCACATTGAAAGTGCCAAGAGAGTAATATAGAGCTTGCTCTCCCTGTCTTTGAGTACTGTTTTCACTGTCCCGGTTACCTCTTTGCTAACATTCTCTTCAGAGCTGCAGTGAAACCAGGAACCACGTGGAGAAGGCACCCACACTGAAAGTGCCTGCAGGCAACATTGGGGCTTCTTCTCAGTGTCTCTGACATAGGGTTTCACTGTCCCGGGAAAGTCTCTGCTAACACCCTGCAGAGCGCTGTGCCCAATATACAGAAACGTCTTGCGGTATCTCCTACAGGGAAAGTGCCAAGAGGGAATTGTCGATCTTGTTCTCAGTGTCTCTGAGAATTGCTCTGATTCTCCGTGTGACCTCTTTGCTAAGACTCTCCAGAGAGCCGTCCTCAAAACCAACACACATCTTGACATATCTCCCACATTGATCGCAGGGTCTCCAGGAACCGCATTCAGCGAGCCAGGAGCTTTTCTCCCTACACTGTCCCTTGAGTTGTCCTCAAAACCAATATACATCGTGCTATATCTCCCACATGGAAAATGCCAGGAGGGAAAAGTGGGGATTAGTTTAGACTTTCTCGGAACTGCTTCTAATCAACTAGATAACTTTGTGCTGTAAATCTCCCAATAGCCAAACGCAAAAGCAGCAAACATCTCGCTGTATGTCCCACATTGAAAGTGCCAAGAGAGTAATATAGAGCTTGCTCTCCCTGTCTTTGAGTACTGTTTTCACTGTCCCAGTTACCTCTTTGCTAACATTCTCTTCAGAGCTGCAGTGAAACCAGGAACCACGTGGAGAAGGCACCCACACTGAAAGTGCCTGCAGGCAACATTGGGGCTTCTTCTCAGTGTCTCTGACATAGGGTTTCACTGTCCCGGGAAAGTCTCTGCTAACACCCTGCAGAGCGCTGTGCCCAATATACAGAAACGTCTTGCGGTATCTCCTACGGGGAAAGTGCCAGGAGGGAATTGTCGATCTTGTTCTCAGTGTCTCTGAGAATTGCTCTGATTCTCCGTGTGACCTCTTTGCTAAGACTCTCCAGAGAGCCGTCCTCAAAACCAACACACATCTTGACATATCTCCCACATTGATCGCAGTGTCTCCAGGAACGGCATTCAGTGAGCCAGGAACTTTTCTCTCTACACTGTCCATTCAGTTGTCCTCAAAACCAATATACATCGTGCTATATCTCCCACATGGAAAATGCCAGGAGGGAAAAGTGGGGATTAGCTTAGACTTTCTCGGAACTGCTTCAAATCAACTAGATATCTTTGTGCTGTAAATCTCCCAATAGCCAAACGCAAAAGCAGCAAACATCTCGCTGTATGTCCCACATTGAAAGTGCCAAGAGAGTAATATAGAGCTTGCTCTCCCTGTCTTTGAGTACTGTTTTCACTGTCCCGGTTACCTCTTTGCTAACATTCTCTTCAGAGCTGCAGTGAAACCAGGAACCACGTGGAGAAGGCACCCACACTGAAAGTGCCTGCAGGCAACATTGGGGCTTCTTCTCAGTGTCTCTGACATAGGGTTTCACTGTCCCGGGAAAGTCTCTGCTAACACCCTGCAGAGCGCTGTGCCCAATATACAGAAACGTCTTGCGGTATCTCCTACAGGGAAAGTGCCAGGAGGGAATTGTCGATCTTGTTCTCAGTGTCTCTGAGAATTGCTCTGATTCTCCGTGTGACCTCTTTGCTAAGACTCTCCAGAGAGCCGTCCTCAAAACCAACACACATCTTGACATATCTCCCACATTGATCGCAGTGTCTCCAGGAACCGCATTCAGCGAGCCAGGAACTTTTCTCCCTACACTGTCCCTTGAGTTGTCCTCAAAACCAATATACATCGTGCTATATCTCCCACATGGAAAATGCCAGGAGGGAAAAGTGGGGATTAGTTTAGACTTTCTCGGAACTGCTTCTAATCAACTAGATATCTTTGTGCTGTAAATCTCCCAGTAGCCAAACGCAAAAGCAGCAAACATCTCGCTGTATGTCCCACATTGAAAGTGCCAAGAGAGTAATATAGAGCTTGCTCTCCCTGTCTTTGAGTACCGTTTTCACTGTCCCGGTTACCTCTTTGCTAACATTCTCTTCAGAGCTGCAGTGAAACCAGGAACCACGTGGAGAAGGCACCCACACTGAAAGTGCCTGCAGGCAACATTGGGGCTTCTTCTCAGTGTCTCTGACATAGGGTTTCACTGTCCCGGGAAAGTCTCTGCTAACACCCTGCAGAGCGCTGTGCCCAATATACAGAAACGTCTTGCGGTATCTCCTACAGGGAAAGTGCCAGGAGGGAATTGTCGATCTTGTTCTCAGTGTCTCTGAGAATTGCTCTGATTCTCCGTGTGACCTCTTTGCTAAGACTCTCCAGAGAGCCGTCCTCAAAACCAACACACATCTTGACATATCTCCCACATTGATCGCAGTGTCTCCAGGAACCGCATTCAGCGAGCCAGGAACTTTTCTCCCTACACTGTCCATTGAGTTGTCCTCAAAACCAATATACATCGTGCTATATCTCCCACATGGAAAATGCCAGGAGGGAAAAGTGGGGATTAGCTTAGACTTTCTCGGAACTGCTTCAAATCAACTAGATATCTTTGTGCTGTAAATCTCCCAATAGCCAAATGCAAAAGCAGCGAACATCTCGCTGTATGTCCCACATTGAAAGTGCCAAGAGAGTAATATAGAGCTTGCTCTCCCTGTCTTTGAGTACCGTTTTCACTGTCCCGCTTACCTCTTTGCTAACATTCTCTTCAGAGCTGCAGTGAAACCAGGAACCATGTGGAGAAGGCACCCACACTGAAAGTGCCTGCAGGCAACATTGGGCCTTCTTCTCAGTGTCTCTGACATAGGGTTTCACTGTCCCGGGAAAGTCTCTGCTAACACCCTGCAGAGCGCTGTGCCCAATATACAGAAACGTCTTGCGGTATCTCCTACAGGGAAAGTGCCAGGAGGGAATTGTCGATCTTGTTCTCAGTGTCTCTGAGAATTGCTCTGATTCTCCGTGTGACCTCTTTGCTAAGACTCTCCAGAGAGCCGTCCTCAAAACCAACACACATCTTGACATATCTCCCACATTGATCGCAGGGTCTCCAGGAACGGCATTCAGCGAGCCAGGAACTTTTCTCCCTACACTGTCCATTGAGTTGTCCTCAAAACCAATATACATCGTGCTATATCTCCCACATGGAAAATGCCAGGAGGGAAAAGTGGGGATTAGCTTAGACTTTCTCGGAACTGCTTCAAATCAACTAGATATCTTTGTGCTGTAAATCTCCCAACAGCCAAACGCAAAAGCAGTGAACATCTCGCTGTATGTCCCACATTGAAAGTGCCAAGAGAGTAATATAGAGCTTGCTCTCCCTGTCTTTGAGTACCGTTTTCACTGTCCCGGTTACCTCTTTGCTAACATTCTCTTCAGAGCTGCAGTGAAACCAGGAACCACGTGGAGAAGGCACCCACACTGAAAGTGCCTGCAGGCAACATTGGGCCTTCTTCTCAGTGTCTCTGACATAGGGTTTCACTGTCCCGGGAAAGTCTCTGCTAACACCCTGCAGAGCGCTGTGCCCAATATACAGAAACGTCTTGCGGTATCTCCTACAGGGAAAGTGCCAGGAGGGAATTGTCGATCTTGTTCTCAGTGTCTCTGAGAATTGCTCTGATTCTCCGTGTGACCTCTTTGCTAAGACTCTCCAGAGAGCCGTCCTCAAAACCAACACACATCTTGACATATCTCCCACATTGATCGCAGGGTCTCCAGGAACGGCATTCAGCGAGCCAGGAACTTTTCTCCCTACACTGTCCATTGAGTTGTCCTCAAAACCAATATACATCGTGCTATATCTCCCACATGGAAAATGCCAGGAGGGAAAAGTGGGGATTAGCTTAGACTTTCTCGGAACTGCTTCAAATCAACTAGATATCTTTGTGCTGTAAATCTCCCAATAGCCAAACGCAAAAGCAGCAAACATCTCGCTGTATGTCCCACATTGAAAGTGCCAAGAGAGTAATATAGAGCTTGCTCTCCCTGTCTTTGAGTACTGTTTTCACTGTCCCGGTTACCTCTTTGCTAACATTCTCTTCAGAGCTGCAGTGAAACCAGGAACCACGTGGAGAAGGCACCCACACTGAAAGTGCCTGCAGGCAACATTGGGCCTTCTTCTCAGTGTCTCTGACATAGGGTTTCACTGTCCCGGGAAAGTCTCTGCTAACACCCTGCAGAGCGCTGTGCCCAATATACAGAAACGTCTTGCGGTATCTCCTACAGGGAAAGTGCCAGGAGGGAATTGTCGATCTTGTTCTCAGTGTCTCTGAGAATTGCTCTGATTCTCCGTGTGACCTCTTTGCTAAGACTCTCCAGAGAGCCGTCCTCAAAACCAACACACATCTTGACATATCTCCCACATTGATCGCAGTGTCTCCAGGAACGGCATTCAGCGAGCCAGGAACTTTACTCCCTACACTGTCCATTGAGTTGTCCTCAAAACCAATATACATCGTGCTATATCTCCCACATGGAAAATGCCAGGAGGGAAAAGTGGGGATTAGATTAGACTTTCTCGGAACTGCTTCAAATCAACTAGATATCTTTGTGCTGTAAATCTCCCAATAGCCAAACGCAAAAGCAGCAAACATCTCGCTGTATGTCCCACATTGAAAGTGCCAAGAGAGTAATATAGAGCTTGCTCTCCCTGTCTTTGAGTACCGTTTTCACTGTCCCGGTTACCTCTTTGCTAACATTCTCTTCAGAGCTGCAGTGAAACCAGGAACCACGTGGAGAAGGCACCCACACTGAAAGTGCCTGCAGGCAACATTGGGCCTTCTTCTCAGTGTCTCTGACATAGGGTTTCACTGTCCCGGGAAAGTCTCTGCTAACACCCTGCAGAGCGCTGTGCCCAATATACAGAAACGTCTTGCGGTATCTCCTACAGGGAAAGTGCCAGGAGGGAATTGTCGATCTTGTTCTCAGTGTCTCTGAGAATTGCTCTGATTCTCCGTGTGACCTCTTTGCTAAGACTCTCCAGAGAGCCGTCCTCAAAACCAACACACATCTTGACATATCTCCCACATTGATCGCAGGGTCTCCAGGAACCGCATTCAGCGAGCCAGGAACTTTTCTCCCTACACTGTCCATTGAGTTGTCCTCAAAACCAATATACATCGTGCTATATCTCCCACATGGAAAATGCCAGGAGGGAAAAGTGGGGATTAGCTTAGACTTTCTCGGAACTGCTTCAAATCAACTAGATATCTTTGTGCTGTAAATCTCCCAATAGCCAAACGCAAAAGCAGCAAACATCTCGCTGTATGTCCCACATTGAAAGTGCCAAGAGAGTAATATAGAGCTTGCTCTCCCTGTCTTTGAGTACCGTTTTCACTGTCCCGGTTACCTCTTTGCTAACATTCTCTTCAGAGCTGCAGTGAAACCAGGAACCACGTGGAGAAGGCACCCACACTGAAAGTGCCTGCAGGCAACATTGGGGCTTCTTCTCAGTGTCTCTGACATAGGGTTTCACTGTCCCGGGAAAGTCTCTGCTAACACCCTGCAGAGCGCTGTGCCCAATATACAGAAACGTCTTGCGGTATCTCCTACAGGGAAAGTGCCAGGAGGGAATTGTCGATCTTGTTCTCAGTGTCTCTGAGAATTGCTCTGATTCTCCGTGTGACCTCTTTGCTAAGACTCTCCAGAGAGCCGTCCTCAAAACCAACACACATCTTGACATATCTCCCACATTGATCGCAGGGTCTCCAGGAACCGCATTCAGTGAGCCAGGAGCTTTTCTCCCTACACTGTCCCTTGAGTTGTCCTCAAAACCAATATACATCGTGCTATATCTCCCACATGGAAAATGCCAGGAGGGAAAAGTGGGGATTAGTTTAGACTTTCTTGGAACTGCTTCTAATCAACTAGATATCTTTGTGCTGTAAATCTCCCAATAGCCAAACGCAAAAGCAGCAAACATCTCGCTGTATGTCCCACATTGAAAGTGCCAAGAGAGTAATATAGAGCTTGCTCTCCCTGTCTTTGAGTACTGTTTTCACTGTCCCGGTTACCTCTTTGCTAACATTCTCTTCAGAGCTGCAGTGAAACCAGGAACCACGTGGAGAAGGCACCCACACTGAAAGTGCCTGCAGGCAACATTGGGGCTTCTTCTCAGTGTCTCTGACATAGGGTTTCACTGTCCCGGGAAAGTCTCTGCTAACACCCTGCAGAGCGCTGTGCCCAATATACAGAAACGTCTTGCGGTATCTCCTACAGGGAAAGTGCCAGGAGGGAATTGTCGATCTTGTTCTCAGTGTCTCTGAGAATTGCTCTGATTCTCCGTGTGACCTCTTTGCTAAGACTCTCCAGAGAGCCGTCCTCAAAACCAACACACATCTTGACATATCTCCCACATTGATCGCAGTGTCTCCAGGAACGGCATTCAGTGAGCCAGGAACTTTTCTCCCTACACTGACCATAGAGTTGTCCTCAAAACCAATATACATCGTGCTATATCTCCCACATGGAAAATGCCAGGAGGGAAAAGTGGGGATTAGCTTAGACTTTCTCGGAACTGCTTCAAATCAACTAGATATCTTTGTGCTGTAAATCTCCCAATAGCCAAACGCAAAAGCAGCAAACATCTCGCTGTATGTCCCACATTGAAAGTGCCAAGAGAGTAATATAGAGCTTGCTCTCCCTGTCTTTGAGTACCGTTTTCACTGTCCCGGTTACCTCTTTGCTAACATTCTCTTCAGAGCTGCAGTGAAACCAGGAACCACGTGGAGAAGGCACCCACACTGAAAGTGCCTGCAGGCAACATTGGGCCTTCTTCTCAGTGTCTCTGACATAGGGTTTCACTGTCCCGGGAAAGTCTCTGCTAACACCCTGCAGAGCGCTGTGCCCAATATACAGAAACGTCTTGCGGTATCTCCTACAGGGAAAGTGCCAGGAGGGAATTGTCGATCTTGTTCTCAGTGTCTCTGAGAATTGCTCTGATTCTCCGTGTGACCTCTTTGCTAAGACTCTCCAGAGAGCCGTCCTCAAAACCAACACACATCTTGACATATCTCCCACATTGATCGCAGTGTCTCCAGGAACGGCATTCAGCGAGCCAGGAACTTTTCTCCCTACACTGTCCATTGAGTTGTCCTCAAAACCAATATACATCGTGCTATATCTCCCACATGGAAAATGCCAGGAGGGAAAAGTGGGGATTAGCTTAGACTTTCTCGGAACTGCTTCAAATCAACTAGATATCTTTGTGCTGTAAATCTCCCAATAGCCAAACGCAAAAGCAGCAAACATCTCGCTGTATGTCCCACATTGAAAGTGCCAAGAGAGTAATATAGAGCTTGCTCTCCCTGTCTTTGAGTACTGTTTTCACTGTCCCGGTTACCTCTTTGCTAACATTCTCTTCAGAGCTGCAGTGAAACCAGGAACCACGTGGAGAAGGCACCCACACTGAAAGTGCCTGCAGGCAACATTGGGCCTTCTTCTCAGTGTCTCTGACATAGGGTTTCACTGTCCCGGGAAAGTCTCTGCTAACACCCTGCAGAGCGCTGTGCCCAATATACAGAAACGTCTTGCGGTATCTCCTACAGGGAAAGTGCCAGGAGGGAATTGTCGATCTTGTTCTCAGTGTCTCTGAGAATTGCTCTGATTCTCCGTGTGACCTCTTTGCTAAGACTCTCCAGAGAGCCGTCCTCAAAACCAACACACATCTTGACATATCTCCCACATTGATCGCAGGGTCTCCAGGAACCGCATTCAGTGAGCCAGGAGCTTTTCTCCCTACACTGTCCCTTGAGTTGTCCTCAAAACCAATATACATCGTGCTATATCTCCCACATGGAAAATGCCAGGAGGGAAAAGTGGGGATTAGTTTAGACTTTCTTGGAACTGCTTCTAATCAACTAGATATCTTTGTGCTGTAAATCTCCCAATAGCCAAACGCAAAAGCAGCAAACATCTCGCTGTATGTCCCACATTGAAAGTGCCAAGAGAGTAATATAGAGCTTGCTCTCCCTGTCTTTGAGTACCGTTTTCACTGTCCCGGTTACCTCTTTGCTAACATTCTCTTCAGAGCTGCAGTGAAACCAGGAACCACGTGGAGAAGGCACCCACACTGAAAGTGCCTGCAGGCAACATTGGGGCTTCTTCTCAGTGTCTCTGACATAGGGTTTCACTGTCCCGGGAAAGTCTCTGCTAACACCCTGCAGAGCGCTGTGCCCAATATACAGAAACGTCTTGCGGTATCTCCTACAGGGAAAGTGCCAAGAGGGAATTGTCGATCTTGTTCTCAGTGTCTCTGAGAATTGCTCTGATTCTCCGTGTGACCTCTTTGCTAAGACTCTCCAGAGAGCCGTCCTCAAAACCAACACACATCTTGACATATCTCCCACATTGATCGCAGGGTCTCCAGGAACCGCATTCAGCGAGCCAGGAGCTTTTCTCCCTACACTGTCCATTGAGTTGTCCTCAAAACCAATATACATCGTGCTATATCTCCCACATGGAAAATGCCAGGAGGGAAAAGTGGGGATTAGCTTAGACTTTCTCGGAACTGCTTCAAATCAACTAGATATCTTTGTGCTGTAAATCTCCCAATAGCCAAACGCAAAAGCAGCAAACATCTCGCTGTATGTCCCACATTGAAAGTGCCAAGAGAGTAATATAGAGCTTGCTCTCCCTGTCTTTGAGTACCGTTTTCACTGTCCCGGTTACCTCTTTGCTAACATTCTCTTCAGAGCTGCAGTGAAACCAGGAACCACGTGGAGAAGGCACCCACACTGAAAGTGCCTGCAGGCAACATTGGGCCTTCTTCTCAGTGTCTCTGACATAGGGTTTCACTGTCCCGGGAAAGTCTCTGCTAACACCCTGCAGAGCGCTGTGCCCAATATACAGAAACGTCTTGCGGTATCTCCTACAGGGAAAGTGCCAGGAGGGAATTGTCGATCTTGTTCTCAGTGTCTCTGAGAATTGCTCTGATTCTCCGTGTGACCTCTTTGCTAAGACTCTCCAGAGAGCCGTCCTCAAAACCAACACACATCTTGACATATCTCCCACATTGATCGCAGAGTCTCCAGGAACCGCATTCAGTGAGCCAGGAGCTTTTCTCCCTACACTGTCCCTTGAGTTGTCCTCAAAACCAATATACATCGTGCTATATCTCCCACATGGAAAATGCCAGGAGGGAAAAGTGGGGATTAGCTTAGACTTTCTCGGAACTGCTTCAAATCAACTAGATATCTTTGTGCTGTAAATCTCCCAATAGCCAAACGCAAAAGCAGCGAACATCTCGCTGTATGTCCCACATTGAAAGTGCCAAGAGAGTAATATAGAGCTTGCTCTCCCTGTCTTTGAGTACTGTTTTCACTGTCCCGGTTACCTCTTTGCTAACATTCTCTTCAGAGCTGCAGTGAAACCAGGAACCATGTGGAGAAGGCACCCACACTGAAAGTGCCTGCAGGCAACATTGGGCCTTCTTCTCAGTGTCTCTGACATAGGGTTTCACTGTCCCGGGAAAGTCTCTGCTAACAGCCTGCAGAGCGCTGTGCCCAATATACAGAAACGTCTTGCGGTATCTCCTACAGGGAAAGTGCCAGGAGGGAATTGTCGATCTTGTTCTCAGTGTCTCTGAGAATTGCTCTGATTCTCCGTGTGACCTCTTTGCTAAGACTCTCCAGAGAGCCGTCCTCAAAACCAACACACATCTTGACATATCTCCCACATTGATCGCAGTGTCTCCAGGAACCGCATTCAGCGAGCCAGGAGCTTTTCTCCCTACACTGTCCCTTGAGTTGTCCTCAAAACCAATATACATCGTGCTATATCTCCCACATGGAAAGTGCCAGGAGGGAAAAGTGGGGATTAGCTTAGACTTTCTCAGAACTGCTTCAAATCAACTAGATATCTTTGTGCTGTAAATCTCCCAATAGCCAAACGCAAAAGCAGCAAACATCTCGCTGTATGTCCCACATTGAAAGTGCCAAGAGAGTAATATAGAGCTTGCTCTCCCTGTCTTTGAGTACTGTTTTCACTGTCCCGGTTACCTCTTTGCTAACATTCTCTTCAGAGCTGCAGTGAAACCAGGAACCACGTGGAGAAGGCACCCACACTGAAAGTGCCTGCAGGCAACATTGGGCCTTCTTCTCAGTGTCTCTGACATAGGGTTTCACTGTCCCGGGAAAGTCTCTGCTAACACCCTGCAGAGCGCTGTGCCCAATATACAGAAACGTCTTGCGGTATCTCCTACAGGGAAAGTGCCAGGAGGGAATTGTCGATCTTGTTCTCAGTGTCTCTGAGAATTGCTCTGATTCTCCGTGTGACCTCTTTGCTAAGACTCTCCAGAGAGCCGTCCTCAAAACCAACACACATCTTGACATATCTCCCACATTGATCGCAGTGTCTCCAGGAACCGCATTCAGCGAGCCAGGAGCTTTTCTCCCTACACTGTCCCTTGAGTTGTCCTCAAAACCAATATACATCGTGCTATATCTCCCACATGGAAAGTGCCAGGAGGGAAAAGTGGGGATTAGCTTAGACTTTCTCGGAACTGCTTCAAATCAACTAGATATCTTTGTGCTGTAAATCTCCCAATAGCCAAACGCAAAAGCAGCAAACATCTCGCTGTATGTCCCACATTGAAAGTGCCAAGAGAGTAATATAGAGCTTGCTCTCCCTGTCTTTGAGTACTGTTTTCACTGTCCCGGTTACCTCTTTGCTAACATTCTCTTCAGAGCTGCAGTGAAACCAGGAACCACGTGGAGAAGGCACCCACACTGAAAGTGCCTGCAGGCAACATTGGGGCTTCTTCTCAGTGTCTCTGACATAGGGTTTCACTGTCCCGGGAAAGTCTCTGCTAACACCCTGCAGAGCGCTGTGCCCAATATACAGAAACATCTTGCGGTATCTCCTACAGGGAAAGTGCCAGGAGGGAATTGTCGATCTTGTTCTCAGTGTCTCTGAGAATTGCTCTGATTCTCCGTGTGACCTCTTTGCTAAGACTCTCCAGAGAGCCGTCCTCAAAACCAACACACATCTTGACATATCTCCCACATTGATCGCAGGGTCTCCAGGAACGGCATTCAGTGAGCCAGGAGCTTTTCTCCCTACACTGTCCCTTGAGTTGTCCTCAAAACCAATATACATCGTGCTATATCTCCCACATGGAAAGTGCCAGGAGGGAAAAGTGGGGATTAGCTTAGACTTTCTCGGAACTGCTTCAAATCAACTAGATATCTTTGTGCTGTAAATCTCCCAATAGCCAAACGAAAAGCAGCAAACATCTCGCTGTATGTCCCACATTGAAAGTGCCAAGAGAGTAATATAGAGCTTGCTCTCCCTGTCTTTGAGTACTGTTTTCACTGTCCCGGTTACCTCTTTGCTAACATTCTCTTCAGAGCTGCAGTGAAACCAGGAACCACGTGGAGAAGGCACCCACACTGAAAGTGCCTGCAGGCAACATTGGGGCTTCTTCTCAGTGTCTCTGACATAGGGTTTCACTGTCCCGGGAAAGTCTCTGCTAACACCCTGCAGAGCGCTGTGCCCAATATACAGAAACGTCTTGCGGTATCTCCTACAGGGAAAGTGCCAGGAGGGAATTGTCGATCTTGTTCTCAGTGTCTCTGAGAATTGCTCTGATTCTCCGTGTGACCTCTTTGCTAAGACTCTCCAGAGAGCCGTCCTCAAAACCAACACACATCTTGACATATCTCCCACATTGATCGCAGTGTCTCCAGGAACCGCATTCAGCGAGCCAGGAGCTTTTCTCCCTACACTGTCCCTTGAGTTGTCCTCAAAACCAATATACATCGTGCTATATCTCCCACATGGAAAATGCCAGGAGGGAAAAGTGGGGATTAGCTTAGACTTTCTCGGAACTGCTTCAAATCAACTAGATATCTTTGTGCTGTAAATCTCCCAATAGCCAAACGCAAAAGCAGCGAACATCTCGCTGTATGTCCCACATTGAAAGTGCCAAGAGAGTAATATAGAGCTTGCTCTCCCTGTCTTTGAGTACTGTTTTCACTGTCCCGGTTACCTCTTTGCTAACATTCTCTTCAGAGCTGCAGTGAAACCAGGAACCACGTGGAGAAGGCACCCACACTGAAAGTGCCTGCAGGCAACATTGGGGCTTCTTCTCAGTGTCTCTGACATAGGGTTTCACTGTCCCGGGAAAGTCTCTGCTAACACCCTGCAGAGCGCTGTGCCCAATATACAGAAACGTCTTGCGGTATCTCCTACAGGGAAAGTGCCAGGAGGGAATTGTCGATCTTGTTCTCAGTGTCTCTGAGAATTGCTCTGATTCTCCGTGTGACCTCTTTGCTAAGACTCTCCAGAGAGCCGTCCTCAAAACCAACACACATCTTGACATATCTCCCACATTGATCGCAGTGTCTCCAGGAACCGCATTCAGCGAGCCAGGAGCTTTTCTCCCTACACTGTCCCTTGAGTTGTCCTCAAAACCAATATACATCGTGCTATATCTCCCACATGGAAAATGCCAGGAGGGAAAAGTGGGGATTAGCTTAGACTTTCTCGGAACTGCTTCAAATCAACTAGATATCTTTGTGCTGTAAATCTCCCAATAGCCAAACGCAAAAGCAGCAAACATCTCGCTGTATGTCCCACATTGAAAGTGCCAAGAGAGTAATATAGAGCTTGCTCTCCCTGTCTTTGAGTACTGTTTTCACTGTCCCGGTTACCTCTTTGCTAACATTCTCTTCAGAGCTGCAGTGAAACCAGGAACCACGTGGAGAAGGCACCCACACTGAAAGTGCCTGCAGGCAACATTGGGGCTTCTTCTCAGTGTCTCTGACATAGGGTTTCACTGTCCCGGGAAAGTCTCTGCTAACACCCTGCAGAGCGCTGTGCCCAATATACAGAAACATCTTGCGGTATCTCCTACAGGGAAAGTGCCAGGAGGGAATTGTCGATCTTGTTCTCAGTGTCTCTGAGAATTGCTCTGATTCTCCGTGTGACCTCTTTGCTAAGACTCTCCAGAGAGCCGTCCTCAAAACCAACACACATCTTGACATATCTCCCACATTGATCGCAGGGTCTCCAGGAACCGCATTCAGCGAGCCAGGAGCTTTTCTCCCTACACTGTCCCTTGAGTTGTCCTCAAAACCAATATACATCGTGCTATATCTCCCACATGGAAAATGCCAGGAGGGAAAAGTGGGGATTAGCTTAGACTTTCTCGGAACTGCTTCAAATCAACTAGATATCTTTGTGCTGTAAATCTCCCAATAGCCAAACGCAAAAGCAGCGAACATCTCGCTGTATGTCCCACATTGAAAGTGCCAAGAGAGTAATATAGAGCTTGCTCTCCCTGTCTTTGAGTACTGTTTTCACTGTCCCGGTTACCTCTTTGCTAACATTCTCTTCAGAGCTGCAGTGAAACCAGGAACCACGTGGAGAAGGCACCCACACTGAAAGTGCCTGCAGGCAACATTGGGGCTTCTTCTCAGTGTCTCTGACATAGGGTTTCACTGTCCCGGGAAAGTCTCTGCTAACACCCTGCAGAGCGCTGTGCCCAATATACAGAAACGTCTTGCGGTATCTCCTACAGGGAAAGTGCCAGGAGGGAATTGTCGATCTTGTTCTCAGTGTCTCTGAGAATTGCTCTGATTCTCCGTGTGACCTCTTTGCTAAGACTCTCCAGAGAGCCGTCCTCAAAACCAACACACATCTTGACATATCTCCCACATTGATCGCAGTGTCTCCAGGAACCGCATTCAGCGAGCCAGGAGCTTTTCTCCCTACACTGTCCCTTGAGTTGTCCTCAAAACCAATATACATCGTGCTATATCTCCCACATGGAAAATGCCAGGAGGGAAAAGTGGGGATTAGCTTAGACTTTCTCGGAACTGCTTCAAATCAACTAGATATCTTTGTGCTGTAAATCTCCCAATAGCCAAACGCAAAAGCAGCAAACATCTCGCTGTATGTCCCACATTGAAAGTGCCAAGAGAGTAATATAGAGCTTGCTCTCCCTGTCTTTGAGTACTGTTTTCACTGTCCCGGTTACCTCTTTGCTAACATTCTCTTCAGAGCTGCAGTGAAACCAGGAACCACGTGGAGAAGGCACCCACACTGAAAGTGCCTGCAGGCAACATTGGGGCTTCTTCTCAGTGTCTCTGACATAGGGTTTCACTGTCCCGGGAAAGTCTCTGCTAACACCCTGCAGAGCGCTGTGCCCAATATACAGAAACATCTTGCGGTATCTCCTACAGGGAAAGTGCCAGGAGGGAATTGTCGATCTTGTTCTCAGTGTCTCTGAGAATTGCTCTGATTCTCCGTGTGACCTCTTTGCTAAGACTCTCCAGAGAGCCGTCCTCAAAACCAACACACATCTTGACATATCTCCCACATTGATCGCAGGGTCTCCAGGAACGGCATTCAGTGAGCCAGGAGCTTTTCTCCCTACACTGTCCCTTGAGTTGTCCTCAAAACCAATATACATCGTGCTATATCTCCCACATGGAAAGTGCCAGGAGGGAAAAGTGGGGATTAGCTTAGACTTTCTCGGAACTGCTTCAAATCAACTAGATATCTTTGTGCTGTAAATCTCCCAATAGCCAAACGAAAAGCAGCAAACATCTCGCTGTATGTCCCACATTGAAAG
Organism: Larus michahellis; assembly: GCF_964199755.1. Classification (NCBI taxonomy): domain Eukaryota; kingdom Metazoa; phylum Chordata; class Aves; order Charadriiformes; family Laridae; genus Larus; species Larus michahellis. The sequence continues at coordinate 2,732,989 of NC_133900.1, forward strand.
TGCCAAGAGAGTAATATAGAGCTTGCTCTCCCTGTCTTTGAGTACTGTTTTCACTGTCCCGGTTACCTCTTTGCTAACATTCTCTTCAGAGCTGCAGTGAAACCAGGAACCACGTGGAGAAGGCACCCACACTGAAAGTGCCTGCAGGCAACATTGGGGCTTCTTCTCAGTGTCTCTGACATAGGGTTTCACTGTCCCGGGAAAGTCTCTGCTAACACCCTGCAGAGCGCTGTGCCCAATATACAGAAACGTCTTGCGGTATCTCCTACAGGGAAAGTGCCAGGAGGGAATTGTCGATCTTGTTCTCAGTGTCTCTGAGAATTGCTCTGATTCTCCGTGTGACCTCTTTGCTAAGACTCTCCAGAGAGCCGTCCTCAAAACCAACACACATCTTGACATATCTCCCACATTGATCGCAGTGTCTCCAGGAACCGCATTCAGCGAGCCAGGAGCTTTTCTCCCTACACTGTCCCTTGAGTTGTCCTCAAAACCAATATACATCGTGCTATATCTCCCACATGGAAAATGCCAGGAGGGAAAAGTGGGGATTAGCTTAGACTTTCTCGGAACTGCTTCAAATCAACTAGATATCTTTGTGCTGTAAATCTCCCAATAGCCAAACGCAAAAGCAGCGAACATCTCGCTGTATGTCCCACATTGAAAGTGCCAAGAGAGTAATATAGAGCTTGCTCTCCCTGTCTTTGAGTACTGTTTTCACTGTCCCGGTTACCTCTTTGCTAACATTCTCTTCAGAGCTGCAGTGAAACCAGGAACCACGTGGAGAAGGCACCCACACTGAAAGTGCCTGCAGGCAACATTGGGGCTTCTTCTCAGTGTCTCTGACATAGGGTTTCACTGTCCCGGGAAAGTCTCTGCTAACACCCTGCAGAGCGCTGTGCCCAATATACAGAAACGTCTTGCGGTATCTCCTACAGGGAAAGTGCCAGGAGGGAATTGTCGATCTTGTTCTCAGTGTCTCTGAGAATTGCTCTGATTCTCCGTGTGACCTCTTTGCTAAGACTCTCCAGAGAGCCGTCCTCAAAACCAACACACATCTTGACATATCTCCCACATTGATCGCAGTGTCTCCAGGAACCGCATTCAGCGAGCCAGGAGCTTTTCTCCCTACACTGTCCCTTGAGTTGTCCTCAAAACCAATATACATCGTGCTATATCTCCCACATGGAAAATGCCAGGAGGGAAAAGTGGGGATTAGCTTAGACTTTCTCGGAACTGCTTCAAATCAACTAGATATCTTTGTGCTGTAAATCTCCCAATAGCCAAACGCAAAAGCAGCAAACATCTCGCTGTATGTCCCACATTGAAAGTGCCAAGAGAGTAATATAGAGCTTGCTCTCCCTGTCTTTGAGTACTGTTTTCACTGTCCCGGTTACCTCTTTGCTAACATTCTCTTCAGAGCTGCAGTGAAACCAGGAACCACGTGGAGAAGGCACCCACACTGAAAGTGCCTGCAGGCAACATTGGGGCTTCTTCTCAGTGTCTCTGACATAGGGTTTCACTGTCCCGGGAAAGTCTCTGCTAACACCCTGCAGAGCGCTGTGCCCAATATACAGAAACATCTTGCGGTATCTCCTACAGGGAAAGTGCCAGGAGGGAATTGTCGATCTTGTTCTCAGTGTCTCTGAGAATTGCTCTGATTCTCCGTGTGACCTCTTTGCTAAGACTCTCCAGAGAGCCGTCCTCAAAACCAACACACATCTTGACATATCTCCCACATTGATCGCAGGGTCTCCAGGAACGGCATTCAGTGAGCCAGGAGCTTTTCTCCCTACACTGTCCCTTGAGTTGTCCTCAAAACCAATATACATCGTGCTATATCTCCCACATGGAAAGTGCCAGGAGGGAAAAGTGGGGATTAGCTTAGACTTTCTCGGAACTGCTTCAAATCAACTAGATATCTTTGTGCTGTAAATCTCCCAATAGCCAAACGAAAAGCAGCAAACATCTCGCTGTATGTCCCACATTGAAAGTGCCAAGAGAGTAATATAGAGCTTGCTCTCCCTGTCTTTGAGTACTGTTTTCACTGTCCCGGTTACCTCTTTGCTAACATTCTCTTCAGAGCTGCAGTGAAACCAGGAACCACGTGGAGAAGGCACCCACACTGAAAGTGCCTGCAGGCAACATTGGGCCTTCTTCTCAGTGTCTCTGACATAGGGTTTCACTGTCCCGGGAAAGTCTCTGCTAACACCCTGCAGAGCGCTGTGCCCAATATACAGAAACGTCTTGCGGTATCTCCTACAGGGAAAGTGCCAGGAGGGAATTGTCGATCTTGTTCTCAGTGTCTCTGAGAATTGCTCTGATTCTCCGTGTGACCTCTTTGCTAAGACTCTCCAGAGAGCCGTCCTCAAAACCAACACACATCTTGACATATCTCCCACATTGATCGCAGTGTCTCCAGGAACCGCATTCAGCGAGCCAGGAGCTTTTCTCCCTACACTGTCCATTGAGTTGTCCTCAAAACCAATATACATCGTGCTATATCTCCCACATGGAAAATGCCAGGAGGGAAAAGTGGGGATTAGCTTAGACTTTCTCGGAACTGCTTCAAATCAACTAGATATCTTTGTGCTGTAAATCTCCCAGTAGCCAAACGCAAAAGCAGCGAACATCTCGCTGTATGTCCCACATTGAAAGTGCCAAGAGAGTAATATAGAGCTTGCTCTCCCTGTCTTTGAGTACTGTTTTCACTGTCCCGGTTACCTCTTTGCTAACATTCTCTTCAGAGCTGCAGTGAAACCAGGAACCACGTGGAGAAGGCACCCACACTGAAAGTGCCTGCAGGCAACATTGGGGCTTCTTCTCAGTGTCTCTGACATAGGGTTTCACTGTCCCGGGAAAGTCTCTGCTAACACCCTGCAGAGCGCTGTGCCCAATATACAGAAACATCTTGCGGTATCTCCTACAGGGAAAGTGCCAGGAGGGAATTGTCGATCTTGTTCTCAGTGTCTCTGAGAATTGCTCTGATTCTCCGTGTGACCTCTTTGCTAAGACTCTCCAGAGAGCCGTCCTCAAAACCAACACACATCTTGACATATCTCCCACATTGATCGCAGTGTCTCCAGGAACGGCATTCAGTGAGCCAGGAGCTTTTCTCCCTACACTGTCCCTTGAGTTGTCCTCAAAACCAATATACATCGTGCTATATCTCCCACATGGAAAGTGCCAGGAGGGAAAAGTGGGGATTAGCTTAGACTTTCTCGGAACTGCTTCAAATCAACTAGATATCTTTGTGCTGTAAATCTCCCAATAGCCAAACGCAAAAGCAGCAAACATCTCGCTGTATGTCCCACATTGAAAGTGCCAAGAGAGTAATATAGAGCTTGCTCTCCCTGTCTTTGAGTACTGTTTTCACTGTCCCGGTTACCTCTTTGCTAACATTCTCTTCAGAGCTGCAGTGAAACCAGGAACCACGTGGAGAAGGCACCCACACTGAAAGTGCCTGCAGGCAACATTGGGCCTTCTTCTCAGTGTCTCTGACATAGGGTTTCACTGTCCCGGGAAAGTCTCTGCTAACACCCTGCAGAGCGCTGTGCCCATTATACAGAAACGTCTTGCGGTATCTCCTACAGGGAAAGTGCCAGGAGGGAACTGTCGATCTTGTTCTCAGTGTCTCTGAGAATTGCTCTGATTCTCCGTGTGACCTCTTTGCTAAGACTCTCCAGAGAACCGTCCTCAAAACCAACACACATCTTGACATATCTCCCACATTGATCGCAGTGTCTCCAGGAACGGCATTCAGCGAGCCAGGAACTTTTCTCCCTACACTGTCCATTGAGTTGTCCTCAAAACCAATATACATCGTGCTATATCTCCCACATGGAAAGTGCCAGGAGGGAAAAGTGGGGATTAGTTTAGACTTTCTCGGAACTGCTTCTAATCAACTAGATATCTTTGTGCTGTAAATCTCCCAATAGCCAAACGCAAAAGCAGCAAACATCTCGCTGTATGTCCCACATTGAAAGTGCCAAGAGAGTAATATAGAGCTTGCTCTCCCTGTCTTTGAGTACCGTTTTCACTGTCCCGGTTACCTCTTTGCTAACATTCTCTTCAGAGCTGCAGTGAAACCAGGAACCACGTGGAGAAGGCACCCACACTGAAAATGCCTGGAGGGAACATTGGGCCTTCTTCTCAGTGTCTCTGACATAGGGTTTCACTGTCCCGGGAAAGTCTCTGCTAACACCCTGCAGAGCGCTGTGCCCAATATACAGAAACGTCTTGCGGTATCTCCTACAGGGAAAGTGCCAGGAGGGAATTGTCGATCTTGTTCTCAGTGTCTCTGAGAATTGCTCTGATTCTCCGTGTGACCTCTTTGCTAAGACTCTCCAGAGAACCGTCCTCAAAACCAACACACATCTTGACATATCTCCCACATTGATCGCAGTGTCTCCAGGAACGGCATTCAGCGAGCCAGGAACTTTTCTCCCTACACTGTCCATTGAGTTGTCCTCAAAACCAATATACATCGTGCTATATCTCCCACATGGAAAATGCCAGGAGGGAAAAGTGGGGATTAGCTTAGACTTTCTCGGAACTGCTTCAAATCAACTAGATATCTTTGTGCTGTAAATCTCCCAGTAGCCAAACGCAAAAGCAGCAAACATCTCGCTGTATGTCCCACATTGAAAGTGCCAAGAGAGTAATATAGAGCTTGCTCTCCCTGTCTTTGAGTACCGTTTTCACTGTCCCGGTTACCTCTTTGCTAACATTCTCTTCAGAGCTGCAGTGAAACCAGGAACCACGTGGAGAAGGCACCCACACTGAAAGTGCCTGCAGGCAACATTGGGCCTTCTTCTCAGTGTCTCTGACATAGGGTTTCACTGTCCCGGGAAAGTCTCTGCTAACACCCTGCAGAGCGCTGTGCCCAATATACAGAAACGTCTTGCGGTATCTCCTACAGGGAAAGTGCCAGGAGGGAATTGTCGATCTTGTTCTCAGTGTCTCTGAGAATTGCTCTGATTCTCCGTGTGACCTCTTTGCTAAGACTCTCCAGAGAGCCGTCCTCAAAACCAACACACATCTTGACATATCTCCCACATTGATCGCAGTGTCTCCAGGAACCGCATTCAGCGAGCCAGGAGCTTTTCTCCCTACACTGTCCCTTGAGTTGTCCTCAAAACCAATATACATCGTGCTATATCTCCCACATGGAAAATGCCAGGAGGGAAAAGTGGGGATTAGTTTAGACTTTCTCGGAACTGCTTCTAATCAACTAGATATCTTTGTGCTGTAAATCTCCCAATAGCCAAACGCAAAAGCAGCAAACATCTCGCTGTATGTCCCACATTGAAAGTGCCAAGAGAGTAATATAGAGCTTGCTCTCCCTGTCTTTGAGTACCGTTTTCACTGTCCCGGTTACCTCTTTGCTAACATTCTCTTCAGAGCTGCAGTGAAACCAGGAACCACGTGGAGAAGGCACCCACACTGAAAATGCCTGGAGGGAACATTGGGCCTTCTTCTCAGTGTCTCTGACATAGGGTTTCACTGTCCCGGGAAAGTCTCTGCTAACACCCTGCAGAGCGCTGTGCCCAATATACAGAAACGTCTTGCGGTATCTCCTACAGGGAAAGTGCCAGGAGGGAATTGTCGATCTTGTTCTCAGTGTCTCTGAGAATTGCTCTGATTCTCCGTGTGACCTCTTTGCTAAGACTCTCCAGAGAGCCGTCCTCAAAACCAACACACATCTTGACATATCTCCCACATTGATCGCAGTGTCTCCAGGAACCGCATTCAGCGAGCCAGGAGCTTTTCTCCCTACACTGTCCCTTGAGTTGTCCTCAAAACCAATATACATCGTGCTATATCTCCCACATGGAAAATGCCAGGAGGGAAAAGTGGGGATTAGCTTAGACTTTCTCGGAACTGCTTCTAATCAACTAGATATCTTTGTGCTGTAAATCTCCCAATAGCCAAACGCAAAAGCAGCAAACATCTCGCTGTATGTCCCACATTGAAAGTGCCAAGAGAGTAATATAGAGCTTGCTCTCCCTGTCTTTGAGTACTGTTTTCACTGTCCCGGTTACCTCTTTGCTAACATTCTCTTCAGAGCTGCAGTGAAACCAGGAACCACGTGGAGAAGGCACCCACACTGAAAGTGCCTGCAGGCAACATTGGGGCTTCTTCTCAGTGTCTCTGACATAGGGTTTCACTGTCCCGGGAAAGTCTCTGCTAACACCCTGCAGAGCGCTGTGCCCAATATACAGAAACGTCTTGCGGTATCTCCTACAGGGAAAGTGCCAGGAGGGAATTGTCGATCTTGTTCTCAGTGTCTCTGAGAATTGCTCTGATTCTCCGTGTGACCTCTTTGCTAAGACTCTCCAGAGAACCGTCCTCAAAACCAACACACATCTTGACATATCTCCCACATTGATCGCAGTGTCTCCAGGAACGGCATTCAGCGAGCCAGGAACTTTTCTCCCTACACTGTCCATTGAGTTGTCCTCAAAACCAATATACATCGTGCTATATCTCCCACATGGAAAATGCCAGGAGGGAAAAGTGGGGATTAGCTTAGACTTTCTCGGAACTGCTTCAAATCAACTAGATATCTTTGTGCTGTAAATCTCCCAGTAGCCAAACGCAAAAGCAGCAAACATCTCGCTGTATGTCCCACATTGAAAGTGCCAAGAGAGTAATATAGAGCTTGCTCTCCCTGTCTTTGAGTACCGTTTTCACTGTCCCGGTTACCTCTTTGCTAACATTCTCTTCAGAGCTGCAGTGAAACCAGGAACCACGTGGAGAAGGCACCCACACTGAAAATGCCTGGAGGGAACATTGGGCCTTCTTCTCAGTGTCTCTGACATAGGGTTTCACTGTCCCGGGAAAGTCTCTGCTAACACCCTGCAGAGCGCTGTGCCCAATATACAGAAACGTCTTGCGGTATCTCCTACAGGGAAAGTGCCAGGAGGGAATTGTCGATCTTGTTCTCAGTGTCTCTGAGAATTGCTCTGATTCTCCGTGTGACCTCTTTGCTAAGACTCTCCAGAGAGCCGTCCTCAAAACCAACACACATCTTGACATATCTCCCACATTGATCGCAGTGTCTCCAGGAACCGCATTCAGCGAGCCAGGAACTTTTCTCCCTACACTGTCCCTTGAGTTGTCCTCAAAACCAATATACATCGTGCTATATCTCCCACATGGAAAATGCCAGGAGGGAAAAGTGGGGATTAGTTTAGACTTTCTCGGAACTGCTTCAAATCAACTAGATATCTTTGTGCTGTAAATCTCCCAATAGCCAAACGCAAAAGCAGCAAACATCTCGCTGTATGTCCCACATTGAAAGTGCCAAGAGAGTAATATAGAGCTTGCTCTCCCTGTCTTTGAGTACTGTTTTCACTGTCCCGGTTACCTCTTTGCTAACATTCTCTTCAGAGCTGCAGTGAAACCAGGAACCACGTGGAGAAGGCACCCACACTGAAAGTGCCTGCAGGCAACATTGGGCCTTCTTCTCAGTGTCTCTGACATAGGGTTTCACTGTCCCGGGAAAGTCTCTGCTAACACCCTGCAGAGCGCTGTGCCCATTATACAGAAACGTCTTGCGGTATCTCCTACAGGGAAAGTGCCAAGAGGGAATTGTCGATCTTGTTCTCAGTGTCTCTGAGAATTGCTCTGATTCTCCGTGTGACCTCTTTGCTAAGACTCTCCAGAGAACCGTCCTCAAAACCAACACACATCTTGACATATCTCCCACATTGATCGCAGTGTCTCCAGGAACGGCATTCAGCGAGCCAGGAACTTTTCTCCCTACACTGTCCATTGAGTTGTCCTCAAAACCAATATACATCGTGCTATATCTCCCACATGGAAAATGCCAGGAGGGAAAAGTGGGGATTAGTTTAGACTTTCTCGGAACTGCTTCTAATCAACTAGATATCTTTGTGCTGTAAATCTCCCAATAGCCAAACGCAAAAGCAGCAAACATCTCGCTGTATGTCCCACATTGAAAGTGCCAAGAGAGTAATATAGAGCTTGCTCTCCCTGTCTTTGAGTACCGTTTTCACTGTCCCGGTTACCTCTTTGCTAACATTCTCTTCAGAGCTGCAGTGAAACCAGGAACCACGTGGAGAAGGCACCCACACTGAAAATGCCTGGAGGGAACATTGGGCCTTCTTCTCAGTGTCTCTGACATAGGGTTTCACTGTCCCGGGAAAGTCTCTGCTAACACCCTGCAGAGCGCTGTGCCCAATATACAGAAACGTCTTGCGGTATCTCCTACAGGGAAAGTGCCAGGAGGGAATTGTCGATCTTGTTCTCAGTGTCTCTGAGAATTGCTCTGATTCTCCGTGTGACCTCTTTGCTAAGACTCTCCAGAGAACCGTCCTCAAAACCAACACACATCTTGACATATCTCCCACATTGATCGCAGTGTCTCCAGGAACGGCATTCAGCGAGCCAGGAACTTTTCTCCCTACACTGTCCATTGAGTTGTCCTCAAAACCAATATACATCGTGCTATATCTCCCACATGGAAAATGCCAGGAGGGAAAAGTGGGGATTAGCTTAGACTTTCTCGGAACTGCTTCAAATCAACTAGATATCTTTGTGCTGTAAATCTCCCAGTAGCCAAACGCAAAAGCAGCAAACATCTCGCTGTATGTCCCACATTGAAAGTGCCAAGAGAGTAATATAGAGCTTGCTCTCCCTGTCTTTGAGTACTGTTTTCACTGTCCCGGTTACCTCTTTGCTAACATTCTCTTCAGAGCTGCAGTGAAACCAGGAACCACGTGGAGAAGGCACCCACACTGAAAGTGCCTGCAGGCAACATTGGGCCTTCTTCTCAGTGTCTCTGACATAGGGTTTCACTGTCCCGGGAAAGTCTCTGCTAACACCCTGCAGAGCGCTGTGCCCAATATACAGAAACGTCTTGCGGTATCTCCTACAGGGAAAGTGCCAGGAGGGAATTGTCGATCTTGTTCTCAGTGTCTCTGAGAATTGCTCTGATTCTCCGTGTGACCTCTTTGCTAAGACTCTCCAGAGAGCCGTCCTCAAAACCAACACACATCTTGACATATCTCCCACATTGATCGCAGTGTCTCCAGGAACCGCATTCAGCGAGCCAGGAGCTTTTCTCCCTACACTGTCCCTTGAGTTGTCCTCAAAACCAATATACATCGTGCTATATCTCCCACATGGAAAATGCCAGGAGGGAAAAGTGGGGATTAGTTTAGACTTTCTCGGAACTGCTTCTAATCAACTAGATATCTTTGTGCTGTAAATCTCCCAATAGCCAAACGCAAAAGCAGCAAACATCTCGCTGTATTTCCCACACTGAAAGTGTCAAGACAGTAATATAGAGCTTGCTCTCCCTGTCTTTGAGTACCGTTTTCACTGTCCCGGTTACCTCTTTGCTAACATTCTCTTCAGAGCTGCAGTGAAACCAGGAACCACGTGGAGAAGGCACCCACACTGAAAATGCCTGGAGGGAACATTGGGCCTTCTTCTCAGTGTCTCTGACATAGGGTTTCACTGTCCCGGGAAAGTCTCTGCTAACACCCTGCAGAGCGCTGTGCCCAATATACAGAAACGTCTTGCGGTATCTCCTACAGGGAAAGTGCCAGGAGGGAATTGTCGATCTTGTTCTCAGTGTCTCTGAGAATTGCTCTGATTCTCCGTGTGACCTCTTTGCTAAGACTCTCCAGAGAGCCGTCCTCAAAACCAACACACATCTTGACATATCTCCCACATTGATCGCAGTGTCTCCAGGAACCGCATTCAGCGAGCCAGGAGCTTTTCTCCCTACACTGTCCCTTGAGTTGTCCTCAAAACCAATATACATCGTGCTATATCTCCCACATGGAAAATGCCAGGAGGGAAAAGTGGGGATTAGCTTAGACTTTCTCGGAACTGCTTCTAATCAACTAGATATCTTTGTGCTGTAAATCTCCCAATAGCCAAACGCAAAAGCAGCAAACATCTCGCTGTATGTCCCACATTGAAAGTGCCAAGAGAGTAATATAGAGCTTGCTCTCCCTGTCTTTGAGTACTGTTTTCACTGTCCCAGTTACCTCTTTGCTAACATTCTCTTCAGAGCTGCAGTGAAACCAGGAACCACGTGGAGAAGGCACCCACACTGAAAGTGCCTGCAGGCAACATTGGGGCTTCTTCTCAGTGTCTCTGACATAGGGTTTCACTGTCCCGGGAAAGTCTCTGCTAACACCCTGCAGAGCGCTGTGCCCAATATACAGAAACGTCTTGCGGTATCTCCTACAGGGAAAGTGCCAGGAGGGAATTGTCGATCTTGTTCTCAGTGTCTCTGAGAATTGCTCTGATTCTCCGTGTGACCTCTTTGCTAAGACTCTCCAGAGAACCGTCCTCAAAACCAACACACATCTTGACATATCTCCCACATTGATCGCAGTGTCTCCAGGAACGGCATTCAGCGAGCCAGGAACTTTTCTCCCTACACTGTCCATTGAGTTGTCCTCAAAACCAATATACATCGTGCTATATCTCCCACATGGAAAATGCCAGGAGGGAAAAGTGGGGATTAGCTTAGACTTTCTCGGAACTGCTTCAAATCAACTAGATATCTTTGTGCTGTAAATCTCCCAGTAGCCAAACGCAAAAGCAGCAAACATCTCGCTGTATGTCCCACATTGAAAGTGCCAAGAGAGTAATATAGAGCTTGCTCTCCCTGTCTTTGAGTACCGTTTTCACTGTCCCGGTTACCTCTTTGCTAACATTCTCTTCAGAGCTGCAGTGAAACCAGGAACCACGTGGAGAAGGCACCCACACTGAAAATGCCTGGAGGGAACATTGGGCCTTCTTCTCAGTGTCTCTGACATAGGGTTTCACTGTCCCGGGAAAGTCTCTGCTAACACCCTGCAGAGCGCTGTGCCCAATATACAGAAACGTCTTGCGGTATCTCCTACAGGGAAAGTGCCAGGAGGGAATTGTCGATCTTGTTCTCAGTGTCTCTGAGAATTGCTCTGATTCTCCGTGTGACCTCTTTGCTAAGACTCTCCAGAGAGCCGTCCTCAAAACCAACACACATCTTGACATATCTCCCACATTGATCGCAGTGTCTCCAGGAACCGCATTCAGCGAGCCAGGAACTTTTCTCCCTACACTGTCCCTTGAGTTGTCCTCAAAACCAATATACATCGTGCTATATCTCCCACATGGAAAATGCCAGGAGGGAAAAGTGGGGATTAGTTTAGACTTTCTCGGAACTGCTTCAAATCAACTAGATATCTTTGTGCTGTAAATCTCCCAATAGCCAAACGCAAAAGCAGCAAACATCTCGCTGTATGTCCCACATTGAAAGTGCCAAGAGAGTAATATAGAGCTTGCTCTCCCTGTCTTTGAGTACTGTTTTCACTGTCCCGGTTACCTCTTTGCTAACATTCTCTTCAGAGCTGCAGTGAAACCAGGAACCACGTGGAGAAGGCACCCACACTGAAAGTGCCTGCAGGCAACATTGGGGCTTCTTCTCAGTGTCTCTGACATAGGGTTTCACTGTCCCGGGAAAGTCTCTGCTAACACCCTGCAGAGCGCTGTGCCCATTATACAGAAACGTCTTGCGGTATCTCCTACAGGGAAAGTGCCAAGAGGGAATTGTCGATCTTGTTCTCAGTGTCTCTGAGAATTGCTCTGATTCTCCGTGTGACCTCTTTGCTAAGACTCTCCAGAGAACCGTCCTCAAAACCAACACACATCTTGACATATCTCCCACATTGATCGCAGTGTCTCCAGGAACGGCATTCAGCGAGCCAGGAACTTTTCTCCCTACACTGTCCATTGAGTTGTCCTCAAAACCAATATACATCGTGCTATATCTCCCACATGGAAAATGCCAGGAGGGAAAAGTGGGGATTAGTTTAGACTTTCTCGGAACTGCTTCTAATCAACTAGATATCTTTGTGCTGTAAATCTCCCAATAGCCAAACGCAAAAGCAGCAAACATCTCGCTGTATGTCCCACATTGAAAGTGCCAAGAGAGTAATATAGAGCTTGCTCTCCCTGTCTTTGAGTACCGTTTTCACTGTCCCGGTTACCTCTTTGCTAACATTCTCTTCAGAGCTGCAGTGAAACCAGGAACCACGTGGAGAAGGCACCCACACTGAAAATGCCTGGAGGGAACATTGGGCCTTCTTCTCAGTGTCTCTGACATAGGGTTTCACTGTCCCGGGAAAGTCTCTGCTAACACCCTGCAGAGCGCTGTGCCCAATATACAGAAACGTCTTGCGGTATCTCCTACAGGGAAAGTGCCAGGAGGGAATTGTCGATCTTGTTCTCAGTGTCTCTGAGAATTGCTCTGATTCTCCGTGTGACCTCTTTGCTAAGACTCTCCAGAGAACCGTCCTCAAAACCAACACACATCTTGACATATCTCCCACATTGATCGCAGGGTCTCCAGGAACGGCATTCAGCGAGCCAGGAACTTTTCTCCCTACACTGTCCATTGAGTTGTCCTCAAAACCAATATACATCGTGCTATATCTCCCACATGGAAAATGCCAGGAGGGAAAAGTGGGGATTAGCTTAGACTTTCTCGGAACTGCTTCAAATCAACTAGATATCTTTGTGCTGTAAATCTCCCAGTAGCCAAACGCAAAAGCAGCAAACATCTCGCTGTATGTCCCACATTGAAAGTGCCAAGAGAGTAATATAGAGCTTGCTCTCCCTGTCTTTGAGTACTGTTTTCACTGTCCCGGTTACCTCTTTGCTAACATTCTCTTCAGAGCTGCAGTGAAACCAGGAACCACGTGGAGAAGGCACCCACACTGAAAGTGCCTGCAGGCAACATTGGGCCTTCTTCTCAGTGTCTCTGACATAGGGTTTCACTGTCCCGGGAAAGTCTCTGCTAACACCCTGCAGAGCGCTGTGCCCAATATACAGAAACGTCTTGCGGTATCTCCTACAGGGAAAGTGCCAGGAGGGAATTGTCGATCTTGTTCTCAGTGTCTCTGAGAATTGCTCTGATTCTCCGTGTGACCTCTTTGCTAAGACTCTCCAGAGAGCCGTCCTCAAAACCAACACACATCTTGACATATCTCCCACATTGATCGCAGTGTCTCCAGGAACCGCATTCAGCGAGCCAGGAGCTTTTCTCCCTACACTGTCCCTTGAGTTGTCCTCAAAACCAATATACATCGTGCTATATCTCCCACATGGAAAATGCCAGGAGGGAAAAGTGGCGATTAGCTTAGACTTTCTCGGAACTGCTTCTAATCAACTAGATATCTTTGTGCTGTAAATCTCCCAATAGCCAAACGCAAAAGCAGCAAACATCTCGCTGTATGTCCCACATTGAAAGTGCCAAGAGAGTAATATAGAGCTTGCTCTCCCTGTCTTTGAGTACCGTTTTCACTGTCCCGGTTACCTCTTTGCTAACATTCTCTTCAGAGCTGCAGTGAAACCAGGAACCACGTGGAGAAGGCACCCACACTGAAAGTGCCTGCAGGCAACATTGGGGCTTCTTCTCAGTGTCTCTGACATAGGGTTTCACTGTCCCGGGAAAGTCTCTGCTAACACCCTGCAGAGCGCTGTGCCCAATATACAGAAACGTCTTGCGGTATCTCCTACAGGGAAAGTGCCAGGAGGGAATTGTCGATCTTGTTCTCAGTGTCTCTGAGAATTGCTCTGATTCTCCGTGTGACCTCTTTGCTAAGACTCTCCAGAGAGCCGTCCTCAAAACCAACACACATCTTGACATATCTCCCACATTGATCGCAGTGTCTCCAGGAACGGCATTCAGCGAGCCAGGAACTTTTCTCCCTACACTGTCCATTGAGTTGTCCTCAAAACCAATATACATCGTGCTATATCTCCCACATGGAAAATGCCAGGAGGGAAAAGTGGGGATTAGCTTAGACTTTCTCGGAACTGCTTCAAATCAACTAGATATCTTTGTGCTGTAAATCTCCCAGTAGCCAAACGCAAAAGCAGCAAACATCTCGCTGTATGTCCCACATTGAAAGTGCCAAGAGAGTAATATAGAGCTTGCTCTCCCTGTCTTTGAGTACTGTTTTCACTGTCCCGGTTACCTCTTTGCTAACATTCTCTTCAGAGCTGCAGTGAAACCAGGAACCACGTGGAGAAGGCACCCACACTGAAAGTGCCTGCAGGCAACATTGGGCCTTCTTCTCAGTGTCTCTGACATAGGGTTTCACTGTCCCGGGAAAGTCTCTGCTAACACCCTGCAGAGCGCTGTGCCCAATATACAGAAACGTCTTGCGGTATCTCCTACAGGGAAAGTGCCAGGAGGGAATTGTCGATCTTGTTCTCAGTGTCTCTGAGAATTGCTCTGATTCTCCGTGTGACCTCTTTGCTAAGACTCTCCAGAGAGCCGTCCTCAAAACCAACACACATCTTGACATATCTCCCACATTGATCGCAGTGTCTCCAGGAACCGCATTCAGCGAGCCAGGAGCTTTTCTCCCTACACTGTCCCTTGAGTTGTCCTCAAAACCAATATACATCGTGCTATATCTCCCACATGGAAAATGCCAGGAGGGAAAAGTGGGGATTAGCTTAGACTTTCTCGGAACTGCTTCAAATCAACTAGATATCTTTGTGCTGTAAATCTCCCAATAGCCAAACGCAAAAGCAGCAAACATCTCGCTGTATGTCCCACATTGAAAGTGCCAAGAGAGTAATATAGAGCTTGCTCTCCCTGTCTTTGAGTACTGTTTTCACTGTCCCGGTTACCTCTTTGCTAACATTCTCTTCAGAGCTGCAGTGAAACCAGGAACCACGTGGAGAAGGCACCCACACTGAAAGTGCCTGCAGGCAACATTGGGGCTTCTTCTCAGTGTCTCTGACATAGGGTTTCACTGTCCCGGGAAAGTCTCTGCTAACACCCTGCAGAGCGCTGTGCCCAATATACAGAAACGTCTTGCGGTATCTCCTACAGGGAAAGTGCCAGGAGGGAATTGTCGATCTTGTTCTCAGTGTCTCTGAGAATTGCTCTGATTCTCCGTGTGACCTCTTTGCTAAGACTCTCCAGAGAGCCATCCTCAAAACCAACACACATCTTGACATATCTCCCACATTGATCGCAGTGTCTCCAGGAACCGCATTCAGCGAGCCAGGAACTTTTCTCCCTACACTGTCCATTGAGTTGTCCTCAAAACCAATATACATCGTGCTATATCTCCCACATGGAAAATGCCAGGAGGGAAAAGTGGGGATTAGCTTAGACTTTCTCGGAACTGCTTCAAATCAACTAGATATCTTTGTGCTGTAAATCTCCCAATAGCCAAACGCAAAAGCAGCAAACATCTCGCTGTATGTCCCACATTGAAAGTGCCAAGAGAGTAATATAGAGCTTGCTCTCCCTGTCTTTGAGTACTGTTTTCACTGTCCCGCTTACCTCTTTGCTAACATTCTCTTCAGAGCTGCAGTGAAACCAGGAACCACGTGGAGAAGGCACCCACACTGAAAGTGCCTGCAGGCAACATTGGGCCTTCTTCTCAGTGTCTCTGACATAGGGTTTCACTGTCCCGGGAAAGTCTCTGCTAACACCCTGCAGAGCGCTGTGCCCAATATACAGAAACGTCTTGCGGTATCTCCTACAGGGAAAGTGCCAGGAGGGAATTGTCGATCTTGTTCTCAGTGTCTCTGAGAATTGCTCTGATTCTCCGTGTGACCTCTTTGCTAAGACTCTCCAGAGAGCCGTCCTCAAAACCAACACACATCTTGACATATCTCCCACATTGATCGCAGTGTCTCCAGGAACCGCATTCAGCGAGCCAGGAACTTTTCTCCCTACACTGTCCCTTGAGTTGTCCTCAAAACCAATATACATCGTGCTATATCTCCCACATGGAAAATGCCAGGAGGGAAAAGTGGGGATTAGTTTAGACTTTCTCGGAACTGCTTCAAATCAACTAGATATCTTTGTGCTGTAAATCTCCCAATAGCCAAACGCAAAAGCAGCAAACATCTCGCTGTATGTCCCACATTGAAAGTGCCAAGAGAGTAATATAGAGCTTGCTCTCCCTGTCTTTGAGTACTGTTTTCACTGTCCCGGTTACCTCTTTGCTAACATTCTCTTCAGAGCTGCAGTGAAACCAGGAACCACGTGGAGAAGGCACCCACACTGAAAGTGCCTGCAGGCAACATTGGGCCTTCTTCTCAGTGTCTCTGACATAGGGTTTCACTGTCCCGGGAAAGTCTCTGCTAACACCCTGCAGAGCGCTGTGCCCATTATACAGAAACGTCTTGCGGTATCTCCTACAGGGAAAGTGCCAAGAGGGAATTGTCGATCTTGTTCTCAGTGTCTCTGAGAATTGCTCTGATTCTCCGTGTGACCTCTTTGCTAAGACTCTCCAGAGAACCGTCCTCAAAACCAACACACATCTTGACATATCTCCCACATTGATCGCAGTGTCTCCAGGAACGGCATTCAGCGAGCCAGGAACTTTTCTCCCTACACTGTCCATTGAGTTGTCCTCAAAACCAATATACATCGTGCTATATCTCCCACATGGAAAATGCCAGGAGGGAAAAGTGGGGATTAGTTTAGACTTTCTCGGAACTGCTTCTAATCAACTAGATATCTTTGTGCTGTAAATCTCCCAATAGCCAAACGCAAAAGCAGCAAACATCTCGCTGTATGTCCCACATTGAAAGTGCCAAGAGAGTAATATAGAGCTTGCTCTCCCTGTCTTTGAGTACCGTTTTCACTGTCCCGGTTACCTCTTTGCTAACATTCTCTTCAGAGCTGCAGTGAAACCAGGAACCACGTGGAGAAGGCACCCACACTGAAAATGCCTGGAGGGAACATTGGGCCTTCTTCTCAGTGTCTCTGACATAGGGTTTCACTGTCCCGGGAAAGTCTCTGCTAACACCCTGCAGAGCGCTGTGCCCAATATACAGAAACGTCTTGCGGTATCTCCTACAGGGAAAGTGCCAGGAGGGAATTGTCGATCTTGTTCTCAGTGTCTCTGAGAATTGCTCTGATTCTCCGTGTGACCTCTTTGCTAAGACTCTCCAGAGAACCGTCCTCAAAACCAACACACATCTTGACATATCTCCCACATTGATCGCAGTGTCTCCAGGAACGGCATTCAGCGAGCCAGGAACTTTTCTCCCTACACTGTCCATTGAGTTGTCCTCAAAACCAATATACATCGTGCTATATCTCCCACATGGAAAATGCCAGGAGGGAAAAGTGGGGATTAGCTTAGACTTTCTCGGAACTGCTTCAAATCAACTAGATATCTTTGTGCTGTAAATCTCCCAGTAGCCAAACGCAAAAGCAGCAAACATCTCGCTGTATGTCCCACATTGAAAGTGCCAAGAGAGTAATATAGAGCTTGCTCTCCCTGTCTTTGAGTACTGTTTTCACTGTCCCGGTTACCTCTTTGCTAACATTCTCTTCAGAGCTGCAGTGAAACCAGGAACCACGTGGAGAAGGCACCCACACTGAAAGTGCCTGCAGGCAACATTGGGCCTTCTTCTCAGTGTCTCTGACATAGGGTTTCACTGTCCCGGGAAAGTCTCTGCTAACACCCTGCAGAGCGCTGTGCCCAATATACAGAAACGTCTTGCGGTATCTCCTACAGGGAAAGTGCCAGGAGGGAATTGTCGATCTTGTTCTCAGTGTCTCTGAGAATTGCTCTGATTCTCCGTGTGACCTCTTTGCTAAGACTCTCCAGAGAGCCGTCCTCAAAACCAACACACATCTTGACATATCTCCCACATTGATCGCAGTGTCTCCAGGAACCGCATTCAGCGAGCCAGGAGCTTTTCTCCCTACACTGTCCCTTGAGTTGTCCTCAAAACCAATATACATCGTGCTATATCTCCCACATGGAAAATGCCAGGAGGGAAAAGTGGCGATTAGCTTAGACTTTCTCGGAACTGCTTCTAATCAACTAGATATCTTTGTGCTGTAAATCTCCCAATAGCCAAACGCAAAAGCAGCAAACATCTCGCTGTATGTCCCACATTGAAAGTGCCAAGAGAGTAATATAGAGCTTGCTCTCCCTGTCTTTGAGTACTGTTTTCACTGTCCCGGTTACCTCTTTGCTAACATTCTCTTCAGAGCTGCAGTGAAACCAGGAACCACGTGGAGAAGGCACCCACACTGAAAGTGCCTGCAGGCAACATTGGGCCTTCTTCTCAGTGTCTCTGACATAGGGTTTCACTGTCCCGGGAAAGTCTCTGCTAACACCCTGCAGAGCGCTGTGCCCAATATACAGAAACGTCTTGCGGTATCTCCTACAGGGAAAGTGCCAGGAGGGAATTGTCGATCTTGTTCTCAGTGTCTCTGAGAATTGCTCTGATTCTCCGTGTGACCTCTTTGCTAAGACTCTCCAGAGAGCCGTCCTCAAAACCAACACACATCTTGACATATCTCCCACATTGATCGCAGTGTCTCCAGGAACCGCATTCAGCGAGCCAGGAGCTTTTCTCCCTACACTGTCCCTTGAGTTGTCCTCAAAACCAATATACATCGTGCTATATCTCCCACATGGAAAATGCCAGGAGGGAAAAGTGGGGATTAGTTTAGACTTTCTCGGAACTGCTTCTAATCAACTAGATATCTTTGTGCTGTAAATCTCCCAATAGCCAAACGCAAAAGCAGCAAACATCTCGCTGTATGTCCCACATTGAAAGTGCCAAGAGAGTAATATAGAGCTTGCTCTCCCTGTCTTTGAGTACCGTTTTCACTGTCCCGGTTACCTCTTTGCTAACATTCTCTTCAGAGCTGCAGTGAAACCAGGAACCACGTGGAGAAGGCACCCACACTGAAAATGCCTGGAGGGAACATTGGGCCTTCTTCTCAGTGTCTCTGACATAGGGTTTCACTGTCCCGGGAAAGTCTCTGCTAACACCCTGCAGAGCGCTGTGCCCAATATACAGAAACGTCTTGCGGTATCTCCTACAGGGAAAGTGCCAGGAGGGAATTGTCGATCTTGTTCTCAGTGTCTCTGAGAATTGCTCTGATTCTCCGTGTGACCTCTTTGCTAAGACTCTCCAGAGAGCCGTCCTCAAAACCAACACACATCTTGACATATCTCCCACATTGATCGCAGTGTCTCCAGGAACCGCATTCAGCGAGCCAGGAGCTTTTCTCCCTACACTGTCCCTTGAGTTGTCCTCAAAACCAATATACATCGTGCTATATCTCCCACATGGAAAATGCCAGGAGGGAAAAGTGGGGATTAGCTTAGACTTTCTCGGAACTGCTTCTAATCAACTAGATATCTTTGTGCTGTAAATCTCCCAATAGCCAAACGCAAAAGCAGCAAACATCTCGCTGTATGTCCCACATTGAAAGTGCCAAGAGAGTAATATAGAGCTTGCTCTCCCTGTCTTTGAGTACTGTTTTCACTGTCCCGGTTACCTCTTTGCTAACATTCTCTTCAGAGCTGCAGTGAAACCAGGAACCACGTGGAGAAGGCACCCACACTGAAAGTGCCTGCAGGCAACATTGGGGCTTCTTCTCAGTGTCTCTGACATAGGGTTTCACTGTCCCGGGAAAGTCTCTGCTAACACCCTGCAGAGCGCTGTGCCCAATATACAGAAACGTCTTGCGGTATCTCCTACAGGGAAAGTGCCAGGAGGGAATTGTCGATCTTGTTCTCAGTGTCTCTGAGAATTGCTCTGATTCTCCGTGTGACCTCTTTGCTAAGACTCTCCAGAGAGCCGTCCTCAAAACCAACACACATCTTGACATATCTCCCACATTGATCGCAGTGTCTCCAGGAACCGCATTCAGCGAGCCAGGAACTTTTCTCCCTACACTGTCCATTGAGTTGTCCTCAAAACCAATATACATCGTGCTATATCTCCCACATGGAAAATGCCAGGAGGGAAAAGTGGGGATTAGCTTAGACTTTCTCGGAACTGCTTCAAATCAACTAGATATCTTTGTGCTGTAAATCTCCCAATAGCCAAACGCAAAAGCAGCAAACATCTCGCTGTATGTCCCACATTGAAAGTGCCAAGAGAGTAATATAGAGCTTGCTCTCCCTGTCTTTGAGTACTGTTTTCACTGTCCCGCTTACCTCTTTGCTAACATTCTCTTCAGAGCTGCAGTGAAACCAGGAACCACGTGGAGAAGGCACCCACACTGAAAGTGCCTGCAGGCAACATTGGGCCTTCTTCTCAGTGTCTCTGACATAGGGTTTCACTGTCCCGGGAAAGTCTCTGCTAACACCCTGCAGAGCGCTGTGCCCAATATACAGAAACGTCTTGCGGTATCTCCTACAGGGAAAGTGCCAGGAGGGAATTGTCGATCTTGTTCTCAGTGTCTCTGAGAATTGCTCTGATTCTCCGTGTGACCTCTTTGCTAAGACTCTCCAGAGAGCCGTCCTCAAAACCAACACACATCTTGACATATCTCCCACATTGATCGCAGTGTCTCCAGGAACCGCATTCAGCGAGCCAGGAACTTTTCTCCCTACACTGTCCCTTGAGTTGTCCTCAAAACCAATATACATCGTGCTATATCTCCCACATGGAAAATGCCAGGAGGGAAAAGTGGGGATTAGCTTAGACTTTCTCGGAACTGCTTCAAATCAACTAGATATCTTTGTGCTGTAAATCTCCCAGTAGCCAAACGCAAAAGCAGCAAACATCTCGCTGTATGTCCCACATTGAAAGTGCCAAGAGAGTAATATAGAGCTTGCTCTCCCTGTCTTTGAGTACCGTTTTCACTGTCCCGGTTACCTCTTTGCTAACATTCTCTTCAGAGCTGCAGTGAAACCAGGAACCACGTGGAGAAGGCACCCACACTGAAAGTGCCTGCAGGCAACATTGGGGCTTCTTCTCAGTGTCTCTGACATAGGGTTTCACTGTCCCGGGAAAGTCTCTGCTAACACCCTGCAGAGCGCTGTGCCCAATATACAGAAACGTCTTGCGGTATCTCCTACAGGGAAAGTGCCAGGAGGGAATTGTCGATCTTGTTCTCAGTGTCTCTGAGAATTGCTCTGATTCTCCGTGTGACCTCTTTGCTAAGACTCTCCAGAGAGCCGTCCTCAAAACCAACACACATCTTGACATATCTCCCACATTGATCGCAGTGTCTCCAGGAACCGCATTCAGCGAGCCAGGAACTTTTCTCCCTACACTGTCCCTTGAGTTGTCCTCAAAACCAATATACATCGTGCTATATCTCCCACATGGAAAATGCCAGGAGGGAAAAGTGGGGATTAGTTTAGACTTTCTCGGAACTGCTTCTAATCAACTAGATATCTTTGTGCTGTAAATCTCCCAATAGCCAAACGCAAAAGCAGCAAACATCTCACTGTATGTCCCACATTGAAAGTGCCAAGAGAGTAATATAGAGCTTGCTCTCCCTGTCTTTGAGTACCGTTTTCACTGTCCCGGTTACCTCTTTGCTAACATTCTCTTCAGAGCTGCAGTGAAACCAGGAACCACGTGGAGAAGGCACCCACACTGAAAGTGCCTGCAGGCAACATTGGGCCTTCTTCTCAGTGTCTCTGACATAGGGTTTCACTGTCCCGGGAAAGTCTCTGCTAACACCCTGCAGAGCGCTGTGCCCAATATACAGAAACGTCTTGCGGTATCTCCTACAGGGAAAGTGCCAGGAGGGAATTGTCGATCTTGTTCTCAGTGTCTCTGAGAATTGCTCTGATTCTCCGTGTGACCTCTTTGCTAAGACTCTCCAGAGAGCCGTCCTCAA
This sequence comes from Larus michahellis, assembly GCF_964199755.1. Classification (NCBI taxonomy): domain Eukaryota; kingdom Metazoa; phylum Chordata; class Aves; order Charadriiformes; family Laridae; genus Larus; species Larus michahellis. Next base: position 2,754,614 of record NC_133900.1, read on the forward strand.
AACCAACACACATCTTGACATATCTCCCACATTGATCGCAGTGTCTCCAGGAACCGCATTCAGCGAGCCAGGAACTTTTCTCCCTACACTGTCCATTGAGTTGTCCTCAAAACCAATATACATCGTGCTATATCTCCCACATGGAAAATGCCAGGAGGGAAAAGTGGGGATTAGCTTAGACTTTCTCGGAACTGCTTCAAATCAACTAGATATCTTTGTGCTGTAAATCTCCCAATAGCCAAACGCAAAAGCAGCAAACATCTCGCTGTATGTCCCACATTGAAAGTGCCAAGAGAGTAATATAGAGCTTGCTCTCCCTGTCTTTGAGTACTGTTTTCACTGTCCCGCTTACCTCTTTGCTAACATTCTCTTCAGAGCTGCAGTGAAACCAGGAACCATGTGGAGAAGGCACCCACACTGAAAGTGCCTGCAGGCAACATTGGGGCTTCTTCTCAGTGTCTCTGACATAGGGTTTCACTGTCCCGGGAAAGTCTCTGCTAACACCCTGCAGAGCGCTGTGCCCAATATACAGAAACGTCTTGCGGTATCTCCTACAGGGAAAGTGCCAGGAGGGAATTGTCGATCTTGTTCTCAGTGTCTCTGAGAATTGCTCTGATTCTCCGTGTGACCTCTTTGCTAAGACTCTCCAGAGAACCGTCCTCAAAACCAACACACATCTTGACATATCTCCCACATTGATCGCAGTGTCTCCAGGAACGGCATTCAGCGAGCCAGGAACTTTTCTCCCTACACTGTCCATTGAGTTGTCCTCAAAACCAATATACATCGTGCTATATCTCCCACATGGAAAATGCCAGGAGGGAAAAGTGGGGATTAGTTTAGACTTTCTCGGAACTGCTTCTAATCAACTAGATATCTTTGTGCTGTAAATCTCCCAATAGCCAAACGCAAAAGCAGCAAACATCTCGCTGTATGTCCCACATTGAAAGTGCCAAGAGAGTAATATAGAGCTTGCTCTCCCTGTCTTTGAGTACCGTTTTCACTGTCCCGGTTACCTCTTTGCTAACATTCTCTTCAGAGCTGCAGTGAAACCAGGAACCACGTGGAGAAGGCACCCACACTGAAAATGCCTGGAGGGAACATTGGGCCTTCTTCTCAGTGTCTCTGACATAGGGTTTCACTGTCCCGGGAAAGTCTCTGCTAACACCCTGCAGAGCGCTGTGCCCAATATACAGAAACGTCTTGCGGTATCTCCTACAGGGAAAGTGCCAGGAGGGAATTGTCGATCTTGTTCTCAGTGTCTCTGAGAATTGCTCTGATTCTCCGTGTGACCTCTTTGCTAAGACTCTCCAGAGAACCGTCCTCAAAACCAACACACATCTTGACATATCTCCCACATTGATCGCAGTGTCTCCAGGAACGGCATTCAGCGAGCCAGGAACTTTTCTCCCTACACTGTCCATTGAGTTGTCCTCAAAACCAATATACATCGTGCTATATCTCCCACATGGAAAATGCCAGGAGGGAAAAGTGGGGATTAGCTTAGACTTTCTCGGAACTGCTTCAAATCAACTAGATATCTTTGTGCTGTAAATCTCCCAGTAGCCAAACGCAAAAGCAGCAAACATCTCGCTGTATGTCCCACATTGAAAGTGCCAAGAGAGTAATATAGAGCTTGCTCTCCCTGTCTTTGAGTACTGTTTTCACTGTCCCGGTTACCTCTTTGCTAACATTCTCTTCAGAGCTGCAGTGAAACCAGGAACCACGTGGAGAAGGCACCCACACTGAAAGTGCCTGCAGGCAACATTGGGGCTTCTTCTCAGTGTCTCTGACATAGGGTTTCACTGTCCCGGGAAAGTCTCTGCTAACACCCTGCAGAGCGCTGTGCCCAATATACAGAAACGTCTTGCGGTATCTCCTACAGGGAAAGTGCCAGGAGGGAATTGTCGATCTTGTTCTCAGTGTCTCTGAGAATTGCTCTGATTCTCCGTGTGACCTCTTTGCTAAGACTCTCCAGAGAGCCGTCCTCAAAACCAACACACATCTTGACATATCTCCCACATTGATCGCAGTGTCTCCAGGAACCGCATTCAGCGAGCCAGGAACTTTTCTCCCTACACTGTCCATTGAGTTGTCCTCAAAACCAATATACATCGTGCTATATCTCCCACATGGAAAATGCCAGGAGGGAAAAGTGGGGATTAGCTTAGACTTTCTCGGAACTGCTTCAAATCAACTAGATATCTTTGTGCTGTAAATCTCCCAATAGCCAAACGCAAAAGCAGCAAACATCTCGCTGTATGTCCCACATTGAAAGTGCCAAGAGAGTAATATAGAGCTTGCTCTCCCTGTCTTTGAGTACTGTTTTCACTGTCCCGCTTACCTCTTTGCTAACATTCTCTTCAGAGCTGCAGTGAAACCAGGAACCACGTGGAGAAGGCACCCACACTGAAAGTGCCTGCAGGCAACATTGGGCCTTCTTCTCAGTGTCTCTGACATAGGGTTTCACTGTCCCGGGAAAGTCTCTGCTAACACCCTGCAGAGCGCTGTGCCCAATATACAGAAACGTCTTGCGGTATCTCCTACAGGGAAAGTGCCAGGAGGGAATTGTCGATCTTGTTCTCAGTGTCTCTGAGAATTGCTCTGATTCTCCGTGTGACCTCTTTGCTAAGACTCTCCAGAGAGCCGTCCTCAAAACCAACACACATCTTGACATATCTCCCACATTGATCGCAGTGTCTCCAGGAACCGCATTCAGCGAGCCAGGAACTTTTCTCCCTACACTGTCCCTTGAGTTGTCCTCAAAACCAATATACATCGTGCTATATCTCCCACATGGAAAATGCCAGGAGGGAAAAGTGGGGATTAGCTTAGACTTTCTCGGAACTGCTTCAAATCAACTAGATATCTTTGTGCTGTAAATCTCCCAGTAGCCAAACGCAAAAGCAGCAAACATCTCGCTGTATGTCCCACATTGAAAGTGCCAAGAGAGTAATATAGAGCTTGCTCTCCCTGTCTTTGAGTACCGTTTTCACTGTCCCGGTTACCTCTTTGCTAACATTCTCTTCAGAGCTGCAGTGAAACCAGGAACCACGTGGAGAAGGCACCCACACTGAAAGTGCCTGCAGGCAACATTGGGGCTTCTTCTCAGTGTCTCTGACATAGGGTTTCACTGTCCCGGGAAAGTCTCTGCTAACACCCTGCAGAGCGCTGTGCCCAATATACAGAAACGTCTTGCGGTATCTCCTACAGGGAAAGTGCCAGGAGGGAATTGTCGATCTTGTTCTCAGTGTCTCTGAGAATTGCTCTGATTCTCCGTGTGACCTCTTTGCTAAGACTCTCCAGAGAGCCGTCCTCAAAACCAACACACATCTTGACATATCTCCCACATTGATCGCAGTGTCTCCAGGAACCGCATTCAGCGAGCCAGGAACTTTTCTCCCTACACTGTCCCTTGAGTTGTCCTCAAAACCAATATACATCGTGCTATATCTCCCACATGGAAAATGCCAGGAGGGAAAAGTGGGGATTAGTTTAGACTTTCTCGGAACTGCTTCTAATCAACTAGATATCTTTGTGCTGTAAATCTCCCAATAGCCAAACGCAAAAGCAGCAAACATCTCGCTGTATGTCCCACATTGAAAGTGCCAAGAGAGTAATATAGAGCTTGCTCTCCCTGTCTTTGAGTACCGTTTTCACTGTCCCGGTTACCTCTTTGCTAACATTCTCTTCAGAGCTGCAGTGAAACCAGGAACCACGTGGAGAAGGCACCCACACTGAAAGTGCCTGCAGGCAACATTGGGCCTTCTTCTCAGTGTCTCTGACATAGGGTTTCACTGTCCCGGGAAAGTCTCTGCTAACACCCTGCAGAGCGCTGTGCCCAATATACAGAAACGTCTTGCGGTATCTCCTACAGGGAAAGTGCCAGGAGGGAATTGTCGATCTTGTTCTCAGTGTCTCTGAGAATTGCTCTGATTCTCCGTGTGACCTCTTTGCTAAGACTCTCCAGAGAGCCGTCCTCAAAACCAACACACATCTTGACATATCTCCCACATTGATCGCAGTGTCTCCAGGAACCGCATTCAGCGAGCCAGGAACTTTTCTCCCTACACTGTCCATTGAGTTGTCCTCAAAACCAATATACATCGTGCTATATCTCCCACATGGAAAATGCCAGGAGGGAAAAGTGGGGATTAGCTTAGACTTTCTCGGAACTGCTTCAAATCAACTAGATATCTTTGTGCTGTAAATCTCCCAATAGCCAAACGCAAAAGCAGCAAACATCTCGCTGTATGTCCCACATTGAAAGTGCCAAGAGAGTAATATAGAGCTTGCTCTCCCTGTCTTTGAGTACCGTTTTCACTGTCCCGGTTACCTCTTTGCTAACATTCTCTTCAGAGCTGCAGTGAAACCAGGAACCACGTGGAGAAGGCACCCACACTGAAAATGCCTGGAGGGAACATTGGGCCTTCTTCTCAGTGTCTCTGACATAGGGTTTCACTGTCCCGGGAAAGTCTCTGCTAACACCCTGCAGAGCGCTGTGCCCAATATACAGAAACGTCTTGCGGTATCTCCTACAGGGAAAGTGCCAGGAGGGAATTGTCGATCTTGTTCTCAGTGTCTCTGAGAATTGCTCTGATTCTCCGTGTGACCTCTTTGCTAAGACTCTCCAGAGAACCGTCCTCAAAACCAACACACATCTTGACATATCTCCCACATTGATCGCAGTGTCTCCAGGAACGGCATTCAGCGAGCCAGGAACTTTTCTCCCTACACTGTCCATTGAGTTGTCCTCAAAACCAATATACATCGTGCTATATCTCCCACATGGAAAATGCCAGGAGGGAAAAGTGGGGATTAGCTTAGACTTTCTCGGAACTGCTTCAAATCAACTAGATATCTTTGTGCTGTAAATCTCCCAGTAGCCAAACGCAAAAGCAGCAAACATCTCGCTGTATGTCCCACATTGAAAGTGCCAAGAGAGTAATATAGAGCTTGCTCTCCCTGTCTTTGAGTACTGTTTTCACTGTCCCGGTTACCTCTTTGCTAACATTCTCTTCAGAGCTGCAGTGAAACCAGGAACCACGTGGAGAAGGCACCCACACTGAAAGTGCCTGCAGGCAACATTGGGCCTTCTTCTCAGTGTCTCTGACATAGGGTTTCACTGTCCCGGGAAAGTCTCTGCTAACACCCTGCAGAGCGCTGTGCCCAATATACAGAAACGTCTTGCGGTATCTCCTACAGGGAAAGTGCCAGGAGGGAATTGTCGATCTTGTTCTCAGTGTCTCTGAGAATTGCTCTGATTCTCCGTGTGACCTCTTTGCTAAGACTCTCCAGAGAGCCGTCCTCAAAACCAACACACATCTTGACATATCTCCCACATTGATCGCAGTGTCTCCAGGAACCGCATTCAGCGAGCCAGGAGCTTTTCTCCCTACACTGTCCCTTGAGTTGTCCTCAAAACCAATATACATCGTGCTATATCTCCCACATGGAAAATGCCAGGAGGGAAAAGTGGCGATTAGCTTAGACTTTCTCGGAACTGCTTCTAATCAACTAGATATCTTTGTGCTGTAAATCTCCCAATAGCCAAACGCAAAAGCAGCAAACATCTCGCTGTATGTCCCACATTGAAAGTGCCAAGAGAGTAATATAGAGCTTGCTCTCCCTGTCTTTGAGTACTGTTTTCACTGTCCCGGTTACCTCTTTGCTAACATTCTCTTCAGAGCTGCAGTGAAACCAGGAACCACGTGGAGAAGGCACCCACACTGAAAGTGCCTGCAGGCAACATTGGGCCTTCTTCTCAGTGTCTCTGACATAGGGTTTCACTGTCCCGGGAAAGTCTCTGCTAACACCCTGCAGAGCGCTGTGCCCAATATACAGAAACGTCTTGCGGTATCTCCTACAGGGAAAGTGCCAGGAGGGAATTGTCGATCTTGTTCTCAGTGTTTCTGAGAATTGCTCTGATTCTCCGTGTGACCTCTTTGCTAAGACTCTCCAGAGAGCCGTCCTCAAAACCAACACACATCTTGACATATCTCCCACATTGATCGCAGTGTCTCCAGGAACCGCATTCAGCGAGCCAGGAGCTTTTCTCCCTACACTGTCCCTTGAGTTGTCCTCAAAACCAATATACATCGTGCTATATCTCCCACATGGAAAATGCCAGGAGGGAAAAGTGGGGATTAGTTTAGACTTTCTCGGAACTGCTTCTAATCAACTAGATATCTTTGTGCTGTAAATCTCCCAATAGCCAAACGCAAAAGCAGCAAACATCTCGCTGTATGTCCCACATTGAAAGTGCCAAGAGAGTAATATAGAGCTTGCTCTCCCTGTCTTTGAGTACCGTTTTCACTGTCCCGGTTACCTCTTTGCTAACATTCTCTTCAGAGCTGCAGTGAAACCAGGAACCACGTGGAGAAGGCACCCACACTGAAAATGCCTGGAGGGAACATTGGGCCTTCTTCTCAGTGTCTCTGACATAGGGTTTCACTGTCCCGGGAAAGTCTCTGCTAACACCCTGCAGAGCGCTGTGCCCAATATACAGAAACGTCTTGCGGTATCTCCTACAGGGAAAGTGCCAGGAGGGAATTGTCGATCTTGTTCTCAGTGTCTCTGAGAATTGCTCTGATTCTCCGTGTGACCTCTTTGCTAAGACTCTCCAGAGAGCCGTCCTCAAAACCAACACACATCTTGACATATCTCCCACATTGATCGCAGGGTCTCCAGGAACCGCATTCAGCGAGCCAGGAGCTTTTCTCCCTACACTGTCCCTTGAGTTGTCCTCAAAACCAATATACATCGTGCTATATCTCCCACATGGAAAATGCCAGGAGGGAAAAGTGGGGATTAGCTTAGACTTTCTCGGAACTGCTTCTAATCAACTAGATATCTTTGTGCTGTAAATCTCCCAATAGCCAAACGCAAAAGCAGCAAACATCTCGCTGTATGTCCCACATTGAAAGTGCCAAGAGAGTAATATAGAGCTTGCTCTCCCTGTCTTTGAGTACTGTTTTCACTGTCCCGGTTACCTCTTTGCTAACATTCTCTTCAGAGCTGCAGTGAAACCAGGAACCACGTGGAGAAGGCACCCACACTGAAAGTGCCTGCAGGCAACATTGGGGCTTCTTCTCAGTGTCTCTGACATAGGGTTTCACTGTCCCGGGAAAGTCTCTGCTAACACCCTGCAGAGCGCTGTGCCCAATATACAGAAACGTCTTGCGGTATCTCCTACAGGGAAAGTGCCAGGAGGGAATTGTCGATCTTGTTCTCAGTGTCTCTGAGAATTGCTCTGATTCTCCGTGTGACCTCTTTGCTAAGACTCTCCAGAGAGCCGTCCTCAAAACCAACACACATCTTGACATATCTCCCACATTGATCGCAGTGTCTCCAGGAACCGCATTCAGCGAGCCAGGAACTTTTCTCCCTACACTGTCCATTGAGTTGTCCTCAAAACCAATATACATCGTGCTATATCTCCCACATGGAAAATGCCAGGAGGGAAAAGTGGGGATTAGCTTAGACTTTCTCGGAACTGCTTCAAATCAACTAGATATCTTTGTGCTGTAAATCTCCCAATAGCCAAACGCAAAAGCAGCAAACATCTCGCTGTATGTCCCACATTGAAAGTGCCAAGAGAGTAATATAGAGCTTGCTCTCCCTGTCTTTGAGTACTGTTTTCACTGTCCCGCTTACCTCTTTGCTAACATTCTCTTCAGAGCTGCAGTGAAACCAGGAACCACGTGGAGAAGGCACCCACACTGAAAGTGCCTGCAGGCAACATTGGGCCTTCTTCTCAGTGTCTCTGACATAGGGTTTCACTGTCCCGGGAAAGTCTCTGCTAACACCCTGCAGAGCGCTGTGCCCAATATACAGAAACGTCTTGCGGTATCTCCTACAGGGAAAGTGCCAGGAGGGAATTGTCGATCTTGTTCTCAGTGTCTCTGAGAATTGCTCTGATTCTCCGTGTGACCTCTTTGCTAAGACTCTCCAGAGAGCCGTCCTCAAAACCAACACACATCTTGACATATCTCCCACATTGATCGCAGTGTCTCCAGGAACCGCATTCAGCGAGCCAGGAACTTTTCTCCCTACACTGTCCCTTGAGTTGTCCTCAAAACCAATATACATCGTGCTATATCTCCCACATGGAAAATGCCAGGAGGGAAAAGTGGGGATTAGCTTAGACTTTCTCGGAACTGCTTCAAATCAACTAGATATCTTTGTGCTGTAAATCTCCCAGTAGCCAAACGCAAAAGCAGCAAACATCTCGCTGTATGTCCCACATTGAAAGTGCCAAGAGAGTAATATAGAGCTTGCTCTCCCTGTCTTTGAGTACCGTTTTCACTGTCCCGGTTACCTCTTTGCTAACATTCTCTTCAGAGCTGCAGTGAAACCAGGAACCACGTGGAGAAGGCACCCACACTGAAAGTGCCTGCAGGCAACATTGGGGCTTCTTCTCAGTGTCTCTGACATAGGGTTTCACTGTCCCGGGAAAGTCTCTGCTAACACCCTGCAGAGCGCTGTGCCCAATATACAGAAACGTCTTGCGGTATCTCCTACAGGGAAAGTGCCAGGAGGGAATTGTCGATCTTGTTCTCAGTGTCTCTGAGAATTGCTCTGATTCTCCGTGTGACCTCTTTGCTAAGACTCTCCAGAGAGCCGTCCTCAAAACCAACACACATCTTGACATATCTCCCACATTGATCGCAGTGTCTCCAGGAACCGCATTCAGCGAGCCAGGAACTTTTCTCCCTACACTGTCCCTTGAGTTGTCCTCAAAACCAATATACATCGTGCTATATCTCCCACATGGAAAATGCCAGGAGGGAAAAGTGGGGATTAGTTTAGACTTTCTCGGAACTGCTTCTAATCAACTAGATATCTTTGTGCTGTAAATCTCCCAATAGCCAAACGCAAAAGCAGCAAACATCTCGCTGTATGTCCCACATTGAAAGTGCCAAGAGAGTAATATAGAGCTTGCTCTCCCTGTCTTTGAGTACCGTTTTCACTGTCCCGGTTACCTCTTTGCTAACATTCTCTTCAGAGCTGCAGTGAAACCAGGAACCACGTGGAGAAGGCACCCACACTGAAAGTGCCTGCAGGCAACATTGGGCCTTCTTCTCAGTGTCTCTGACATAGGGTTTCACTGTCCCGGGAAAGTCTCTGCTAACACCGTGCAGAGCGCTGTGCCCAATATACAGAAACGTCTTGCGGTATCTCCTACAGGGAAAGTGCCAGGAGGGAATTGTCGATCTTGTTCTCAGTGTCTCTGAGAATTGCTCTGATTCTCCGTGTGACCTCTTTGCTAAGACTCTCCAGAGAGCCGTCCTCAAAACCAACACACATCTTGACATATCTCCCACATTGATCGCAGTGTCTCCAGGAACCGCATTCAGCGAGCCAGGAACTTTTCTCCCTACACTGTCCATTGAGTTGTCCTCAAAACCAATATACATCGTGCTATATCTCCCACATGGAAAATGCCAGGAGGGAAAAGTGGGGATTAGCTTAGACTTTCTCGGAACTGCTTCAAATCAACTAGATATCTTTGTGCTGTAAATCTCCCAATAGCCAAACGCAAAAGCAGCAAACATCTCGCTGTATGTCCCACATTGAAAGTGCCAAGAGAGTAATATAGAGCTTGCTCTCCCTGTCTTTGAGTACTGTTTTCACTGTCCCGCTTACCTCTTTGCTAACATTCTCTTCAGAGCTGCAGTGAAACCAGGAACCATGTGGAGAAGGCACCCACACTGAAAGTGCCTGCAGGCAACATTGGGGCTTCTTCTCAGTGTCTCTGACATAGGGTTTCACTGTCCCGGGAAAGTCTCTGCTAACACCCTGCAGAGCGCTGTGCCCAATATACAGAAACGTCTTGCGGTATCTCCTACAGGGAAAGTGCCAGGAGGGAATTGTCGATCTTGTTCTCAGTGTCTCTGAGAATTGCTCTGATTCTCCGTGTGACCTCTTTGCTAAGACTCTCCAGAGAGCCGTCCTCAAAACCAACACACATCTTGACATATCTCCCACATTGATCGCAGTGTCTCCAGGAACCGCATTCAGCGAGCCAGGAGCTTTTCTCCCTACACTGTCCCTTGAGTTGTCCTCAAAACCAATATACATCGTGCTATATCTCCCACATGGAAAATGCCAGGAGGGAAAAGTGGGGATTAGTTTAGACTTTCTCGGAACTGCTTCTAATCAACTAGATATCTTTGTGCTGTAAATCTCCCAATAGCCAAACGCAAAAGCAGCAAACATCTCGCTGTATGTCCCACATTGAAAGTGCCAAGAGAGTAATATAGAGCTTGCTCTCCCTGTCTTTGAGTACTGTTTTCACTGTCCCGGTTACCTCTTTGCTAACATTCTCTTCAGAGCTGCAGTGAAACCAGGAACCACGTGGAGAAGGCACCCACACTGAAAGTGCCTGCAGGCAACATTGGGCCTTCTTCTCAGTGTCTCTGACATAGGGTTTCACTGTCCCGGGAAAGTCTCTGCTAACACCCTGCAGAGCGCTGTGCCCAATATACAGAAACGTCTTGCGGTATCTCCTACAGGGAAAGTGCCAGGAGGGAATTGTCGATCTTGTTCTCAGTGTCTCTGAGAATTGCTCTGATTCTCCGTGTGACCTCTTTGCTAAGACTCTCCAGAGAGCCGTCCTCAAAACCAACACACATCTTGACATATCTCCCACATTGATCGCAGTGTCTCCAGGAACCGCATTCAGCGAGCCAGGAGCTTTTCTCCCTACACTGTCCCTTGAGTTGTCCTCAAAACCAATATACATCGTGCTATATCTCCCACATGGAAAATGCCAGGAGGGAAAAGTGGGGATTAGCTTAGACTTTCTCGGAACTGCTTCTAATCAACTAGATATCTTTGTGCTGTAAATCTCCCAATAGCCAAACGCAAAAGCAGCAAACATCTCGCTGTATGTCCCACATTGAAAGTGCCAAGAGAGTAATATAGAGCTTGCTCTCCCTGTCTTTGAGTACTGTTTTCACTGTCCCGCTTACCTCTTTGCTAACATTCTCTTCAGAGCTGCAGTGAAACCAGGAACCACGTGGAGAAGGCACCCACACTGAAAGTGCCTGCAGGCAACATTGGGCCTTCTTCTCAGTGTCTCTGACATAGGGTTTCACTGTCCCGGGGAAGTCTCTGCTAACACCCTGCAGAGCACTGTGCCCAATATACAGAAACGTCTTGCGGTATCTCCTACAGGGAAAGTGCCAGGAGGGAATTGTCGATCTTGTTCTCAGTGTCTCTGAGAATTGCTCTGATTCTCTGTGTGACCTCTTTGCTAAGACTCTCCAGAGAGCCGTCCTCAAAACCAACACACATCTTGACATATCTCCCACATTGATCGCAGAGTCTCCAGGAACCGCATTCAGCGAGCCAGGAGCTTTTCTCCCTACACTGTCCCTTGAGTTGTCCTCAAAACCAATATACATCGTGCTATATCTCCCACATGGAAAATGCCAGGAGGGAAAAGTGGGGATTAGCTTAGACTTTCTCGGAACTGCTTCAAATCAACTAGATATCTTTGTGCTGTAAATCTCCCAATAGCCAAACGCAAAAGCAGCGAACATCTCGCTGTATGTCCCACATTGAAAGTGCCAAGAGAGTAATATAGAGCTTGCTCTCCCTGTCTTTGAGTACTGTTTTCACTGTCCCGGTTACCTCTTTGCTAACATTCTCTTCAGAGCTGCAGTGAAACCAGGAACCATGTGGAGAAGGCACCCACACTGAAAGTGCCTGCAGGCAACATTGGGCCTTCTTCTCAGTGTCTCTGACATAGGGTTTCACTGTCCCGGGAAAGTCTCTGCTAACAGCCTGCAGAGCGCTGTGCCCAATATACAGAAACGTCTTGCGGTATCTCCTACAGGGAAAGTGCCAGGAGGGAATTGTCGATCTTGTTCTCAGTGTCTCTGAGAATTGCTCTGATTCTCCGTGTGACCTCTTTGCTAAGACTCTCCAGAGAGCCGTCCTCAAAACCAACACACATCTTGACATATCTCCCACATTGATCGCAGTGTCTCCAGGAACCGCATTCAGCGAGCCAGGAGCTTTTCTCCCTACACTGTCCCTTGAGTTGTCCTCAAAACCAATATACATCGTGCTATATCTCCCACATGGAAAGTGCCAGGAGGGAAAAGTGGGGATTAGCTTAGACTTTCTCAGAACTGCTTCAAATCAACTAGATATCTTTGTGCTGTAAATCTCCCAATAGCCAAACGCAAAAGCAGCAAACATCTCGCTGTATGTCCCACATTGAAAGTGCCAAGAGAGTAATATAGAGCTTGCTCTCCCTGTCTTTGAGTACTGTTTTCACTGTCCCGGTTACCTCTTTGCTAACATTCTCTTCAGAGCTGCAGTGAAACCAGGAACCACGTGGAGAAGGCACCCACACTGAAAGTGCCTGCAGGCAACATTGGGCCTTCTTCTCAGTGTCTCTGACATAGGGTTTCACTGTCCCGGGAAAGTCTCTGCTAACACCCTGCAGAGCGCTGTGCCCAATATACAGAAACGTCTTGCGGTATCTCCTACAGGGAAAGTGCCAGGAGGGAATTGTCGATCTTGTTCTCAGTGTCTCTGAGAATTGCTCTGATTCTCCGTGTGACCTCTTTGCTAAGACTCTCCAGAGAGCCGTCCTCAAAACCAACACACATCTTGACATATCTCCCACATTGATCGCAGTGTCTCCAGGAACCGCATTCAGCGAGCCAGGAGCTTTTCTCCCTACACTGTCCCTTGAGTTGTCCTCAAAACCAATATACATCGTGCTATATCTCCCACATGGAAAGTGCCAGGAGGGAAAAGTGGGGATTAGCTTAGACTTTCTCGGAACTGCTTCAAATCAACTAGATATCTTTGTGCTGTAAATCTCCCAATAGCCAAACGCAAAAGCAGCAAACATCTCGCTGTATGTCCCACATTGAAAGTGCCAAGAGAGTAATATAGAGCTTGCTCTCCCTGTCTTTGAGTACTGTTTTCACTGTCCCGGTTACCTCTTTGCTAACATTCTCTTCAGAGCTGCAGTGAAACCAGGAACCACGTGGAGAAGGCACCCACACTGAAAGTGCCTGCAGGCAACATTGGGGCTTCTTCTCAGTGTCTCTGACATAGGGTTTCACTGTCCCGGGAAAGTCTCTGCTAACACCCTGCAGAGCGCTGTGCCCAATATACAGAAACATCTTGCGGTATCTCCTACAGGGAAAGTGCCAGGAGGGAATTGTCGATCTTGTTCTCAGTGTCTCTGAGAATTGCTCTGATTCTCCGTGTGACCTCTTTGCTAAGACTCTCCAGAGAGCCGTCCTCAAAACCAACACACATCTTGACATATCTCCCACATTGATCGCAGGGTCTCCAGGAACGGCATTCAGTGAGCCAGGAGCTTTTCTCCCTACACTGTCCCTTGAGTTGTCCTCAAAACCAATATACATCGTGCTATATCTCCCACATGGAAAGTGCCAGGAGGGAAAAGTGGGGATTAGCTTAGACTTTCTCGGAACTGCTTCAAATCAACTAGATATCTTTGTGCTGTAAATCTCCCAATAGCCAAACGAAAAGCAGCAAACATCTCGCTGTATGTCCCACATTGAAAGTGCCAAGAGAGTAATATAGAGCTTGCTCTCCCTGTCTTTGAGTACTGTTTTCACTGTCCCGGTTACCTCTTTGCTAACATTCTCTTCAGAGCTGCAGTGAAACCAGGAACCACGTGGAGAAGGCACCCACACTGAAAGTGCCTGCAGGCAACATTGGGGCTTCTTCTCAGTGTCTCTGACATAGGGTTTCACTGTCCCGGGAAAGTCTCTGCTAACACCCTGCAGAGCGCTGTGCCCAATATACAGAAACGTCTTGCGGTATCTCCTACAGGGAAAGTGCCAGGAGGGAATTGTCGATCTTGTTCTCAGTGTCTCTGAGAATTGCTCTGATTCTCCGTGTGACCTCTTTGCTAAGACTCTCCAGAGAGCCGTCCTCAAAACCAACACACATCTTGACATATCTCCCACATTGATCGCAGTGTCTCCAGGAACCGCATTCAGCGAGCCAGGAGCTTTTCTCCCTACACTGTCCCTTGAGTTGTCCTCAAAACCAATATACATCGTGCTATATCTCCCACATGGAAAATGCCAGGAGGGAAAAGTGGGGATTAGCTTAGACTTTCTCGGAACTGCTTCAAATCAACTAGATATCTTTGTGCTGTAAATCTCCCAATAGCCAAACGCAAAAGCAGCAAACATCTCGCTGTATGTCCCACATTGAAAGTGCCAAGAGAGTAATATAGAGCTTGCTCTCCCTGTCTTTGAGTACTGTTTTCACTGTCCCGGTTACCTCTTTGCTAACATTCTCTTCAGAGCTGCAGTGAAACCAGGAACCACGTGGAGAAGGCACCCACACTGAAAGTGCCTGCAGGCAACATTGGGGCTTCTTCTCAGTGTCTCTGACATAGGGTTTCACTGTCCCGGGAAAGTCTCTGCTAACACCCTGCAGAGCGCTGTGCCCAATATACAGAAACATCTTGCGGTATCTCCTACAGGGAAAGTGCCAGGAGGGAATTGTCGATCTTGTTCTCAGTGTCTCTGAGAATTGCTCTGATTCTCCGTGTGACCTCTTTGCTAAGACTCTCCAGAGAGCCGTCCTCAAAACCAACACACATCTTGACATATCTCCCACATTGATCGCAGGGTCTCCAGGAACGGCATTCAGTGAGCCAGGAGCTTTTCTCCCTACACTGTCCCTTGAGTTGTCCTCAAAACCAATATACATCGTGCTATATCTCCCACATGGAAAGTGCCAGGAGGGAAAAGTGGGGATTAGCTTAGACTTTCTCGGAACTGCTTCAAATCAACTAGATATCTTTGTGCTGTAAATCTCCCAATAGCCAAACGAAAAGCAGCAAACATCTCGCTGTATGTCCCACATTGAAAGTGCCAAGAGAGTAATATAGAGCTTGCTCTCCCTGTCTTTGAGTACTGTTTTCACTGTCCCGGTTACCTCTTTGCTAACATTCTCTTCAGAGCTGCAGTGAAACCAGGAACCACGTGGAGAAGGCACCCACACTGAAAGTGCCTGCAGGCAACATTGGGGCTTCTTCTCAGTGTCTCTGACATAGGGTTTCACTGTCCCGGGAAAGTCTCTGCTAACACCCTGCAGAGCGCTGTGCCCAATATACAGAAACGTCTTGCGGTATCTCCTACAGGGAAAGTGCCAGGAGGGAATTGTCGATCTTGTTCTCAGTGTCTCTGAGAATTGCTCTGATTCTCCGTGTGACCTCTTTGCTAAGACTCTCCAGAGAGCCGTCCTCAAAACCAACACACATCTTGACATATCTCCCACATTGATCGCAGTGTCTCCAGGAACCGCATTCAGCGAGCCAGGAGCTTTTCTCCCTACACTGTCCCTTGAGTTGTCCTCAAAACCAATATACATCGTGCTATATCTCCCACATGGAAAATGCCAGGAGGGAAAAGTGGGGATTAGCTTAGACTTTCTCGGAACTGCTTCAAATCAACTAGATATCTTTGTGCTGTAAATCTCCCAATAGCCAAACGCAAAAGCAGCGAACATCTCGCTGTATGTCCCACATTGAAAGTGCCAAGAGAGTAATATAGAGCTTGCTCTCCCTGTCTTTGAGTACTGTTTTCACTGTCCCGGTTACCTCTTTGCTAACATTCTCTTCAGAGCTGCAGTGAAACCAGGAACCACGTGGAGAAGGCACCCACACTGAAAGTGCCTGCAGGCAACATTGGGGCTTCTTCTCAGTGTCTCTGACATAGGGTTTCACTGTCCCGGGAAAGTCTCTGCTAACACCCTGCAGAGCGCTGTGCCCAATATACAGAAACGTCTTGCGGTATCTCCTACAGGGAAAGTGCCAGGAGGGAATTGTCGATCTTGTTCTCAGTGTCTCTGAGAATTGCTCTGATTCTCCGTGTGACCTCTTTGCTAAGACTCTCCAGAGAGCCGTCCTCAAAACCAACACACATCTTGACATATCTCCCACATTGATCGCAGTGTCTCCAGGAACCGCATTCAGCGAGCCAGGAGCTTTTCTCCCTACACTGTCCCTTGAGTTGTCCTCAAAACCAATATACATCGTGCTATATCTCCCACATGGAAAATGCCAGGAGGGAAAAGTGGGGATTAGCTTAGACTTTCTCGGAACTGCTTCAAATCAACTAGATATCTTTGTGCTGTAAATCTCCCAATAGCCAAACGCAAAAGCAGCAAACATCTCGCTGTATGTCCCACATTGAAAGTGCCAAGAGAGTAATATAGAGCTTGCTCTCCCTGTCTTTGAGTACTGTTTTCACTGTCCCGGTTACCTCTTTGCTAACATTCTCTTCAGAGCTGCAGTGAAACCAGGAACCACGTGGAGAAGGCACCCACACTGAAAGTGCCTGCAGGCAACATTGGGGCTTCTTCTCAGTGTCTCTGACATAGGGTTTCACTGTCCCGGGAAAGTCTCTGCTAACACCCTGCAGAGCGCTGTGCCCAATATACAGAAACATCTTGCGGTATCTCCTACAGGGAAAGTGCCAGGAGGGAATTGTCGATCTTGTTCTCAGTGTCTCTGAGAATTGCTCTGATTCTCCGTGTGACCTCTTTGCTAAGACTCTCCAGAGAGCCGTCCTCAAAACCAACACACATCTTGACATATCTCCCACATTGATCGCAGGGTCTCCAGGAACGGCATTCAGTGAGCCAGGAGCTTTTCTCCCTACACTGTCCCTTGAGTTGTCCTCAAAACCAATATACATCGTGCTATATCTCCCACATGGAAAGTGCCAGGAGGGAAAAGTGGGGATTAGCTTAGACTTTCTCGGAACTGCTTCAAATCAACTAGATATCTTTGTGCTGTAAATCTCCCAATAGCCAAACGAAAAGCAGCAAACATCTCGCTGTATGTCCCACATTGAAAGTGCCAAGAGAGTAATATAGAGCTTGCTCTCCCTGTCTTTGAGTACTGTTTTCACTGTCCCGGTTACCTCTTTGCTAACATTCTCTTCAGAGCTGCAGTGAAACCAGGAACCACGTGGAGAAGGCACCCACACTGAAAGTGCCTGCAGGCAACATTGGGGCTTCTTCTCAGTGTCTCTGACATAGGGTTTCACTGTCCCGGGAAAGTCTCTGCTAACACCCTGCAGAGCGCTGTGCCCAATATACAGAAACGTCTTGCGGTATCTCCTACAGGGAAAGTGCCAGGAGGGAATTGTCGATCTTGTTCTCAGTGTCTCTGAGAATTGCTCTGATTCTCCGTGTGACCTCTTTGCTAAGACTCTCCAGAGAGCCGTCCTCAAAACCAACACACATCTTGACATATCTCCCACATTGATCGCAGTGTCTCCAGGAACCGCATTCAGCGAGCCAGGAGCTTTTCTCCCTACACTGTCCCTTGAGTTGTCCTCAAAACCAATATACATCGTGCTATATCTCCCACATGGAAAGTGCCAGGAGGGAAAAGTGGGGATTAGCTTAGACTTTCTCGGAACTGCTTCAAATCAACTAGATATCTTTGTGCTGTAAATCTCCCAATAGCCAAACGCAAAAGCAGCAAACATCTCGCTGTATGTCCCACATTGAAAGTGCCAAGAGAGTAATATAGAGTTTGCTCTCCCTGTCTTTGAGTACTGTTTTCACTGTCCCGGTTACCTCTTTGCTAACATTCTCTTCAGAGCTGCAGTGAAACCAGGAACCACGTGGAGAAGGCACCCACACTGAAAGTGCCTGCAGGCAACATTGGGGCTTCTTCTCAGTGTCTCTGACATAGGGTTTCACTGTCCCGGGAAAGTCTCTGCTAACACCCTGCAGAGCGCTGTGCCCAATATACAGAAACGTCTTGCGGTATCTCCTACAGGGAAAGTGCCAGGAGGGAATTGTCGATCTTGTTCTCAGTGTCTCTGAGAATTGCTCTGATTCTCCGTGTGACCTCTTTGCTAAGACTCTCCAGAGAGCCGTCCTCAAAACCAACACACATCTTGACATATCTCCCACATTGATCGCAGTGTCTCCAGGAACCGCATTCAGCGAGCCAGGAGCTTTTCTCCCTACACTGTCCCTTGAGTTGTCCTCAAAACCAATATACATCGTGCTATATCTCCCACATGGAAAATGCCAGGAGGGAAAAGTGGGGATTAGCTTAGACTTTCTCGGAACTGCTTCAAATCAACTAGATATCTTTGTGCTGTAAATCTCCCAGTAGCCAAACGCAAAAGCAGCGAACATCTCGCTGTATGTCCCACATTGAAAGTGCCAAGAGAGTAATATAGAGCTTGCTCTCCCTGTCTTTGAGTACTGTTTTCACTGTCCCAGTTACCTCTTTGCTAACATTCTCTTCAGAGCTGCAGTGAAACCAGGAACCATGTGGAGAAGGCACCCACACTGAAAGTGCCTGCAGGCAACATTGGGGCTTCTTCTCAGTGTCTCTGACATAGGGTTTCACTGTCCCGGGAAAGTCTCTGCTAACACCCTGCAGAGCGCTGTGCCCAATATACAGAAACGTCTTGCGGTATCTCCTACAGGGAAAGTGCCAGGAGGGAATTGTCGATCTTGTTCTCAGTGTCTCTGAGAATTGCTCTGATTCTCCGTGTGACCTCTTTGCTAAGACTCTCCAGAGAGCCGTCCTCAAAACCAACACACATCTTGACATATCTCCCACATTGATCGCAGTGTCTCCAGGAACCGCATTCAGCGAGCCAGGAGCTTTTCTCCCTACACTGTCCCTTGAGTTGTCCTCAAAACCAATATACATCGTGCTATATCTCCCACATGGAAAGTGCCAGGAGGGAAAAGTGGGGATTAGCTTAGACTTTCTCGGAACTGCTTCAAATCAACTAGATATCTTTGTGCTGTAAATCTCCCAGTAGCCAAACGCAAAAGCAGCAAACATCTCGCTGTATGTCCCACATTGAAAGTGCCAAGAGAGTAATATAGAGCTTGCTCTCCCTGTCTTTGAGTACTGTTTTCACTGTCCCGGTTACCTCTTTGCTAACATTCTCTTCAGAGCTGCAGTGAAACCAGGAACCACGTGGAGAAGGCACCCACACTGAAAGTGCCTGCAGGCAACATTGGGGCTTCTTCTCAGTGTCTCTGACATAGGGTTTCACTGTCCCGGGAAAGTCTCTGCTAACACCCTGCAGAGCGCTGTGCCCAATATACAGAAACATCTTGCGGTATCTCCTACAGGGAAAGTGCCAGGAGGGAATTGTCGATCTTGTTCTCAGTGTCTCTGAGAATTGCTCTGATTCTCCGTGTGACCTCTTTGCTAAGACTCTCCAGAGAGCCGTCCTCAAAACCAACACACATCTTGACATATCTCCCACATTGATCGCAGTGTCTCCAGGAACGGCATTCAGCGAGCCAGGAGCTTTTCTCCCTACACTGTCCCTTGAGTTGTCCTCAAAACCAATATACATCGTGCTATATCTCCCACATGGAAAGTGCCAGGAGGGAAAAGTGGGGATTAGCTTAGACTTTCTCGGAACTGCTTCAAATCAACTAGATATCTTTGTGCTGTAAATCTCCCAATAGCCAAACGTAAAAGCAGCAAACATCTCGCTGTATGTCCCACATTGAAAGTGCCAAGAGAGTAATATAGAGCTTGCTCTCCCTGTCTTTGAGTACTGTTTTCACTGTCCCGGTTACCTCTTTGCTAACATTCTCTTCAGAGCTGCAGTGAAACCAGGAACCACGTGGAGAAGGCACCCACACTGAAAGTGCCTGCAGGCAACATTGGGGCTTCTTCTCAGTGTCTCTGACATAGGGTTTCACTGTCCCGGGAAAGTCTCTGCTAACACCCTGCAGAGCGCTGTGCCCAATATACAGAAACGTCTTGCGGTATCTCCTACAGGGAAAGTGCCAGGAGGGAATTGTCGATCTTGTTCTCAGTGTCTCTGAGAATTGCTCTGATTCTCCGTGTGACCTCTTTGCTAAGACTCTCCAGAGAGCCGTCCTCAAAACCAACACACATCTTGACATATCTCCCACATTGATCGCAGTGTCTCCAGGAACCGCATTCAGCGAGCCAGGAGCTTTTCTCCCTACACTGTCCCTTGAGTTGTCCTCAAAACCAATATACATCGTGCTATATCTCCCACATGGAAAGTGCCAGGAGGGAAAAGTGGGGATTAGCTTAGACTTTCTCGGAACTGCTTCAAATCAACTAGATATCTTTGTGCTGTAAATCTCCCAATAGCCAAACGCAAAAGCAGCGAACATCTCGCTGTATGTCCCACATTGAAAGTGCCAAGAGAGTAATATAGAGCTTGCTCTCCCTGTCTTTGAGTACTGTTTTCACTGTCCCGGTTACCTCTTTGCTAACATTCTCTTCAGAGCTGCAGTGAAACCAGGAACCACGTGGAGAAGGCACCCACACTGAAAGTGCCTGCAGGCAACATTGGGGCTTCTTCTCAGTGTCTCTGACATAGGGTTTCACTGTCCCGGGAAAGTCTCTGCTAACACCCTGCAGAGCGCTGTGCCCAATATACAGAAACATCTTGCGGTATCTCCTACAGGGAAAGTGCCAGGAGGGAATTGTCGATCTTGTTCTCAGTGTCTCTGAGAATTGCTCTGATTCTCCGTGTGACCTCTTTGCTAAGACTCTCCAGAGAGCCGTCCTCAAAACCAACACACATCTTGACATATCTCCCACATTGATCGCAGTGTCTCCAGGAACGGCATTCAGTGAGCCAGGAGCTTTTCTCCCTACACTGTCCCTTGAGTTGTCCTCAAAACCAATATACATCGTGCTATATCTCCCACATGGAAAGTGCCAGGAGGGAAAAGTGGGGATTAGCTTAGACTTTCTCGGAACTGCTTCAAATCAACTAGATATCTTTGTGCTGTAAATCTCCCAATAGCCAAACGCAAAAGCAGCAAACATCTCGCTGTATGTCCCACATTGAAAGTGCCAAGAGAGTAATATAGAGCTTGCTCTCCCTGTCTTTGAGTACTGTTTTCACTGTCCCGGTTACCTCTTTGCTAACATTCTCTTCAGAGCTGCAGTGAAACCAGGAACCACGTGGAGAAGGCACCCACACTGAAAGTGCCTGCAGGCAACATTGGGGCTTCTTCTCAGTGTCTCTGACATAGGGTTTCACTGTCCCGGGAAAGTCTCTGCTAACACCCTGCAGAGCGCTGTGCCCAATATACAGAAACATCTTGCGGTATCTCCTACAGGGAAAGTGCCAGGAGGGAATTGTCGATCTTGTTCTCAGTGTCTCTGAGAATTGCTCTGATTCTCCGTGTGACCTCTTTGCTAAGACTCTCCAGAGAGCCGTCCTCAAAACCAACACACATCTTGACATATCTCCCACATTGATCGCAGTGTCTCCAGGAACGGCATTCAGCGAGCCAGGAGCTTTTCTCCCTACACTGTCCCTTGAGTTGTCCTCAAAACCAATATACATCGTGCTATATCTCCCACATGGAAAGTGCCAGGAGGGAAAAGTGGGGATTAGCTTAGACTTTCTCGGAACTGCTTCAAATCAACTAGATATCTTTGTGCTGTAAATCTCCCAATAGCCAAACGTAAAAGCAGCAAACATCTCGCTGTATGTCCCACATTGAAAGTGCCAAGAGAGTAATATAGAGCTTGCTCTCCCTGTCTTTGAGTACTGTTTTCACTGTCCCGGTTACCTCTTTGCTAACATTCTCTTCAGAGCTGCAGTGAAACCAGGAACCACGTGGAGAAGGCACCCACACTGAAAGTGCCTGCAGGCAACATTGGGGCTTCTTCTCAGTGTCTCTGACATAGGGTTTCACTGTCCCGGGAAAGTCTCTGCTAACACCCTGCAGAGCGCTGTGCCCAATATACAGAAACGTCTTGCGGTATCTCCTACAGGGAAAGTGCCAGGAGGGAATTGTCGATCTTGTTCTCAGTGTCTCTGAGAATTGCTCTGATTCTCCGTGTGACCTCTTTGCTAAGACTCTCCAGAGAGCCGTCCTCAAAACCAACACACATCTTGACATATCTCCCACATTGATCGCAGTGTCTCCAGGAACCGCATTCAGCGAGCCAGGAGCTTTTCTCCCTACACTGTCCCTTGAGTTGTCCTCAAAACCAATATACATCGTGCTATATCTCCCACATGGAAAGTGCCAGGAGGGAAAAGTGGGGATTAGCTTAGACTTTCTCGGAACTGCTTCAAATCAACTAGATATCTTTGTGCTGTAAATCTCCCAATAGCCAAACGCAAAAGCAGCGAACATCTCGCTGTATGTCCCACATTGAAAGTGCCAAGAGAGTAATATAGAGCTTGCTCTCCCTGTCTTTGAGTACTGTTTTCACTGTCCCGGTTACCTCTTTGCTAACATTCTCTTCAGAGCTGCAGTGAAACCAGGAACCACGTGGAGAAGGCACCCACACTGAAAGTGCCTGCAGGCAACATTGGGGCTTCTTCTCAGTGTCTCTGACATAGGGTTTCACTGTCCCGGGAAAGTCTCTGCTAACACCCTGCAGAGCGCTGTGCCCAATATACAGAAACATCTTGCGGTATCTCCTACAGGGAAAGTGCCAGGAGGGAATTGTCGATCTTGTTCTCAGTGTCTCTGAGAATTGCTCTGATTCTCCGTGTGACCTCTTTGCTAAGACTCTCCAGAGAGCCGTCCTCAAAACCAACACACATCTTGACATATCTCCCACATTGATCGCAGTGTCTCCAGGAACGGCATTCAGTGAGCCAGGAGCTTTTCTCCCTACACTGTCCCTTGAGTTGTCCTCAAAACCAATATACATCGTGCTATATCTCCCACATGGAAAGTGCCAGGAGGGAAAAGTGGGGATTAGCTTAGACTTTCTCGGAACTGCTTCAAATCAACTAGATATCTTTGTGCTGTAAATCTCCCAATAGCCAAACGCAAAAGCAGCAAACATCTCGCTGTATGTCCCACATTGAAAGTGCCAAGAGAGTAATATAGAGCTTGCTCTCCCTGTCTTTGAGTACTGTTTTCACTGTCCCGGTTACCTCTTTGCTAACATTCTCTTCAGAGCTGCAGTGAAACCAGGAACCACGTGGAGAAGGCACCCACACTGAAAGTGCCTGCAGGCAACATTGGGGCTTCTTCTCAGTGTCTCTGACATAGGGTTTCACTGTCCCGGGAAAGTCTCTGCTAACACCCTGCAGAGCGCTGTGCCCAATATACAGAAACGTCTTGCGGTATCTCCTACAGGGAAAGTGCCAGGAGGGAATTGTCGATCTTGTTCTCAGTGTCTCTGAGAATTGCTCTGATTCTCCGTGTGACCTCTTTGCTAAGACTCTCCAGAGAGCCGTCCTCAAAACCAACACACATCTTGACATATCTCCCACATTGATCGCAGTGTCTCCAGGAACCGCATTCAGCGAGCCAGGAGCTTTTCTCCCTACACTGTCCCTTGAGTTGTCCTCAAAACCAATATACATCGTGCTATATCTCCCACATGGAAAATGCCAGGAGGGAAAAGTGGGGATTAGCTTAGACTTTCTCGGAACTGCTTCAAATCAACTAGATATCTTTGTGCTGTAAATCTCCCAGTAGCCAAACGCAAAAGCAGCGAACATCTCGCTGTATGTCCCACATTGAAAGTGCCAAGAGAGTAATATAGAGCTTGCTCTCCCTGTCTTTGAGTACTGTTTTCACTGTCCCGGTTACCTCTTTGCTAACATTCTCTTCAGAGCTGCAGTGAAACCAGGAACCATGTGGAGAAGGCACCCACACTGAAAGTGCCTGCAGGCAACATTGGGGCTTCTTCTCAGTGTCTCTGACATAGGGTTTCACTGTCCCGGGAAAGTCTCTGCTAACACCCTGCAGAGCGCTGTGCCCAATATACAGAAACGTCTTGCGGTATCTCCTACAGGGAAAGTGCCAGGAGGGAATTGTCGATCTTGTTCTCAGTGTCTCTGAGAATTGCTCTGATTCTCCGTGTGACCTCTTTGCTAAGACTCTCCAGAGAGCCGTCCTCAAAACCAACACACATCTTGACATATCTCCCACATTGATCGCAGTGTCTCCAGGAACGGCATTCAGCGAGCCAGGAGCTTTTCTCCCTACACTGTCCCTTGAGTTGTCCTCAAAACCAATATACATCGTGCTATATCTCCCACATGGAAAGTGCCAGGAGGGAAAAGTGGGGATTAGCTTAGACTTTCTCGGAACTGCTTCAAATCAACTAGATATCTTTGTGCTGTAAATCTCCCAGTAGCCAAACGCAAAAGCAGCAAACATCTCGCTGTATGTCCCACATTGAAAGTGCCAAGAGAGTAATATAGAGCTTGCTCTCCCTGTCTTTGAGTACTGTTTTCACTGTCCCGGTTACCTCTTTGCTAACATTCTCTTCAGAGCTGCAGTGAAACCAGGAACCACGTGGAGAAGGCACCCACACTGAAAGTGCCTGCAGGCAACATTGGGGCTTCTTCTCAGTGTCTCTGACATAGGGTTTCACTGTCCCGGGAAAGTCTCTGCTAACACCCTGCAGAGCGCTGTGCCCAATATACAGAAACGTCTTGCGGTATCTCCTACAGGGAAAGTGCCAGGAGGGAATTGTCGATCTTGTTCTCAGTGTCTCTGAGAATTGCTCTGATTCTCCGTGTGACCTCTTTGCTAAGACTCTCCAGAGAGCCGTCCTCAAAACCAACACACATCTTGACATATCTCCCACATTGATCGCAGTGTCTCCAGGAACCGCATTCAGCGAGCCAGGAGCTTTTCTCCCTACACTGTCCCTTGAGTTGTCCTCAAAACCAATATACATCGTGCTATATCTCCCACATGGAAAATGCCAGGAGGGAAAAGTGGGGATTAGCTTAGACTTTCTCGGAACTGCTTCAAATCAACTAGATATCTTTGTGCTGTAAATCTCCCAATAGCCAAACGCAAAAGCAGCAAACATCTCGCTGTATGTCCCACATTGAAAGTGCCAAGAGAGTAATATAGAGCTTGCTCTCCCTGTCTTTGAGTACTGTTTTCACTGTCCCGGTTACCTCTTTGCTAACATTCTCTTCAGAGCTGCAGTGAAACCAGGAACCACGTGGAGAAGGCACCCACACTGAAAGTGCCTGCAGGCAACATTGGGGCTTCTTCTCAGTGTCTCTGACATAGGGTTTCACTGTCCCGGGAAAGTCTCTGCTAACACCCTGCAGAGCGCTGTGCCCAATATACAGAAACGTCTTGCGGTATCTCCTACAGGGAAAGTGCCAGGAGGGAATTGTCGATCTTGTTCTCAGTGTCTCTGAGAATTGCTCTGATTCTCCGTGTGACCTCTTTGCTAAGACTCTCCAGAGAGCCGTCCTCAAAACCAACACACATCTTGACATATCTCCCACATTGATCGCAGTGTCTCCAGGAACGGCATTCAGCGAGCCAGGAGCTTTTCTCCCTACACTGTCCCTTGAGTTGTCCTCAAAACCAATATACATCGTGCTATATCTCCCACATGGAAAATGCCAGGAGGGAAAAGTGGGGATTAGCTTAGACTTTCTCGGAACTGCTTCAAATCAACTAGATATCTTTGTGCTGTAAATCTCCCAATAGCCAAACGCAAAAGCAGCAAACATCTCGCTGTATGTCCCACATTGAAAGTGCCAAGAGAGTAATATAGAGCTTGCTCTCCCTGTCTTTGAGTACTGTTTTCACTGTCCCGGTTACCTCTTTGCTAACATTCTCTTCAGAGCTGCAGTGAAACCAGGAACCACGTGGAGAAGGCACCCACACTGAAAGTGCCTGCAGGCAACATTGGGGCTTCTTCTCAGTGTCTCTGACATAGGGTTTCACTGTCCCGGGAAAGTCTCTGCTAACACCCTGCAGAGCGCTGTGCCCAATATACAGAAACGTCTTGCGGTATCTCCTACAGGGAAAGTGCCAGGAGGGAATTGTCGATCTTGTTCTCAGTGTCTCTGAGAATTGCTCTGATTCTCCGTGTGACCTCTTTGCTAAGACTCTCCAGAGAGCCGTCCTCAAAACCAACACACATCTTGACATATCTCCCACATTGATCGCAGTGTCTCCAGGAACCGCATTCAGCGAGCCAGGAGCTTTTCTCCCTACACTGTCCCTTGAGTTGTCCTCAAAACCAATATACATCGTGCTATATCTCCCACATGGAAAATGCCAGGAGGGAAAAGTGGGGATTAGCTTAGACTTTCTCGGAACTGCTTCAAATCAACTAGATATCTTTGTGCTGTAAATCTCCCAATAGCCAAACGCAAAAGCAGCAAACATCTCGCTGTATGTCCCACATTGAAAGTGCCAAGAGAGTAATATAGAGCTTGCTCTCCCTGTCTTTGAGTACTGTTTTCACTGTCCCGGTTACCTCTTTGCTAACATTCTCTTCAGAGCTGCAGTGAAACCAGGAACCACGTGGAGAAGGCACCCACACTGAAAGTGCCTGCAGGCAACATTGGGGCTTCTTCTCAGTGTCTCTGACATAGGGTTTCACTGTCCCGGGAAAGTCTCTGCTAACACCCTGCAGAGCGCTGTGCCCAATATACAGAAACGTCTTGCGGTATCTCCTACAGGGAAAGTGCCAGGAGGGAATTGTCGATCTTGTTCTCAGTGTCTCTGAGAATTGCTCTGATTCTCCGTGTGACCTCTTTGCTAAGACTCTCCAGAGAGCCGTCCTCAAAACCAACACACATCTTGACATATCTCCCACATTGATCGCAGTGTCTCCAGGAACCGCATTCAGCGAGCCAGGAGCTTTTCTCCCTACACTGTCCCTTGAGTTGTCCTCAAAACCAATATACATCGTGCTATATCTCCCACATGGAAAGTGCCAGGAGGGAAAAGTGGGGATTAGCTTAGACTTTCTCGGAACTGCTTCAAATCAACTAGATATCTTTGTGCTGTAAATCTCCCAATAGCCAAACGCAAAAGCAGCAAACATCTCGCTGTATGTCCCACATTGAAAGTGCCAAGAGAGTAATATAGAGCTTGCTCTCCCTGTCTTTGAGTACTGTTTTCACTGTCCCGGTTACCTCTTTGCTAACATTCTCTTCAGAGCTGCAGTGAAACCAGGAACCACGTGGAGAAGGCACCCACACTGAAAGTGCCTGCAGGCAACATTGGGGCTTCTTCTCAGTGTCTCTGACATAGGGTTTCACTGTCCCGGGAAAGTCTCTGCTAACACCCTGCAGAGCGCTGTGCCCAATATACAGAAACGTCTTGCGGTATCTCCTACAGGGAAAGTGCCAGGAGGGAATTGTCGATCTTGTTCTCAGTGTCTCTGAGAATTGCTCTGATTCTCCGTGTGACCTCTTTGCTAAGACTCTCCAGAGAGCCGTCCTCAAAACCAACACACATCTTGACATATCTCCCACATTGATCGCAGTGTCTCCAGGAACCGCATTCAGCGAGCCAGGAGCTTTTCTCCCTACACTGTCCCTTGAGTTGTCCTCAAAACCAATATACATCGTGCTATATCTCCCACATGGAAAATGCCAGGAGGGAAAAGTGGGGATTAGCTTAGACTTTCTCGGAACTGCTTCAAATCAACTAGATATCTTTGTGCTGTAAATCTCCCAGTAGCCAAACGCAAAAGCAGCGAACATCTCGCTGTATGTCCCACATTGAAAGTGCCAAGAGAGTAATATAGAGCTTGCTCTCCCTGTCTTTGAGTACTGTTTTCACTGTCCCGGTTACCTCTTTGCTAACATTCTCTTCAGAGCTGCAGTGAAACCAGGAACCATGTGGAGAAGGCACCCACACTGAAAGTGCCTGCAGGCAACATTGGGGCTTCTTCTCAGTGTCTCTGACATAGGGTTTCACTGTCCCGGGAAAGTCTCTGCTAACACCCTGCAGAGCGCTGTGCCCAATATACAGAAACGTCTTGCGGTATCTCCTACAGGGAAAGTGCCAGGAGGGAATTGTCGATCTTGTTCTCAGTGTCTCTGAGAATTGCTCTGATTCTCCGTGTGACCTCTTTGCTAAGACTCTCCAGAGAGCCGTCCTCAAAACCAACACACATCTTGACATATCTCCCACATTGATCGCAGTGTCTCCAGGAACGGCATTCAGCGAGCCAGGAGCTTTTCTCCCTACACTGTCCCTTGAGTTGTCCTCAAAACCAATATACATCGTGCTATATCTCCCACATGGAAAGTGCCAGGAGGGAAAAGTGGGGATTAGCTTAGACTTTCTCGGAACTGCTTCAAATCAACTAGATATCTTTGTGCTGTAAATCTCCCAGTAGCCAAACGCAAAAGCAGCAAACATCTCGCTGTATGTCCCACATTGAAAGTGCCAAGAGAGTAATATAGAGCTTGCTCTCCCTGTCTTTGAGTACTGTTTTCACTGTCCCGGTTACCTCTTTGCTAACATTCTCTTCAGAGCTGCAGTGAAACCAGGAACCACGTGGAGAAGGCACCCACACTGAAAGTGCCTGCAGGCAACATTGGGGCTTCTTCTCAGTGTCTCTGACATAGGGTTTCACTGTCCCGGGAAAGTCTCTGCTAACACCCTGCAGAGCGCTGTGCCCAATATACAGAAACGTCTTGCGGTATCTCCTACAGGGAAAGTGCCAGGAGGGAATTGTCGATCTTGTTCTCAGTGTCTCTGAGAATTGCTCTGATTCTCCGTGTGACCTCTTTGCTAAGACTCTCCAGAGAGCCGTCCTCAAAACCAACACACATCTTGACATATCTCCCACATTGATCGCAGTGTCTCCAGGAACCGCATTCAGCGAGCCAGGAGCTTTTCTCCCTACACTGTCCCTTGAGTTGTCCTCAAAACCAATATACATCGTGCTATATCTCCCACATGGAAAGTGCCAGGAGGGAAAAGTGGGGATTAGCTTAGACTTTCTCGGAACTGCTTCAAATCAACTAGATATCTTTGTGCTGTAAATCTCCCAATAGCCAAACGCAAAAGCAGCAAACATCTCGCTGTATGTCCCACATTGAAAGTGCCAAGAGAGTAATATAGAGCTTGCTCTCCCTGTCTTTGAGTACTGTTTTCACTGTCCCGGTTACCTCTTTGCTAACATTCTCTTCAGAGCTGCAGTGAAACCAGGAACCACGTGGAGAAGGCACCCACACTGAAAGTGCCTGCAGGCAACATTGGGGCTTCTTCTCAGTGTCTCTGACATAGGGTTTCACTGTCCCGGGAAAGTCTCTGCTAACACCCTGCAGAGCGCTGTGCCCAATATACAGAAACGTCTTGCGGTATCTCCTACAGGGAAAGTGCCAGGAGGGAATTGTCGATCTTGTTCTCAGTGTCTCTGAGAATTGCTCTGATTCTCCGTGTGACCTCTTTGCTAAGACTCTCCAGAGAGCCGTCCTCAAAACCAACACACATCTTGACACATCTCCCACATTGATCGCAGTGTCTCCAGGAACCGCATTCAGCGAGCCAGGAGCTTTTCTCCCTACACTGTCCATTGAGTTGTCCTCAAAACCAATATACATCGTGCTATATCTCCCACATGGAAAATGCCAGGAGGGAAAAGTGGGGATTAGCTTAGACTTTCTCGGAACTGCTTCAAATCAACTAGATATCTTTGTGCTGTAAATCTCCCAGTAGCCAAACGCAAAAGCAGCAAACATCTCGCTGTATGTCCCACATTGAAAGTGCCAAGAGAGTAATATAGAGCTTGCTCTCCCTGTCTTTGAGTACTGTTTTCACTGTCCCGGTTACCTCTTTGCTAACATTCTCTTCAGAGCTGCAGTGAAACCAGGAACCACGTGGAGAAGGCACCCACACTGAAAGTGCCTGCAGGCAACATTGGGCCTTCTTCTCAGTGTCTCTGACATAGGGTTTCACTGTCCCGGGGAAGTCTCTGCTAACACCCTGCAGAGCGCTGTGCCCAATATACAGAAACGTCTTGCGGTATCTCCTACAGGGAAAGTGCCAGGAGGGAATTGTCGATCTTGTTCTCAGTGTCTCTGAGAATTGCTCTGATTCTCCGTGTGACCTCTTTGCTAAGACTCTCCAGAGAGCCGTCCTCAAAACCAACACACATCTTGACATATCTCCCACATTGATCGCAGTGTCTCCAGGAACCGCATTCAGCGAGCCAGGAGCTTTTCTCCCTACACTGTCCCTTGAGTTGTCCTCAAAACCAATATACATCGTGCTATATCTCCCACATGGAAAATGCCAGGAGGGAAAAGTGGGGATTAGCTTAGACTTTCTCGGAACTGCTTCAAATCAACTAGATATCTTTGTGCTGTAAATCTCCCAGTAGCCAAACGCAAAAGCAGCAAACATCTCACTGTATGTCCCACATTGAAAGTGCCAAGAGAGTAATATAGAGCTTGCTCTCCCTGTCTTTGAGTACTGTTTTCACTGTCCCGGTTACCTCTTTGCTAACATTCTCTTCAGAGCTGCAGTGAAACCAGGAACCACGTGGAGAAGGCACCCACACTGAAAGTGCCTGCAGGCAACATTGGGGCTTCTTCTCAGTGTCTCTGACATAGGGTTTCACTGTCCCGGGAAAGTCTCTGCTAACAGCCTGCAGAGCGCTGTACCCAATATACAGAAACGTCTTGCGGTATCTCCTACAGGGAAAGTGCCAGGAGGGAATTGTCGATCTTGTTCTCAGTGTCTCTGAGAATTGCTCTGATTCTCCGTGTGACCTCTTTGCTAAGACTCTCCAGAGAGCCGTCCTCAAAACCAACACACATCTTGACATATCTCCCACATTGATCGCAGTGTCTCCAGGAACCGCATTCAGCGAGCCAGGAGCTTTTCTCCCTACACTGTCCCTTGAGTTGTCCTCAAAACCAATATACATCGTGCTATATCTCCCACATGGAAAGTGCCAGGAGGGAAAAGTGGGGATTAGCTTAGACTTTCTCGGAACTGCTTCAAATCAACTAGATATCTTTGTGCTGTAAATCTCCCAATAGCCAAACGCAAAAGCAGCAAACATCTCGCTGTATGTCCCACATTGAAAGTGCCAAGAGAGTAATATAGAGCTTGCTCTCCCTGTCTTTGAGTACTGTTTTCACTGTCCCGGTTACCTCTTTGCTAACATTCTCTTCAGAGCTGCAGTGAAACCAGGAACCACGTGGAGAAGGCACCCACACTGAAAGTGCCTGCAGGCAACATTGGGGCTTCCTCTCAGTGTCTCTGACATAGGGTTTCACTGTCCCGGGAAAGTCTCTGCTAACACCCTGCAGAGCGCTGTGCCCAATATACAGAAACATCTTGCGGTATCTCCTACAGGGAAAGTGCCAGGAGGGAATTGTCGATCTTGTTCTCAGTGTCTCTGAGAATTGCTCTGATTCTCCGTGTGACCTCTTTGCTAAGACTCTCCAGAGAGCCGTCCTCAAAACCAACACACATCTTGACATATCTCCCACATTGATCGCAGTGTCTCCAGGAACGGCATTCAGCGAGCCAGGAGCTTTTCTCCCTACACTGTCCCTTGAGTTGTCCTCAAAACCAATATACATCGTGCTATATCTCCCACATGGAAAGTGCCAGGAGGGAAAAGTGGGGATTAGCTTAGACTTTCTCGGAACTGCTTCAAATCAACTAGATATCTTTGTGCTGTAAATCTCCCAGTAGCCAAACGCAAAAGCAGCAAACATCTCGCTGTATGTCCCACATTGAAAGTGCCAAGAGAGTAATATAGAGCTTGCTCTCCCTGTCTTTGAGTACTGTTTTCACTGTCCCGGTTACCTCTTTGCTAACATTCTCTTCAGAGCTGCAGTGAAACCAGGAACCACGTGGAGAAGGCACCCACACTGAAAGTGCCTGCAGGCAACATTGGGGCTTCTTCTCAGTGTCTCTGACATAGGGTTTCACTGTCCCGGGAAAGTCTCTGCTAACACCCTGCAGAGCGCTGTGCCCAATATACAGAAACGTCTTGCGGTATCTCCTACAGGGAAAGTGCCAGGAGGGAATTGTCGATCTTGTTCTCAGTGTCTCTGAGAATTGCTCTGATTCTCCGTGTGACCTCTTTGCTAAGACTCTCCAGAGAGCCGTCCTCAAAACCAACACACATCTTGACATATCTCCCACATTGATCGCAGTGTCTCCAGGAACCGCATTCAGCGAGCCAGGAGCTTTTCTCCCTACACTGTCCCTTGAGTTGTCCTCAAAACCAATATACATCGTGCTATATCTCCCACATGGAAAGTGCCAGGAGGGAAAAGTGGGGATTAGCTTAGACTTTCTCGGAACTGCTTCAAATCAACTAGATATCTTTGTGCTGTAAATCTCCCAATAGCCAAACGCAAAAGCAGCAAACATCTCGCTGTATGTCCCACATTGAAAGTGCCAAGAGAGTAATATAGAGCTTGCTCTCCCTGTCTTTGAGTACTGTTTTCACTGTCCCGCTTACCTCTTTGCTAACATTCTCTTCAGAGCTGCAGTGAAACCAGGAACCACGTGGAGAAGGCACCCACACTGAAAGTGCCTGCAGGCAACATTGGGGCTTCTTCTCAGTGTCTCTGACATAGGGTTTCACTGTCCCGGGAAAGTCTCTGCTAACAGCCTGCAGAGCGCTGTGCCCAATATACAGAAACGTCTTGCGGTATCTCCTACAGGGAAAGTGCCAGGAGGGAATTGTCGATCTTGTTCTCAGTGTCTCTGAGAATTGCTCTGATTCTCCGTGTGACCTCTTTGCTAAGACTCTCCAGAGAGCCGTCCTCAAAACCAACACACATCTTGACATATCTCCCACATTGATCGCAGTGTCTCCAGGAACCGCATCCAGCGAGCCAGGAGCTTTTCTCCCTACACTGTCCCTTGAGTTGTCCTCAAAACCAATATACATCGTGCTATATCTCCCACATGGAAAATGCCAGGAGGGAAAAGTGGGGATTAGCTTAGACTTTCTCGGAACTGCTTCAAATCAACTAGATATCTTTGTGCTGTAAATCTCCCAGTAGCCAAACGCAAAAGCAGCGAACATCTCGCTGTATGTCCCACATTGAAAGTGCCAAGAGAGTAATATAGAGCTTGCTCTCCCTGTCTTTGAGTACTGTTTTCACTGTCCCGGTTACCTCTTTGCTAACATTCTCTTCAGAGCTGCAGTGAAACCAGGAACCATGTGGAGAAGGCACCCACACTGAAAGTGCCTGCAGGCAACATTGGGGCTTCTTCTCAGTG
Source organism: Larus michahellis (assembly GCF_964199755.1). NCBI lineage: Eukaryota > Metazoa > Chordata > Aves > Charadriiformes > Laridae > Larus > Larus michahellis. Next base: position 2,787,605 of record NC_133900.1, read on the forward strand.
TCTCTGACATAGGGTTTCACTGTCCCGGGAAAGTCTCTGCTAACACCCTGCAGAGCGCTGTGCCCAATATACAGAAACGTCTTGCGGTATCTCCTACAGGGAAAGTGCCAGGAGGGAATTGTCGATCTTGTTCTCAGTGTCTCTGAGAATTGCTCTGATTCTCCGTGTGACCTCTTTGCTAAGACTCTCCAGAGAGCCGTCCTCAAAACCAACACACATCTTGACATATCTCCCACATTGATCGCAGTGTCTCCAGGAACCGCATTCAGCGAGCCAGGAGCTTTTCTCCCTACACTGTCCCTTGAGTTGTCCTCAAAACCAATATACATCGTGCTATATCTCCCACATGGAAAGTGCCAGGATGGAAAAGTGGGGATTAGCTTAGACTTTCTCGGAACTGCTTCAAATCAACTAGATATCTTTGTGCTGTAAATCTCCCAATAGCCAAACGCAAAAGCAGCAAACATCTCGCTGTATGTCCCACATTGAAAGTGCCAAGAGAGTAATATAGAGCTTGCTCTCCCTGTCTTTGAGTACTGTTTTCACTGTCCCGGTTACCTCTTTGCTAACATTCTCTTCAGAGCTGCAGTGAAACCAGGAACCACGTGGAGAAGGCACCCACACTGAAAGTGCCTGCAGGCAACATTGGGGCTTCTTCTCAGTGTCTCTGACATAGGGTTTCACTGTCCCGGGAAAGTCTCTGCTAACACCCTGCAGAGCGCTGTGCCCAATATACAGAAACATCTTGCGGTATCTCCTACAGGGAAAGTGCCAGGAGGGAATTGTCGATCTTGTTCTCAGTGTCTCTGAGAATTGCTCTGATTCTCCGTGTGACCTCTTTGCTAAGACTCTCCAGAGAGCCGTCCTCAAAACCAACACACATCTTGACATATCTCCCACATTGATCGCAGTGTCTCCAGGAACCGCATTCAGCGAGCCAGGAGCTTTTCTCCCTACACTGTCCCTTGAGTTGTCCTCAAAACCAATATACATCGTGCTATATCTCCCACATGGAAAGTGCCAGGAGGGAAAAGTGGGGATTAGCTTAGACTTTCTCGGAACTGCTTCAAATCAACTAGATATCTTTGTGCTGTAAATCTCCCAATAGCCAAACGCAAAAGCAGCAAACATCTCGCTGTATGTCCCACATTGAAAGTGCCAAGAGAGTAATATAGAGCTTGCTCTCCCTGTCTTTGAGTACTGTTTTCACTGTCCCAGTTACCTCTTTGCTAACATTCTCTTCAGAGCTGCAGTGAAACCAGGAACCACGTGGAGAAGGCACCCACACTGAAAGTGCCTGCAGGCAACATTGGGCCTTCTTCTCAGTGTCTCTGACATAGGGTTTCACTGTCCCGGGAAAGTCTCTGCTAACACCCTGCAGAGCGCTGTGCCCAATATACAGAAACGTCTTGCGGTATCTCCTACAGGGAAAGTGCCAGGAGGGAATTGTCGATCTTGTTCTCAGTGTCTCTGAGAATTGCTCTGATTCTCCGTGTGACCTCTTTGCTAAGACTCTCCAGAGAGCCGTCCTCAAAACCAACACACATCTTGACATATCTCCCACATTGATCGCAGTGTCTCCAGGAACCGCATTCAGCGAGCCAGGAGCTTTTCTCCCTACACTGTCCCTTGAGTTGTCCTCAAAACCAATATACATCGTGCTATATCTCCCACATGGAAAGTGCCAGGATGGAAAAGTGGGGATTAGCTTAGACTTTCTCGGAACTGCTTCAAATCAACTAGATATCTTTGTGCTGTAAATCTCCCAATAGCCAAACGCAAAAGCAGCAAACATCTCGCTGTATGTCCCACATTGAAAGTGCCAAGAGAGTAATATAGAGCTTGCTCTCCCTGTCTTTGAGTACTGTTTTCACTGTCCCGGTTACCTCTTTGCTAACATTCTCTTCAGAGCTGCAGTGAAACCAGGAACCACGTGGAGAAGGCACCCACACTGAAAGTGCCTGCAGGCAACATTGGGGCTTCTTCTCAGTGTCTCTGACATAGGGTTTCACTGTCCCGGGGAAGTCTCTGCTAACAGCCTGCAGAGCGCTGTGCCCAATATACAGAAACATCTTGCGGTATCTCCTACAGGGAAAGTGCCAGGAGGGAATTGTCGATCTTGTTCTCAGTGTCTCTGAGAATTGCTCTGATTCTCCGTGTGACCTCTTTGCTAAGACTCTCCAGAGAGCCGTCCTCAAAACCAACACACATCTTGACATATCTCCCACATTGATCGCAGTGTCTCCAGGAACCGCATTCAGCGAGCCAGGAGCTTTTCTCCCTACACTGTCCCTTGAGTTGTCCTCAAAACCAATATACATCGTGCTATATCTCCCACATGGAAAGTGCCAGGAGGGAAAAGTGGGGATTAGCTTAGACTTTCTCGGAACTGCTTCAAATCAACTAGATATCTTTGTGCTGTAAATCTCCCAATAGCCAAACGCAAAAGCAGCAAACATCTCGCTGTATGTCCCACATTGAAAGTGCCAAGAGAGTAATATAGAGCTTGCTCTCCCTGTCTTTGAGTACTGTTTTCACTGTCCCAGTTACCTCTTTGCTAACATTCTCTTCAGAGCTGCAGTGAAACCAGGAACCACGTGGAGAAGGCACCCACACTGAAAGTGCCTGCAGGCAACATTGGGCCTTCTTCTCAGTGTCTCTGACATAGGGTTTCACTGTCCCGGGAAAGTCTCTGCTAACACCCTGCAGAGCGCTGTGCCCAATATACAGAAACGTCTTGCGGTATCTCCTACAGGGAAAGTGCCAGGAGGGAATTGTCGATCTTGTTCTCAGTGTCTCTGAGAATTGCTCTGATTCTCCGTGTGACCTCTTTGCTAAGACTCTCCAGAGAGCCGTCCTCAAAACCAACACACATCTTGACATATCTCCCACATTGATCGCAGTGTCTCCAGGAACCGCATTCAGCGAGCCAGGAGCTTTTCTCCCTACACTGTCCCTTGAGTTGTCCTCAAAACCAATATACATCGTGCTATATCTCCCACATGGAAAATGCCAGGAGGGAAAAGTGGGGATTAGCTTAGACTTTCTCGGAACTGCTTCAAATCAACTAGATATCTTTGTGCTGTAAATCTCCCAATAGCCAAACGCAAAAGCAGCAAACATCTCGCTGTATGTCCCACATTGAAAGTGCCAAGAGAGTAATATAGAGCTTGCTCTCCCTGTCTTTGAGTACTGTTTTCACTGTCCCGGTTACCTCTTTGCTAACATTCTCTTCAGAGCTGCAGTGAAACCAGGAACCACGTGGAGAAGGCACCCACACTGAAAGTGCCTGCAGGCAACATTGGGGCTTCTTCTCAGTGTCTCTGACATAGGGTTTCACTGTCCCGGGAAAGTCTCTGCTAACACCCTGCAGAGCGCTGTGCCCAATATACAGAAACGTCTTGCGGTATCTCCTACAGGGAAAGTGCCAGGAGGGAATTGTCGATCTTGTTCTCAGTGTCTCTGAGAATTGCTCTGATTCTCCGTGTGACCTCTTTGCTAAGACTCTCCAGAGAGCCGTCCTCAAAACCAACACACATCTTGACATATCTCCCACATTGATCGCAGTGTCTCCAGGAACCGCATTCAGCGAGCCAGGAGCTTTTCTCCCTACACTGTCCCTTGAGTTGTCCTCAAAACCAATATACATCGTGCTATATCTCCCACATGGAAAGTGCCAGGAGGGAAAAGTGGGGATTAGCTTAGACTTTCTCGGAACTGCTTCAAATCAACTAGATATCTTTGTGCTGTAAATCTCCCAGTAGCCAAACGCAAAAGCAGCAAACATCTCGCTGTATGTCCCACATTGAAAGTGCCAAGAGAGTAATATAGAGCTTGCTCTCCCTGTCTTTGAGTACTGTTTTCACTGTCCCGGTTACCTCTTTGCTAACATTCTCTTCAGAGCTGCAGTGAAACCAGGAACCACGTGGAGAAGGCACCCACACTGAAAGTGCCTGCAGGCAACATTGGGGCTTCTTCTCAGTGTCTCTGACATAGGGTTTCACTGTCCCGGGAAAGTCTCTGCTAACACCCTGCAGAGCGCTGTGCCCAATATACAGAAACGTCTTGCGGTATCTCCTACAGGGAAAGTGCCAGGAGGGAATTGTCGATCTTGTTCTCAGTGTCTCTGAGAATTGCTCTGATTCTCCGTGTGACCTCTTTGCTAAGACTCTCCAGAGAGCCGTCCTCAAAACCAACACACATCTTGACATATCTCCCACATTGATCGCAGTGTCTCCAGGAACCGCATTCAGCGAGCCAGGAGCTTTTCTCCCTACACTGTCCCTTGAGTTGTCCTCAAAACCAATATACATCGTGCTATATCTCCCACATGGAAAGTGCCAGGAGGGAAAAGTGGGGATTAGCTTAGACTTTCTCGGAACTGCTTCAAATCAACTAGATATCTTTGTGCTGTAAATCTCCCAATAGCCAAACGCAAAAGCAGCAAACATCTCGCTGTATGTCCCACATTGAAAGTGCCAAGAGAGTAATATAGAGCTTGCTCTCCCTGTCTTTGAGTACTGTTTTCACTGTCCCGGTTACCTCTTTGCTAACATTCTCTTCAGAGCTGCAGTGAAACCAGGAACCACGTGGAGAAGGCACCCACACTGAAAGTGCCTGCAGGCAACATTGGGGCTTCTTCTCAGTGTCTCTGACATAGGGTTTCACTGTCCCGGGAAAGTCTCTGCTAACACCCTGCAGAGCGCTGTGCCCAATATACAGAAACGTCTTGCGGTATCTCCTACAGGGAAAGTGCCAGGAGGGAATTGTCGATCTTGTTCTCAGTGTCTCTGAGAATTGCTCTGATTCTCCGTGTGACCTCTTTGCTAAGACTCTCCAGAGAGCCGTCCTCAAAACCAACACACATCTTGACATATCTCCCACATTGATCGCAGTGTCTCCAGGAACCGCATTCAGCGAGCCAGGAGCTTTTCTCCCTACACTGTCCATTGAGTTGTCCTCAAAACCAATATACATCGTGCTATATCTCCCACATGGAAAATGCCAGGAGGGAAAAGTGGGGATTAGCTTAGACTTTCTCGGAACTGCTTCAAATCAACTAGATATCTTTGTGCTGTAAATCTCCCAATAGCCAAACGCAAAAGCAGCGAACATCTCGCTGTATGTCCCACATTGAAAGTGCCAAGAGAGTAATATAGAGCTTGCTCTCCCTGTCTTTGAGTACTGTTTTCACTGTCCCGGTTACCTCTTTGCTAACATTCTCTTCAGAGCTGCAGTGAAACCAGGAACCATGTGGAGAAGGCACCCACACTGAAAGTGCCTGCAGGCAACATTGGGGCTTCTTCTCAGTGTCTCTGACATAGGGTTTCACTGTCCCGGGAAAGTCTCTGCTAACACCCTGCAGAGCGCTGTGCCCAATATACAGAAACATCTTGCGGTATCTCCTACAGGGAAAGTGCCAGGAGGGAATTGTCGATCTTGTTCTCAGTGTCTCTGAGAATTGCTCTGATTCTCCGTGTGACCTCTTTGCTAAGACTCTCCAGAGAGCCGTCCTCAAAACCAACACACATCTTGACATATCTCCCACATTGATCGCAGTGTCTCCAGGAACGGCATTCAGCGAGCCAGGAGCTTTTCTCCCTACACTGTCCCTTGAGTTGTCCTCAAAACCAATATACATCGTGCTATATCTCCCACATGGAAAGTGCCAGGAGGGAAAAGTGGGGATTAGCTTAGACTTTCTCGGAACTGCTTCAAATCAACTAGATAACTTTGTGCTGTAAATCTCCCAATAGCCAAACGCAAAAGCAGCAAACATCTCGCTGTATGTCCCACATTGAAAGTGCCAAGAGAGTAATATAGAGCTTGCTCTCCCTGTCTTTGAGTACTGTTTTCACTGTCCCGCTTACCTCTTTGCTAACATTCTCTTCAGAGCTGCAGTGAAACCAGGAACCACGTGGAGAAGGCACCCACTCTGAAAGTGCCTGCAGGCAACATTGGGGCTTCTTCTCAGTGTCTCTGACATAGGGTTTCACTGTCCCGGGAAAGTCTCTGCTAACACCCTGCAGAGCGCTGTGCCCAATATACAGAAACGTCTTGCGGTATCTCCTACAGGGAAAGTGCCAGGAGGGAATTGTCGATCTTGTTCTCAGTGTCTCTGAGAATTGCTCTGATTCTCCGTGTGACCTCTTTGCTAAGACTCTCCAGAGAGCCGTCCTCAAAACCAACACACATCTTGACATATCTCCCACATTGATCGCAGTGTCTCCAGGAACCGCATTCAGCGAGCCAGGAGCTTTTCTCCCTACACTGTCCCTTGAGTTGTCCTCAAAACCAATATACATCGTGCTATATCTCCCACATGGAAAATGCCAGGAGGGAAAAGTGGGGATTAGCTTAGACTTTCTCGGAACTGCTTCAAATCAACTAGATATCTTTGTGCTGTAAATCTCCCAGTAGCCAAACGCAAAAGCAGCGAACATCTCGCTGTATGTCCCACATTGAAAGTGCCAAGAGAGTAATATAGAGCTTGCTCTCCCTGTCTTTGAGTACTGTTTTCACTGTCCCGGTTACCTCTTTGCTAACATTCTCTTCAGAGCTGCAGTGAAACCAGGAACCATGTGGAGAAGGCACCCACACTGAAAGTGCCTGCAGGCAACATTGGGGCTTCTTCTCAGTGTCTCTGACATAGGGTTTCACTGTCCCGGGAAAGTCTCTGCTAACACCCTGCAGAGCGCTGTGCCCAATATACAGAAACGTCTTGCGGTATCTCCTACAGGGAAAGTGCCAGGAGGGAATTGTCGATCTTGTTCTCAGTGTCTCTGAGAATTGCTCTGATTCTCCGTGTGACCTCTTTGCTAAGACTCTCCAGAGAGCCGTCCTCAAAACCAACACACATCTTGACATATCTCCCACATTGATCGCAGTGTCTCCAGGAACCGCATTCAGCGAGCCAGGAGCTTTTCTCCCTACACTGTCCCTTGAGTTGTCCTCAAAACCAATATACATCGTGCTATATCTCCCACATGGAAAGTGCCAGGAGGGAAAAGTGGGGATTAGCTTAGACTTTCTCGGAACTGCTTCAAATCAACTAGATATCTTTGTGCTGTAAATCTCCCAATAGCCAAACGCAAAAGCAGCAAACATCTCGCTGTATGTCCCACATTGAAAGTGCCAAGAGAGTAATATAGAGCTTGCTCTCCCTGTCTTTGAGTACTGTTTTCACTGTCCCGGTTACCTCTTTGCTAACATTCTCTTCAGAGCTGCAGTGAAACCAGGAACCACGTGGAGAAGGCACCCACACTGAAAGTGCCTGCAGGCAACATTGGGGCTTCTTCTCAGTGTCTCTGACATAGGGTTTCACTGTCCCGGGGAAGTCTCTGCTAACAGCCTGCAGAGCGCTGTGCCCAATATACAGAAACATCTTGCGGTATCTCCTACAGGGAAAGTGCCAGGAGGGAATTGTCGATCTTGTTCTCAGTGTCTCTGAGAATTGCTCTGATTCTCCGTGTGACCTCTTTGCTAAGACTCTCCAGAGAGCCGTCCTCAAAACCAACACACATCTTGACATATCTCCCACATTGATCGCAGTGTCTCCAGGAACGGCATTCAGCGAGCCAGGAGCTTTTCTCCCTACACTGTCCCTTGAGTTGTCCTCAAAACCAATATACATCGTGCTATATCTCCCACATGGAAAGTGCCAGGAGGGAAAAGTGGGGATTAGCTTAGACTTTCTCGGAACTGCTTCAAATCAACTAGATAACTTTGTGCTGTAAATCTCCCAATAGCCAAACGCAAAAGCAGCAAACATCTCGCTGTATGTCCCACATTGAAAGTGCCAAGAGAGTAATATAGAGCTTGCTCTCCCTGTCTTTGAGTACTGTTTTCACTGTCCCGCTTACCTCTTTGCTAACATTCTCTTCAGAGCTGCAGTGAAACCAGGAACCACGTGGAGAAGGCACCCACTCTGAAAGTGCCTGCAGGCAACATTGGGGCTTCTTCTCAGTGTCTCTGACATAGGGTTTCACTGTCCCGGGAAAGTCTCTGCTAACACCCTGCAGAGCGCTGTGCCCAATATACAGAAACGTCTTGCGGTATCTCCTACAGGGAAAGTGCCAGGAGGGAATTGTCGATCTTGTTCTCAGTGTCTCTGAGAATTGCTCTGATTCTCCGTGTGACCTCTTTGCTAAGACTCTCCAGAGAGCCGTCCTCAAAACCAACACACATCTTGACATATCTCCCACATTGATCGCAGTGTCTCCAGGAACCGCATTCAGCGAGCCAGGAGCTTTTCTCCCTACACTGTCCCTTGAGTTGTCCTCAAAACCAATATACATCGTGCTATATCTCCCACATGGAAAATGCCAGGAGGGAAAAGTGGGGATTAGCTTAGACTTTCTCGGAACTGCTTCAAATCAACTAGATATCTTTGTGCTGTAAATCTCCCAGTAGCCAAACGCAAAAGCAGCGAACATCTCGCTGTATGTCCCACATTGAAAGTGCCAAGAGAGTAATATAGAGCTTGCTCTCCCTGTCTTTGAGTACTGTTTTCACTGTCCCGGTTACCTCTTTGCTAACATTCTCTTCAGAGCTGCAGTGAAACCAGGAACCATGTGGAGAAGGCACCCACACTGAAAGTGCCTGCAGGCAACATTGGGGCTTCTTCTCAGTGTCTCTGACATAGGGTTTCACTGTCCCGGGAAAGTCTCTGCTAACAGCCTGCAGAGCGCTGTGCCCAATATACAGAAACGTCTTGCGGTATCTCCTACAGGGAAAGTGCCAGGAGGGAATTGTCGATCTTGTTCTCAGTGTCTCTGAAAATTGCTCTGATTCTCCGTGTGACCTCTTTGCTAAGACTCTCCAGAGAGCCGTCCTCAAAACCAACACACATCTTGACATATCTCCCACATTGATCGCAGTGTCTCCAGGAACCGCATTCAGCGAGCCAGGAGCTTTTCTCCCTACACTGTCCCTTGAGTTGTCCTCAAAACCAATATACATCGTGCTATATCTCCCACATGGAAAGTGCCAGGAGGGAAAAGTGGGGATTAGCTTAGACTTTCTCAGAACTGCTTCAAATCAACTAGATATCTTTGTGCTGTAAATCTCCCAATAGCCAAACGCAAAAGCAGCAAACATCTCGCTGTATGTCCCACATTGAAAGTGCCAAGAGAGTAATATAGAGCTTGCTCTCCCTGTCTTTGAGTACTGTTTTCACTGTCCCGGTTACCTCTTTGCTAACATTCTCTTCAGAGCTGCAGTGAAACCAGGAACCACGTGGAGAAGGCACCCACACTGAAAGTGCCTGCAGGCAACATTGGGGCTTCTTCTCAGTGTCTCTGACATAGGGTTTCACTGTCCCGGGAAAGTCTCTGCTAACACCCTGCAGAGCGCTGTGCCCAATATACAGAAACATCTTGCGGTATCTCCTACAGGGAAAGTGCCAGGAGGGAATTGTCGATCTTGTTCTCAGTGTCTCTGAGAATTGCTCTGATTCTCCGTGTGACCTCTTTGCTAAGACTCTCCAGAGAGCCGTCCTCAAAACCAACACACATCTTGACATATCTCCCACATTGATCGCAGAGTCTCCAGGAACCGCATTCAGCGAGCCAGGAACTTTTCTCCCTACACTGTCCATTGAGTTGTCCTCAAAACCAATATACATCGTGCTATATCTCCCACATGGAAAATGCCAGGAGGGAAAAGTGGGGATTAGCTTAGACTTTCTCGGAACTGCTTCAAATCAACTAGATATCTTTGTGCTGTAAATCTCCCAATAGCCAAACGCAAAAGCAGCAAACATCTCGCTGTATGTCCCACATTGAAAGTGCCAAGAGAGTAATATAGAGCTTGCTCTCCCTGTCTTTGAGTACTGTTTTCACTGTCCCAGTTACCTCTTTGCTAACATTCTCTTCAGAGCTGCAGTGAAACCAGGAACCACGTGGAGAAGGCACCCACACTGAAAGTGCCTGCAGGCAACATTGGGGCTTCTTCTCAGTGTCTCTGACATAGGGTTTCACTGTCCCGGGAAAGTCTCTGCTAACACCCTGCAGAGCGCTGTGCCCAATATACAGAAACGTCTTGCGGTATCTCCTACAGGGAAAGTGCCAGGAGGGAATTGTCGATCTTGTTCTCAGTGTCTCTGAGAATTGCTCTGATTCTCCGTGTGACCTCTTTGCTAAGACTCTCCAGAGAGCCGTCCTCAAAACCAACATACATCTTGACATATCTCCCACATTGATCGCAGTGTCTCCAGGAACCGCATTCAGCGAGCCAGGAGCTTTTCTCCCTACACTGTCCCTTGAGTTGTCCTCAAAACCAATATACATCGTGCTATATCTCCCACATGGAAAGTGCCAGGAGGGAAAAGTGGGGATTAGCTTAGACTTTCTCGGAACTGCTTCAAATCAACTAGATATCTTTGTGCTGTAAATCTCCCAATAGCCAAACGCAAAAGCAGCAAACATCTCGCTGTATGTCCCACATTGAAAGTGCCAAGAGAGTAATATAGAGCTTGCTCTCCCTGTCTTTGAGTACTGTTTTCACTGTCCCGCTTACCTCTTTGCTAACATTCTCTTCAGAGCTGCAGTGAAACCAGGAACCACGTGGAGAAGGCACCCACACTGAAAGTGCCTGCAGGCAACATTGGGCCTTCTTCTCAGTGTCTCTGACATAGGGTTTTACTGTCCCGGGAAAGTCTCTGCTAACAGCCTGCAGAGCGCTGTGCCCAATATACAGAAACGTCTTGCGGTATCTCCTACAGGGAAAGTGCCAGGAGGGAATTGTCGATCTTGTTCTCAGTGTCTCTGAGAATTGCTCTGATTCTCCGTGTGACCTCTTTGCTAAGACTCTCCAGAGAGCCGTCCTCAAAACCAACACACATCTTGACATATCTCCCACATTGATCGCAGTGTCTCCAGGAACCGCATTCAGCGAGCCAGGAGCTTTTCTCCCTACACTGTCCCTTGAGTTGTCCTCAAAACCAATATACATCGTGCTATATCTCCCACATGGAAAGTGCCAGGAGGGAAAAGTGGGGATTAGCTTAGACTTTCTCAGAACTGCTTCAAATCAACTAGATATCTTTGTGCTGTAAATCTCCCAATAGCCAAACGCAAAAGCAGCAAACATCTCGCTGTATGTCCCACATCCAAAGTGCCAAGAGAGTAATATAGAGCTTGCTCTCCCTGTCTTTGAGTACTGTTTTCACTGTCCCGGTTACCTCTTTGCTAACATTCTCTTCAGAGCTGCAGTGAAACCAGGAACCACGTGGAGAAGGCACCCACACTGAAAGTGCCTGCAGGCAACATTGGGGCTTCTTCTCAGTGTCTCTGACATAGGGTTTCACTGTCCCGGGAAAGTCTCTGCTAACACCCTGCAGAGCGCTGTGCCCAATATACAGAAACGTCTTGCGGTATCTCCTACAGGGAAAGTGCCAGGAGGGAATTGTCGATCTTGTTCTCAGTGTCTCTGAGAATTGCTCTGATTCTCCGTGTGACCTCTTTGCTAAGACTCTCCAGAGAGCCGTCCTCAAAACCAACACACATCTTGACATATCTCCCACATTGATCGCAGAGTCTCCAGGAACCGCATTCAGCGAGCCAGGAACTTTTCTCCCTACACTGTCCATTGAGTTGTCCTCAAAACCAATATACATCGTGCTATATCTCCCACATGGAAAATGCCAGGAGGGAAAAGTGGGGATTAGCTTAGACTTTCTCGGAACTGCTTCAAATCAACTAGATATCTTTGTGCTGTAAATCTCCCAATAGCCAAACGCAAAAGCAGCAAACATCTCGCTGTATGTCCCACATTGAAAGTGCCAAGAGAGTAATATAGAGCTTGCTCTCCCTGTCTTTGAGTACTGTTTTCACTGTCCCAGTTACCTCTTTGCTAACATTCTCTTCAGAGCTGCAGTGAAACCAGGAACCACGTGGAGAAGGCACCCACACTGAAAGTGCCTGCAGGCAACATTGGGGCTTCTTCTCAGTGTCTCTGACATAGGGTTTCACTGTCCCGGGAAAGTCTCTGCTAACACCCTGCAGAGCGCTGTGCCCAATATACAGAAACGTCTTGCGGTATCTCCTACAGGGAAAGTGCCAGGAGGGAATTGTCGATCTTGTTCTCAGTGTCTCTGAGAATTGCTCTGATTCTCCGTGTGACCTCTTTGCTAAGACTCTCCAGAGAGCCGTCCTCAAAACCAACACACATCTTGACATATCTCCCACATTGATCGCAGTGTCTCCAGGAACCGCATTCAGCGAGCCAGGAGCTTTTCTCCCTACACTGTCCCTTGAGTTGTCCTCAAAACCAATATACATCGTGCTATATCTCCCACATGGAAAGTGCCAGGAGGGAAAAGTGGGGATTAGCTTAGACTTTCTCGGAACTGCTTCAAATCAACTAGATATCTTTGTGCTGTAAATCTCCCAATAGCCAAACGCAAAAGCAGCAAACATCTCGCTGTATGTCCCACATTGAAAGTGCCAAGAGAGTAATATAGAGCTTGCTCTCCCTGTCTTTGAGTACTGTTTTCACTGTCCCGCTTACCTCTTTGCTAACATTCTCTTCAGAGCTGCAGTGAAACCAGGAACCACGTGGAGAAGGCACCCACACTGAAAGTGCCTGCAGGCAACATTGGGCCTTCTTCTCAGTGTCTCTGACATAGGGTTTTACTGTCCCGGGAAAGTCTCTGCTAACAGCCTGCAGAGCGCTGTGCCCAATATACAGAAACGTCTTGCGGTATCTCCTACAGGGAAAGTGCCAGGAGGGAATTGTCGATCTTGTTCTCAGTGTCTCTGAGAATTGCTCTGATTCTCCGTGTGACCTCTTTGCTAAGACTCTCCAGAGAGCCGTCCTCAAAACCAACACACATCTTGACATATCTCCCACATTGATCGCAGTGTCTCCAGGAACCGCATTCAGCGAGCCAGGAGCTTTTCTCCCTACACTGTCCCTTGAGTTGTCCTCAAAACCAATATACATCGTGCTATATCTCCCACATGGAAAGTGCCAGGAGGGAAAAGTGGGGATTAGTTTAGACTTTCTCGGAACTGCTTCAAATCAACTAGATATCTTTGTGCTGTAAATCTCCCAGTAGCCAAACGCAAAGGCAGCAAACATCTCGCTGTATGTCCCACATTGAAAGTGCCAAGAGAGTAATATAGAGCTTGCTCTCCCTGTCTTTGAGTACTGTTTTCACTGTCCCGGTTACCTCTTTGCTAACATTCTCTTCAGAGCTGCAGTGAAACCAGGAACCACGTGGAGAAGGCACCCACACTGAAAGTGCCTGCAGGCAACATTGGGGCTTCTTCTCAGTGTCTCTGACATAGGGTTTCACTGTCCCGGGAAAGTCTCTGCTAACACCCTGCAGAGCGCTGTGCCCAATATACAGAAACGTCTTGCGGTATCTCCTACAGGGAAAGTGCCAGGAGGGAATTGTCGATCTTGTTCTCAGTGTCTCTGAGAATTGCTCTGATTCTCCGTGTGACCTCTTTGCTAAGACTCTCCAGAGAGCCGTCCTCAAAACCAACACACATCTTGACATATCTCCCACATTGATCGCAGGGTCTCCAGGAACCGCATTCAGCGAGCCAGGAGCTTTTCTCCCTACACTGTCCATTGAGTTGTCCTCAAAACCAATATACATCGTGCTATATCTCCCACATGGAAAGTGCCAGGAGGGAAAAGTGGGGATTAGCTTAGACTTTCTCAGAACTGCTTCAAATCAACTAGATATCTTTGTGCTGTAAATCTCCCAGTAGCCAAACGCAAAGGCAGCAAACATCTCGCTGTATGTCCCACATTGAAAGTGCCAAGAGAGTAATATAGAGCTTGCTCTCCCTGTCTTTGAGTACTGTTTTCACTGTCCCGGTTACCTCTTTGCTAACATTCTCTTCAGAGCTGCAGTGAAACCAGGAACCACGTGGAGAAGGCACCCACACTGAAAGTGCCTGCAGGCAACATTGGGGCTTCTTCTCAGTGTCTCTGACATAGGGTTTCACTGTCCCGGGAAAGTCTCTGCTAACACCCTGCAGAGCGCTGTGCCCAATATACAGAAACGTCTTGCGGTATCTCCTACAGGGAAAGTGCCAGGAGGGAATTGTCGATCTTGTTCTCAGTGTCTCTGAGAATTGCTCTGATTCTCCGTGTGACCTCTTTGCTAAGACTCTCCAGAGAGCCGTCCTCAAAACCAACACACATCTTGACATATCTCCCACATTGATCGCAGGGTCTCCAGGAACCGCATTCAGCGAGCCAGGAGCTTTTCTCCCTACACTGTCCCTTGAGTTGTCCTCAAAACCAATATACATCGTGCTATATCTCCCACATGGAAAATGCCAGGAGGGAAAAGTGGGGATTAGCTTAGACTTTCTCGGAACTGCTTCAAATCAACTAGATATCTTTGTGCTGTAAATCTCCCAATAGCCAAACGCAAAAGCAGCAAACATCTCGCTGTATGTCCCACATTGAAAGTGCCAAGAGAGTAATATAGAGCTTGCTCTCCCTGTCTTTGAGTACTGTTTTCACTGTCCCAGTTACCTCTTTGCTAACATTCTCTTCAGAGCTGCAGTGAAACCAGGAACCACGTGGAGAAGGCACCCACACTGAAAGTGCCTGCAGGCAACATTGGGGCTTCTTCTCAGTGTCTCTGACATAGGGTTTCACTGTCCCGGGAAAGTCTCTGCTAACACCCTGCAGAGCGCTGTGCCCAATATACAGAAACGTCTTGCGGTATCTCCTACAGGGAAAGTGCCAGGAGGGAATTGTCGATCTTGTTCTCAGTGTCTCTGAGAATTGCTCTGATTCTCCGTGTGACCTCTTTGCTAAGACTCTCCAGAGAGCCGTCCTCAAAACCAACACACATCTTGACATATCTCCCACATTGATCGCAGTGTCTCCAGGAACCGCATTCAGCGAGCCAGGAGCTTTTCTCCCTACACTGTCCCTTGAGTTGTCCTCAAAACCAATATACATCGTGCTATATCTCCCACATGGAAAATGCCAGGAGGGAAAAGTGGGGATTAGCTTAGACTTTCTCGGAACTGCTTCAAATCAACTAGATATCTTTGTGCTGTAAATCTCCCAATAGCCAAACGCAAAAGCAGCAAACATCTCGCTGTATGTCCCACATTGAAAGTGCCAAGAGAGTAATATAGAGCTTGCTCTCCCTGTCTTTGAGTACTGTTTTCACTGTCCCGGTTACCTCTTTGCTAACATTCTCTTCAGAGCTGCAGTGAAACCAGGAACCACGTGGAGAAGGCACGCACACTGAAAGTGCCTGCAGGCAACATTGGGGCTTCTTCTCAGTGTCTCTGACATAGGGTTTCACTGTCCCGGGAAAGTCTCTGCTAACACCCTGCAGAGCGCTGTGCCCAATATACAGAAACGTCTTGCGGTATCTCCTACAGGGAAAGTGCCAGGAGGGAATTGTCGATCTTGTTCTCAGTGTCTCTGAGAATTGCTCTGATTCTCCGTGTGACCTCTTTGCTAAGACTCTCCAGAGAGCCGTCCTCAAAACCAACACACATCTTGACATATCTCCCACATTGATCGCAGTGTCTCCAGGAACCGCATTCAGCGAGCCAGGAGCTTTTCTCCCTACACTGTCCCTTGAGTTGTCCTCAAAACCAATATACATCGTGCTATATCTCCCACATGGAAAGTGCCAGGAGGGAAAAGTGGGGATTAGCTTAGACTTTCTCGGAACTGCTTCAAATCAACTAGATATCTTTGTGCTGTAAATCTCCCAGTAGCCAAACGCAAAGGCAGCAAACATCTCGCTGTATGTCCCACATTGAAAGTGCCAAGAGAGTAATATAGAGCTTGCTCTCCCTGTCTTTGAGTACCGTTTTCACTGTCCCGGTTACCTCTTTGCTAACATTCTCTTCAGAGCTGCAGTGAAACCAGGAACCACGTGGAGAAGGCACCCACACTGAAAGTGCCTGCAGGCAACATTGGGGCTTCTTCTCAGTGTCTCTGACATAGGGTTTCACTGTCCCGGGAAAGTCTCTGCTAACACCCTGCAGAGCGCTGTGCCCAATATACAGAAACGTCTTGCGGTATCTCCTACAGGGAAAGTGCCAGGAGGGAATTGTCGATCTTGTTCTCAGTGTCTCTGAGAATTGCTCTGATTCTCCGTGTGACCTCTTTGCTAAGACTCTCCAGAGAGCCGTCCTCAAAACCAACACACATCTTGACATATCTCCCACATTGATCGCAGTGTCTCCAGGAACGGCATTCAGCGAGCCAGGAACTTTTCTCCCTACACTGTCCCTTGAGTTGTCCTCAAAACCAATATACATCGTGCTATATCTCCCACATGGAAAATGCCAGGAGGGAAAAGTGGGGATTAGCTTAGACTTTCTCGGAACTGCTTCAAATCAACTAGATATCTTTGTGCTGTAAATCTCCCAATAGCCAAACGCAAAAGCAGCAAACATCTCGCTGTATGTCCCACATTGAAAGTGCCAAGAGAGTAATATAGAGCTTGCTCTCCCTGTCTTTGAGTACTGTTTTCACTGTCCCAGTTACCTCTTTGCTAACATTCTCTTCAGAGCTGCAGTGAAACCAGGAACCACGTGGAGAAGGCACCCACACTGAAAGTGCCTGCAGGCAACATTGGGGCTTCTTCTCAGTGTCTCTGACATAGGGTTTCACTGTCCCGGGAAAGTCTCTGCTAACACCCTGCAGAGCGCTGTGCCCAATATACAGAAACGTCTTGCGGTATCTCCTACAGGGAAAGTGCCAGGAGGGAATTGTCGATCTTGTTCTCAGTGTCTCTGAGAATTGCTCTGATTCTCCATGTGACCTCTTTGCTAAGACTCTCCAGAGAGCCGTCCTCAAAACCAACACACATCTTGACATATCTCCCACATTGATCGCAGTGTCTCCAGGAACCGCATTCAGCGAGCCAGGAGCTTTTCTCCCTACACTGTCCCTTGAGTTGTCCTCAAAACCAATATACATCGTGCTATATCTCCCACATGGAAAGTGCCAGGAGGGAAAAGTGGGGATTAGCTTAGACTTTCTCGGAACTGCTTCAAATCAACTAGATATCTTTGTGCTGTAAATCTCCCAATAGCCAAACGCAAAAGCAGCAAACATCTCGCTGTATGTCCCACATTGAAAGTGCCAAGAGAGTAATATAGAGCTTGCTCTCCCTGTCTTTGAGTACTGTTTTCACTGTCCCGGTTACCTCTTTGCTAACATTCTCTTCAGAGGTGCAGTGAAACCAGGAACCACGTGGAGAAGGCACCCACACTGAAAGTGCCTGCAGGCAACATTGGGGCTTCTTCTCAGTGTCTCTGACACAGGGTTTCACTGTCCCGGGAAAGTCTCTGCTAACACCCTGCAGAGCGCTGTGCCCAATATACAGAAACGTCTTGCGGTATCTCCTACAGGGAAAGTGCCAGGAGGGAATTGTCGATCTTGTTCTCAGTGTCTCTGAGAATTGCTCTGATTCTCCGTGTGACCTCTTTGCTAAGACTCTCCAGAGAGCCGTCCTCAAAACCAACACACATCTTGACATATCTCCCACATTGATCGCAGTGTCTCCAGGAACGGCATTCAGCGAGCCAGGAGCTTTTCTCCCTACACTGTCCCTTGAGTTGTCCTCAAAACCAATATACATCGTGCTATATCTCCCACATGGAAAGTGCCAGGAGGGAAAAGTGGGGATTAGCTTAGACTTTCTCGGAACTGCTTCAAATCAACTAGATATCTTTGTGCTGTAAATCTCCCAATAGCCAAACGCAAAAGCAGCAAACATCTCGCTGTATGTCCCACATTGAAAGTGCCAAGAGAGTAATATAGAGCTTGCTCTCCCTGTCTTTGAGTACTGTTTTCACTGTCCCAGTTACCTCTTTGCTAACATTCTCTTCAGAGCTGCAGTGAAACCAGGAACCACGTGGAGAAGGCACCCACACTGAAAGTGCCTGCAGGCAACATTGGGGCTTCTTCTCAGTGTCTCTGACATAGGGTTTCACTGTCCCGGGAAAGTCTCTGCTAACACCCTGCAGAGCGCTGTGCCCAATATACAGAAACGTCTTGCGGTATCTCCTACAGGGAAAGTGCCAGGAGGGAATTGTCGATCTTGTTCTCAATGTCTCTGAGAATTGCTCTGATTCTCCGTGTGACCTCTTTGCTAAGACTCTCCAGAGAGCCGTCCTCAAAACCAACACACATCTTGACATATCTCCCACATTGATCGCAGGGTCTCCAGGAACCGCATTCAGCGAGCCAGGAGCTTTTCTCCCTACACTGTCCCTTGAGTTGTCCTCAAAACCAATATACATCGTGCTATATCTCCCACATGGAAAGTGCCAGGAGGGAAAAGTGGGGATTAGCTTAGACTTTCTCGGAACTGCTTCAAATCAACTAGATATCTTTGTGCTGTAAATCTCCCAGTAGCCAAACGCAAAGGCAGCAAACATCTCGCTGTATGTCCCACATTGAAAGTGCCAAGAGAGTAATATAGAGCTTGCTCTCCCTGTCTTTGAGTACCGTTTTCACTGTCCCGGTTACCTCTTTGCTAACATTCTCTTCAGAGCTGCAGTGAAACCAGGAACCACGTGGAGAAGGCACCCACACTGAAAGTGCCTGCAGGCAACATTGGGGCTTCTTCTCAGTGTCTCTGACATAGGGTTTCACTGTCCCGGGAAAGTCTCTGCTAACACCCTGCAGAGCGCTGTGCCCAATATACAGAAACGTCTTGCGGTATCTCCTACAGGGAAAGTGCCAGGAGGGAATTGTCGATCTTGTTCTCAGTGTCTCTGAGAATTGCTCTGATTCTCCGTGTGACCTCTTTGCTAAGACTCTCCAGAGAGCCGTCCTCAAAACCAACACACATCTTGACATATCTCCCACATTGATCGCAGTGTCTCCAGGAACGGCATTCAGCGAGCCAGGAACTTTTCTCCCTACACTGTCCATTCAGTTGTCCTCAAAACCAATATACATCGTGCTATATCTCCCACATGGAAAATGCCAGGAGGGAAAAGTGGGGATTAGCTTAGACTTTCTCGGAACTGCTTCAAATCAACTAGATATCTTTGTGCTGTAAATCTCCCAATAGCCAAACGCAAAAGCAGCAAACATCTCGCTGTATGTCCCACATTGAAAGTGCCAAGAGAGTAATATAGAGCTTGCTCTCCCTGTCTTTGAGTACTGTTTTCACTGTCCCAGTTACCTCTTTGCTAACATTCTCTTCAGAGCTGCAGTGAAACCAGGAACCACGTGGAGAAGGCACCCACACTGAAAGTGCCTGCAGGCAACATTGGGGCTTCTTCTCAGTGTCTCTGACATAGGGTTTCACTGTCCCGGGAAAGTCTCTGCTAACACCCTGCAGAGCGCTGTGCCCAATATACAGAAACGTCTTGCGGTATCTCCTACAGGGAAAGTGCCAGGAGGGAATTGTCGATCTTGTTCTCAGTGTCTCTGAGAATTGCTCTGATTCTCCATGTGACCTCTTTGCTAAGACTCTCCAGAGAGCCGTCCTCAAAACCAACACACATCTTGACATATCTCCCACATTGATCGCAGTGTCTCCAGGAACGGCATTCAGCGAGCCAGGAGCTTTTCTCCCTACACTGTCCCTTGAGTTGTCCTCAAAACCAATATACATCGTGCTATATCTCCCACATGGAAAGTGCCAGGAGGGAAAAGTGGGGATTAGCTTAGACTTTCTCGGAACTGCTTCAAATCAACTAGATATCTTTGTGCTGTAAATCTCCCAATAGCCAAATGCAAAAGCAGCAAACATCTCGCTGTATGTCCCACATTGAAAGTGCCAAGAGAGTAATATAGAGCTTGCTCTCCCTGTCTTTGAGTACTGTTTTCACTGTCCCGGTTACCTCTTTGCTAACATTCTCTTCAGAGCTGCAGTGAAACCAGGAACCACGTGGAGAAGGCACCCACACTGAAAATGCCTGGAGGGAACATTGGGCCTTCTTCTCAGTGTCTCTGACATAGGGTTTCACTGTCCCGGGAAAGTCTCTGCTAACACCCTGCAGAGCGCTGTGCCCAATATACAGAAACGTCTTGCGGTATCTCCTACAGGGAAAGTGCCAGGAGGGAATTGTCGATCTTGTTCTCAGTGTCTCTGAGAATTGCTCTGATTCTCCGTGTGACCTCTTTGCTAAGACTCTCCAGAGAGCCGTCCTCAAAACCAACACACATCTTGACATATCTCCCACATTGATCGCAGTGTCTCCAGGAACCGCATTCAGCGAGCCAGGAGCTTTTCTCCCTACACTGTCCCTTGAGTTGTCCTCAAAACCAATATACATCGTGCTATATCTCCCACATGGAAAGTGCCAGGAGGGAAAAGTGGGGATTAGCTTAGACTTTCTCGGAACTGCTTCAAATCAACTAGATATCTTTGTGCTGTAAATCTCCCAATAGCCAAACGCAAAAGCAGCAAACATCTCGCTGTATGTCCCACATTGAAAGTGCCAAGAGAGTAATATAGAGCTTGCTCTCCCTGTCTTTGAGTACTGTTTTCACTGTCCCGGTTACCTCTTTGCTAACATTCTCTTCAGAGCTGCAGTGAAACCAGGAACCACGTGGAGAAGGCACCCACACTGAAAGTGCCTGCAGGCAACATTGGGGCTTCTTCTCAGTGTCTCTGACATAGGGTTTCACTGTCCCGGGGAAGTCTCTGCTAACACCCTGCAGAGCGCTGCGCCCAATATACAGAAACGTCTTGCGGTATCTCCTACAGGGAAAGTGCCAGGAGGGAATTGTCGATCTTGTTCTCAGTGTCTCTGAGAATTGCTCTGATTCTCCGTGTGACCTCTTTGCTAAGACTCTCCAGAGAGCCGTCCTCAAAACCAACACACATCTTGACATATCTCCCACATTGATCGCAGTGTCTCCAGGAACGGCATTCAGCGAGCCAGGAACTTTTCTCCCTACACTGTCCCTTGAGTTGTCCTCAAAACCAATATACATCGTGCTATATCTCCCACATGGAAAATGCCAGGAGGGAAAAGTGGGGATTAGCTTAGACTTTCTCGGAACTGCTTCAAATCAACTAGATATCTTTGTGCTGTAAATCTCCCAATAGCCAAACGCAAAAGCAGCAAACATCTCGCTGTATGTCCCACATTGAAAGTGCCAAGAGAGTAATATAGAGCTTGCTCTCCCTGTCTTTGAGTACTGTTTTCACTGTCCCAGTTACCTCTTTGCTAACATTCTCTTCAGAGCTGCAGTGAAACCAGGAACCACGTGGAGAAGGCACCCACACTGAAAATGCCTGGAGGGAACATTGGGCCTTCTTCTCAGTGTCTCTGACATAGGGTTTCACTGTCCCGGGAAAGTCTCTGCTAACACCCTGCAGAGCGCTGTGCCCAATATACAGAAACGTCTTGCGGTATCTCCTACAGGGAAAGTGCCAGGAGGGAATTGTCGATCTTGTTCTCAGTGTCTCTGAGAATTGCTCTGATTCTCCGTGTGACCTCTTTGCTAAGACTCTCCAGAGAGCCGTCCTCAAAACCAACACACATCTTGACATATCTCCCACATTGATCGCAGTGTCTCCAGGAACGGCATTCAGCGAGCCAGGAGCTTTTCTCCCTACACTGTCCCTTGAGTTGTCCTCAAAACCAATATACATCGTGCTATATCTCCCACATGGAAAGTGCCAGGAGGGAAAAGTGGGGATTAGCTTAGACTTTCTCGGAACTGCTTCAAATCAACTAGATATCTTTGTGCTGTAAATCTCCCAATAGCCAAACGCAAAAGCAGCAAACATCTCGCTGTATGTCCCACATTGAAAGTGCCAAGAGAGTAATATAGAGCTTGCTCTCCCTGTCTTTGAGTACTGTTTTCACTGTCCCGGTTACCTCTTTGCTAACATTCTCTTCAGAGCTGCAGTGAAACCAGGAACCACGTGGAGAAGGCACCCACACTGAAAGTGCCTGCAGGCAACATTGGGGCTTCTTCTCAGTGTCTCTGACATAGGGTTTCACTGTCCCGGGGAAGTCTCTGCTAACACCCTGCAGAGCGCTGCGCCCAATATACAGAAACGTCTTGCGGTATCTCCTACAGGGAAAGTGCCAGGAGGGAATTGTCGATCTTGTTCTCAGTGTCTCTGAGAATTGCTCTGATTCTCCGTGTGACCTCTTTGCTAAGACTCTCCAGAGAGCCGTCCTCAAAACCAACACACATCTTGACATATCTCCCACATTGATCGCAGTGTCTCCAGGAACGGCATTCAGCGAGCCAGGAACTTTTCTCCCTACACTGTCCCTTGAGTTGTCCTCAAAACCAATATACATCGTGCTATATCTCCCACATGGAAAATGCCAGGAGGGAAAAGTGGGGATTAGCTTAGACTTTCTCGGAACTGCTTCAAATCAACTAGATATCTTTGTGCTGTAAATCTCCCAATAGCCAAACGCAAAAGCAGCAAACATCTCGCTGTATGTCCCACACTGAAAGTGCCAAGAGAGTAATATAGAGCTTGCTCTCCCTGTCTTTGAGTACTGTTTTCACTGTCCCGCTTACCTCTTTGCTAACATTCTCTTCAGAGCTGCAGTGAAACCAGGAACCACGTGGAGAAGGCACCCACACTGAAAGTGCCTGCAGGCAACATTGGGGCTTCTTCTCAGTGTCTCTGACATAGGGTTTCACTGTCCCGGGAAAGTCTCTGCTAACACCCTGCAGAGTGCTGTGCCCAATATACAGAAACGTCTTGCGGTATCTCCTACAGGGAAAGTGCCAGGAGGGAATTGTCGATCTTGTTCTCAGTGTCTCTGAGAATTGCTCTGATTCTCCGTGTGACCTCTTTGCTAAGACTCTCCAGAGAGCCGTCCTCAAAACCAACACACATCTTGACATATCTCCCACATTGATCGCAGGGTCTCCAGGAACCGCATTCAGCGAGCCAGGAGCTTTTCTCCCTACACTGTCCCTTGAGTTGTCCTCAAAACCAATATACATCGTGCTATATCTCCCACATGGAAAATGCCAGGAGGGAAAAGTGGGGATTAGCTTAGACTTTCTCGGAACTGCTTCAAATCAACTAGATATCTTTGTGCTGTAAATCTCCCAATAGCCAAACGCAAAAGCAGCAAACATCTCGCTGTATGTCCCACATTGAAAGTGCCAAGAGAGTAATATAGAGCTTGCTCTCCCTGTCTTTGAGTACTGTTTTCACTGTCCCAGTTACCTCTTTGCTAACATTCTCTTCAGAGCTGCAGTGAAACCAGGAACCACGTGGAGAAGGCACGCACACTGAAAGTGCCTGCAGGCAACATTGGGGCTTCTTCTCAGTGTCTCTGACATAGGGTTTCACTGTCCCGGGAAAGTCTCTGCTAACACCCTGCAGAGCGCTGTGCCCAATATACAGAAACGTCTTGCGGTATCTCCTACAGGGAAAGTGCCAGGAGGGAATTGTCGACCTCGTTCTCAGTGTCTCTGAGAATTGCTCTGATTCTCCGTGTGACCTCTTTGCTAAGACTCTCCAGAGAGCCGTCCTCAAAACCAACACACATCTTGACATATCTCCCACATTGATCGCAGTGTCTCCAGGAACCGCATTCAGCGAGCCAGGAGCTTTTCTCCCTACACTGTCCCTTGAGTTGTCCTCAAAACCAATATACATCGTGCTATATCTCCCACATGGAAAGTGCCAGGAGGGAAAAGTGGGGATTAGCTTAGACTTTCTCGGAACTGCTTCAAATCAACTAGATATCTTTGTGCTGTAAATCTCCCAGTAGCCAAACGCAAAGGCACCAAACATCTCGCTGTATGTCCCACATTGAAAGTGCCAAGAGAGTAATATAGAGCTTGCTCTCCCTGTCTTTGAGTACCGTTTTCACTGTCCCGCTTACCTCTTTGCTAACATTCTCTTCAGAGCTGCAGTGAAACCAGGAACCACGTGGAGAAGGCACCCACACTGAAAGTGCCTGCAGGCAACATTGGGCCTTCTTCTCAGTGTCTCTGACATAGGGTTTCACTGTCCCGGGAAAGTCTCTGCTAACAGCCTGCAGAGCGCTGTGCCCAATATACAGAAACGTCTTGCGGTATCTCCTACAGGGAAAGTGCCAGGAGGGAATTGTCGATCTTGTTCTCAGTGTCTCTGAGAATTGCTCTGATTCTCCGTGTGACCTCTTTGCTAAGACTCTCCAGAGAGCCGTCCTCAAAACCAACACACATCTTGACATATCTCCCACATTGATCGCAGTGTCTCCAGGAACGGCATTCAGCGAGCCAGGAGCTTTTCTCCCTACACTGTCCCTTGAGTTGTCCTCAAAACCAATATACATCGTGCTATATCTCCCACATGGAAAATGCCAGGAGGGAAAAGTGGGGATTAGCTTAGACTTTCTCGGAACTGCTTCAAATCAACTAGATATCTTTGTGCTGTAAATCTCCCAATAGCCAAACGCAAAAGCAGCAAACATCTCGCTGTATGTCCCACATTGAAAGTGCCAAGAGAGTAATATAGAGCTTGCTCTCCCTGTCTTTGAGTACTGTTTTCACTGTCCCAGTTACCTCTTTGCTAACATTCTCTTCAGAGCTGCAGTGAAACCAGGAACCACGTGGAGAAGGCACGCACACTGAAAGTGCCTGCAGGCAACATTGGGCCTTCTTCTCAGTGTCTCTGACATAGGGTTTCACTGTCCCGGGGAAGTCTCTGCTAACACCCTGCAGAGCGCTGTGCCCAATATACAGAAACGTCTTGCGGTATCTCCTACAGGGAAAGTGCCAGGAGGGAATTGTCGATCTTGTTCTCAGTGTCTCTGAGAATTGCTCTGATTCTCCGTGTGACCTCTTTGCTAAGACTCTCCAGAGAGCCGTCCTCAAAACCAACACACATCTTGACATATCTCCCACATTGATCGCAGGGTCTCCAGGAACGGCGTTCAGTGAGCCAGGAGCTTTTCTCCATACACTGTCCCTTGAGTTGTCCTCAAAACCAATATACATCGTGCTATATCTCCCACATGGAAAGTGCCAGGAGGGAAAAGTGGGGATTAGCTTAGACTTTCTCGGAACTGCTTCAAATCAACTAGATATCTTTGTGCTGTAAATCTCCCAGTAGCCAAACGCAAAGGCAGCAAACATCTCGCTGTATGTCCCACATTGAAAGTGCCAAGAGAGTAATATAGAGCTTGCTCTCCCTGTCTTTGAGTACCGTTTTCACTGTCCCGCTTACCTCTTTGCTAACATTCTCTTCAGAGCTGCAGTGAAACCAGGAACCACGTGGAGAAGGCACCCACACTGAAAGTGCCTGCAGGCAACATTGGGGCTTCTTCTCAGTGTCTCTGACATAGGGTTTCACTGTCCCGGGAAAGTCTCTGCTAACACCCTGCAGAGCGCTGTGCCCAATATACAGAAACGTCTTGCGGTATCTCCTACAGGGAAAGTGCCAGGAGGGAATTGTCGATCTTGTTCTCAGTGTCTCTGAGAATTGCTCTGATTCTCCATGTGACCTCTTTGCTAAGACTCTCCAGAGAGCCGTCCTCAAAACCAACACACATCTTGACATATCTCCCACATTGATCGCAGTGTCTCCAGGAACCGCATTCAGCGAGCCAGGAGCTTTTCTCCCTACACTGTCCCTTGAGTTGTCCTCAAAACCAATATACATCGTGCTATATCTCCCACATGGAAAATGCCAGGAGGGAAAAGTGGGGATTAGCTTAGACTTTCTCGGAACTGCTTCAAATCAACTAGATATCTTTGTGCTGTAAATCTCCCAATAGCCAAATGCAAAAGCAGCAAACATCTCGCTGTATGTCCCACATTGAAAGTGCCAAGAGAGTAATATAGAGCTTGCTCTCCCTGTCTTTGAGTACTGTTTTCACTGTCCCGGTTACCTCTTTGCTAACATTCTCTTCAGAGCTGCAGTGAAACCAGGAACCACGTGGAGAAGGCACCCACACTGAAAATGCCTGGAGGGAACATTGGGCCTTCTTCTCAGTGTCTCTGACATAGGGTTTCACTGTCCCGGGAAAGTCTCTGCTAACACCCTGCAGAGCGCTGTGCCCAATATACAGAAACGTCTTGCGGTATCTCCTACAGGGAAAGTGCCAGGAGGGAATTGTCGATCTTGTTCTCAGTGTCTCTGAGAATTGCTCTGATTCTCCATGTGACCTCTTTGCTAAGACTCTCCAGAGAGCCGTCCTCAAAACCAACACACATCTTGACATATCTCCCACATTGATCGCAGTGTCTCCAGGAACCGCATTCAGCGAGCCAGGAGCTTTTCTCCCTACACTGTCCCTTGAGTTGTCCTCAAAACCAATATACATCGTGCTATATCTCCCACATGGAAAATGCCAGGAGGGAAAAGTGGGGATTAGCTTAGACTTTCTCGGAACTGCTTCAAATCAACTAGATATCTTTGTGCTGTAAATCTCCCAATAGCCAAATGCAAAAGCAGCAAACATCTCGCTGTATGTCCCACATTGAAAGTGCCAAGAGAGTAATATAGAGCTTGCTCTCCCTGTCTTTGAGTACTGTTTTCACTGTCCCGGTTACCTCTTTGCTAACATTCTCTTCAGAGCTGCAGTGAAACCAGGAACCACGTGGAGAAGGCACCCACACTGAAAATGCCTGGAGGGAACATTGGGCCTTCTTCTCAGTGTCTCTGACATAGGGTTTCACTGTCCCGGGAAAGTCTCTGCTAACACCCTGCAGAGCGCTGTGCCCAATATACAGAAACGTCTTGCGGTATCTCCTACAGGGAAAGTGCCAGGAGGGAATTGTCGATCTTGTTCTCAGTGTCTCTGAGAATTGCTCTGATTCTCCATGTGACCTCTTTGCTAAGACTCTCCAGAGAGCCGTCCTCAAAACCAACACACATCTTGACATATCTCCCACATTGATCGCAGTGTCTCCAGGAACCGCATTCAGCGAGCCAGGAGCTTTTCTCCCTACACTGTCCCTTGAGTTGTCCTCAAAACCAATATACATCGTGCTATATCTCCCACATGGAAAATGCCAGGAGGGAAAAGTGGGGATTAGCTTAGACTTTCTCGGAACTGCTTCAAATCAACTAGATATCTTTGTGCTGTAAATCTCCCAATAGCCAAACGCAAAAGCAGCAAACATCTCGCTGTATGTCCCACATTGAAAGTGCCAAGAGAGTAATATAGAGCTTGCTCTCCCTGTCTTTGAGTACTGTTTTCACTGTCCCGGTTACCTCTTTGCTAACATTCTCTTCAGAGCTGCAGTGAAACCAGGAACCACGTGGAGAAGGCACGCACACTGAAAGTGCCTGCAGGCAACATTGGGCCTTCTTCTCAGTGTCTCTGACATAGGGTTTCACTGTCCCGGGAAAGTCTCTGCTAACACCCTGCAGAGCGCTGTGCCCAATATACAGAAACGTCTTGCGGTATCTCCTACAGGGAAAGTGCCAGGAGGGAATTGTCGATCTTGTTCTCAGTGTCTCTGAGAATTGCTCTGATTCTCCGTGTGACCTCTTTGCTAAGACTCTCCAGAGAGCCGTCCTCAAAACCAACACACATCTTGACATATCTCCCACATTGATCGCAGGGTCTCCAGGAACGGCGTTCAGTGAGCCAGGAGCTTTTCTCCATACACTGTCCCTTGAGTTGTCCTCAAAACCAATATACATCGTGCTATATCTCCCACATGGAAAGTGCCAGGAGGGAAAAGTGGGGATTAGCTTAGACTTTCTCGGAACTGCTTCAAATCAACTAGATATCTTTGTGCTGTAAATCTCCCAATAGCCAAATGCAAAAGCAGCAAACATCTCGCTGTATGTCCCACATTGAAAGTGCCAAGAGAGTAATATAGAGCTTGCTCTCCCTGTCTTTGAGTACTGTTTTCACTGTCCCAGTTACCTCTTTGCTAACATTCTCTTCAGAGCTGCAGTGAAACCAGGAACCACGTGGAGAAGGCACCCACACTGAAAATGCCTGGAGGGAACATTGGGCCTTCTTCTCAGTGTCTCTGACATAGGGTTTCACTGTCCCGGGAAAGTCTCTGCTAACACCCTGCAGAGCGCTGTGCCCAATATACAGAAACGTCTTGCGGTATCTCCTACAGGGAAAGTGCCAGGAGGGAATTGTCGATCTTGTTCTCAGTGTCTCTGAGAATTGCTCTGATTCTCCGTGTGACCTCTTTGCTAAGACTCTCCAGAGAGCCGTCCTCAAAACCAACACACATCTTGACATATCTCCCACATTGATCGCAGTGTCTCCAGGAACCGCATTCAGCGAGCCAGGAGCTTTTCTCCCTACACTGTCCCTTGAGTTGTCCTCAAAACCAATATACATCGTGCTATATCTCCCACATGGAAAGTGCCAGGAGGGAAAAGTGGGGATTAGCTTAGACTTTCTCGGAACTGCTTCAAATCAACTAGATATCTTTGTGCTGTAAATCTCCCAATAGCCAAACGCAAAAGCAGCAAACATCTCGCTGTATGTCCCACATTGAAAGTGCCAAGAGAGTAATATAGAGCTTGCTCTCCCTGTCTTTGAGTACTGTTTTCACTGTCCCGGTTACCTCTTTGCTAACATTCTCTTCAGAGCTGCAGTGAAACCAGGAACCACGTGGAGAAGGCACCCACACTGAAAGTGCCTGCAGGCAACATTGGGGCTTCTTCTCAGTGTCTCTGACATAGGGTTTCACTGTCCCGGGGAAGTCTCTGCTAACACCCTGCAGAGCGCTGCGCCCAATATACAGAAACGTCTTGCGGTATCTCCTACAGGGAAAGTGCCAGGAGGGAATTGTCGATCTTGTTCTCAGTGTCTCTGAGAATTGCTCTGATTCTCCGTGTGACCTCTTTGCTAAGACTCTCCAGAGAGCCGTCCTCAAAACCAACACACATCTTGACATATCTCCCACATTGATCGCAGTGTCTCCAGGAACGGCATTCAGCGAGCCAGGAACTTTTCTCCCTACACTGTCCCTTGAGTTGTCCTCAAAACCAATATACATCGTGCTATATCTCCCACATGGAAAATGCCAGGAGGGAAAAGTGGGGATTAGCTTAGACTTTCTCGGAACTGCTTCAAATCAACTAGATATCTTTGTGCTGTAAATCTCCCAATAGCCAAACGCAAAAGCAGCGAACATCTCGCTGTATGTCCCACATTGAAAGTGCCAAGAGAGTAATATAGAGCTTGCTCTCCCTGTCTTTGAGTACTGTTTTCACTGTCCCGGTTACCTCTTTGCTAACATTCTCTTCAGAGCTGCAGTGAAACCAGGAACCACGTGGAGAAGGCACCCACACTGAAAATGCCTGGAGGGAACATTGGGGCTTCTTCTCAGTGTCTCTGACATAGGGTTTCACTGTCCCGGGAAAGTCTCTGCTAACACCCTGCAGAGCGCTGTGCCCAATATACAGAAACGTCTTGCGGTATCTCCTACAGGGAAAGTGCCAGGAGGGAATTGTCGATCTTGTTCTCAGTGTCTCTGAGAATTGCTCTGATTCTCCGTGTGACCTCTTTGCTAAGACTCTCCAGAGAGCCGTCCTCAAAACCAACACACATCTTGACATATCTCCCACATTGATCGCAGTGTCTCCAGGAACGGCATTCAGCGAGCCAGGAACTTTTCTCCCTACACTGTCCATTGAGTTGTCCTCAAAACCAATATACATCGTGCTATATCTCCCACATGGAAAATGCCAGGAGGGAAAAGTGGGGATTAGCTTAGACTTTCTCGGAACTGCTTCAAATCAACTAGATATCTTTGTGCTGTAAATCTCCCAATAGCCAAACGCAAAAGCAGCAAACATCTCGCTGTATGTCCCACATTGAAAGTGCCAAGAGAGTAATATAGAGCTTGCTCTCCCTGTCTTTGAGTACTGTTTTCACTGTCCCGGTTACCTCTTTGCTAACATTCTCTTCAGAGCTGCAGTGAAACCAGGAACCACGTGGAGAAGGCACCCACACTGAAAGTGCCTGCAGGCAACATTGGGGCTTCTTCTCAGTGTCTCTGACATAGGGTTTCACTGTCCCGGGAAAGTCTCTGCTAACACCCTGCAGAGCGCTGTGCCCAATATACAGAAACGTCTTGCGGTATCTCCTACAGGGAAAGTGCCAGGAGGGAATTGTCGATCTTGTTCTCAGTGTCTCTGAGAATTGCTCTGATTCTCCGTGTGACCTCTTTGCTAAGACTCTCCAGAGAGCCGTCCTCAAAACCAACACACATCTTGACATATCTCCCACATTGATCGCAGGGTCTCCAGGAACCGCATTCAGCGAGCCAGGAGCTTTTCTCCCTACACTGTCCCTTGAGTTGTCCTCAAAACCAATATACATCGTGCTATATCTCCCACATGGAAAATGCCAGGAGGGAAAAGTGGGGATTAGCTTAGACTTTCTCGGAACTGCTTCAAATCAACTAGATATCTTTGTGCTGTAAATCTCCCAATAGCCAAATGCAAAAGCAGCAAACATCTCGCTGTATGTCCCACATTGAAAGTGCCAAGAGAGTAATATAGAGCTTGCTCTCCCTGTCTTTGAGTACTGTTTTCACTGTCCCAGTTACCTCTTTGCTAACATTCTCTTCAGAGCTGCAGTGAAACCAGGAACCACGTGGAGAAGGCACCCACACTGAAAGTGCCTGCAGGCAACATTGGGCCTTCTTCTCAGTGTCTCTGACATAGGGTTTCACTGTCCCGGGAAAGTCGCTGCTAACACCCTGCAGAGCGCTGTGCCCAATATACAGAAACGTCTTGCGGTATCTCCTACAGGGAAAGTGCCAGGAGGGAATTGTCGATCTTGTTCTCAGTGTCTCTGAGAATTGCTCTGATTCTCCGTGTGACCTCTTTGCTAAGACTCTCCAGAGAGCCGTCCTCAAAACCAACACACATCTTGACATATCTCCCACATTGATCGCAGTGTCTCCAGGAACGGCATTCAGCGAGCCAGGAACTTTTCTCCCTACACTGTCCCTTGAGTTGTCCTCAAAACCAATATACATCGTGCTATATCTCCCACATGGAAAATGCCAGGAGGGAAAAGTGGGGATTAGCTTAGACTTTCTCGGAACTGCTTCAAATCAACTAGATATCTTTGTGCTGTAAATCTCCCAATAGCCAAACGCAAAAGCAGCAAACATCTCGCTGTATGTCCCACATTGAAAGTGCCAAGAGAGTAATATAGAGCTTGCTCTCCCTGTCTTTGAGTACTGTTTTCACTGTCCCAGTTACCTCTTTGCTAACATTCTCTTCAGAGCTGCAGTGAAACCAGGAACCACGTGGAGAAGGCACCCACACTGAAAGTGCCTGCAGGCAACATTGGGCCTTCTTCTCAGTGTCTCTGACATAGGGTTTCACTGTCCCGGGAAAGTCTCTGCTAACAGCCTGCAGAGCGCTGTGCCCAATATACAGAAACGTCTTGCGGTATCTCCTACAGGGAAAGTGCCAGGAGGGAATTGTCGATCTTGTTCTCAGTGTCTCTGAGAATTGCTCTGATTCTCCGTGTGACCTCTTTGCTAAGACTCTCCAGAGAGCCGTCCTCAAAACCAACACACATCTTGACATATCTCCCACATTGATCGCAGTGTCTCCAGGAACCGCATTCAGCGAGCCAGGAGCTTTTCTCCCTACACTGTCCATTGAGTTGTCCTCAAAACCAATATACATCGTGCTATATCTCCCACATGGAAAGTGCCAGGAGGGAAAAGTGGGGATTAGCTTAGACTTTCTCGGAACTGCTTCAAATCAACTAGATATCTTTGTGCTGTAAATCTCCCAACAGCCAAACGCAAAAGCAGCAAACATCTCGCTGTATGTCCCACATTGAAAGTGCCAAGAGAGTAATATAGAGCTTGCTCTCCCTGTCTTTGAGTACTGTTTTCACTGTCCCGGTTACCTCTTTGCTAACATTCTCTTCAGAGCTGCAGTGAAACCAGGAACCACGTGGAGAAGGCACCCACACTGAAAGTGCCTGCAGGCAACATTGGGGCTTCTTCTCAGTGTCTCTGACATAGGGTTTCACTGTCCCGGGGAAGTCTCTGCTAACACCCTGCAGAGCGCTGTGCCCAATATACAGAAACGTCTTGCGGTATCTCCTACAGGGAAAGTGCCAGGAGGGAATTGTCGACCTTGTTCTCAGTGTCTCTGAGAATTGCTCTGATTCTCCGTGTGACCTCTTTGCTAAGACTCTCCAGAGAGCCGTCCTCAAAACCAACACACATCTTGACATATCTCCCACATTGATCGCAGTGTCTCCAGGAACGGCATTCAGCGAGCCAGGAACTTTTCTCCCTACACTGTCCCTTGAGTTGTCCTCAAAACCAATATACATCGTGCTATATCTCCCACATGGAAAATGCCAGGAGGGAAAAGTGGGGATTAGCTTAGACTTTCTCGGAACTGCTTCAAATCAACTAGATATCTTTGTGCTGTAAATCTCCCAATAGCCAAACGCAAAAGCAGCAAACATCTCACTGTATGTCCCACATTGAAAGTGCCAAGAGAGTAATATAGAGCTTGCTCTCCCTGTCTTTGAGTACTGTTTTCACTGTCCCAGTTACCTCTTTGCTAACATTCTCTTCAGAGCTGCAGTGAAACCAGGAACCACGTGGAGAAGGCACCCACACTGAAAGTGCCTGCAGGCAACATTGGGCCTTCTTCTCAGTGTCTCTGACATAGGGTTTCACTGTCCCGGGAAAGTCTCTGCTAACACCCTGCAGAGCGCTGTGCCCAATATACAGAAACGTCTTGCGGTATCTCCTACAGGGAAAGTGCCAGGAGGGAATTGTCGACCTTGTTCTCAGTGTCTCTGAGAATTGCTCTGATTCTCCGTGTGACCTCTTTGCTAAGACTCTCCAGAGAGCCGTCCTCAAAACCAACACACATCTTGACATATCTCCCACATTGATCGCAGGGTCTCCAGGAACGGCGTTCAGTGAGCCAGGAGCTTTTCTCCATACACTGTCCCTTGAGTTGTCCTCAAAACCAATATACATCGTGCTATATCTCCCACATGGAAAGTGCCAGGAGGGAAAAGTGGGGATTAGCTTAGACTTTCTCGGAACTGCTTCAAATCAACTAGATATCTTTGTGCTGTAAATCTCCCAATAGCCAAACGCAAAAGCAGCGAACATCTCGCTGTATGTCCCACATTGAAAGTGCCAAGAGAGTAATATAGAGCTTGCTCTCCCTGTCTTTGAGTACTGTTTTCACTGTCCCGGTTACCTCTTTGCTAACAATCTCTTCAGAGCTGCAGTGAAACCAGGAACCACGTGGAGAAGGCACCCACACTGAAAATGCCTGGAGGGAACATTGGGCCTTCTTCTCAGTGTCTCTGACATAGGGTTTCACTGTCCCGGGGAAGTCTCTGCTAACACCCTGCAGAGCGCTGTGCCCAATATACAGAAATGTCTTGCGGTATCTCCTACAGGGAAAGTGCCAGGAGGGAATTGTCGACCTTGTTCTCAGTGTCTCTGAGAATTGCTCTGATTCTCCGTGTGACCTCTTTGCTAAGACTCTCCAGAGAGCCGTCCTCAAAACCAACACACATCTTGACATATCTCCCACATTGATCGCAGTGTCTCCAGGAACGGCATTCAGCGAGCCAGGAGCTTTTCTCCCTACACTGTCCCTTGAGTTGTCCTCAAAACCAATATACATCGTGCTATATCTCCCACATGGAAAATGCCAGGAGGGAAAAGTGGGGATTAGCTTAGACTTTCTCGGAACTGCTTCAAATCAACTAGATATCTTTGTGCTGTAAATCTCCCAATAGCCAAACGCAAAAGCAGCAAACATCTCACTGTATGTCCCACATTGAAAGTGCCAAGAGAGTAATATAGAGCTTGCTCTCCCTGTCTTTGAGTACTGTTTTCACTGTCCCAGTTACCTCTTTGCTAACATTCTCTTCAGAGCTGCAGTGAAACCAGGAACCACGTGGAGAAGGCACCCACACTGAAAGTGCCTGCAGGCAACATTGGGCCTTCTTCTCAGTGTCTCTGACATAGGGTTTCACTGTCCCGGGAAAGTCTCTGCTAACACCCTGCAGAGCGCTGTGCCCAATATACAGAAACGTCTTGCGGTATCTCCTACAGGGAAAGTGCCAGGAGGGAATTGTCGACCTTGTTCTCAGTGTCTCTGAGAATTGCTCTGATTCTCCGTGTGACCTCTTTGCTAAGACTCTCCAGAGAGCCGTCCTCAAAACCAACACACATCTTGACATATCTCCCACATTGATCGCAGTGTCTCCAGGAACCGCATTCAGCGAGCCAGGAGCTTTTCTCCCTACACTGTCCCTTGAGTTGTCCTCAAAACCAATATACATCGTGCTATATCTCCCACATGGAAAATGCCAGGAGGGAAAAGTGGGGATTAGCTTAGACTTTCTCGGAACTGCTTCAAATCAACTAGATATCTTTGTGCTGTAAATCTCCCAATAGCCAAACGCAAAAGCAGCAAACATCTCGCTGTATGTCCCACATTGAAAGTGCCAAGAGAGTAATATAGAGCTTGCTCTCCCTGTCTTTGAGTACTGTTTTCACTGTCCCGCTTACCTCTTTGCTAACATTCTCTTCAGAGCTGCAGTGAAACCAGGAACCACGTGGAGAAGGCACCCACACTGAAAGTGCCTGCAGGCAACATTGGGGCTTCTTCTCAGTGTCTCTGACATAGGGTTTCACTGTCCCGGGAAAGTCTCTGCTAACACCCTGCAGAGCGCTGTGCCCAATATACAGAAACGTCTTGCGGTATCTCCTACAGGGAAAGTGCCAGGAGGGAATTGTCGATCTTGTTCTCAGTGTCTCTGAGAATTGCTCTGATTCTCCGTGTGACCTCTTTGCTAAGACTCTCCAGAGAGCCGTCCTCAAAACCAACACACATCTTGACATATCTCCCACATTGATCGCAGTGTCTCCAGGAACCGCATTCAGCGAGCCAGGAGCTTTTCTTCCTACACTGTCCCTTGAGTTGTCCTCAAAACCAATATACATCGTGCTATATCTCCCACATGGAAAATGCCAGGAGGGAAAAGTGGGGATTAGTTTAGACTTTCTCGGAACTGCTTCTAATCAACTAGATATCTTTGTGCTGTAAATCTCCCAATAGCCAAACGCAAAAGCAGCAAACATCTCGCTGTATGTCCCACATTGAAAGTGCCAAGAGAGTAATATAGAGCTTGCTCTCCCTGTCTTTGAGTACCATTTTCACTGTCCCGGTTTCCTCTTTGCTAACATTCTCTTCAGAGCTGCAGTGAAACCAGGAACCACGTGGAGAAGGCACCCACACTGAAAGTGCCTGCAGGCAACATTGGGGCTTCTTCTCAGTGTCTCTGACATAGGGTTTCACTGTCCCGGGAAAGTCTCTGCTAACACCCTGCAGAGCGCTGTGCCCAATATACAGAAACGTCTTGCGGTATCTCCTACAGGGAAAGTGCCAGGAGGGAATTGTCGACCTTGTTCTCAGTGTCTCTGAGAATTGCTCTGATTCTCCGTGTGACCTCTTTGCTAAGACTCTCCAGAGAGCCGTCCTCAAAACCAACACACATCTTGACATATCTCCCACATTGATCGCAGTGTCTCCAGGAACCGCATTCAGCGAGCCAGGAGCTTTTCTCCCTACACTGTCCCTTGAGTTGTCCTCAAAACCAATATACATCGTGCTATATCTCCCACATGGAAAATGCC
The DNA here is from genome assembly GCF_964199755.1 of Larus michahellis. Taxonomy (NCBI): domain Eukaryota; kingdom Metazoa; phylum Chordata; class Aves; order Charadriiformes; family Laridae; genus Larus; species Larus michahellis. The sequence continues at coordinate 2,823,155 of NC_133900.1, forward strand.
AGGAGGGAAAAGTGGGGATTAGCTTAGACTTTCTCGGAACTGCTTCAAATCACCTAGTTATCTTTGTGCTGTAAATCTCCCAATAGCCAAACGCAAAAGCAGCGAACATCTCGCTGTATGTCCCACATTGAAAGTGCCAAGAGAGTAATATAGAGCTTGCTCTCCCTGTCTTTGAGTACCGTTTTCACTGTCCCGGTTACCTCTTTGCTAACATTCTCTTCAGAGCTGCAGTGAAACCAGGAACCACGTGGAGAAGGCACCCACACTGAAAGTGCCTGCAGGCAACATTGGGCCTTCTTCTCAGTGTCTCTGACATAGGGTTTCACTGTCCCGGGAAAGTCTCTGCTAACACCCTGCAGAGCGCTGTGCCCAATATACAGAAACGTCTTGCGGTATCTCCTACAGGGAAAGTGCCAGGAGGGAATTGTCGATCTTGTTCTCAGTGTCTCTGAGAATTGCTCTGATTCTCCGTGTGACCTCTTTGCTAAGACTCTCCAGAGAGCCGTCCTCAAAACCAACACACATCTTGACATATCTCCCACATTGATCGCAGTGTCTCCAGGAACGGCATTCAGCGAGCCAGGAGCTTTTCTCCCTACACTGTCCCTTGAGTTGTCCTCAAAACCAATATACATCGTGCTATATCTCCCACATGGAAAATGCCAGGAGGGAAAAGTGGGGATTAGCTTAGACTTTCTCGGAACTGCTTCAAATCAACTAGATATCTTTGTGCTGTAAATCTCCCAATAGCCAAACGCAAAAGCAGCAAACATCTCGCTGTATGTCCCACATTGAAAGTGCCAAGAGAGTAATATAGAGCTTGCTCTCCCTGTCTTTGAGTACTGTTTTCACTGTCCCGCTTACCTCTTTGCTAACATTCTCTTCAGAGCTGCAGTGAAACCAGGAACCACGTGGAGAAGGCACCCACACTGAAAGTGCCTGCAGGCAACATTGGGGCTTCTTCTCAGTGTCTCTGACATAGGGTTTTACTGTCCCGGGGAAGTCTCTGCTAACACCCTGCAGAGCGCTGTGCCCAATATACAGAAACGTCTTGCGGTATCTCCTACAGGGAAAGTGCCAGGAGGGAATTGTCGATCTTGTTCTCAGTGTCTCTGAGAATTGCTCTGATTCTCCGTGTGACCTCTTTGCTAAGACTCTCCAGAGAGCCGTCCTCAAAACCAACACACATCTTGACATATCTCCCACATTGATCGCAGTGTCTCCAGGAACCGCATTCAGCGAGCCAGGAGCTTTTCTTCCTACACTGTCCCTTGAGTTGTCCTCAAAACCAATATACATCGTGCTATATCTCCCACATGGAAAATGCCAGGAGGGAAAAGTGGGGATTAGTTTAGACTTTCTCGGAACTGCTTCAAATCAACTAGATATCTTTGTGCTGTAAATCTCCCAATAGCCAAACGCAAAAGCAGCAAACATCTCGCTGTATGTCCCACATTGAAAGTGCCAAGAGAGTAATATAGAGCTTGCTCTCCCTGTCTTTGAGTACTGTTTTCACTGTCCCAGTTACCTCTTTGCTAACATTCTCTTCAGAGCTGCAGTGAAACCAGGAACCACGTGGAGAAGGCACCCACACTGAAAGTGCCTGCAGGCAACATTGGGGCTTCTTCTCAGTGTCTCTGACATAGGGTTTCACTGTCCCGGGAAAGTCTCTGCTAACACCCTGCAGAGCGCTGTGCCCAATATACAGAAACGTCTTGCGGTATCTCCTACAGGGAAAGTGCCAGGAGGGAACTGTCGATCTTGTTCTCAGTGTCTCTGAGAATTGCTCTGATTCTCCGTGTGACCTCTTTGCTAAGACTCTCCAGAGAGCCGTCCTCAAAACCAACACACATCTTGACATATCTCCCACATTGATCGCAGTGTCTCCAGGAACGGCATTCAGCGAGCCAGGAGCTTTTCTCCCTACACTGTCCCTTGAGTTGTCCTCAAAACCAATATACATCGTGCTATATCTCCCACATGGAAAATGCCAGGAGGGAAAAGTGGGGATTAGCTTAGACTTTCTCGGAACTGCTTCAAATCAACTAGATATCTTTGTGCTGTAAATCTCCCAATAGCCAAACGCAAAAGCAGCAAACATCTCGCTGTATGTCCCACATTGAAAGTGCCAAGAGAGTAATATAGAGCTTGCTCTCCCTGTCTTTGAGTACCGTTTTCACTGTCCCGCTTACCTCTTTGCTAACATTCTCTTCAGAGCTGCAGTGAAACCAGGAACCACGTGGAGAAGGCACCCACACTGAAAGTGCCTGCAGGCAACATTGGGGCTTCTTCTCAGTGTCTCTGACATAGGGTTTCACTGTCCCGGGAAAGTCTCTGCTAACACCCTGCAGAGCGCTGTGCCCAATATACAGAAACGTCTTGCGGTATCTCCTACAGGGAAAGTGCCAGGAGGGAATTGTCGACCTCGTTCTCAGTGTCTCTGAGAATTGCTCTGATTCTCCGTGTGACCTCTTTGCTAAGACTCTCCAGAGAGCCGTCCTCAAAACCAACACACATCTTGACATATCTCCCACATTGATCGCAGTGTCTCCAGGAACGGCATTCAGTGAGCCAGGAGCTTTTCTCCCTACACTGTCCCTTGAGTTGTCCTCAAAACCAATATACATCGTGCTATATCTCCCACATGGAAAATGCCAGGAGGGAAAAGTGGGGATTAGCTTAGACTTTCTCGGAACTGCTTCAAATCAACTAGATATCTTTGTGCTGTAAATCTCCCAATAGCCAAACGCAAAAGCAGCAAACATCTCGCTGTATGTCCCACATTGAAAGTGCCAAGAGAGTAATATAGAGCTTGCTCTCCCTGTCTTTGAGTACCGTTTTCACTGTCCCGGTTACCTCTTTGCTAACATTCTCTTCAGAGCTGCAGTGAAACCAGGAACCACGTGGAGAAGGCACCCACACTGAAAGTGCCTGCAGGCAACATTGGGGCTTCTTCTCAGTGTCTCTGACATAGGGTTTCACTGTCCCGGGAAAGTCTCTGCTAACACCCTGCAGAGCGCTGTGCCCAATATACAGAAACGTCTTGCGGTATCTCCTACAGGGAAAGTGCCAGGAGGGAATTGTCGACCTTGTTCTCAGTGTCTCTGAGAATTGCTCTGATTCTCCGTGTGACCTCTTTGCTAAGACTCTCCAGAGAGCCGTCCTCAAAACCAACACACATCTTGACATATCTCCCACATTGATCGCAGGGTCTCCAGGAACCGCATTCAGCGAGCCAGGAGCTTTTCTCCCTACACTGTCCATTGAGTTGTCCTCAAAACCAATATACATCGTGCTATATCTCCCACATGGAAAATGCCAGGAGGGAAAAGTGGGGATTAGCTTAGACTTTCTCGGAACTGCTTCAAATCAACTAGATATCTTTGTGCTGTAAATCTCCCAATAGCCAAACGCAAAAGCAGCAAACATCTCGCTGTATGTCCCACATTGAAAGTGCCAAGAGAGTAATATAGAGCTTGCTCTCCCTGTCTTTGAGTACTGTTTTCACTGTCCCAGTTACCTCTTTGCTAACATTCTCTTCAGAGCTGCAGTGAAACCAGGAACCACGTGGAGAAGGCACCCACACTGAAAGTGCCTGCAGGCAACATTGGGGCTTCTTCTCAGTGTCTCTGACATAGGGTTTCACTGTCCCGGGAAAGTCTCTGCTAACACCCTGCAGAGCGCTGTGCCCAATATACAGAAACGTCTTGCGGTATCTCCTACAGGGAAAGTGCCAGGAGGGAACTGTCGATCTTGTTCTCAGTGTCTCTGAGAATTGCTCTGATTCTCCGTGTGACCTCTTTGCTAAGACTCTCCAGAGAGCCGTCCTCAAAACCAACACACATCTTGACATATCTCCCACATTGATCGCAGTGTCTCCAGGAACGGCATTCAGCGAGCCAGGAGCTTTTCTCCCTACACTGTCCCTTGAGTTGTCCTCAAAACCAATATACATCGTGCTATATCTCCCACATGGAAAATGCCAGGAGGGAAAAGTGGGGATTAGCTTAGACTTTCTCGGAACTGCTTCAAATCAACTAGATATCTTTGTGCTGTAAATCTCCCAATAGCCAAACGCAAAAGCAGCAAACATCTCGCTGTATGTCCCACATTGAAAGTGCCAAGAGAGTAATATAGAGCTTGCTCTCCCTGTCTTTGAGTACTGTTTTCACTGTCCCGCTTACCTCTTTGCTAACATTCTCTTCAGAGCTGCAGTGAAACCAGGAACCACGTGGAGAAGGCACCCACACTGAAAGTGCCTGCAGGCAACATTGGGGCTTCTTCTCAGTGTCTCTGACATAGGGTTTCACTGTCCCGGGAAAGTCTCTGCTAACACCCTGCAGAGCGCTGTGCCCAATATACAGAAACGTCTTGCGGTATCTCCTACAGGGAAAGTGCCAGGAGGGAATTGTCGATCTTGTTCTCAGTGTCTCTGAGAATTGCTCTGATTCTCCGTGTGACCTCTTTGCTAAGACTCTCCAGAGAGCCGTCCTCAAAACCAACACACATCTTGACATATCTCCCACATTGATCGCAGTGTCTCCAGGAACCGCATTCAGCGAGCCAGGAGCTTTTCTTCCTACACTGTCCCTTGAGTTGTCCTCAAAACCAATATACATCGTGCTATATCTCCCACATGGAAAATGCCAGGAGGGAAAAGTGGGGATTAGTTTAGACTTTCTCGGAACTGCTTCTAATCAACTAGATATCTTTGTGCTGTAAATCTCCCAATAGCCAAACGCAAAAGCAGCAAACATCTCGCTGTATGTCCCACATTGAAAGTGCCAAGAGAGTAATATAGAGCTTGCTCTCCCTGTCTTTGAGTACCGTTTTCACTGTCCCGGTTTCCTCTTTGCTAACATTCTCTTCAGAGCTGCAGTGAAACCAGGAACCACGTGGAGAAGGCACCCACACTGAAAGTGCCTGCAGGCAACATTGGGGCTTCTTCTCAGTGTCTCTGACATAGGGTTTCACTGTCCCGGGAAAGTCTCTGCTAACACCCTGCAGAGCGCTGTGCCCAATATACAGAAACGTCTTGCGGTATCTCCTACAGGGAAAGTGCCAGGAGGGAATTGTCGACCTCGTTCTCAGTGTCTCTGAGAATTGCTCTGATTCTCCGTGTGACCTCTTTGCTAAGACTCTCCAGAGAGCCGTCCTCAAAACCAACACACATCTTGACATATCTCCCACATTGATCGCAGTGTCTCCAGGAACCGCATTCAGCGAGCCAGGAGCTTTTCTCCCTACACTGTCCCTTGAGTTGTCCTCAAAACCAATATACATCGTGCTATATCTCCCACATGGAAAATGCCAGGAGGGAAAAGTGGGGATTAGCTTAGACTTTCTCGGAACTGCTTCAAATCAACTAGATATCTTTGTGCTGTAAATCTCCCAATAGCCAAACGCAAAAGCAGCAAACATCTCGCTGTATGTCCCACATTGAAAGTGCCAAGAGAGTAATATAGAGCTTGCTCTCCCTGTCTTTGAGTACTGTTTTCACTGTCCCGGTTACCTCTTTGCTAACATTCTCTTCAGAGCTGCAGTGAAACCAGGAACCACGTGGAGAAGGCACCCACACTGAAAGTGCCTGCAGGCAACATTGGGGCTTCTTCTCAGTGTCTCTGACATAGGGTTTCACTGTCCCGGGGAAGTCTCTGCTAACACCCTGCAGAGCGCTGTGCCCAATATACAGAAACGTCTTGCGGTATCTCCTACAGGGAAAGTGCCAGGAGGGAATTGTCGACCTTGTTCTCAGTGTCTCTGAGAATTGCTCTGATTCTCCGTGTGACCTCTTTGCTAAGACTCTCCAGAGAGCCGTCCTCAAAACCAACACACATCTTGACATATCTCCCACATTGATCGCAGGGTCTCCAGGAACCGCATTCAGCGAGCCAGGAGCTTTTCTCCCTACACTGTCCATTGAGTTGTCCTCAAAACCAATATACATCGTGCTATATCTCCCACATGGAAAATGCCAGGAGGGAAAAGTGGGGATTAGCTTAGACTTTCTCGGAACTGCTTCAAATCAACTAGATATCTTTGTGCTGTAAATCTCCCAATAGCCAAACGCAAAAGCAGCAAACATCTCGCTGTATGTCCCACATTGAAAGTGCCAAGAGAGTAATATAGAGCTTGCTCTCCCTGTCTTTGAGTACTGTTTTCACTGTCCCAGTTACCTCTTTGCTAACATTCTCTTCAGAGCTGCAGTGAAACCAGGAACCACGTGGAGAAGGCACCCACACTGAAAGTGCCTGCAGGCAACATTGGGGCTTCTTCTCAGTGTCTCTGACATAGGGTTTCACTGTCCCGGGAAAGTCTCTGCTAACACCCTGCAGAGCGCTGTGCCCAATATACAGAAACGTCTTGCGGTATCTCCTACAGGGAAAGTGCCAGGAGGGAACTGTCGATCTTGTTCTCAGTGTCTCTGAGAATTGCTCTGATTCTCCGTGTGACCTCTTTGCTAAGACTCTCCAGAGAGCCGTCCTCAAAACCAACACACATCTTGACATATCTCCCACATTGATCGCAGTGTCTCCAGGAACGGCATTCAGCGAGCCAGGAGCTTTTCTCCCTACACTGTCCCTTGAGTTGTCCTCAAAACCAATATACATCGTGCTATATCTCCCACATGGAAAATGCCAGGAGGGAAAAGTGGGGATTAGCTTAGACTTTCTCGGAACTGCTTCAAATCAACTAGATATCTTTGTGCTGTAAATCTCCCAATAGCCAAACGCAAAAGCAGCAAACATCTCGCTGTATGTCCCACATTGAAAGTGCCAAGAGAGTAATATAGAGCTTGCTCTCCCTGTCTTTGAGTACTGTTTTCACTGTCCCGCTTACCTCTTTGCTAACATTCTCTTCAGAGCTGCAGTGAAACCAGGAACCACGTGGAGAAGGCACCCACACTGAAAGTGCCTGCAGGCAACATTGGGGCTTCTTCTCAGTGTCTCTGACATAGGGTTTCACTGTCCCGGGAAAGTCTCTGCTAACACCCTGCAGAGCGCTGTGCCCAATATACAGAAACGTCTTGCGGTATCTCCTACAGGGAAAGTGCCAGGAGGGAATTGTCGATCTTGTTCTCAGTGTCTCTGAGAATTGCTCTGATTCTCCGTGTGACCTCTTTGCTAAGACTCTCCAGAGAGCCGTCCTCAAAACCAACACACATCTTGACATATCTCCCACATTGATCGCAGTGTCTCCAGGAACCGCATTCAGCGAGCCAGGAGCTTTTCTTCCTACACTGTCCCTTGAGTTGTCCTCAAAACCAATATACATCGTGCTATATCTCCCACATGGAAAATGCCAGGAGGGAAAAGTGGGGATTAGTTTAGACTTTCTCGGAACTGCTTCTAATCAACTAGATATCTTTGTGCTGTAAATCTCCCAATAGCCAAACGCAAAAGCAGCAAACATCTCGCTGTATGTCCCACATTGAAAGTGCCAAGAGAGTAATATAGAGCTTGCTCTCCCTGTCTTTGAGTACCGTTTTCACTGTCCCGGTTTCCTCTTTGCTAACATTCTCTTCAGAGCTGCAGTGAAACCAGGAACCACGTGGAGAAGGCACCCACACTGAAAGTGCCTGCAGGCAACATTGGGGCTTCTTCTCAGTGTCTCTGACATAGGGTTTCACTGTCCCGGGAAAGTCTCTGCTAACACCCTGCAGAGCGCTGTGCCCAATATACAGAAACGTCTTGCGGTATCTCCTACAGGGAAAGTGCCAGGAGGGAATTGTCGACCTCGTTCTCAGTGTCTCTGAGAATTGCTCTGATTCTCCGTGTGACCTCTTTGCTAAGACTCTCCAGAGAGCCGTCCTCAAAACCAACACACATCTTGACATATCTCCCACATTGATCGCAGTGTCTCCAGGAACCGCATTCAGCGAGCCAGGAGCTTTTCTCCCTACACTGTCCCTTGAGTTGTCCTCAAAACCAATATACATCGTGCTATATCTCCCACATGGAAAATGCCAGGAGGGAAAAGTGGGGATTAGCTTAGACTTTCTCGGAACTGCTTCAAATCAACTAGATATCTTTGTGCTGTAAATCTCCCAATAGCCAAACGCAAAAGCAGCAAACATCTCGCTGTATGTCCCACATTGAAAGTGCCAAGAGAGTAATATAGAGCTTGCTCTCCCTGTCTTTGAGTACTGTTTTCACTGTCCCGGTTACCTCTTTGCTAACATTCTCTTCAGAGCTGCAGTGAAACCAGGAACCACGTGGAGAAGGCACCCACACTGAAAGTGCCTGCAGGCAACATTGGGGCTTCTTCTCAGTGTCTCTGACATAGGGTTTCACTGTCCCGGGGAAGTCTCTGCTAACACCCTGCAGAGCGCTGTGCCCAATATACAGAAACGTCTTGCGGTATCTCCTACAGGGAAAGTGCCAGGAGGGAATTGTCGACCTTGTTCTCAGTGTCTCTGAGAATTGCTCTGATTCTCCGTGTGACCTCTTTGCTAAGACTCTCCAGAGAGCCGTCCTCAAAACCAACACACATCTTGACATATCTCCCACATTGATCGCAGTGTCTCCAGGAACCGCATTCAGCGAGCCAGGAGCTTTTCTTCCTACACTGTCCCTTGAGTTGTCCTCAAAACCAATATACATCGTGCTATATCTCCCACATGGAAAATGCCAGGAGGGAAAAGTGGGGATTAGTTTAGACTTTCTCGGAACTGCTTCTAATCAACTAGATATCTTTGTGCTGTAAATCTCCCAATAGCCAAACGCAAAAGCAGCAAACATCTCGCTGTATGTCCCACATTGAAAGTGCCAAGAGAGTAATATAGAGCTTGCTCTCCCTGTCTTTGAGTACCGTTTTCACTGTCCCGGTTTCCTCTTTGCTAACATTCTCTTCAGAGCTGCAGTGAAACCAGGAACCACGTGGAGAAGGCACCCACACTGAAAGTGCCTGCAGGCAACATTGGGGCTTCTTCTCAGTGTCTCTGACATAGGGTTTCACTGTCCCGGGAAAGTCTCTGCTAACACCCTGCAGAGCGCTGTGCCCAATATACAGAAACGTCTTGCGGTATCTCCTACAGGGAAAGTGCCAGGAGGGAATTGTCGACCTCGTTCTCAGTGTCTCTGAGAATTGCTCTGATTCTCCGTGTGACCTCTTTGCTAAGACTCTCCAGAGAGCCGTCCTCAAAACCAACACACATCTTGACATATCTCCCACATTGATCGCAGTGTCTCCAGGAACCGCATTCAGCGAGCCAGGAGCTTTTCTCCCTACACTGTCCCTTGAGTTGTCCTCAAAACCAATATACATCGTGCTATATCTCCCACATGGAAAATGCCAGGAGGGAAAAGTGGGGATTAGCTTAGACTTTCTCGGAACTGCTTCAAATCAACTAGATATCTTTGTGCTGTAAATCTCCCAATAGCCAAACGCAAAAGCAGCAAACATCTCGCTGTATGTCCCACATTGAAAGTGCCAAGAGAGTAATATAGAGCTTGCTCTCCCTGTCTTTGAGTACTGTTTTCACTGTCCCGGTTACCTCTTTGCTAACATTCTCTTCAGAGCTGCAGTGAAACCAGGAACCACGTGGAGAAGGCACCCACACTGAAAGTGCCTGCAGGCAACATTGGGGCTTCTTCTCAGTGTCTCTGACATAGGGTTTCACTGTCCCGGGGAAGTCTCTGCTAACACCCTGCAGAGCGCTGTGCCCAATATACAGAAACGTCTTGCGGTATCTCCTACAGGGAAAGTGCCAGGAGGGAATTGTCGACCTTGTTCTCAGTGTCTCTGAGAATTGCTCTGATTCTCCGTGTGACCTCTTTGCTAAGACTCTCCAGAGAGCCGTCCTCAAAACCAACACACATCTTGACATATCTCCCACATTGATCGCAGGGTCTCCAGGAACCGCATTCAGCGAGCCAGGAGCTTTTCTCCCTACACTGTCCCTTGAGTTGTCCTCAAAACCAATATACATCGTGCTATATGTCCCACATGGAAAATGCCAGGAGGGAAAAGTGGGGATTAGCTTAGACTTTCTCGGAACTGCTTCAAATCACCTAGTTATCTTTGTGCTGTAAATCTCCCAATAGCCAAACGCAAAAGCAGCGAACATCTCGCTGTATGTCCCACATTGAAAGTGCCAAGAGAGTAATATAGAGCTTGCTCTCCCTGTCTTTGAGTACCGTTTTCACTGTCCCGGTTACCTCTTTGCTAACATTCTCTTCAGAGCTGCAGTGAAACCAGGAACCACGTGGAGAAGGCACCCACACTGAAAGTGCCTGCAGGCAACATTGGGCCTTCTTCTCAGTGTCTCTGACATAGGGTTTCACTGTCCCGGGAAAGTCTCTGCTAACACCCTGCAGAGCGCTGTGCCCAATATACAGAAACGTCTTGCGGTATCTCCTACAGGGAAAGTGCCAGGAGGGAATTGTCGATCTTGTTCTCAGTGTCTCTGAGAATTGCTCTGATTCTCCGTGTGACCTCTTTGCTAAGACTCTCCAGAGAGCCGTCCTCAAAACCAACACACATCTTGACATATCTCCCACATTGATCGCAGTGTCTCCAGGAACGGCATTCAGCGAGCCAGGAGCTTTTCTCCCTACACTGTCCCTTGAGTTGTCCTCAAAACCAATATACATCGTGCTATATCTCCCACATGGAAAATGCCAGGAGGGAAAAGTGGGGATTAGCTTAGACTTTCTCGGAACTGCTTCAAATCAACTAGATATCTTTGTGCTGTAAATCTCCCAATAGCCAAACGCAAAAGCAGCAAACATCTCGCTGTATGTCCCACATTGAAAGTGCCAAGAGAGTAATATAGAGCTTGCTCTCCCTGTCTTTGAGTACTGTTTTCACTGTCCCGGTTACCTCTTTGCTAACATTCTCTTCAGAGCTGCAGTGAAACCAGGAACCACGTGGAGAAGGCACCCACACTGAAAGTGCCTGCAGGCAACATTGGGGCTTCTTCTCAGTGTCTCTGACATAGGGTTTCACTGTCCCGGGGAAGTCTCTGCTAACACCCTGCAGAGCGCTGTGCCCAATATACAGAAACGTCTTGCGGTATCTCCTACAGGGAAAGTGCCAGGAGGGAACTGTCGATCTTGTTCTCAGTGTCTCTGAGAATTGCTCTGATTCTCCGTGTGACCTCTTTGCTAAGACTCTCCAGAGAGCCGTCCTCAAAACCAACACACATCTTGACATATCTCCCACATTGATCGCAGTGTCTCCAGGAACGGCATTCAGCGAGCCAGGAGCTTTTCTCCCTACACTGTCCCTTGAGTTGTCCTCAAAACCAATATACATCGTGCTATATCTCCCACATGGAAAATGCCAGGAGGGAAAAGTGGGGATTAGCTTAGACTTTCTCGGAACTGCTTCAAATCAACTAGATATCTTTGTGCTGTAAATCTCCCAATAGCCAAACGCAAAAGCAGCAAACATCTCGCTGTATGTCCCACATTGAAAGTGCCAAGAGAGTAATATAGAGCTTGCTCTCCCTGTCTTTGAGTACTGTTTTCACTGTCCCGCTTACCTCTTTGCTAACATTCTCTTCAGAGCTGCAGTGAAACCAGGAACCACGTGGAGAAGGCACCCACACTGAAAGTGCCTGCAGGCAACATTGGGGCTTCTTCTCAGTGTCTCTGACATAGGGTTTCACTGTCCCGGGAAAGTCTCTGCTAACACCCTGCAGAGCGCTGTGCCCAATATACAGAAACGTCTTGCGGTATCTCCTACAGGGAAAGTGCCAGGAGGGAATTGTCGATCTTGTTCTCAGTGTCTCTGAGAATTGCTCTGATTCTCCGTGTGACCTCTTTGCTAAGACTCTCCAGAGAGCCGTCCTCAAAACCAACACACATCTTGACATATCTCCCACATTGATCGCAGTGTCTCCAGGAACCGCATTCAGCGAGCCAGGAGCTTTTCTTCCTACACTGTCCCTTGAGTTGTCCTCAAAACCAATATACATCGTGCGATATCTCCCACATGGAAAATGCCAGGAGGGAAAAGTGGGGATTAGTTTAGACTTTCTCGGAACTGCTTCTAATCAACTAGATATCTTTGTGCTGTAAATCTCCCAATAGCCAAACGCAAAAGCAGCAAACATCTCGCTGTATGTCCCACATTGAAAGTGCCAAGAGAGTAATATAGAGCTTGCTCTCCCTGTCTTTGAGTACCGTTTTCACTGTCCCGGTTACCTCTTTGCTAACATTCTCTTCAGAGCTGCAGTGAAACCAGGAACCACGTGGAGAAGGCACCCACACTGAAAGTGCCTGCAGGCAACATTGGGGCTTCTTCTCAGTGTCTCTGACATAGGGTTTCACTGTCCCGGGAAAGTCTCTGCTAACACCCTGCAGAGCGCTGTGCCCAATATACAGAAACGTCTTGCGGTATCTCCTACAGGGAAAGTGCCAGGAGGGAATTGTCGACCTCGTTCTCAGTGTCTCTGAGAATTGCTCTGATTCTCCGTGTGACCTCTTTGCTAAGACTCTCCAGAGAGCCGTCCTCAAAACCAACACACATCTTGACATATCTCCCACATTGATCGCAGTGTCTCCAGGAACGGCATTCAGTGAGCCAGGAGCTTTTCTCCCTACACTGTCCCTTGAGTTGTCCTCAAAACCAATATACATCGTGCTATATCTCCCACATGGAAAATGCCAGGAGGGAAAAGTGGGGATTAGCTTAGACTTTCTCGGAACTGCTTCAAATCAACTAGATATCTTTGTGCTGTAAATCTCCCAATAGCCAAACGCAAAAGCAGCAAACATCTCGCTGTATGTCCCACATTGAAAGTGCCAAGAGAGTAATATAGAGCTTGCTCTCCCTGTCTTTGAGTACTGTTTTCACTGTCCCGGTTACCTCTTTGCTAACATTCTCTTCAGAGCTGCAGTGAAACCAGGAACCACGTGGAGAAGGCACCCACACTGAAAGTGCCTGCAGGCAACATTGGGGCTTCTTCTCAGTGTCTCTGACATAGGGTTTCACTGTCCCGGGGAAGTCTCTGCTAACACCCTGCAGAGCGCTGTGCCCAATATACAGAAACGTCTTGCGGTATCTCCTACAGGGAAAGTGCCAGGAGGGAATTGTCGACCTTGTTCTCAGTGTCTCTGAGAATTGCTCTGATTCTCCGTGTGACCTCTTTGCTAAGACTCTCCAGAGAGCCGTCCTCAAAACCAACACACATCTTGACATATCTCCCACATTGATCGCAGGGTCTCCAGGAACGGCATTCAGCGAGCCAGGAACTTTTCTCCCTACACTGTCCCTTGAGTTGTCCTCAAAACCAATATACATCGTGCTATATCTCCCACATGGAAAATGCCAGGAGGGAAAAGTGGGGATTAGCTTAGACTTTCTCAGAACTGCTTCAAATCAGCTAGATATCTTTGTGCTGTAAATCTCCCAATAGCCAAACGCAAAAGCAGCAAACATCTCGCTGTATGTCCCACATTGAAAGTGCCAAGAGAGTAATATAGAGCTTGCTCTCCCTGTCTTTGAGTACCGTTTTCACTGTCCCGGTTACCTCTTTGCTAACATTCTCTTCAGAGCTGCAGTGAAACCAGGAACCACGTGGAGAAGGCACCCACACTGAAAGTGCCTGCAGGCAACATTGGGGCTTCTTCTCAGTGTCTCTGACATAGGGTTTCACTGTCCCGGGAAAGTCTCTGCTAACACCCTGCAGAGCGCTGTGCCCAATATACAGAAACGTCTTGCGGTATCTCCTACAGGGAAAGTGCCAGGAGGGAATTGTCGACCTTGTTCTCAGTGTCTCTGAGAATTGCTCTGATTCTCCGTGTGACCTCTTTGCTAAGACTCTCCAGAGAGCCGTCCTCAAAACCAACACACATCTTGACATATCTCCCACATTGATCGCAGTGTCTCCAGGAACGGCATTCAGCGAGCCAGGAGCTTTTCTCCCTACACTGTCCCTTGAGTTGTCCTCAAAACCAATATACATCGTGCTATATCTCCCACATGGAAAATGCCAGGAGGGAAAAGTGGGGATTAGCTTAGACTTTCTCGGAACTGCTTCAAATCAACTAGATATCTTTGTGCTGTAAATCTCCCAATAGCCAAACGCAAAAGCAGCAAACATCTCGCTGTATGTCCCACATCCAAAGTGCCAAGAGAGTAATATAGAGCTTGCTCTCCCTGTCTTTGAGTACCGTTTTCACTGTCCCGGTTTCCTCTTTGCTAACATTCTCTTCAGAGCTGCAGTGAAACCAGGAACCACGTGGAGAAGGCACCCACACTGAAAGTGCCTGCAGGCAACATTGGGGCTTCTTCTCAGTGTCTCTGACATAGGGTTTCACTGTCCCGGGAAAGTCTCTGCTAACACCCTGCAGAGCGCTGTGCCCAATATACAGAAACGTCTTGCGGTATCTCCTACAGGGAAAGTGCCAGGAGGGAATTGTCGACCTCGTTCTCAGTGTCTCTGAGAATTGCTCTGATTCTCCGTGTGACCTCTTTGCTAAGACTCTCCAGAGAGCCGTCCTCAAAACCAACACACATCTTGACATATCTCCCACATTGATCGCAGTGTCTCCAGGAACGGCATTCAGCGAGCCAGGAGCTTTTCTCCCTACACTGTCCCTTGAGTTGTCCTCAAAACCAATATACATCGTGCTATATCTCCCACATGGAAAATGCCAGGAGGGAAAAGTGGGGATTAGCTTAGACTTTCTCGGAACTGCTTCAAATCAACTAGATATCTTTGTGCTGTAAATCTCCCAATAGCCAAACGCAAAAGCAGCAAACATCTCGCTGTATGTCCCACATTGAAAGTGCCAAGAGAGTAATATAGAGCTTGCTCTCCCTGTCTTTGAGTACTGTTTTCACTGTCCCGCTTACCTCTTTGCTAACATTCTCTTCAGAGCTGCAGTGAAACCAGGAACCACGTGGAGAAGGCACCCACACTGAAAGTGCCTGCAGGCAACATTGGGGCTTCTTCTCAGTGTCTCTGACATAGGGTTTCACTGTCCCGGGGAAGTCTCTGCTAACACCCTGCAGAGCGCTGTGCCCAATATACAGAAACGTCTTGCGGTATCTCCTACAGGGAAAGTGCCAGGAGGGAATTGTCGACCTTGTTCTCAGTGTCTCTGAGAATTGCTCTGATTCTCCGTGTGACCTCTTTGCTAAGACTCTCCAGAGAGCCGTCCTCAAAACCAACACACATCTTGACATATCTCCCACATTGATCGCAGGGTCTCCAGGAACCGCATTCAGCGAGCCAGGAGCTTTTCTCCCTACACTGTCCCTTGAGTTGTCCTCAAAACCAATATACATCGTGCTATATCTCCCACATGGAAAATGCCAGGAGGGAAAAGTGGGGATTAGCTTAGACTTTCTCGGAACTGCTTCAAATCACCTAGTTATCTTTGTGCTGTAAATCTCCCAACAGCCAAACGCAAAAGCAGCGAACATCTCGCTGTATGTCCCACATTGAAAGTGCCAAGAGAGTAATATAGAGCTTGCTCTCCCTGTCTTTGAGTGCCGTTTTCACTGTCCCGGTTACCTCTTTGCTAACATTCTCTTCAGAGCTGCAGTGAAACCAGGAACCACGTGGAGAAGGCACCCACACTGAAAGTGCCTGCAGGCAACATTGGGCCTTCTTCTCAGTGTCTCTGACATAGGGTTTCACTGTCCCGGGAAAGTCTCTGCTAACACCCTGCAGAGCGCTGTGCCCAATATACAGAAACGTCTTGCGGTATCTCCTACAGGGAAAGTGCCAGGAGGGAATTGTCGATCTTGTTCTCAGTGTCTCTGAGAATTGCTCTGATTCTCCGTGTGACCTCTTTGCTAAGACTCTCCAGAGAGCCGTCCTCAAAACCAACACACATCTTGACATATCTCCCACATTGATCGCAGTGTCTCCAGGAACGGCATTCAGCGAGCCAGGAGCTTTTCTCCCTACACTGTCCCTTGAGTTGTCCTCAAAACCAATATACATCGTGCTATATCTCCCACATGGAAAATGCCAGGAGGGAAAAGTGGGGATTAGCTTAGACTTTCTCGGAACTGCTTCAAATCAACTAGATATCTTTGTGCTGTAAATCTCCCAATAGCCAAACGCAAAAGCAGCAAACATCTCGCTGTATGTCCCACATTGAAAGTGCCAAGAGAGTAATATAGAGCTTGCTCTCCCTGTCTTTGAGTACTGTTTTCACTGTCCCGCTTACCTCTTTGCTAACATTCTCTTCAGAGCTGCAGTGAAACCAGGAACCACGTGGAGAAGGCACCCACACTGAAAGTGCCTGCAGGCAACATTGGGGCTTCTTCTCAGTGTCTCTGACATAGGGTTTCACTGTCCCGGGGAAGTCTCTGCTAACACCCTGCAGAGCGCTGTGCCCAATATACAGAAACGTCTTGCGGTATCTCCTACAGGGAAAGTGCCAGGAGGGAATTGTCGATCTTGTTCTCAGTGTCTCTGAGAATTGCTCTGATTCTCCGTGTGACCTCTTTGCTAAGACTCTCCAGAGAGCCGTCCTCAAAACCAACACACATCTTGACATATCTCCCACATTGATCGCAGTGTCTCCAGGAACCGCATTCAGCGAGCCAGGAGCTTTTCTTCCTACACTGTCCCTTGAGTTGTCCTCAAAACCAATATACATCGTGCTATATCTCCCACATGGAAAATGCCAGGAGGGAAAAGTGGGGATTAGTTTAGACTTTCTCGGAACTGCTTCAAATCAACTAGATATCTTTGTGCTGTAAATCTCCCAATAGCCAAACGCAAAAGCAGCAAACATCTCGCTGTATGTCCCACATTGAAAGTGCCAAGAGAGTAATATAGAGCTTGCTCTCCCTGTCTTTGAGTACTGTTTTCACTGTCCCAGTTACCTCTTTGCTAACATTCTCTTCAGAGCTGCAGTGAAACCAGGAACCACGTGGAGAAGGCACCCACACTGAAAGTGCCTGCAGGCAACATTGGGGCTTCTTCTCAGTGTCTCTGACATAGGGTTTCACTGTCCCGGGAAAGTCTCTGCTAACACCCTGCAGAGCGCTGTGCCCAATATACAGAAACGTCTTGCGGTATCTCCTACAGGGAAAGTGCCAGGAGGGAACTGTCGATCTTGTTCTCAGTGTCTCTGAGAATTGCTCTGATTCTCCGTGTGACCTCTTTGCTAAGACTCTCCAGAGAGCCGTCCTCAAAACCAACACACATCTTGACATATCTCCCACATTGATCGCAGTGTCTCCAGGAACGGCATTCAGCGAGCCAGGAGCTTTTCTCCCTACACTGTCCCTTGAGTTGTCCTCAAAACCAATATACATCGTGCTATATCTCCCACATGGAAAATGCCAGGAGGGAAAAGTGGGGATTAGCTTAGACTTTCTCGGAACTGCTTCAAATCAACTAGATATCTTTGTGCTGTAAATCTCCCAATAGCCAAACGCAAAAGCAGCAAACATCTCGCTGTATGTCCCACATTGAAAGTGCCAAGAGAGTAATATAGAGCTTGCTCTCCCTGTCTTTGAGTACTGTTTTCACTGTCCCGGTTACCTCTTTGCTAACATTCTCTTCAGAGCTGCAGTGAAACCAGGAACCACGTGGAGAAGGCACCCACACTGAAAGTGCCTGCAGGCAACATTGGGGCTTCTTCTCAGTGTCTCTGACATAGGGTTTCACTGTCCCGGGAAAGTCTCTGCTAACACCCTGCAGAGCGCTGTGCCCAATATACAGAAATGTCTTGCGGTATCTCCTACAGGGAAAGTGCCAGGAGGGAATTGTCGACCTCGTTCTCAGTGTCTCTGAGAATTGCTCTGATTCTCCGTGTGACCTCTTTGCTAAGACTCTCCAGAGAGCCGTCCTCAAAACCAACACACATCTTGACATATCTCCCACATTGATCGCAGTGTCTCCAGGAACCGCATTCAGCGAGCCAGGAGCTTTTCTCCCTACACTGTCCCTTGAGTTGTCCTCAAAACCAATATACATCGTGCTATATCTCCCACATGGAAAATGCCAGGAGGGAAAAGTGGGGATTAGCTTAGACTTTCTCGGAACTGCTTCAAATCAACTAGATATCTTTGTGCTGTAAATCTCCCAATAGCCAAACGCAAAAGCAGCAAACATCTCGCTGTATGTCCCACATTGAAAGTGCCAAGAGAGTAATATAGAGCTTGCTCTCCCTGTCTTTGAGTACTGTTTTCACTGTCCCGGTTACCTCTTTGCTAACATTCTCTTCAGAGCTGCAGTGAAACCAGGAACCACGTGGAGAAGGCACCCACACTGAAAGTGCCTGCAGGCAACATTGGGGCTTCTTCTCAGTGTCTCTGACATAGGGTTTCACTGTCCCGGGGAAGTCTCTGCTAACACCCTGCAGAGCGCTGTGCCCAATATACAGAAACGTCTTGCGGTATCTCCTACAGGGAAAGTGCCAGGAGGGAATTGTCGACCTTGTTCTCAGTGTCTCTGAGAATTGCTCTGATTCTCCGTGTGACCTCTTTGCTAAGACTCTCCAGAGAGCCGTCCTCAAAACCAACACACATCTTGACATATCTCCCACATTGATCGCAGGGTCTCCAGGAACCGCATTCAGCGAGCCAGGAGCTTTTCTCCCTACACTGTCCCTTGAGTTGTCCTCAAAACCAATATACATCGTGCTATATCTCCCACATGGAAAATGCCAGGAGGGAAAAGTGGGGATTAGCTTAGACTTTCTCGGAACTGCTTCAAATCACCTAGTTATCTTTGTGCTGTAAATCTCCCAATAGCCAAACGCAAAAGCAGCGAACATCTCGCTGTATGTCCCACATTGAAAGTGCCAAGAGAGTAATATAGAGCTTGCTCTCCCTGTCTTTGAGTACCGTTTTCACTGTCCCGGTTACCTCTTTGCTAACATTCTCTTCAGAGCTGCAGTGAAACCAGGAACCACGTGGAGAAGGCACCCACACTGAAAGTGCCTGCAGGCAACATTGGGCCTTCTTCTCAGTGTCTCTGACATAGGGTTTCACTGTCCCGGGAAAGTCTCTGCTAACACCCTGCAGAGCGCTGTGCCCAATATACAGAAACGTCTTGCGGTATCTCCTACAGGGAAAGTGCCAGGAGGGAATTGTCGATCTTGTTCTCAGTGTCTCTGAGAATTGCTCTGATTCTCCGTGTGACCTCTTTGCTAAGACTCTCCAGAGAGCCGTCCTCAAAACCAACACACATCTTGACATATCTCCCACATTGATCGCAGTGTCTCCAGGAACGGCATTCAGCGAGCCAGGAGCTTTTCTCCCTACACTGTCCCTTGAGTTGTCCTCAAAACCAATATACATCGTGCTATATCTCCCACATGGAAAATGCCAGGAGGGAAAAGTGGGGATTAGCTTAGACTTTCTCGGAACTGCTTCAAATCAACTAGATATCTTTGTGCTGTAAATCTCCCAATAGCCAAACGCAAAAGCAGCAAACATCTCGCTGTATGTCCCACATTGAAAGTGCCAAGAGAGTAATATAGAGCTTGCTCTCCCTGTCTTTGAGTACTGTTTTCACTGTCCCGCTTACCTCTTTGCTAACATTCTCTTCAGAGCTGCAGTGAAACCAGGAACCACGTGGAGAAGGCACCCACACTGAAAGTGCCTGCAGGCAACATTGGGGCTTCTTCTCAGTGTCTCTGACATAAGGTTTCACTGTCCCGGGGAAGTCTCTGCTAACACCCTGCAGAGCGCTGTGCCCAATATACAGAAACGTCTTGCGGTATCTCCTACAGGGAAAGTGCCAGGAGGGAATTGTCGATCTTGTTCTCAGTGTCTCTGAGAATTGCTCTGATTCTCCGTGTGACCTCTTTGCTAAGACTCTCCAGAGAGCCGTCCTCAAAACCAACACACATCTTGACATATCTCCCACATTGATCGCAGTGTCTCCAGGAACCGCATTCAGCGAGCCAGGAGCTTTTCTTCCTACACTGTCCCTTGAGTTGTCCTCAAAACCAATATACATCGTGCTATATCTCCCACATGGAAAATGCCAGGAGGGAAAAGTGGGGATTAGTTTAGACTTTCTCGGAACTGCTTCAAATCAACTAGATATCTTTGTGCTGTAAATCTCCCAATAGCCAAACGCAAAAGCAGCAAACATCTCGCTGTATGTCCCACATTGAAAGTGCCAAGAGAGTAATATAGAGCTTGCTCTCCCTGTCTTTGAGTACTGTTTTCACTGTCCCGGTTACCTCTTTGCTAACATTCTCTTCAGAGCTGCAGTGAAACCAGGAACCACGTGGAGAAGGCACCCACACTGAAAGTGCCTGCAGGCAACATTGGGGCTTCTTCTCAGTGTCTCTGACATAGGGTTTCACTGTCCCGGGAAAGTCTCTGCTAACACCCTGCAGAGCGCTGTGCCCAATATACAGAAACGTCTTGCGGTATCTCCTACAGGGAAAGTGCCAGGAGGGAACTGTCGATCTTGTTCTCAGTGTCTCTGAGAATTGCTCTGATTCTCCGTGTGACCTCTTTGCTAAGACTCTCCAGAGAGCCGTCCTCAAAACCAACACACATCTTGACATATCTCCCACATTGATCGCAGTGTCTCCAGGAACGGCATTCAGCGAGCCAGGAGCTTTTCTCCCTACACTGTCCCTTGAGTTGTCCTCAAAACCAATATACATCGTGCTATATCTCCCACATGGAAAATGCCAGGAGGGAAAAGTGGGGATTAGCTTAGACTTTCTCGGAACTGCTTCAAATCAACTAGATATCTTTGTGCTGTAAATCTCCCAATAGCCAAACGCAAAAGCAGCAAACATCTCGCTGTATGTCCCACATTGAAAGTGCCAAGAGAGTAATATAGAGCTTGCTCTCCCTGTCTTTGAGTACTGTTTTCACTGTCCCGCTTACCTCTTTGCTAACATTCTCTTCAGAGCTGCAGTGAAACCAGGAACCACGTGGAGAAGGCACCCACACTGAAAGTGCCTGCAGGCAACATTGGGCCTTCTTCTCAGTGTCTCTGACATAGGGTTTCACTGTCCCGGGAAAGTCTCTGCTAACACCCTGCAGAGCGCTGTGCCCAATATACAGAAATGTCTTGCGGTATCTCCTACAGGGAAAGTGCCAGGAGGGAATTGTCGACCTCGTTCTCAGTGTCTCTGAGAATTGCTCTGATTCTCCGTGTGACCTCTTTGCTAAGACTCTCCAGAGAGCCGTCCTCAAAACCAACACACATCTTGACATATCTCCCACATTGATCGCAGTGTCTCCAGGAACCGCATTCAGCGAGCCAGGAGCTTTTCTCCCTACACTGTCCCTTGAGTTGTCCTCAAAACCAATATACATCGTGCTATATCTCCCACATGGAAAATGCCAGGAGGGAAAAGTGGGGATTAGCTTAGACTTTCTCGGAACTGCTTCAAATCAACTAGATATCTTTGTGCTGTAAATCTCCCAATAGCCAAACGCAAAAGCAGCAAACATCTCGCTGTATGTCCCACATTGAAAGTGCCAAGAGAGTAATATAGAGCTTGCTCTCCCTGTCTTTGAGTACTGTTTTCACTGTCCCGCTTACCTCTTTGCTAACATTCTCTTCAGAGCTGCAGTGAAACCAGGAACCACGTGGAGAAGGCACCCACACTGAAAGTGCCTGCAGGCAACATTGGGGCTTCTTCTCAGTGTCTCTGACATAGGGTTTCACTGTCCCGGGGAAGTCTCTGCTAACACCCTGCAGAGCGCTGTGCCCAATATACAGAAACGTCTTGCGGTATCTCCTACAGGGAAAGTGCCAGGAGGGAATTGTCGACCTTGTTCTCAGTGTCTCTGAGAATTGCTCTGATTCTCCGTGTGACCTCTTTGCTAAGACTCTCCAGAGAGCCGTCCTCAAAACCAACACACATCTTGACATATCTCCCACATTGATCGCAGGGTCTCCAGGAACCGCATTCAGCGAGCCAGGAGCTTTTCTCCCTACACTGTCCCTTGAGTTGTCCTCAAAACCAATATACATCGTGCTATATCTCCCACATGGAAAATGCCAGGAGGGAAAAGTGGGGATTAGCTTAGACTTTCTCGGAACTGCTTCAAATCACCTAGTTATCTTTGTGCTGTAAATCTCCCAATAGCCAAACGCAAAAGCAGCGAACATCTCGCTGTATGTCCCACATTGAAAGTGCCAAGAGAGTAATATAGAGCTTGCTCTCCCTGTCTTTGAGTACCGTTTTCACTGTCCCGGTTACCTCTTTGCTAACATTCTCTTCAGAGCTGCAGTGAAACCAGGAACCACGTGGAGAAGGCACCCACACTGAAAGTGCCTGCAGGCAACATTGGGCCTTCTTCTCAGTGTCTCTGACATAGGGTTTCACTGTCCCGGGAAAGTCTCTGCTAACACCCTGCAGAGCGCTGTGCCCAATATACAGAAACGTCTTGCGGTATCTCCTACAGGGAAAGTGCCAGGAGGGAATTGTCGATCTTGTTCTCAGTGTCTCTGAGAATTGCTCTGATTCTCCGTGTGACCTCTTTGCTAAGACTCTCCAGAGAGCCGTCCTCAAAACCAACACACATCTTGACATATCTCCCACATTGATCGCAGTGTCTCCAGGAACGGCATTCAGCGAGCCAGGAGCTTTTCTCCCTACACTGTCCCTTGAGTTGTCCTCAAAACCAATATACATCGTGCTATATCTCCCACATGGAAAATGCCAGGAGGGAAAAGTGGGGATTAGCTTAGACTTTCTCGGAACTGCTTCAAATCAACTAGATATCTTTGTGCTGTAAATCTCCCAATAGCCAAACGCAAAAGCAGCAAACATCTCGCTGTATGTCCCACATTGAAAGTGCCAAGAGAGTAATATAGAGCTTGCTCTCCCTGTCTTTGAGTACTGTTTTCACTGTCCCGCTTACCTCTTTGCTAACATTCTCTTCAGAGCTGCAGTGAAACCAGGAACCACGTGGAGAAGGCACCCACACTGAAAGTGCCTGCAGGCAACATTGGGGCTTCTTCTCAGTGTCTCTGACATAGGGTTTCACTGTCCCGGGGAAGTCTCTGCTAACACCCTGCAGAGCGCTGTGCCCAATATACAGAAACGTCTTGCGGTATCTCCTACAGGGAAAGTGCCAGGAGGGAATTGTCGATCTTGTTCTCAGTGTCTCTGAGAATTGCTCTGATTCTCCGTGTGACCTCTTTGCTAAGACTCTCCAGAGAGCCGTCCTCAAAACCAACACACATCTTGACATATCTCCCACATTGATCGCAGTGTCTCCAGGAACGGCATTCAGCGAGCCAGGAGCTTTTCTCCCTACACTGTCCCTTGAGTTGTCCTCAAAACCAATATACATCGTGCTATATCTCCCACATGGAAAATGCCAGGAGGGAAAAGTGGGGATTAGCTTAGACTTTCTCGGAACTGCTTCAAATCAACTAGATATCTTTGTGCTGTAAATCTCCCAATAGCCAAACGCAAAAGCAGCAAACATCTCGCTGTATGTCCCACATTGAAAGTGCCAAGAGAGTAATATAGAGCTTGCTCTCCCTGTCTTTGAGTACTGTTTTCACTGTCCCAGTTACCTCTTTGCTAACATTCTCTTCAGAGCTGCAGTGAAACCAGGAACCACGTGGAGAAGGCACCCACACTGAAAGTGCCTGCAGGCAACATTGGGGCTTCTTCTCAGTGTCTCTGACATAGGGTTTCACTGTCCCGGGAAAGTCTCTGCTAACACCCTGCAGAGCGCTGTGCCCAATATACAGAAATGTCTTGCGGTATCTCCTACAGGGAAAGTGCCAGGAGGGAATTGTCGACCTCGTTCTCAGTGTCTCTGAGAATTGCTCTGATTCTCCGTGTGACCTCTTTGCTAAGACTCTCCAGAGAGCCGTCCTCAAAACCAACACACATCTTGACATATCTCCCACATTGATCGCAGTGTCTCCAGGAACCGCATTCAGCGAGCCAGGAGCTTTTCTCCCTACACTGTCCCTTGAGTTGTCCTCAAAACCAATATACATCGTGCTATATCTCCCACATGGAAAATGCCAGGAGGGAAAAGTGGGGATTAGCTTAGACTTTCTCGGAACTGCTTCAAATCAACTAGATATCTTTGTGCTGTAAATCTCCCAATAGCCAAACGCAAAAGCAGCAAACATCTCGCTGTATGTCCCACATTGAAAGTGCCAAGAGAGTAATATAGAGCTTGCTCTCCCTGTCTTTGAGTACTGTTTTCACTGTCCCGGTTACCTCTTTGCTAACATTCTCTTCAGAGCTGCAGTGAAACCAGGAACCACGTGGAGAAGGCACCCACACTGAAAGTGCCTGCAGGCAACATTGGGGCTTCTTCTCAGTGTCTCTGACATAGGGTTTCACTGTCCCGGGGAAGTCTCTGCTAACACCCTGCAGAGCGCTGTGCCCAATATACAGAAACGTCTTGCGGTATCTCCTACAGGGAAAGTGCCAGGAGGGAATTGTCGACCTTGTTCTCAGTGTCTCTGAGAATTGCTCTGATTCTCCGTGTGACCTCTTTGCTAAGACTCTCCAGAGAGCCGTCCTCAAAACCAACACACATCTTGACATATCTCCCACATTGATCGCAGGGTCTCCAGGAACGGCATTCAGCGAGCCAGGAGCTTTTCTCCCTACACTGTCCCTTGAGTTGTCCTCAAAACCAATATACATCGTGCTATATCTCCCACATGGAAAATGCCAGGAGGGAAAAGTGGGGATTAGCTTAGACTTTCTCGGAACTGCTTCAAATCAACTAGATATCTTTGTGCTGTAAATCTCCCAATAGCCAAACGCAAAAGCAGCAAACATCTCGCTGTATGTCCCACATTGAAAGTGCCAAGAGAGTAATATAGAGCTTGCTCTCCCTGTCTTTGAGTACTGTTTTCACTGTCCCGGTTACCTCTTTGCTAACATTCTCTTCAGAGCTGCAGTGAAACCAGGAACCACGTGGAGAAGGCACCCACACTGAAAGTGCCTGCAGGCAACATTGGGGCTTCTTCTCAGTGTCTCTGACATAGGGTTTCACTGTCCCGGGGAAGTCTCTGCTAACACCCTGCAGAGCGCTGTGCCCAATATACAGAAACGTCTTGCGGTATCTCCTACAGGGAAAGTGCCAGGAGGGAATTGTCGATCTTGTTCTCAGTGTCTCTGAGAATTGCTCTGATTCTCCGTGTGACCTCTTTGCTAAGACTCTCCAGAGAGCCGTCCTCAAAACCAACACACATCTTGACATATCTCCCACATTGATCGCAGTGTCTCCAGGAACCGCATTCAGCGAGCCAGGAGCTTTTCTTCCTACACTGTCCCTTGAGTTGTCCTCAAAACCAATATACATCGTGCTATATCTCCCACATGGAAAATGCCAGGAGGGAAAAGTGGGGATTAGTTTAGACTTTCTCGGAACTGCTTCTAATCAACTAGATATCTTTGTGCTGTAAATCTCCCAATAGCCAAACGCAAAAGCAGCAAACATCTCGCTGTATGTCCCACATTGAAAGTGCCAAGAGAGTAATATAGAGCTTGCTCTCCCTGTCTTTGAGTACCGTTTTCACTGTCCCGGTTACCTCTTTGCTAACATTCTCTTCAGAGCTGCAGTGAAACCAGGAACCACGTGGAGAAGGCACCCACACTGAAAGTGCCTGCAGGCAACATTGGGGCTTCTTCTCAGTGTCTCTGACATAGGGTTTCACTGTCCCGGGAAAGTCTCTGCTAACACCCTGCAGAGCGCTGTGCCCAATATACAGAAACGTCTTGCGGTATCTCCTACAGGGAAAGTGCCAGGAGGGAATTGTCGACCTCGTTCTCAGTGTCTCTGAGAATTGCTCTGATTCTCCGTGTGACCTCTTTGCTAAGACTCTCCAGAGAGCCGTCCTCAAAACCAACACACATCTTGACATATCTCCCACATTGATCGCAGTGTCTCCAGGAACGGCATTCAGTGAGCCAGGAGCTTTTCTCCCTACACTGTCCCTTGAGTTGTCCTCAAAACCAATATACATCGTGCTATATCTCCCACATGGAAAATGCCAGGAGGGAAAAGTGGGGATTAGCTTAGACTTTCTCGGAACTGCTTCAAATCAACTAGATATCTTTGTGCTGTAAATCTCCCAATAGCCAAACGCAAAAGCAGCAAACATCTCGCTGTATGTCCCACATTGAAAGTGCCAAGAGAGTAATATAGAGCTTGCTCTCCCTGTCTTTGAGTACTGTTTTCACTGTCCCGGTTACCTCTTTGCTAACATTCTCTTCAGAGCTGCAGTGAAACCAGGAACCACGTGGAGAAGGCACCCACACTGAAAGTGCCTGCAGGCAACATTGGGGCTTCTTCTCAGTGTCTCTGACATAGGGTTTCACTGTCCCGGGGAAGTCTCTGCTAACACCCTGCAGAGCGCTGTGCCCAATATACAGAAACGTCTTGCGGTATCTCCTACAGGGAAAGTGCCAGGAGGGAATTGTCGATCTTGTTCTCAGTGTCTCTGAGAATTGCTCTGATTCTCCGTGTGACCTCTTTGCTAAGACTCTCCAGAGAGCCGTCCTCAAAACCAACACACATCTTGACATATCTCCCACATTGATCGCAGTGTCTCCAGGAACGGCATTCAGCGAGCCAGGAGCTTTTCTCCCTACACTGTCCCTTGAGTTGTCCTCAAAACCAATATACATCGTGCTATATCTCCCACATGGAAAATGCCAGGAGGGAAAAGTGGGGATTAGCTTAGACTTTCTCGGAACTGCTTCAAATCAACTAGATATCTTTGTGCTGTAAATCTCCCAATAGCCAAACGCAAAAGCAGCAAACATCTCGCTGTATGTCCCACATTGAAAGTGCCAAGAGAGTAACATAGAGCTTGCTCTCCCTGTCTTTGAGTACTGTTTTCACTGTCCCGCTTACCTCTTTGCTAACATTCTCTTCAGAGCTGCAGTGAAACCAGGAACCACGTGGAGAAGGCACCCACACTGAAAGTGCCTGCAGGCAACATTGGGGCTTCTTCTCAGTGTCTCTGACATAGGGTTTCACTGTCCCGGGGAAGTCTCTGCTAACACCCTGCAGAGCGCTGTGCCCAATATACAGAAACGTCTTGCGGTATCTCCTACAGGGAAAGTGCCAGGAGGGAATTGTCGACCTTGTTCTCAGGGTCTCTGAGAATTGCTCTGATTCTCCGTGTGACCTCTTTGCTAAGACTCTCCAGAGAGCCGTCCTCAAAACCAACACACATCTTGACATATCTCCCACATTGATCGCAGGGTCTCCAGGAACCGCATTCAGCGAGCCAGGAGCTTTTCTCCCTACACTGTCCCTTGAGTTGTCCTCAAAACCAATATACATCGTGCTATATCTCCCACATGGAAAATGCCAGGAGGGAAAAGTGGGGATTAGCTTAGACTTTCTCGGAACTGCTTCAAATCACCTAGTTATCTTTGTGCTGTAAATCTCCCAATAGCCAAACGCAAAAGCAGCGAACATCTCGCTGTATGTCCCACATTGAAAGTGCCAAGAGAGTAATATAGAGCTTGCTCTCCCTGTCTTTGAGTACCGTTTTCACTGTCCCGGTTACCTCTTTGCTAACATTCTCTTCAGAGCTGCAGTGAAACCAGGAACCACGTGGAGAAGGCACCCACACTGAAAGTGCCTGCAGGCAACATTGGGCCTTCTTCTCAGTGTCTCTGACATAGGGTTTCACTGTCCCGGGAAAGTCTCTGCTAACACCCTGCAGAGCGCTGTGCCCAATATACAGAAACGTCTTGCGGTATCTCCTACAGGGAAAGTGCCAGGAGGGAATTGTCGATCTTGTTCTCAGTGTCTCTGAGAATTGCTCTGATTCTCCGTGTGACCTCTTTGCTAAGACTCTCCAGAGAGCCGTCCTCAAAACCAACACACATCTTGACATATCTCCCACATTGATCGCAGTGTCTCCAGGAACGGCATTCAGCGAGCCAGGAGCTTTTCTCCCTACACTGTCCCTTGAGTTGTCCTCAAAACCAATATACATCGTGCTATATCTCCCACATGGAAAATGCCAGGAGGGAAAAGTGGGGATTAGCTTAGACTTTCTCGGAACTGCTTCAAATCAACTAGATATCTTTGTGCTGTAAATCTCCCAATAGCCAAACGCAAAAGCAGCAAACATCTCGCTGTATGTCCCACATTGAAAGTGCCAAGAGAGTAATATAGAGCTTGCTCTCCCTGTCTTTGAGTACTGTTTTCACTGTCCCGCTTACCTCTTTGCTAACATTCTCTTCAGAGCTGCAGTGAAACCAGGAACCACGTGGAGAAGGCACCCACACTGAAAGTGCCTGCAGGCAACATTGGGGCTTCTTCTCAGTGTCTCTGACATAGGGTTTCACTGTCCCGGGGAAGTCTCTGCTAACACCCTGCAGAGCGCTGTGCCCAATATACAGAAACGTCTTGCGGTATCTCCTACAGGGAAAGCGCCAGGAGGGAATTGTCGATCTTGTTCTCAGTGTCTCTGAGAATTGCTCTGATTCTCCGTGTGACCTCTTTGCTAAGACTCTCCAGAGAGCCGTCCTCAAAACCAACACACATCTTGACATATCTCCCACATTGATCGCAGTGTCTCCAGGAACCGCATTCAGCGAGCCAGGAGCTTTTCTTCCTACACTGTCCCTTGAGTTGTCCTCAAAACCAATATACATCGTGCTATATCTCCCACATGGAAAATGCCAGGAGGGAAAAGTGGGGATTAGTTTAGACTTTCTCGGAACTGCTTCAAATCAACTAGATATCTTTGTGCTGTAAATCTCCCAATAGCCAAACGCAAAAGCAGCAAACATCTCGCTGTATGTCCCACATTGAAAGTGCCAAGAGAGTAATATAGAGCTTGCTCTCCCTGTCTTTGAGTACTGTTTTCACTGTCCCAGTTACCTCTTTGCTAACATTCTCTTCAGAGCTGCAGTGAAACCAGGAACCACGTGGAGAAGGCACCCACACTGAAAGTGCCTGCAGGCAACATTGGGGCTTCTTCTCAGTGTCTCTGACATAAGGTTTCACTGTCCCGGGGAAGTCTCTGCTAACACCCTGCAGAGCGCTGTGCCCAATATACAGAAACGTCTTGCGGTATCTCCTACAGGGAAAGTGCCAGGAGGGAATTGTCGATCTTGTTCTCAGTGTCTCTGAGAATTGCTCTGATTCTCCGTGTGACCTCTTTGCTAAGACTCTCCAGAGAGCCGTCCTCAAAACCAACACACATCTTGACATATCTCCCACATTGATCGCAGTGTCTCCAGGAACCGCATTCAGCGAGCCAGGAGCTTTTCTTCCTACACTGTCCCTTGAGTTGTCCTCAAAACCAATATACATCGTGCTATATCTCCCACATGGAAAATGCCAGGAGGGAAAAGTGGGGATTAGTTTAGACTTTCTCGGAACTGCTTCAAATCAACTAGATATCTTTGTGCTGTAAATCTCCCAATAGCCAAACGCAAAAGCAGCAAACATCTCGCTGTATGTCCCACATTGAAAGTGCCAAGAGAGTAATATAGAGCTTGCTCTCCCTGTCTTTGAGTACTGTTTTCACTGTCCCAGTTACCTCTTTGCTAACATTCTCTTCAGAGCTGCAGTGAAACCAGGAACCACGTGGAGAAGGCACCCACACTGAAAGTGCCTGCAGGCAACATTGGGGCTTCTTCTCAGTGTCTCTGACATAGGGTTTCACTGTCCCGGGAAAGTCTCTGCTAACACCCTGCAGAGCGCTGTGCCCAATATACAGAAACGTCTTGCGGTATCTCCTACAGGGAAAGTGCCAGGAGGGAACTGTCGATCTTGTTCTCAGTGTCTCTGAGAATTGCTCTGATTCTCCGTGTGACCTCTTTGCTAAGACTCTCCAGAGAGCCGTCCTCAAAACCAACACACATCTTGACATATCTCCCACATTGATCGCAGTGTCTCCAGGAACGGCATTCAGCGAGCCAGGAGCTTTTCTCCCTACACTGTCCCTTGAGTTGTCCTCAAAACCAATATACATCGTGCTATATCTCCCACATGGAAAATGCCAGGAGGGAAAAGTGGGGATTAGTTTAGACTTGCTCGGAACTGCTTCTAATCAACTAGATATCTTTGTGCTGTAAATCTCCCAATAGCCAAACGCAAAAGCAGCAAACATCTCGCTGTATGTCCCACATTGAAAGTGCCAAGAGAGTAATATAGAGCTTGCTCTCCCTGTCTTTGAGTACTGTTTTCACTGTCCCGCTTACCTCTTTGCTAACATTCTCTTCAGAGCTGCAGTGAAACCAGGAACCACGTGGAGAAGGCACCCACACTGAAAGTGCCTGCAGGCAACATTGGGGCTTCTTCTCAGTGTCTCTGACATAGGGTTTCACTGTCCCGGGAAAGTCTCTGCTAACACCCTGCAGAGCGCTGCGCCCAATATACAGAAATGTCTTGCGGTATCTCCTACAGGGAAAGTGCCAGGAGGGAATTGTCGACCTTGTTCTCAGTGTCTCTGAGAATTGCTCTGATTCTCCGTGTGACCTCTTTGCTAAGACTCTCCAGAGAGCCGTCCTCAAAACCAACACACATCTTGACATATCTCCCACATTGATCGCAGTGTCTCCAGGAACCGCATTCAGCGAGCCAGGAGCTTTTCTCCCTACACTGTCCCTTGAGTTGTCCTCAAAACCAATATACATCGTGCTATATCTCCCACATGGAAAATGCCAGGAGGGAAAAGTGGGGATTAGCTTAGACTTTCTCGGAACTGCTTCAAATCAACTAGATATCTTTGTGCTGTAAATCTCCCAATAGCCAAACGCAAAAGCAGCAAACATCTCGCTGTATGTCCCACATTGAAAGTGCCAAGAGAGTAATATAGAGCTTGCTCTCCCTGTCTTTGAGTACTGTTTTCACTGTCCCGGTTACCTCTTTGCTAACATTCTCTTCAGAGCTGCAGTGAAACCAGGAACCACGTGGAGAAGGCACCCACACTGAAAGTGCCTGCAGGCAACATTGGGGCTTCTTCTCAGTGTCTCTGACATAGGGTTTCACTGTCCCGGGGAAGTCTCTGCTAACACCCTGCAGAGCGCTGTGCCCAATATACAGAAACGTCTTGCGGTATCTCCTACAGGGAAAGTGCCAGGAGGGAATTGTCGATCTTGTTCTCAGTGTCTCTGAGAATTGCTCTGATTCTCCGTGTGACCTCTTTGCTAAGACTCTCCAGAGAGCCGTCCTCAAAACCAACACACATCTTGACATATCTCCCACATTGATCGCAGTGTCTCCAGGAACCGCATTCAGCGAGCCAGGAGCTTTTCTTCCTACACTGTCCCTTGAGTTGTCCTCAAAACCAATATACATCGTGCTATATCTCCCACATGGAAAATGCCAGGAGGGAAAAGTGGGGATTAGTTTAGACTTGCTCGGAACTGCTTCTAATCAACTAGATATCTTTGTGCTGTAAATCTCCCAATAGCCAAACGCAAAAGCAGCAAACATCTCGCTGTATGTCCCACATTGAAAGTGCCAAGAGAGTAATATAGAGCTTGCTCTCCCTGTCTTTGAGTACCGTTTTCACTGTCCCGGTTACCTCTTTGCTAACATTCTCTTCAGAGCTGCAGTGAAACCAGGAACCACGTGGAGAAGGCACCCACACTGAAAGTGCCTGCAGGCAACATTGGGCCTTCTTCTCAGTGTCTCTGACATAGGGTTTCACTGTCCCGGGAAAGTCTCTGCTAACACCCTGCAGAGCGCTGTGCCCAATATACAGAAACGTCTTGCGGTATCTCCTACAGGGAAAGTGCCAGGAGGGAATTGTCGACCTTGTTCTCAGTGTCTCTGAGAATTGCTCTGATTCTCCGTGTGACCTCTTTGCTAAGACTCTCCAGAGAGCCGTCCTCAAAACCAACACACATCTTGACATATCTCCCACATTGATCGCAGTGTCTCCAGGAACGGCATTCAGCGAGCCAGGAACTTTTCTCCCTACACTGTCCATTGAGTTGTCCTCAAAACCAATATACATCGTGCTATATCTCCCACATGGAAAATGCCAGGAGGGAAAAGTGGGGATTAGCTTAGACTTTCTCGGAACTGCTTCAAATCAACTAGATATCTTTGTGCTGTAAATCTCCCAATAGCCAAACGCAAAAGCAGCAAACATCTCGCTGTATGTCCCACATCCAAAGTGCCAAGAGAGTAATATAGAGCTTGCTCTCCCTGTCTTTGAGTACTGTTTTCACTGTCCCAGTTACCTCTTTGCTAACATTCTCTTCAGAGCTGCAGTGAAACCAGGAACCACGTGGAGAAGGCACCCACACTGAAAGTGCCTGCAGGCAACATTGGGGCTTCTTCTCAGTGTCTCTGACATAGGGTTTCACTGTCCCGGGGAAGTCTCTGCTAACACCCTGCAGAGCGCTGTGCCCAATATACAGAAACGTCTTGCGGTATCTCCTACAGGGAAAGTGCCAGGAGGGAATTGTCGACCTTGTTCTCAGTGTCTCTGAGAATTGCTCTGATTCTCCGTGTGACCTCTTTGCTAAGACTCTCCAGAGAGCCGTCCTCAAAACCAACACACATCTTGACATATCTCCCACATTGATCGCAGTGTCTCCAGGAACGGCATTCAGCGAGCCAGGAACTTTTCTCCCTACACTGTCCCTTGAGTTGTCCTCAAAACCAATATACATCGTGCTATATCTCCCACATGGAAAATGCCAGGAGGGAAAAGTGGGGATTAGCTTAGACTTTCTCGGAACTGCTTCAAATCAACTAGATATCTTTGTGCTGTAAATCTCCCAATAGCCAAACGCAAAAGCAGCAAACATCTCGCTGTATGTCCCACATTGAAAGTGCCAAGAGAGTAATATAGAGCTTGCTCTCCCTGTCTTTGAGTACTGTTTTCACTGTCCCAGTTACCTCTTTGCTAACATTCTCTTCAGAGCTGCAGTGAAACCAGGAACCACGTGGAGAAGGCACCCACACTGAAAGTGCCTGCAGGCAACATTGGGGCTTCTTCTCAGTGTCTCTGACATAGGGTTTCACTGTCCCGGGAAAGTCTCTGCTAACACCCTGCAGAGCGCTGTGCCCAATATACAGAAACGTCTTGCGGTATCTCCTACAGGGAAAGTGCCAGGAGGGAATTGTCGACCTTGTTCTCAGTGTCTCTGAGAATTGCTCTGATTCTCCGTGTGACCTCTTTGCTAAGACTCTCCAGAGAGCCGTCCTCAAAACCAACACACATCTTGACATATCTCCCACATTGATCGCAGGGTCTCCAGGAACGGCATTCAGCGAGCCAGGAACTTTTCTCCCTACACTGTCCCTTGAGTTGTCCTCAAAACCAATATACATCGTGCTATATCTCCCACATGGAAAATGCCAGGAGGGAAAAGTGGGGATTAGCTTAGACTTTCTCGGAACTGCTTCAAATCAACTAGATATCTTTGTGCTGTAAATCTCCCAATAGCCAAACGCAAAAGCAGCAAACATCTCGCTGTATGTCCCACATTGAAAGTGCCAAGAGAGTAATATAGAGCTTGCTCTCCCTGTCTTTGAGTACTGTTTTCACTGTCCCAGTTACCTCTTTGCTAACATTCTCTTCAGAGCTGCAGTGAAACCAGGAACCACGTGGAGAAGGCACCCACACTGAAAGTGCCTGCAGGCAACATTGGGCCTTCTTCTCAGTATCTCTGACATAGGGTTTCACTGTCCCGGGGAAGTCTCTGCTAACACCCTGCAGAGCGCTGTGCCCAATATACAGAAACGTCTTGCGGTATCTCCTACAGGGAAAGTGCCAGGAGGGAATTGTCGACCTTGTTCTCAGTGTCTCTGAGAATTGCTCTGATTCTCCGTGTGACCTCTTTGCTAAGACTCTCCAGAGAGCCGTCCTCAAAACCAACACACATCTTGACATATCTCCCACATTGATCGCAGTGTCTCCAGGAACGGCATTCAGCGAGCCAGGAGCTTTTCTCCCTACACTGTCCATTGAGTTGTCCTCAAAACCAATATACATCGTGCTATATCTCCCACATGGAAAATGCCAGGAGGGAAAAGTGGCGATTAGCTTAGACTTTCTCGGAACTGCTTCAAATCAACTAGATATCTTTGTGCTGTAAATCTCCCAATAGCCAAACGCAAAAGCAGCAAACATCTCGCTGTATGTCCCACATTGAAAGTGCCAAGAGAGTAATATAGAGCTTGCTCTCCCTGTCTTTGAGTACCGTTTTCACTGTCCCGCTTACCTCTTTGCTAACATTCTCTTCAGAGCTGCAGTGAAACCAGGAACCACGTGGAGAAGGCACCCACACTGAAAGTGCCTGCAGGCAACATTGGGGCTTCTTCTCAGTGTCTCTGACATAGGGTTTCACTGTCCCGGGAAAGTCTCTGCTAACACCCTGCAGAGCGCTGCGCCCAATATACAGAAATGTCTTGCGGTATCTCCTACAGGGAAAGTGCCAGGAGGGAATTGTCGATCTTGTTCTCAGTGTCTCTGAGAATTGCTCTGATTCTCCGTGTGACCTCTTTGCTAAGACTCTCCAGAGAGCCGTCCTCAAAACCAACACACATCTTGACATATCTCCCACATTGATCGCAGTGTCTCCAGGAACCGCATTCAGCGAGCCAGGAGCTTTTCTCCCTACACTGTCCCTTGAGTTGTCCTCAAAACCAATATACATCGTGCTATATCTCCCACATGGAAAATGCCAGGAGGGAAAAGTGGGGATTAGCTTAGACTTTCTCGGAACTGCTTCAAATCAACTAGATATCTTTGTGCTGTAAATCTCCCAATAGCCAAACGCAAAAGCAGCAAACATCTCGCTGTATGTCCCACATTGAAAGTGCCAAGAGAGTAATATAGAGCTTGCTCTCCCTGTCTTTGAGTACTGTTTTCACTGTCCCGCTTACCTCTTTGCTAACATTCTCTTCAGAGCTGCAGTGAAACCAGGAACCACGTGGAGAAGGCACCCACACTGAAAGTGCCTGCAGGCAACATTGGGGCTTCTTCTCAGTGTCTCTGACATAGGGTTTCACTGTCCCGGGGAAGTCTCTGCTAACACCCTGCAGAGCGCTGTGCCCAATATACAGAAACGTCTTGCGGTATCTCCTACAGGGAAAGTGCCAGGAGGGAATTGTCGATCTTGTTCTCAGTGTCTCTGAGAATTGCTCTGATTCTCCGTGTGACCTCTTTGCTAAGACTCTCCAGAGAGCCGTCCTCAAAACCAACACACATCTTGACATATCTCCCACATTGATCGCAGTGTCTCCAGGAACCGCATTCAGCGAGCCAGGAGCTTTTCTTCCTACACTGTCCCTTGAGTTGTCCTCAAAACCAATATACATCGTGCTATATCTCCCACATGGAAAATGCCAGGAGGGAAAAGTGGGGATTAGTTTAGACTTGCTCGGAACTGCTTCTAATCAACTAGATATCTTTGTGCTGTAAATCTCCCAATAGCCAAACGCAAAAGCAGCAAACATCTCGCTGTATGTCCCACATTGAAAGTGCCAAGAGAGTAATATAGAGCTTGCTCTCCCTGTCTTTGAGTACCGTTTTCACTGTCCCGGTTACCTCTTTGCTAACATTCTCTTCAGAGCTGCAGTGAAACCAGGAACCACGTGGAGAAGGCACCCACACTGAAAGTGCCTGCAGGCAACATTGGGCCTTCTTCTCAGTGTCTCTGACATAGGGTTTCACTGTCCCGGGAAAGTCTCTGCTAACACCCTGCAGAGCGCTGTGCCCAATATACAGAAACGTCTTGCGGTATCTCCTACAGGGAAAGTGCCAGGAGGGAATTGTCGACCTTGTTCTCAGTGTCTCTGAGAATTGCTCTGATTCTCCGTGTGACCTCTTTGCTAAGACTCTCCAGAGAGCCGTCCTCAAAACCAACACACATCTTGACATATCTCCCACATTGATCGCAGTGTCTCCAGGAACGGCATTCAGCGAGCCAGGAACTTTTCTCCCTACACTGTCCATTGAGTTGTCCTCAAAACCAATATACATCGTGCTATATCTCCCACATGGAAAATGCCAGGAGGGAAAAGTGGGGATTAGCTTAGACTTTCTCGGAACTGCTTCAAATCAACTAGATATCTTTGTGCTGTAAATCTCCCAATAGCCAAACGCAAAAGCAGCAAACATCTCGCTGTATGTCCCACATCCAAAGTGCCAAGAGAGTAATATAGAGCTTGCTCTCCCTGTCTTTGAGTACTGTTTTCACTGTCCCAGTTACCTCTTTGCTAACATTCTCTTCAGAGCTGCAGTGAAACCAGGAACCACGTGGAGAAGGCACCCACACTGAAAGTGCCTGCAGGCAACATTGGGGCTTCTTCTCAGTGTCTCTGACATAGGGTTTCACTGTCCCGGGGAAGTCTCTGCTAACACCCTGCAGAGCGCTGTGCCCAATATACAGAAACGTCTTGCGGTATCTCCTACAGGGAAAGTGCCAGGAGGGAATTGTCGACCTTGTTCTCAGTGTCTCTGAGAATTGCTCTGATTCTCCGTGTGACCTCTTTGCTAAGACTCTCCAGAGAGCCGTCCTCAAAACCAACACACATCTTGACATATCTCCCACATTGATCGCAGTGTCTCCAGGAACGGCATTCAGCGAGCCAGGAACTTTTCTCCCTACACTGTCCCTTGAGTTGTCCTCAAAACCAATATACATCGTGCTATATCTCCCACATGGAAAATGCCAGGAGGGAAAAGTGGGGATTAGCTTAGACTTTCTCGGAACTGCTTCAAATCAACTAGATATCTTTGTGCTGTAAATCTCCCAATAGCCAAACGCAAAAGCAGCAAACATCTCGCTGTATGTCCCACATTGAAAGTGCCAAGAGAGTAATATAGAGCTTGCTCTCCCTGTCTTTGAGTACTGTTTTCACTGTCCCAGTTACCTCTTTGCTAACATTCTCTTCAGAGCTGCAGTGAAACCAGGAACCACGTGGAGAAGGCACCCACACTGAAAGTGCCTGCAGGCAACATTGGGGCTTCTTCTCAGTGTCTCTGACATAGGGTTTCACTGTCCCGGGGAAGTCTCTGCTAACACCCTGCAGAGCGCTGTGCCCAATATACAGAAACGTCTTGCGGTATCTCCTACAGGGAAAGTGCCAGGAGGGAATTGTCGACCTTGTTCTCAGTGTCTCTGAGAATTGCTCTGATTCTCCGTGTGACCTCTTTGCTAAGACTCTCCAGAGAGCCGTCCTCAAAACCAACACACATCTTGACATATCTCCCACATTGATCGCAGGGTCTCCAGGAACGGCATTCAGCGAGCCAGGAACTTTTCTCCCTACACTGTCCCTTGAGTTGTCCTCAAAACCAATATACATCGTGCTATATCTCCCACATGGAAAATGCCAGGAGGGAAAAGTGGGGATTAGCTTAGACTTTCTCGGAACTGCTTCAAATCAACTAGATATCTTTGTGCTGTAAATCTCCCAATAGCCAAACGCAAAAGCAGCAAACATCTCGCTGTATGTCCCACATTGAAAGTGCCAAGAGAGTAATATAGAGCTTGCTCTCCCTGTCTTTGAGTACTGTTTTCACTGTCCCAGTTACCTCTTTGCTAACATTCTCTTCAGAGCTGCAGTGAAACCAGGAACCACGTGGAGAAGGCACCCACACTGAAAGTGCCTGCAGGCAACATTGGGGCTTCTTCTCAGTGTCTCTGACATAGGGTTTCACTGTCCCGGGAAAGTCTCTGCTAACACCCTGCAGAGCGCTGTGCCCAATATACAGAAACGTCTTGCGGTATCTCCTACAGGGAAAGTGCCAGGAGGGAATTGTCGACCTTGTTCTCAGTGTCTCTGAGAATTGCTCTGATTCTCCGTGTGACCTCTTTGCTAAGACTCTCCAGAGAGCCGTCCTCAAAACCAACACACATCTTGACATATCTCCCACATTGATCGCAGGGTCTCCAGGAACGGCATTCAGCGAGCCAGGAACTTTTCTCCCTACACTGTCCCTTGAGTTTTCCTCAAAACCAATATACATCGTGCTATATCTCCCACATGGAAAATGCCAGGAGGGAAAAGTGGGGATTAGCTTAGACTTTCTCGGAACTGCTTCAAATCAACTAGATATCTTTGTGCTGTAAATCTCCCAATAGCCAAACGCAAAAGCAGCAAACATCTCGCTGTATGTCCCACATTGAAAGTGCCAAGAGAGTAATATAGAGCTTGCTCTCCCTGTCTTTGAGTACTGTTTTCACTGTCCCAGTTACCTCTTTGCTAACATTCTCTTCAGAGCTGCAGTGAAACCAGGAACCACGTGGAGAAGGCACCCACACTGAAAGTGCCTGCAGGCAACATTGGGCCTTCTTCTCAGTATCTCTGACATAGGGTTTCACTGTCCCGGGGAAGTCTCTGCTAACACCCTGCAGAGCGCTGTGCCCAATATACAGAAACGTCTTGCGGTATCTCCTACAGGGAAAGTGCCAGGAGGGAATTGTCGACCTTGTTCTCAGTGTCTCTGAGAATTGCTCTGATTCTCCGTGTGACCTCTTTGCTAAGACTCTCCAGAGAGCCGTCCTCAAAACCAACACACATCTTGACATATCTCCCACATTGATCGCAGTGTCTCCAGGAACGGCATTCAGCGAGCCAGGAGCTTTTCTCCCTACACTGTCCATTGAGTTGTCCTCAAAACCAATATACATCGTGCTATATCTCCCACATGGAAAATGCCAGGAGGGAAAAGTGGCGATTAGCTTAGACTTTCTCGGAACTGCTTCAAATCAACTAGATATCTTTGTGCTGTAAATCTCCCAATAGCCAAACGCAAAAGCAGCAAACATCTCGCTGTATGTCCCACATTGAAAGTGCCAAGAGAGTAATATAGAGCTTGCTCTCCCTGTCTTTGAGTACCGTTTTCACTGTCCCGGTTACCTCTTTGCTAACATTCTCTTCAGAGCTGCAGTGAAACCAGGAACCACGTGGAGAAGGCACCCACACTGAAAGTGCCTGCAGGCAACATTGGGGCTTCTTCTCAGTGTCTCTGACATAGGGTTTCACTGTCCCGGGGAAGTCTCTGCTAACACCCTGCAGAGCGCTGTGCCCAATATACAGAAACGTCTTGCGGTATCTCCTACAGGGAAAGTGCCAGGAGGGAATTGTCGACCTTGTTCTCAGTGTCTCTGAGAATTGCTCTGATTCTCCGTGTGACCTCTTTGCTAAGACTCTCCAGAGAGCCGTCCTCAAAACCAACACACATCTTGACATATCTCCCACATTGATCGCAGGGTCTCCAGGAACGGCATTCAGCGAGCCAGGAACTTTTCTCCCTACACTGTCCCTTGAGTTGTCCTCAAAACCAATATACATCGTGCTATATCTCCCACATGGAAAATGCCAGGAGGGAAAAGTGGGGATTAGCTTAGACTTTCTCGGAACTGCTTCAAATCAACTAGATATCTTTGTGCTGTAAATCTCCCAATAGCCAAACGCAAAAGCAGCAAACATCTCGCTGTATGTCCCACATTGAAAGTGCCAAGAGAGTAATATAGAGCTTGCTCTCCCTGTCTTTGAGTACTGTTTTCACTGTCCCAGTTACCTCTTTGCTAACATTCTCTTCAGAGCTGCAGTGAAACCAGGAACCACGTGGAGAAGGCACCCACACTGAAAGTGCCTGCAGGCAACATTGGGGCTTCTTCTCAGTGTCTCTGACATAGGGTTTCACTGTCCCGGGGAAGTCTCTGCTAACACCCTGCAGAGCGCTGTGCCCAATATACAGAAACGTCTTGCGGTATCTCCTACAGGGAAAGTGCCAGGAGGGAATTGTCGACCTTGTTCTCAGTGTCTCTGAGAATTGCTCTGATTCTCCGTGTGACCTCTTTGCTAAGACTCTCCAGAGAGCCGTCCTCAAAACCAACACACATCTTGACATATCTCCCACATTGATCGCAGTGTCTCCAGGAACGGCATTCAGCGAGCCAGGAGCTTTTCTCCCTACACTGTCCCTTGAGTTGTCCTCAAAACCAATATACATCGTGCTATATCTCCCACATGGAAAATGCCAGGAGGGAAAAGTGGGGATTAGCTTAGACTTTCTCGGAACTGCTTCAAATCAACTAGATATCTTTGTGCTGTAAATCTCCCAATAGCCAAACGCAAAAGCAGCGAACATCTCGCTGTATGTCCCACATTGAAAGTGCCAAGAGAGTAATATAGAGCTTGCTCTCCCTGTCTTTGAGTACTGTTTTCACTGTCCTGGTTACCTCTTTGCTAACATTCTCTTCAGAGCTGCAGTGAAACCAGGAACCATGTGGAGAAGGCACCCACACTGAAAGTGCCTGCAGGCAACATTGGGGCTTCTTCTCAGTGTCTCTGACATAGGGTTTCACTGTCCCGGGAAAGTCTCTGCTAACAGCCTGCAGAGCGCTGTGCCCAATATACAGAAACGTCTTGCGGTATCTCCTACAGGGAAAGTGCCAGGAGGGAATTGTCGATCTTGTTCTCAGTGTCTCTGAGAATTGCTCTGATTCTCCGTGTGACCTCTTTGCTAAGACTCTCCAGAGAGCCATCCTCAAAACCAACACACATCTTGACATATCTCCCACATTGATCGCAGTGTCTCCAGGAACGGCATTCAGCGAGCCAGGAGCTTTTCTCCCTACACTGTCCCTTGAGTTGTCCTCAAAACCAATATACATCGTGCTATATCTCCCACATGGAAAATGCCAGGAGGGAAAAGTGGGGATTAGTTTAGACTTTCTCGGAACTGCTTCTAATCAACTAGATATCTTTGTGCTGTAAATCTCCCAATAGCCAAACGCAAAAGCAGCAAACATCTCGCTGTATGTCCCACATTGAAAGTGCCAAGAGAGTAATACAGAGCTTGCTCTCCCTGTCTTTGAGTACCGTTTTCACTGTCCCGGTTACCTCTTTGCTAACATTCTCTTCAGAGCTGCAGTGAAACCAGGAACCACGTGGAGAAGGCACCCACACTGAAAGTGCCTGCAGGCAACATTGGGGCTTCTTCTCAGTGTCTCTGACATAGGGTTTCACTGTCCCGGGAAAGTCTCTGCTAACACCCTGCAGAGCGCTGTGCCCAATATACAGAAACGTCTTGCGGTATCTCCTACAGGGAAAGTGCCAGGAGGGAACTGTCGATCTTGTTCTCAGTGTCTCTGAGAATTGCTCTGATTCTCCGTGTGACCTCTTTGCTAAGACTCTCCAGAGAGCCGTCCTCAAAACCAACACACATCTTGACATATCTCCCACATTGATCGCAGTGTCTCCAGGAACGGCATTCAGCGAGCCAGGAGCTTTTCTCCCTACACTGTCCCTTGAGTTGTCCTCAAAACCAATATACATCGTGCTATATCTCCCACATGGAAAATGCCAGGAGGGAAAAGTGGGGATTAGCTTAGACTTTCTCGGAACTGCTTCAAATCAACTAGATATCTTTGTGCTGTAAATCTCCCAATAGCCAAACGCAAAAGCAGCAAACATCTCGCTGTATGTCCCACATTGAAAGTGCCAAGAGAGTAATATAGAGCTTGCTCTCCCTGTCTTTGAGTACCGTTTTCACTGTCCCGCTTACCTCTTTGCTAACATTCTCTTCAGAGCTGCAGTGAAACCAGGAACCACGTGGAGAAGGCACCCACACTGAAAGTGCCTGCAGGCAACATTGGGGCTTCTTCTCAGTGTCTCTGACATAGGGTTTCACTGTCCCGGGGAAGTCTCTGCTAACACCCTGCAGAGCGCTGTGCCCAATATACAGAAACGTCTTGCGGTATCTCCTACAGGGAAAGTGCCAGGAGGGAATTGTCGATCTTGTTCTCAGTGTCTCTGAGAATTGCTCTGATTCTCCGTGTGACCTCTTTGCTAAGACTCTCCAGAGAGCCGTCCTCAAAACCAACACACATCTTGACATATCTCCCACATTGATCGCAGTGTCTCCAGGAACCGCATTCAGCGAGCCAGGAGCTTTTCTTCCTACACTGTCCCTTGAGTTG
Organism: Larus michahellis; assembly: GCF_964199755.1. Taxonomy (NCBI): domain Eukaryota; kingdom Metazoa; phylum Chordata; class Aves; order Charadriiformes; family Laridae; genus Larus; species Larus michahellis. The sequence goes on from NC_133900.1 coordinate 2,864,938, forward strand.
TCCTCAAAACCAATATACATCGTGCTATATCTCCCACATGGAAAATGCCAGGAGGGAAAAGTGGGGATTAGTTTAGACTTTCTCGGAACTGCTTCTAATCAACTAGATATCTTTGTGCTGTAAATCTCCCAATAGCCAAACGCAAAAGCAGCAAACATCTCGCTGTATGTCCCACATTGAAAGTGCCAAGAGAGTAATATAGAGCTTGCTCTCCCTGTCTTTGAGTACCGTTTTCACTGTCCCGCTTACCTCTTTGCTAACATTCTCTTCAGAGCTGCAGTGAAACCAGGAACCACGTGGAGAAGGCACCCACACTGAAAGTGCCTGCAGGCAACATTGGGCCTTCTTCTCAGTGTCTCTGACATAGGGTTTCACTGTCCCGGGAAAGTCTCTGCTAACACCCTGCAGAGCGCTGTGCCCAATATACAGAAACGTCTTGCGGTATCTCCTACAGGGAAAGTGCCAGGAGGGAATTGTCGATCTTGTTCTCAGTGTCTCTGAGAATTGCTCTGATTCTCCGTGTGACCTCTTTGCTAAGACTCTCCAGAGAGCCGTCCTCAAAACCAACACACATCTTGACATATCTCCCACATTGATCGCAGTGTCTCCAGGAACCGCATTCAGCGAGCCAGGAGCTTTTCTCCCTACACTGTCCATTGAGATGTCCTCAAAACCAATATACATCGTGCTGTATCTCCCACATGGAAAATGCCAGGAGGGAAAAGTGGGGATTAGCTTAGACTTTCTCGGAACTGCTTCAAATCAACTAGATATCTTTGTGCTGTAAATCTCCCAATAGCCAAACGCAAAAGCAGCAAACATCTCGCTGTATGTCCCACATTGAAAGTGCCAAGAGAGTAATATAGAGCTTGCTCTCCCTGTCTTTGAGTACTGTTTTCACTGTCCCGGTTACCTCTTTGCTAACATTCTCTTCAGAGCTGCAGTGAAACCAGGAACCACGTGGAGAAGGCACCCACACTGAAAGTGCCTGCAGGCAACATTGGGGCTTCTTCTCAGTGTCTCTGACATAGGGTTTCACTGTCCCGGGGAAGTCTCTGCTAACACCCTGCAGAGCGCTGTGCCCAATATACAGAAACGTCTTGCGGTATCTCCTACAGGGAAAGTGCCAGGAGGGAATTGTCGATCTTGTTCTCAGTGTCTCTGAGAATTGCTCTGATTCTCCGTGTGACCTCTTTGCTAAGACTCTCCAGAGAGCCGTCCTCAAAACCAACACACATCTTGACATATCTCCCACATTGATCGCAGTGTCTCCAGGAACCGCATTCAGCGAGCCAGGAACTTTTCTCCCTACACTGTCCCTTGAGTTGTCCTCAAAACCAATATACATCGTGCTATATCTCCCACATGGAAAATGCCAGGAGGGAAAAGTGGGGATTAGCTTAGACTTTCTCGGAACTGCTTCAAATCAACTAGATATCTTTGTGCTGTAAATCTCCCAATAGCCAAATGCAAAAGCAGCGAACATCTCGCTGTATGTCCCACATTGAAAGTGCCAAGAGAGTAATATAGAGCTTGCTCTCCCTGTCTTTGAGTACTGTTTTCACTGTCCTGGTTACCTCTTTGCTAACATTCTCTTCAGAGCTGCAGTGAAACCAGGAACCATGTGGAGAAGGCACCCACACTGAAAGTGCCTGCAGGCAACATTGGGGCTTCTTCTCAGTGTCTCTGACATAGGGTTTCACTGTCCCGGGAAAGTCTCTGCTAACACTCTGCAGAGCGCTGTGCCCAATATACAGAAACGTCTTGCGGTATCTCCTACAGGGAAAGTGCCAGGAGGGAATTGTCGATCTTGTTCTCAGTGTCTCTGAGAATTGCTCTGATTCTCCGTGTGACCTCTTTGCTAAGACTCTCCAGAGAGCCATCCTCAAAACCAACACACATCTTGACATATCTCCCACATTGATCGCAGTGTCTCCAGGAACGGCATTCAGCGAGCCAGGAGCTTTTCTCCCTACACTGTCCCTTGAGTTGTCCTCAAAACCAATATACATCGTGCTATATCTCCCACATGGAAAATGCCAGGAGGGAAAAGTGGGGATTAGCTTAGACTTTCTCGGAACTGCTTCAAATCAACCAGATATCTTTGTGCTGTAAATCTCCCAATAGCCAAACGCAAAAGCAGCAAACATCTCGCTGTATGTCCCACATTGAAAGTGCCAAGAGAGTAATATAGAGCTTGCTCTCCCTGTCTTTGAGTACCGTTTTCACTGTCCCGGTTACCTCTTTGCTAACATTCTCTTCAGAGCTGCAGTGAAACCAGGAACCACGTGGAGAAGGCACCCACACTGAAAGTGCCTGCAGGCAACATTGGGCCTTCTTCTCAGTGTCTCTGACATAGGGTTTCACTGTCCCGGGAAAGTCTCTGCTAACACCCTGCAGAGCGCTGTGCCCAATATACAGAAACGTCTTGCGGTATCTCCTACAGGGAAAGTGCCAGGAGGGAATTGTCGATCTTGTTCTCAGTGTCTCTGAGAATTGCTCTGATTCTCCGTGTGACCTCTTTGCTAAGACTCTCCAGAGAGCCGTCCTCAAAACCAACACACATCTTGACATATCTCCCACATTGATCGCAGTGTCTCCAGGAACCGCATTCAGCGAGCCAGGAGCTTTTCTCCCTACACTGTCCCTTGAGTTGTCCTCAAAACCAATATACATCGTGCTATATCTCCCACATGGAAAATGCCAGGAGGGAAAAGTGGGGATTAGTTTAGACTTTCTCGGAACTGCTTCTAATCAACTAGATATCTTTGTGCTGTAAATCTCCCAATAGCCAAACGCAAAAGCAGCAAACATCTCGCTGTATGTCCCACATTGAAAGTGCCAAGAGAGTAATATAGAGCTTGCTCTCCCTGTCTTTGAGTACCGTTTTCACTGTCCCGCTTACCTCTTTGCTAACATTCTCTTCAGAGCTGCAGTGAAACCAGGAACCACGTGGAGAAGGCACCCACACTGAAAGTGCCTGCAGGCAACATTGGGCCTTCTTCTCAGTGTCTCTGACATAGGGTTTCACTGTCCCGGGAAAGTCTCTGCTAACACCCTGCAGAGCGCTGTGCCCAATATACAGAAACGTCTTGCGGTATCTCCTACAGGGAAAGTGCCAGGAGGGAATTGTCGATCTTGTTCTCAGTGTCTCTGAGAATTGCTCTGATTCTCCGTGTGACCTCTTTGCTAAGACTCTCCAGAGAGCCGTCCTCAAAACCAACACACATCTTGACATATCTCCCACATTGATCGCAGTGTCTCCAGGAACCGCATTCAGCGAGCCAGGAGCTTTTCTCCCTACACTGTCCCTTGAGTTGTCCTCAAAACCAATATACATCGTGCTATATCTCCCACATGGAAAGTGCCAGGAGGGAAAAGTGGGGATTAGCTTAGACTTTCTCGGAACTGCTTCAAATCAACTAGATATCTTTGTGCTGTAAATCTCCCAATAGCCAAACGCAAAAGCAGCGAACATCTCGCTGTATGTCCCACATTGAAAGTGCCAAGAGAGTAATATAGAGCTTGCTCTCCCTGTCTTTGAGTACTGTTTTCACTGTCCTGGTTACCTCTTTGCTAACATTCTCTTCAGAGCTGCAGTGAAACCAGGAACCATGTGGAGAAGGCACCCACACTGAAAGTGCCTGCAGGCAACATTGGGGCTTCTTCTCAGTGTCTCTGACATAGGGTTTCACTGTCCCGGGAAAGTCTCTGCTAACACTCTGCAGAGCGCTGTGCCCAATATACAGAAACGTCTTGCGGTATCTCCTACAGGGAAAGTGCCAGGAGGGAATTGTCGATCTTGTTCTCAGTGTCTCTGAGAATTGCTCTGATTCTCCGTGTGACCTCTTTGCTAAGACTCTCCAGAGAGCCATCCTCAAAACCAACACACATCTTGACATATCTCCCACATTGATCGCAGTGTCTCCAGGAACCGCATTCAGCGAGCCAGGAGCTTTTCTCCCTACACTGTCCCTTGAGTTGTCCTCAAAACCAATATACATCGTGCTATATCTCCCACATGGAAAATGCCAGGAGGGAAAAGTGGGGATTAGTTTAGACTTTCTCGGAACTGCTTCAAATCAACCAGATATCTTTGTGCTGTAAATCTCCCAATAGCCAAACGCAAAAGCAGCAAACATCTCGCTGTATGTCCCACATTGAAAGTGCCAAGAGAGTAATATAGAGCTTGCTCTCCCTGTCTTTGAGTACCGTTTTCACTGTCCCGGTTACCTCTTTGCTAACATTCTCTTCAGAGCTGCAGTGAAACCAGGAACCACGTGGAGAAGGCACCCACACTGAAAGTGCCTGCAGGCAACATTGGGCCTTCTTCTCAGTGTCTCTGACATAGGGTTTCACTGTCCCGGGAAAGTCTCTGCTAACACCCTGCAGAGCGCTGTGCCCAATATACAGAAACGTCTTGCGGTATCTCCTACAGGGAAAGTGCCAAGAGGGAATTGTCGATCTTGTTCTCAGTGTCTCTGAGAATTGCTCTGATTCTCCGTGTGACCTCTTTGCTAAGACTCTCCAGAGAGCCGTCCTCAAAACCAACACACATCTTGACATATCTCCCACATTGATCGCAGTGTCTCCAGGAACCGCATTCAGCGAGCCAGGAGCTTTTCTCCCTACACTGTCCCTTGAGTTGTCCTCAAAACCAATATACATCGTGCTATATCTCCCACATGGAAAGTGCCAGGAGGGAAAAGTGGGGATTAGCTTAGACTTTCTCGGAACTGCTTCAAATCAACTAGATATCTTTGTGCTGTAAATCTCCCAATAGCCAAACGCAAAAGCAGCAAACATCTCGCTGTATGTCCCACATTGAAAGTGCCAAGAGAGTAATATAGAGCTTGCTCTCCCTGTCTTTGAGTACTGTTTTCACTGTCCTGGTTACCTCTTTGCTAACATTCTCTTCAGAGCTGCAGTGAAACCAGGAACCATGTGGAGAAGGCACCCACACTGAAAGTGCCTGCAGGCAACATTGGGGCTTCTTCTCAGTGTCTCTGACATAGGGTTTCACTGTCCCGGGAAAGTCTCTGCTAACACTCTGCAGAGCGCTGTGCCCAATATACAGAAACGTCTTGCGGTATCTCCTACAGGGAAAGTGCCAGGAGGGAATTGTCGATCTTGTTCTCAGTGTCTCTGAGAATTGCTCTGATTCTCCGTGTGACCTCTTTGCTAAGACTCTCCAGAGAGCCGTCCTCAAAACCAACACACATCTTGACATATCTCCCACATTGATCGCAGTGTCTCCAGGAACCGCATTCAGCGAGCCAGGAGCTTTTCTCCCTACACTGTCCCTTGAGTTGTCCTCAAAACCAATATACATCGTGCTATATCTCCCACATGGAAAATGCCAGGAGGGAAAAGTGGGGATTAGTTTAGACTTTCTCGGAACTGCTTCAAATCAACCAGATATCTTTGTGCTGTAAATCTCCCAATAGCCAAACGCAAAAGCAGCAAACATCTCGCTGTATGTCCCACATTGAAAGTGCCAAGAGAGTAATATAGAGCTTGCTCTCCCTGTCTTTGAGTACTGTTTTCACTGTCCCGGTTACCTCTTTGCTAACATTCTCTTCAGAGCTGCAGTGAAACCAGGAACCACGTGGAGAAGGCACCCACACTGAAAGTGCCTGCAGGCAACATTGGGCCTTCTTCTCAGTGTCTCTGACATAGGGTTTCACTGTCCCGGGAAAGTCTCTGCTAACACCCTGCAGAGCGCTGTGCCCAATATACAGAAACGTCTTGCGGTATCTCCTACAGGGAAAGTGCCAAGAGGGAATTGTCGATCTTGTTCTCAGTGTCTCTGAGAATTGCTCTGATTCTCCGTGTGACCTCTTTGCTAAGACTCTCCAGAGAGCCGTCCTCAAAACCAACACACATCTTGACATATCTCCCACATTGATCGCAGTGTCTCCAGGAACCGCATTCAGCGAGCCAGGAGCTTTTCTCCCTACACTGTCCCTTGAGTTGTCCTCAAAACCAATATACATCGTGCTATATCTCCCACATGGAAAATGCCAGGAGGGAAAAGTGGGGATTAGTTTAGACTTTCTCGGAACTGCTTCTAATCAACTAGATATCTTTGTGCTGTAAATCTCCCAATAGCCAAACGCAAAAGCAGCAAACATCTCGCTGTATGTCCCACATTGAAAGTGCCAAGAGAGTAATATAGAGCTTGCTCTCCCTGTCTTTGAGTACCGTTTTCACTGTCCCGCTTACCTCTTTGCTAACATTCTCTTCAGAGCTGCAGTGAAACCAGGAACCACGTGGAGAAGGCACCCACACTGAAAGTGCCTGCAGGCAACATTGGGCCTTCTTCTCAGTGTCTCTGACATAGGGTTTCACTGTCCCGGGAAAGTCTCTGCTAACACCCTGCAGAGCGCTGTGCCCAATATACAGAAACGTCTTGCGGTATCTCCTACAGGGAAAGTGCCAGGAGGGAATTGTCGATCTTGTTCTCAGTGTCTCTGAGAATTGCTCTGATTCTCCGTGTGACCTCTTTGCTAAGACTCTCCAGAGAGCCGTCCTCAAAACCAACACACATCTTGACATATCTCCCACATTGATCGCAGTGTCTCCAGGAACCGCATTCAGCGAGCCAGGAGCTTTTCTCCCTACACTGTCCCTTGAGTTGTCCTCAAAACCAATATACATCGTGCTATATCTCCCACATGGAAAGTGCCAGGAGGGAAAAGTGGGGATTAGCTTAGACTTTCTCGGAACTGCTTCAAATCAACTAGATATCTTTGTGCTGTAAATCTCCCAATAGCCAAACGCAAAAGCAGCGAACATCTCGCTGTATGTCCCACATTGAAAGTGCCAAGAGAGTAATATAGAGCTTGCTCTCCCTGTCTTTGAGTACTGTTTTCACTGTCCCGGTTACCTCTTTGCTAACATTCTCTTCAGAGCTGCAGTGAAACCAGGAACCACGTGGAGAAGGCACCCACACTGAAAGTGCCTGCAGGCAACATTGGGGCTTCTTCTCAGTGTCTCTGACATAGGGTTTCACTGTCCCGGGAAAGTCTCTGCTAACACCCTGCAGAGCACTGTGCCCAATATACAGAAACGTCTTGCGGTATCTCCCACAGGGAAAGTGCCAGGAGGGAATTGTCGATCTTGTTCTCAGTGTCTCTGAGAATTGCTCTGATTCTCCGTGTGACCTCTTTGCTAAGACTCTCCAGAGAGCCGTCCTCAAAAACAACACACATCTTGACATATCTCCCACATTGATCGCAATGTCTCCAGGAACGGCATTCAGCGAGCCAGGAGCTTTTCTCCCTACACTGTCCGTTGAGTTGTCCTCAAAACCAATATACATCGTGCTATATCTCCCACATGGAAAGTGCCAGGAGGGAAAAGTGGGGATTAGCTTAGACTTTCTCGGAACTGCTTCAAATCAACTAGATATCTTTGTGCTGTAAATCTCCCAATAGCCAAACGCAAAAGCAGCAAACATCTCGCTGTATGTCCCACATTGAAAGTGCCAAGAGAGTAATATAGAGCTTGCTCTCCCTGTCTTTGAGTACTGTTTTCACTGTCCCGGTTACCTCTTTGCTAACATTCTCTTCAGAGCTGCAGTGAAACCAGGAACCACGTGGAGAAGGCACCCACACTGAAAGTGCCTGCAGGCAACATTGGGGCTTCTTCTCAGTGTCTCTGACATAGGGTTTCACTGTCCCGGGAAAGTCTCTGCTAACACCCTGCAGAGCGCTGTGCCCAATATACAGAAACGTCTTGCGGTATCTCCTACAGGGAAAGTGCCAGGAGGGAATTGTCGATCTTGTTCTCAGTGTCTCTGAGAATTGCTCTGATTCTCCGTGTGACCTCTTTGCTAAGACTCTCCAGAGAGCCGTCCTCAAAACCAACACACATCTTGACATATCTCCCACATTGATCGCAGTGTCTCCAGGAACCGCATTCAGCGAGCCAGGAGCTTTTCTCCCTACACTGTCCCTTGAGTTGTCCTCAAAACCAATATACATCGTGCTATATCTCCCACATGGAAAATGCCAGGAGGGAAAAGTGGGGATTAGTTTAGACTTTCTCGGAACTGCTTCAAATCAACTAGATATCTTTGTGCTGTAAATCTCCCAATAGCCAAACGCAAAAGCAGCAAACATCTCGCTGTATGTCCCACATTGAAAGTGCCAAGAGAGTAATATAGAGCTTGCTCTCCCTGTCTTTGAGTACTGTTTTCACTGTCCCGGTTACCTCTTTGCTAACATTCTCTTCAGAGCTGCAGTGAAACCAGGAACCACGTGGAGAAGGCACCCACACTGAAAGTGCCTGCAGGCAACATTGGGGCTTCTTCTCAGTGTCTCTGACATAGGGTTTCACTGTCCCGGGAAAGTCTCTGCTAACACCCTGCAGAGCGCTGTGCCCAATATACAGAAACGTCTTGCGGTATCTCCTACAGGGAAAGTGCCAGGAGGGAATTGTCGATCTTGTTCTCAGTGTCTCTGAGAATTGCTCTGATTCTCCGTGTGACCTCTTTGCTAAGACTCTCCAGAGAGCCGTCCTCAAAACCAACACACATCTTGACATATCTCCCACATTGATCGCAGTGTCTCCAGGAACCGCATTCAGCGAGCCAGGAGCTTTTCTCCCTACACTGTCCCTTGAGTTGTCCTCAAAACCAATATACATCGTGCTATATCTCCCACATGGAAAATGCCAGGAGGGAAAAGTGGGGATTAGTTTAGACTTTCTCGGAACTGCTTCAAATCAACTAGATATCTTTGTGCTGTAAATCTCCCAATAGCCAAACGCAAAAGCAGCAAACATCTCGCTGTATGTCCCACATTGAAAGTGCCAAGAGAGTAATATAGAGCTTGCTCTCCCTGTCTTTGAGTACTGTTTTCACTGTCCCGGTTACCTCTTTGCTAACATTCTCTTCAGAGCTGCAGTGAAACCAGGAACCACGTGGAGAAGGCACCCACACTGAAAGTGCCTGCAGGCAACATTGGGGCTTCTTCTCAGTGTCTCTGACATAGGGTTTCACTGTCCCGGGAAAGTCTCTGCTAACACCCTGCAGAGCGCTGTGCCCAATATACAGAAACGTCTTGCGGTATCTCCTACAGGGAAAGTGCCAGGAGGGAATTGTCGATCTTGTTCTCAGTGTCTCTGAGAATTGCTCTGATTCTCCGTGTGACCTCTTTGCTAAGACTCTCCAGAGAGCCGTCCTCAAAACCAACACACATCTTGACATATCTCCCACATTGATCGCAGTGTCTCCAGGAACGGCATTCAGCGAGCCAGGAGCTTTTCTCCCTACACTGTCCCTTGAGTTGTCCTCAAAACCAATATACATCGTGCTATATCTCCCACATGGAAAATGCCAGGAGGGAAAAGTGGGGATTAGTTTAGACTTTCTCGGAACTGCTTCAAATCAACTAGATATCTTTGTGCTGTAAATCTCCCAATAGCCAAACGCAAAAGCAGCGAACATCTCGCTGTATGTCCCACATTGAAAGTGCCAAGAGAGTAATATAGAGCTTGCTCTCCCTGTCTTTGAGTACTGTTTTCACTGTCCCGGTTACCTCTTTGCTAACATTCTCTTCAGAGCTGCAGTGAAACCAGGAACCACGTGGAGAAGGCACCCACACTGAAAGTGCCTGCAGGCAACATTGGGGCTTCTTCTCAGTGTCTCTGACATAGGGTTTCACTGTCCCGGGAAAGTCTCTGCTAACACCCTGCAGAGCGCTGTGCCCAATATACAGAAACGTCTTGCGGTATCTCCTACAGGGAAAGTGCCAGGAGGGAATTGTCGATCTTGTTCTCAGTGTCTCTGAGAATTGCTCTGATTCTCCGTGTGACCTCTTTGCTAAGACTCTCCAGAGAGCCGTCCTCAAAACCAACACACATCTTGACATATCTCCCACATTGATCGCAGTGTCTCCAGGAACCGCATTCAGCGAGCCAGGAACTTTTCTCCCTACACTGTCCCTTGAGTTGTCCTCAAAACCAATATACATCGTGCTATATCTCCCACATGGAAAGTGCCAGGAGGGAAAAGTGGGGATTAGCTTAGACTTTCTCGGAACTGCTTCAAATCAACTAGATATCTTTGTGCTGTAAATCTCCCAATAGCCAAACGCAAAAGCAGCAAACATCTCGCTGTATGTCCCACATTGAAAGTGCCAAGAGAGTAATATAGAGCTTGCTCTCCCTGTCTTTGAGTACTGTTTTCACTGTCCCGGTTACCTCTTTGCTAACATTCTCTTCAGAGCTGCAGTGAAACCAGGAACCACGTGGAGAAGGCACCCACACTGAAAGTGCCTGCAGGCAACATTGGGCCTTCTTCTCTGTGTCTCTGACATAGGGTTTCACTGTCCCGGGAAAGTCTCTGCTAACACCCTGCAGAGCGCTGTGCCCAATATACAGAAACGTCTTGTGGTATCTCCTACAGGGAAAGTGCCAGGAGGGAATTGTCGATCTTGTTCTCAGTGTCTCTGAGAATTGCTCTGATTCTCCGTGTGACCTCTTTGCTAAGACTCTCCAGAGAGCCGTCCTCAAAACCAACACACATCTTGACATATCTCCCACATTGATCGCAGTGTCTCCAGGAACGGCATTCAGCGAGCCAGGAGCTTTTCTCCCTACACTGTCCCTTGAGTTGTCCTCAAAACCAATATACATCGTGCTATATCTCCCACATGGAAAGTGCCAGGAGGGAAAAGTGGGGATTAGCTTAGACTTTCTCGGAACTGCTTCAAATCAACTAGATATCTTTGTGCTGTAAATCTCCCAATAGCCAAACGCAAAAGCAGCAAACATCTCGCTGTATGTCCCACATTGAAAGTGCCAAGAGAGTAATATAGAGCTTGCTCTCCCTGTCTTTGAGTACTGTTTTCACTGTCCCAGTTACCTCTTTGCTAACATTCTCTTCAGAGCTGCAGTGAAACCAGGAACCACGTGGAGAAGGCACCCACACTGAAAGTGCCTGCAGGCAACATTGGGCCTTCTTCTCAGTGTCTCTGACATAGGGTTTCACTGTCCCGGGAAAGTCTCTGCTAACACCCTGCAGAGCGCTGTGCCCAATATACAGAAACGTCTTGCGGTATCTCCTACAGGGAAAGTGCCAGGAGGGAATTGTCGATCTTGTTCTCAGTGTCTCTGAGAATTGCTCTGATTCTCCGTGTGACCTCTTTGCTAAGACTCTCCAGAGAGCCATCCTCAAAACCAACACACATCTTGACATATCTCCCACATTGATCGCAGTGTCTCCAGGAACCGCATTCAGCGAGCCAGGAGCTTTTCTCCCTACACTGTCCCTTGAGTTGTCCTCAAAACCAATATACATCGTGCTATATCTCCCACATGGAAAATGCCAGGAGGGAAAAGTGGGGATTAGTTTAGACTTTCTCGGAACTGCTTCTAATCAACTAGATATCTTTGTGCTGTAAATCTCCCAATAGCCAAACGCAAAAGCAGCAAACATCTCGCTGTATGTCCCACATTGAAAGTGCCAAGAGAGTAATATAGAGCTTGCTCTCCCTGTCTTTGAGTACCGTTTTCACTGTCCCGGTTACCTCTTTGCTAACATTCTCTTCAGAGCTGCAGTGAAACCAGGAACCACGTGGAGAAGGCACCCACACTGAAAGTGCCTGCAGGCAACATTGGGCCTTCTTCTCAGTGTCTCTGACATAGGGTTTCACTGTCCCGGGAAAGTCTCTGCTAACACCCTGCAGAGCGCTGTGCCCAATATACAGAAACGTCTTGCGGTATCTCCTACAGGGAAAGTGCCAGGAGGGAACTGTCGATCTTGTTCTCAGTGTCTCTGAGAATTGCTCTGATTCTCCGTGTGACCTCTTTGCTAAGACTCTCCAGAGAGCCGTCCTCAAAACCAACACACATCTTGACATATCTCCCACATTGATCGCAGTGTCTCCAGGAACGGCATTCAGTGAGCCAGGAGCTTTCCTCCCTACACTGTCCCTTGAGTTGTCCTCAAAACCAATATACATCGTGCTATATCTCCCACATGGAAAATGCCAGGAGGGAAAAGTGGGGATTAGCTTAGACTTTCTCGGAACTGCTTCAAATCAACTAGATATCTTTGTGCTGTAAATCTCCCAATAGCCAAACGCAAAAGCAGCAAACATCTCGCTGTATGTCCCACATTGAAAGTGCCAAGAGAGTAATATAGAGCTTGCTCTCCCTGTCTTTGAGTACTGTTTTCACTGTCCCGCTTACCTCTTTGCTAACATTCTCTTCAGAGCTGCAGTGAAACCAGGAACCACGTGGAGAAGGCACCCACACTGAAAGTGCCTGCAGGCAACATTGGGGCTTCTTCTCAGTGTCTCTGACATAGGGTTTCACTGTCCCGGGGAAGTCTCTGCTAACACCCTGCAGAGCGCTGTGCCCAATATACAGAAACGTCTTGCGGTATCTCCTACAGGGAAAGTGCCAGGAGGGAATTGTCGATCTTGTTCTCAGTGTCTCTGAGAATTGCTCTGATTCTCCGTGTGACCTCTTTGCTAAGACTCTCCAGAGAGCCGTCCTCAAAACCAACACACATCTTGACATATCTCCCACATTGATCGCAGTGTCTCCAGGAACCGCATTCAGCGAGCCAGGAGCTTTTCTCCCTACACTGTCCCTTGAGTTGTCCTCAAAACCAATATACATCGTGCTATATCTCCCACATGGAAAATGCCAGGAGGGAAAAGTGGGGATTAGTTTAGACTTTCTCGGAACTGCTTCTAATCAACTAGATATCTTTGTGCTGTAAATCTCCCAATAGCCAAACGCAAAAGCAGCAAACATCTCGCTGTATGTCCCACATTGAAAGTGCCAAGAGAGTAATATAGAGCTTGCTCTCCCTGTCTTTGAGTACTGTTTTCACTGTCCCGGTTACCTCTTTGCTAACATTCTCTTCAGAGCTGCAGTGAAACCAGGAACCACGTGGAGAAGGCACCCACACTGAAAGTGCCTGCAGGCAACATTGGGGCTTCTTCTCAGTGTCTCTGACATAGGGTTTCACTGTCCCGGGAAAGTCTCTGCTAACACCCTGCAGAGCGCTGTGCCCAATATACAGAAACGTCTTGCGGTATCTCCTACAGGGAAAGTGCCAGGAGGGAATTGTCGATCTTGTTCTCAGTGTCTCTGAGAATTGCTCTGATTCTCCGTGTGACCTCTTTGCTAAGACTCTCCAGAGAGCCGTCCTCAAAACCAACACACATCTTGACATATCTCCCACATTGATCGCAGTGTCTCCAGGAACCGCATTCAGCGAGCCAGGAGCTTTTCTCCCTACACTGTCCCTTGAGTTGTCCTCAAAACCAATATACATCGTGCTATATCTCCCACATGGAAAATGCCAGGAGGGAAAAGTGGGGATTAGTTTAGACTTTCTCGGAACTGCTTCTAATCAACTAGATATCTTTGTGCTGTAAATCTCCCAATAGCCAAACGCAAAAGCAGCAAACATCTCGCTGTATGTCCCACATTGAAAGTGCCAAGAGAGTAATATAGAGCTTGCTCTCCCTGTCTTTGAGTACCGTTTTCACTGTCCCGGTTACCTCTTTGCTAACATTCTCTTCAGAGCTGCAGTGAAACCAGGAACCACGTGGAGAAGGCACCCACACTGAAAGTGCCTGCAGGCAACATTGGGCCTTCTTCTCAGTGTCTCTGACATAGGGTTTCACTGTCCCGGGAAAGTCTCTGCTAACACCCTGCAGAGCGCTGTGCCCAATATACAGAAACGTCTTGCGGTATCTCCTACAGGGAAAGTGCCAGGAGGGAACTGTCGATCTTGTTCTCAGTGTCTCTGAGAATTGCTCTGATTCTCCGTGTGACCTCTTTGCTAAGACTCTCCAGAGAGCCGTCCTCAAAACCAACACACATCTTGACATATCTCCCACATTGATCGCAGTGTCTCCAGGAACGGCATTCAGCGAGCCAGGAGCTTTTCTCCCTACACTGTCCCTTGAGTTGTCCTCAAAACCAATATACATCGTGCTATATCTCCCACATGGAAAATGCCAGGAGGGAAAAGTGGGGATTAGCTTAGACTTTCTCGGAACTGCTTCAAATCAACTAGATATCTTTGTGCTGTAAATCTCCCAATAGCCAAACGCAAAAGCAGCAAACATCTCGCTGTATGTCCCACATTGAAAGTGCCAAGAGAGTAATATAGAGCTTGCTCTCCCTGTCTTTGAGTACTGTTTTCACTGTCCCGCTTACCTCTTTGCTAACATTCTCTTCAGAGCTGCAGTGAAACCAGGAACCACGTGGAGAAGGCACCCACACTGAAAGTGCCTGCAGGCAACATTGGGGCTTCTTCTCAGTGTCTCTGACATAGGGTTTCACTGTCCCGGGGAAGTCTCTGCTAACACCCTGCAGAGCGCTGTGCCCAATATACAGAAACGTCTTGCGGTATCTCCTACAGGGAAAGTGCCAGGAGGGAATTGTCGATCTTGTTCTCAGTGTCTCTGAGAATTGCTCTGATTCTCCGTGTGACCTCTTTGCTAAGACTCTCCAGAGAGCCGTCCTCAAAACCAACACACATCTTGACATATCTCCCACATTGATCGCAGTGTCTCCAGGAACGGCATTCAGCGAGCCAGGAGCTTTTCTCCCTACACTGTCCCTTGAGTTGTCCTCAAAACCAATATACATCGTGCTATATCTCCCACATGGAAAATGCCAGGAGGGAAAAGTGGGGATTAGTTTAGACTTTCTCGGAACTGCTTCTAATCAACTAGATATCTTTGTGCTGTAAATCTCCCAATAGCCAAATGCAAAAGCAGCAAACATCTCACTGTATGTCCCACATTGAAAGTGCCAAGAGAGTAATATAGAGCTTGCTCTCCCTGTCTTTGAGTACCGTTTTCACTGTCCCGCTTACCTCTTTGCTAACATTCTCTTCAGAGCTGCAGTGAAACCAGGAACCACGTGGAGAAGGCACCCACACTGAAAGTGCCTGCAGGCAACATTGGGGCTTCTTCTCAGTGTCTCTGACATAGGGTTTCACTGTCCCGGGAAAGTCTCTGCTAACACCCTGCAGAGCGCTGTGCCCAATATACAGAAACGTCTTGCGGTATCTCCTACAGGGAAAGTGCCAGGAGGGAATTGTCGATCTTGTTCTCAGTGTCTCTGAGAATTGCTCTGATTCTCTGTGTGACCTCTTTGCTAAGACTCTCCAGAGAGCCGTCCTCAAAACCAACACACATCTTGACATATCTCCCACATTGATCGCAGTGTCTCCAGGAACCGCATTCAGCGAGCCAGGAGCTTTTCTCCCTACACTGTCCCTTGAGTTGTCCTCAAAACCAATATACATCGTGCTATATCTCCCACATGGAAAGTGCCAGGAGGGAAAAGTGGGGATTAGCTTAGACTTTCTCGGAACTGCTTCAAATCAACTAGATATCTTTGTGCTGTAAATCTCCCAATAGCCAAATGCAAAAGCAGCGAACATCTCGCTGTATGTCCCACATTGAAAGTGCCAAGAGAGTAATATAGAGCTTGCTCTCCCTGTCTTTGAGTACTGTTTTCACTGTCCAGGTTACCTCTTTGCTAACATTCTCTTCAGAGCTGCAGTGAAACCAGGAACCATGTGGAGAAGGCACCCACACTGAAAGTGCCTGCAGGCAACATTGGGGCTTCTTCTCAGTGTCTCTGACATAGGGTTTCACTGTCCCGGGAAAGTCTCTGCTAACACCCTGCAGAGCGCTGTGCCCAATATACAGAAACGTCTTGCGGTATCTCCTACAGGGAAAGTGCCAGGAGGGAATTGTCGATCTTGTTCTCAGTGTCTATGAGAATTGCTCTGATTCTCCGTGTGACCTCTTTGCTAAGACTCTCCAGAGAGCCATCCTCAAAACCAACACACATCTTGACATATCTCCCACATTAATCGCAGTGTCTCCAGGAACCGCATTCAGCGAGCCAGGAGCTTTTCTCCCTACACTGTCCCTTGAGTTGTCCTCAAAACCAATATACATCGTGCTATATCTCCCACATGGAAAATGCCAGGAGGGAAAAGTGGGGATTAGTTTAGACTTTCTCGGAACTGCTTCTAATCAACTAGATATCTTTGTGCTGTAAATCTCCCAATAGCCAAACGCAAAAGCAGCAAACATCTCGCTGTATGTCCCACATTGAAAGTGCCAAGAGAGTAATATAGAGCTTGCTCTCCCTGTCTTTGAGTACCGTTTTCACTGTCCTGGTTACCTCTTTGCTAACATTCTCTTCAGAGCTGCAGTGAAACCAGGAACCACGTGGAGAAGGCACCCACACTGAAAGTGCCTGCAGGCAACATTGGGCCTTCTTCTCAGTGTCTCTGACATAGGGTTTCACTGTCCCGGGAAAGTCTCTGCTAACACCCTGCAGAGCGCTGTGCCCAATATACAGAAACGTCTTGCGGTATCTCCTACAGGGAAAGTGCCAGGAGGGAACTGTCGATCTTGTTCTCAGTGTCTCTGAGAATTGCTCTGATTCTCCGTGTGACCTCTTTGCTAAGACTCTCCAGAGAGCCGTCCTCAAAACCAACACACATCTTGACATATCTCCCACATTGATCGCAGTGTCTCCAGGAACGGCATTCAGCGAGCCAGGAGCTTTTCTCCCTACACTGTCCCTTGAGTTGTCCTCAAAACCAATATACATCGTGCTATATCTCCCACATGGAAAATGCCAGGAGGGAAAAGTGGGGATTAGCTTAGACTTTCTCGGAACTGCTTCAAATCAACTAGATATCTTTGTGCTGTAAATCTCCCAATAGCCAAACGCAAAAGCAGCAAACATCTCGCTGTATGTCCCACATTGAAAGTGCCAAGAGAGTAATATAGAGCTTGCTCTCCCTGTCTTTGAGTACTGTTTTCACTGTCCTGGTTACCTCTTTGCTAACATTCTCTTCAGAGCTGCAGTGAAACCAGGAACCATGTGGAGAAGGCACCCACACTGAAAGTGCCTGCAGGCAACATTGGGGCTTCTTCTCAGTGTCTCTGACATAGGGTTTCACTGTCCCGGGAAAGTCTCTGCTAACACCCTGCAGAGCGCTGTGCCCAATATACAGAAACGTCTTGCGGTATCTCCTACAGGGAAAGTGCCAGGAGGGAATTGTCGATCTTGTTCTCAGTGTCTCTGAGAATTGCTCTGATTCTCCGTGTGACCTCTTTGCTAAGACTCTCCAGAGAGCCATCCTCAAAACCAACACACATCTTGACATATCTCCCACATTGATCGCAGTGTCTCCAGGAACCGCATTCAGCGAGCCAGGAGCTTTTCTCCCTACACTGTCCCTTGAGTTGTCCTCAAAACCAATATACATCGTGCTATATCTCCCACATGGAAAATGCCAGGAGGGAAAAGTGGGGATTAGTTTAGACTTTCTCGGAACTGCTTCTAATCAACTAGATATCTTTGTGCTGTAAATCTCCCAATAGCCAAACGCAAAAGCAGCAAACATCTCGCTGTATGTCCCACATTGAAAGTGCCAAGAGAGTAATATAGAGCTTGCTCTCCCTGTCTTTGAGTACCGTTTTCACTGTCCTGGTTACCTCTTTGCTAACATTCTCTTCAGAGCTGCAGTGAAACCAGGAACCACGTGGAGAAGGCACCCACACTGAAAGTGCCTGCAGGCAACATTGGGCCTTCTTCTCAGTGTCTCTGACATAGGGTTTCACTGTCCCGGGAAAGTCTCTGCTAACACCCTGCAGAGCGCTGTGCCCAATATACAGAAACGTCTTGCGGTATCTCCTACAGGGAAAGTGCCAGGAGGGAACTGTCGATCTTGTTCTCAGTGTCTCTGAGAATTGCTCTGATTCTCCGTGTGACCTCTTTGCTAAGACTCTCCAGAGAGCCGTCCTCAAAACCAACACACATCTTGACATATCTCCCACATTGATCGCAGTGTCTCCAGGAACGGCATTCAGCGAGCCAGGAGCTTTTCTCCCTACACTGTCCCTTGAGTTGTCCTCAAAACCAATATACATCGTGCTATATCTCCCACATGGAAAATGCCAGGAGGGAAAAGTGGGGATTAGTTTAGACTTTCTCGGAACTGCTTCTAATCAACTAGATATCTTTGTGCTGTAAATCTCCCAATAGCCAAATGCAAAAGCAGCAAACATCTCACTGTATGTCCCACATTGAAAGTGCCAAGAGAGTAATATAGAGCTTGCTCTCCCTGTCTTTGAGTACCGTTTTCACTGTCCCGCTTACCTCTTTGCTAACATTCTCTTCAGAGCTGCAGTGAAACCAGGAACCACGTGGAGAAGGCACCCACACTGAAAGTGCCTGCAGGCAACATTGGGGCTTCTTCTCAGTGTCTCTGACATAGGGTTTCACTGTCCCGGGAAAGTCTCTGCTAACACCCTGCAGAGCGCTGTGCCCAATATACAGAAACGTCTTGCGGTATCTCCTACAGGGAAAGTGCCAGGAGGGAATTGTCGATCTTGTTCTCAGTGTCTCTGAGAATTGCTCTGATTCTCCGTGTGACCTCTTTGCTAAGACTCTCCAGAGAGCCGTCCTCAAAACCAACACACATCTTGACATATCTCCCACATTGATCGCAGGGTCTCCAGGAACCGCATTCAGCGAGCCAGGAACTTTTCTCCCTACACTGTCCCTTGAGTTGTCCTCAAAACTAATATACATCGTGCTATATCTCCCACATGGAAAATGCCAGGAGGGAAAAGTGGGGATTAGCTTAGACTTTCTCGGAACTGCTTCAAATCAACTAGATATCTTTGTGCTGTAAATCTCCCAATAGCCAAACGCAAAAGCAGCAAACATCTCGCTGTATGTCCCACATTGAAAGTGCCAAGAGAGTAATATAGAGCTTGCTCTCCCTGTCTTTGAGTACTGTTTTCACTGTCCCGGTTACCTCTTTGCTAACATTCTCTTCAGAGCTGCAGTGAAACCAGGAACCACGTGGAGAAGGCACCCACACTGAAAGTGCCTGCAGGCAACATTGGGGCTTCTTCTCTGTGTCTCTGACATAGGGTTTCACTGTCCCGGGAAAGTCTCTGCTAACACCCTGCAGAGCGCTGTGCCCAATATACAGAAACGTCTTGTGGTATCTCCTACAGGGAAAGTGCCAGGAGGGAATTGTCGATCTTGTTCTCAGTGTCTCTGAGAATTGCTCTGATTCTCCGTGTGACCTCTTTGCTAAGACTCTCCAGAGAGCCGTCCTCAAAACCAACACACATCTTGACATATCTCCCACATTGATCGCAGTGTCTCCAGGAACGGCATTCAGCGAGCCAGGAGCTTTTCTCCCTACACTGTCCATTGAGTTGTCCTCAAAACCAATATACATCGTGCTATATCTCCCACATGGAAAGTGCCAGGAGGGAAAAGTGGGGATTAGCTTAGACTTTCTCGGAACTGCTTCAAATCAACTAGATATCTTTGTGCTGTAAATCTCCCAATAGCCAAACGCAAAAGCAGCGAACATCTCGCTGTATGTCCCACATTGAAAGTGCCAAGAGAGTAATATAGAGCTTGCTCTCCCTGTCTTTGAGTACTGTTTTCACTGTCCCGGTTACCTCTTTGCTAACATTCTCTTCAGAGCTGCAGTGAAACCAGGAACCACGTGGAGAAGGCACCCACACTGAAAGTGCCTGCAGGCAACATTGGGGCTTCTTCTCAGTGTCTCTGACATAGGGTTTCACTGTCCCGGGAAAGTCTCTGCTAACACCCTGCAGAGCGCTGTGCCCAATATACAGAAACGTCTTGCGGTATCTCCTACAGGGAAAGTGCCAGGAGGGAATTGTCGATCTTGTTCTCAGTGTCTCTGAGAATTGCTCTGATTCTCCGTGTGACCTCTTTGCTAAGACTCTCCAGAGAGCCGTCCTCAAAACCAACACACATCTTGACATATCTCCCACATTGATCGCAGTGTCTCCAGGAACCGCATTCAGCGAGCCAGGAGCTTTTCTCCCTACACTGTCCCTTGAGTTGTCCTCAAAACCAATATACATCGTGCTATATCTCCCACATGGAAAATGCCAGGAGGGAAAAGTGGGGATTAGTTTAGACTTTCTCGGAACTGCTTCAAATCAACTAGATATCTTTGTGCTGTAAATCTCCCAATAGCCAAACGCAAAAGCAGCAAACATCTCGCTGTATGTCCCACATTGAAAGTGCCAAGAGAGTAATATAGAGCTTGCTCTCCCTGTCTTTGAGTACTGTTTTCACTGTCCCGGTTACCTCTTTGCTAACATTCTCTTCAGAGCTGCAGTGAAACCAGGAACCACGTGGAGAAGGCACCCACACTGAAAGTGCCTGCAGGCAACATTGGGGCTTCTTCTCAGTGTCTCTGACATAGGGTTTCACTGTCCCGGGAAAGTCTCTGCTAACACCCTGCAGAGCGCTGTGCCCAATATACAGAAACGTCTTGCGGTATCTCCTACAGGGAAAGTGCCAGGAGGGAATTGTCGATCTTGTTCTCAGTGTCTCTGAGAATTGCTCTGATTCTCCGTGTGACCTCTTTGCTAAGACTCTCCAGAGAGCCGTCCTCAAAACCAACACACATCTTGACATATCTCCCACATTGATCGCAGTGTCTCCAGGAACGGCATTCAGCGAGCCAGGAGCTTTTCTCCCTACACTGTCCCTTGAGTTGTCCTCAAAACCAATATACATCGTGCTATATCTCCCACATGGAAAATGCCAGGAGGGAAAAGTGGGGATTAGCTTAGACTTTCTCGGAACTGCTTCAAATCAACTAGATATCTTTGTGCTGTAAATCTCCCAATAGCCAAACGCAAAAGCAGCAAACATCTCGCTGTATGTCCCACATTGAAAGTGCCAAGAGAGTAATATAGAGCTTGCTCTCCCTGTCTTTGAGTACTGTTTTCACTGTCCCGGTTACCTCTTTGCTAACATTCTCTTCAGAGCTGCAGTGAAACCAGGAACCACGTGGAGAAGGCACCCACACTGAAAGTGCCTGCAGGCAACATTGGGGCTTCTTCTCTGTGTCTCTGACATAGGGTTTCACTGTCCCGGGAAAGTCTCTGCTAACACCCTGCAGAGCGCTGTGCCCAATATACAGAAACGTCTTGTGGTATCTCCTACAGGGAAAGTGCCAGGAGGGAATTGTCGATCTTGTTCTCAGTGTCTCTGAGAATTGCTCTGATTCTCCGTGTGACCTCTTTGCTAAGACTCTCCAGAGAGCCGTCCTCAAAACCAACACACATCTTGACATATCTCCCACATTGATCGCAGTGTCTCCAGGAACGGCATTCAGCGAGCCAGGAGCTTTTCTCCCTACACTGTCCATTGAGTTGTCCTCAAAACCAATATACATCGTGCTATATCTCCCACATGGAAAGTGCCAGGAGGGAAAAGTGGGGATTAGCTTAGACTTTCTCGGAACTGCTTCAAATCAACTAGATATCTTTGTGCTGTAAATCTCCCAATAGCCAAACGCAAAAGCAGCGAACATCTCGCTGTATGTCCCACATTGAAAGTGCCAAGAGAGTAATATAGAGCTTGCTCTCCCTGTCTTTGAGTACTGTTTTCACTGTCCCGGTTACCTCTTTGCTAACATTCTCTTCAGAGCTGCAGTGAAACCAGGAACCACGTGGAGAAGGCACCCACACTGAAAGTGCCTGCAGGCAACATTGGGGCTTCTTCTCAGTGTCTCTGACATAGGGTTTCACTGTCCCGGGAAAGTCTCTGCTAACACCCTGCAGAGCGCTGTGCCCAATATACAGAAACGTCTTGCGGTATCTCCTACAGGGAAAGTGCCAGGAGGGAATTGTCGATCTTGTTCTCAGTGTCTCTGAGAATTGCTCTGATTCTCCGTGTGACCTCTTTGCTAAGACTCTCCAGAGAGCCGTCCTCAAAACCAACACACATCTTGACATATCTCCCACATTGATCGCAGTGTCTCCAGGAACCGCATTCAGCGAGCCAGGAGCTTTTCTCCCTACACTGTCCCTTGAGTTGTCCTCAAAACCAATATACATCGTGCTATATCTCCCACATGGAAAATGCCAGGAGGGAAAAGTGGGGATTAGTTTAGACTTTCTCGGAACTGCTTCAAATCAACTAGATATCTTTGTGCTGTAAATCTCCCAATAGCCAAACGCAAAAGCAGCAAACATCTCGCTGTATGTCCCACATTGAAAGTGCCAAGAGAGTAATATAGAGCTTGCTCTCCCTGTCTTTGAGTACTGTTTTCACTGTCCCGGTTACCTCTTTGCTAACATTCTCTTCAGAGCTGCAGTGAAACCAGGAACCACGTGGAGAAGGCACCCACACTGAAAGTGCCTGCAGGCAACATTGGGGCTTCTTCTCAGTGTCTCTGACATAGGGTTTCACTGTCCCGGGAAAGTCTCTGCTAACACCCTGCAGAGCGCTGTGCCCAATATACAGAAACGTCTTGCGGTATCTCCTACAGGGAAAGTGCCAGGAGGGAATTGTCGATCTTGTTCTCAGTGTCTCTGAGAATTGCTCTGATTCTCCGTGTGACCTCTTTGCTAAGACTCTCCAGAGAGCCGTCCTCAAAACCAACACACATCTTGACATATCTCCCACATTGATCGCAGTGTCTCCAGGAACGGCATTCAGCGAGCCAGGAGCTTTTCTCCCTACACTGTCCCTTGAGTTGTCCTCAAAACCAATATACATCGTGCTATATCTCCCACATGGAAAATGCCAGGAGGGAAAAGTGGGGATTAGCTTAGACTTTCTCGGAACTGCTTCAAATCAACTAGATATCTTTGTGCTGTAAATCTCCCAATAGCCAAACGCAAAAGCAGCGAACATCTCGCTGTATGTCCCACATTGAAAGTGCCAAGAGAGTAATATAGAGCTTGCTCTCCCTGTCTTTGAGTACTGTTTTCACTGTCCCGGTTACCTCTTTGCTAACATTCTCTTCAGAGCTGCAGTGAAACCAGGAACCACGTGGAGAAGGCACCCACACTGAAAGTGCCTGCAGGCAACATTGGGGCTTCTTCTCTGTGTCTCTGACATAGGGTTTCACTGTCCCGGGAAAGTCTCTGCTAACACCCTGCAGAGCGCTGTGCCCAATATACAGAAACGTCTTGTGGTATCTCCTACAGGGAAAGTGCCAGGAGGGAATTGTCGATCTTGTTCTCAGTGTCTCTGAGAATTGCTCTGATTCTCCGTGTGACCTCTTTGCTAAGACTCTCCAGAGAGCCGTCCTCAAAACCAACACACATCTTGACATATCTCCCACATTGATCGCAGTGTCTCCAGGAACGGCATTCAGCGAGCCAGGAGCTTTTCTCCCTACACTGCCCATTGAGTTGTCCTCAAAACCAATATACATCGTGCTATATCTCCCACATGGAAAATGCCAGGAGGGAAAAGTGGGGATTAGCTTAGACTTTCTCGGAACTGCTTCAAATCAACTAGATATCTTTGTGCTGTAAATCTCCCAATAGCCAAACGCAAAAGCAGCGAACATCTCGCTGTATGTCCCACATTGAAAGTGCCAAGAGAGTAATATAGAGCTTGCTCTCCCTGTCTTTGAGTACTGTTTTCACTGTCCCGGTTACCTCTTTGCTAACATTCTCTTCAGAGCTGCAGTGAAACCAGGAACCACGTGGAGAAGGCACCCACACTGAAAGTGCCTGCAGGCAACATTGGGGCTTCTTCTCAGTGTCTCTGACATAGGGTTTCACTGTCCCGGGAAAGTCTCTGCTAACACCCTGCAGAGCGCTGTGCCCAATATACAGAAACGTCTTGCGGTATCTCCTACAGGGAAAGTGCCAGGAGGGAATTGTCGATCTTGTTCTCAGTGTCTCTGAGAATTGCTCTGATTCTCCGTGTGACCTCTTTGCTAAGACTCTCCAGAGAGCCGTCCTCAAAACCAACACACATCTTGACATATCTCCCACATTGATCGCAGTGTCTCCAGGAACGGCATTCAGCGAGCCAGGAGCTTTTCTCCCTACACTGTCCCTTGAGTTGTCCTCAAAACCAATATACATCGTGCTATATCTCCCACATGGAAAATGCCAGGAGGGAAAAGTGGGGATTAGTTTAGACTTTCTCGGAACTGCTTCAAATCAACTAGATATCTTTGTGCTGTAAATCTCCCAATAGCCAAACGCAAAAGCAGCAAACATCTCGCTGTATGTCCCACATTGAAAGTGCCAAGAGAGTAATATAGAGCTTGCTCTCCCTGTCTTTGAGTACTGTTTTCACTGTCCCGGTTACCTCTTTGCTAACATTCTCTTCAGAGCTGCAGTGAAACCAGGAACCACGTGGAGAAGGCACCCACACTGAAAGTGCCTGCAGGCAACATTGGGGCTTCTTCTCTGTGTCTCTGACATAGGGTTTCACTGTCCCGGGAAAGTCTCTGCTAACACCCTGCAGAGCGCTGTGCCCAATATACAGAAACGTCTTGCGGTATCTCCTACAGGGAAAGTGCCAGGAGGGAATTGTCGATCTTGTTCTCAGTGTCTCTGAGAATTGCTCTGATTCTCCGTGTGACCTCTTTGCTAAGACTCTCCAGAGAGCCGTCCTCAAAACCAACACACATCTTGACATATCTCCCACATTGATCGCAGTGTCTCCAGGAACCGCATTCAGCGAGCCAGGAGCTTTTCTCCCTACACTGTCCCTTGAGTTGTCCTCAAAACCAATATACATCGTGCTATATCTCCCACATGGAAAATGCCAGGAGGGAAAAGTGGGGATTAGTTTAGACTTTCTCGGAACTGCTTCAAATCAACTAGATATCTTTGTGCTGTAAATCTCCCAATAGCCAAACGCAAAAGCAGCGAACATCTCGCTGTATGTCCCACATTGAAAGTGCCAAGAGAGTAATATAGAGCTTGCTCTCCCTGTCTTTGAGTACTGTTTTCACTGTCCCGGTTACCTCTTTGCTAACATTCTCTTCAGAGCTGCAGTGAAACCAGGAACCACGTGGAGAAGGCACCCACACTGAAAGTGCCTGCAGGCAACATTGGGCCTTCTTCTCAGTGTCTCTGACATAGGGTTTCACTGTCCCGGGAAAGTCTCTGCTAACACCCTGCAGAGCGCTGTGCCCAATATACAGAAACGTCTTGCGGTATCTCCTACAGGGAAAGTGCCAGGAGGGAATTGTCGATCTTGTTCTCAGTGTCTCTGAGAATTGCTCTGATTCTCCGTGTGACCTCTTTGCTAAGACTCTCCAGAGAGCCGTCCTCAAAACCAACACACATCTTGACATATCTCCCACATTGATCGCAGTGTCTCCAGGAACCGCATTCAGCGAGCCAGGAGCTTTTCTCCCTACACTGTCCCTTGAGTTGTCCTCAAAACCAATATACATCGTGCTATATCTCCCACATGGAAAATGCCAGGAGGGAAAAGTGGGGATTAGTTTAGACTTTCTCGGAACTGCTTCAAATCAACTAGATATCTTTGTGCTGTAAATCTCCCAATAGCCAAACGCAAAAGCAGCAAACATCTCGCTGTATGTCCCACATTGAAAGTGCCAAGAGAGTAATATAGAGCTTGCTCTCCCTGTCTTTGAGTACTGTTTTCACTGTCCCGGTTACCTCTTTGCTAACATTCTCTTCAGAGCTGCAGTGAAACCAGGAACCACGTGGAGAAGGCACCCACACTGAAAGTGCCTGCAGGCAACATTGGGGCTTCTTCTCAGTGTCTCTGACATAGGGTTTCACTGTCCCGGGAAAGTCTCTGCTAACACCCTGCAGAGCGCTGTGCCCAATATACAGAAACGTCTTGCGGTATCTCCTACAGGGAAAGTGCCAGGAGGGAATTGTCGATCTTGTTCTCAGTGTCTCTGAGAATTGCTCTGATTCTCCGTGTGACCTCTTTGCTAAGACTCTCCAGAGAGCCGTCCTCAAAACCAACACACATCTTGACATATCTCCCACATTGATCGCAGTGTCTCCAGGAACGGCATTCAGCGAGCCAGGAGCTTTTCTCCCTACACTGTCCCTTGAGTTGTCCTCAAAACCAATATACATCGTGCTATATCTCCCACATGGAAAATGCCAGGAGGGAAAAGTGGGGATTAGTTTAGACTTTCTCGGAACTGCTTCAAATCAACTAGATATCTTTGTGCTGTAAATCTCCCAATAGCCAAACGCAAAAGCAGCGAACATCTCGCTGTATGTCCCACATTGAAAGTGCCAAGAGAGTAATATAGAGCTTGCTCTCCCTGTCTTTGAGTACTGTTTTCACTGTCCCGGTTACCTCTTTGCTAACATTCTCTTCAGAGCTGCAGTGAAACCAGGAACCACGTGGAGAAGGCACCCACACTGAAAGTGCCTGCAGGCAACATTGGGGCTTCTTCTCTGTGTCTCTGACATAGGGTTTCACTGTCCCGGGAAAGTCTCTGCTAACACCCTGCAGAGCGCTGTGCCCAATATACAGAAACGTCTTGTGGTATCTCCTACAGGGAAAGTGCCAGGAGGGAATTGTCGATCTTGTTCTCAGTGTCTCTGAGAATTGCTCTGATTCTCCGTGTGACCTCTTTGCTAAGACTCTCCAGAGAGCCGTCCTCAAAACCAACACACATCTTGACATATCTCCCACATTGATCGCAGTGTCTCCAGGAACGGCATTCAGCGAGCCAGGAGCTTTTCTCCCTACACTGTCCGTTGAGTTGTCCTCAAAACCAATATACATCGTGCTATATCTCCCACATGGAAAATGCCAGGAGGGAAAAGTGGGGATTAGCTTAGACTTTCTCGGAACTGCTTCAAATCAACTAGATATCTTTGTGCTGTAAATCTCCCAATAGCCAAACGCAAAAGCAGCGAACATCTCGCTGTATGTCCCACATTGAAAGTGCCAAGAGAGTAATATAGAGCTTGCTCTCCCTGTCTTTGAGTACTGTTTTCACTGTCCCGGTTACCTCTTTGCTAACATTCTCTTCAGAGCTGCAGTGAAACCAGGAACCACGTGGAGAAGGCACCCACACTGAAAGTGCCTGCAGGCAACATTGGGGCTTCTTCTCAGTGTCTCTGACATAGGGTTTCACTGTCCCGGGAAAGTCTCTGCTAACACCCTGCAGAGCGCTGTGCCCAATATACAGAAACGTCTTGCGGTATCTCCTACAGGGAAAGTGCCAGGAGGGAATTGTCGATCTTGTTCTCAGTGTCTCTGAGAATTGCTCTGATTCTCCGTGTGACCTCTTTGCTAAGACTCTCCAGAGAGCCGTCCTCAAAACCAACACACATCTTGACATATCTCCCACATTGATCGCAGTGTCTCCAGGAACCGCATTCAGCGAGCCAGGAGCTTTTCTCCCTACACTGTCCCTTGAGTTGTCCTCAAAACCAATATACATCGTGCTATATCTCCCACATGGAAAATGCCAGGAGGGAAAAGTGGGGATTAGTTTAGACTTTCTCGGAACTGCTTCAAATCAACTAGATATCTTTGTGCTGTAAATCTCCCAATAGCCAAACGCAAAAGCAGCAAACATCTCGCTGTATGTCCCACATTGAAAGTGCCAAGAGAGTAATATAGAGCTTGCTCTCCCTGTCTTTGAGTACTGTTTTCACTGTCCCGGTTACCTCTTTGCTAACATTCTCTTCAGAGCTGCAGTGAAACCAGGAACCACGTGGAGAAGGCACCCACACTGAAAGTGCCTGCAGGCAACATTGGGGCTTCTTCTCAGTGTCTCTGACATAGGGTTTCACTGTCCCGGGAAAGTCTCTGCTAACACCCTGCAGAGCGCTGTGCCCAATATACAGAAACGTCTTGCGGTATCTCCTACAGGGAAAGTGCCAGGAGGGAATTGTCGATCTTGTTCTCAGTGTCTCTGAGAATTGCTCTGATTCTCCGTGTGACCTCTTTGCTAAGACTCTCCAGAGAGCCGTCCTCAAAACCAACACACATCTTGACATATCTCCCACATTGATCGCAGTGTCTCCAGGAACGGCATTCAGCGAGCCAGGAGCTTTTCTCCCTACACTGTCCCTTGAGTTGTCCTCAAAACCAATATACATCGTGCTATATCTCCCACATGGAAAATGCCAGGAGGGAAAAGTGGGGATTAGTTTAGACTTTCTCGGAACTGCTTCAAATCAACTAGATATCTTTGTGCTGTAAATCTCCCAATAGCCAAACGCAAAAGCAGCAAACATCTCGCTGTATGTCCCACATTGAAAGTGCCAAGAGAGTAATATAGAGCTTGCTCTCCCTGTCTTTGAGTACTGTTTTCACTGTCCCGGTTACCTCTTTGCTAACATTCTCTTCAGAGCTGCAGTGAAACCAGGAACCACGTGGAGAAGGCACCCACACTGAAAGTGCCTGCAGGCAACATTGGGGCTTCTTCTCTGTGTCTCTGACATAGGGTTTCACTGTCCCGGGAAAGTCTCTGCTAACACCCTGCAGAGCGCTGTGCCCAATATACAGAAACGTCTTGCGGTATCTCCTACAGGGAAAGTGCCAGGAGGGAATTGTCGATCTTGTTCTCAGTGTCTCTGAGAATTGCTCTGATTCTCCGTGTGACCTCTTTGCTAAGACTCTCCAGAGAGCCGTCCTCAAAACCAACACACATCTTGACATATCTCCCACATTGATCGCAGTGTCTCCAGGAACGGCATTCAGCGAGCCAGGAGCTTTTCTCCCTACACTGTCCCTTGAGTTGTCCTCAAAACCAATATACATCGTGCTATATCTCCCACATGGAAAATGCCAGGAGGGAAAAGTGGGGATTAGTTTAGACTTTCTCGGAACTGCTTCAAATCAACTAGATATCTTTGTGCTGTAAATCTCCCAATAGCCAAACGCAAAAGCAGCAAACATCTCGCTGTATGTCCCACATTGAAAGTGCCAAGAGAGTAATATAGAGCTTGCTCTCCCTGTCTTTGAGTACTGTTTTCACTGTCCCGGTTACCTCTTTGCTAACATTCTCTTCAGAGCTGCAGTGAAACCAGGAACCACGTGGAGAAGGCACCCACACTGAAAGTGCCTGCAGGCAACATTGGGGCTTCTTCTCAGTGTCTCTGACATAGGGTTTCACTGTCCCGGGAAAGTCTCTGCTAACACCCTGCAGAGCGCTGTGCCCAATATACAGAAACGTCTTGCGGTATCTCCTACAGGGAAAGTGCCAGGAGGGAATTGTCGATCTTGTTCTCAGTGTCTCTGAGAATTGCTCTGATTCTCCGTGTGACCTCTTTGCTAAGACTCTCCAGAGAGCCGTCCTCAAAACCAACACACATCTTGACATATCTCCCACATTGATCGCAGTGTCTCCAGGAACCGCATTCAGCGAGCCAGGAGCTTTTCTCCCTACACTGTCCCTTGAGTTGTCCTCAAAACCAATATACATCGTGCTATATCTCCCACATGGAAAATGCCAGGAGGGAAAAGTGGGGATTAGTTTAGACTTTCTCGGAACTGCTTCAAATCAACTAGATATCTTTGTGCTGTAAATCTCCCAATAGCCAAACGCAAAAGCAGCAAACATCTCGCTGTATGTCCCACATTGAAAGTGCCAAGAGAGTAATATAGAGCTTGCTCTCCCTGTCTTTGAGTACTGTTTTCACTGTCCCGGTTACCTCTTTGCTAACATTCTCTTCAGAGCTGCAGTGAAACCAGGAACCACGTGGAGAAGGCACCCACACTGAAAGTGCCTGCAGGCAACATTGGGGCTTCTTCTCAGTGTCTCTGACATAGGGTTTCACTGTCCCGGGAAAGTCTCTGCTAACACCCTGCAGAGCGCTGTGCCCAATATACAGAAACGTCTTGCGGTATCTCCTACAGGGAAAGTGCCAGGAGGGAATTGTCGATCTTGTTCTCAGTGTCTCTGAGAATTGCTCTGATTCTCCGTGTGACCTCTTTGCTAAGACTCTCCAGAGAGCCGTCCTCAAAACCAACACACATCTTGACATATCTCCCACATTGATCGCAGTGTCTCCAGGAACGGCATTCAGCGAGCCAGGAGCTTTTCTCCCTACACTGTCCCTTGAGTTGTCCTCAAAACCAATATACATCGTGCTATATCTCCCACATGGAAAATGCCAGGAGGGAAAAGTGGGGATTAGTTTAGACTTTCTCGGAACTGCTTCAAATCAACTAGATATCTTTGTGCTGTAAATCTCCCAATAGCCAAACGCAAAAGCAGCGAACATCTCGCTGTATGTCCCACATTGAAAGTGCCAAGAGAGTAATATAGAGCTTGCTCTCCCTGTCTTTGAGTACTGTTTTCACTGTCCCGGTTACCTCTTTGCTAACATTCTCTTCAGAGCTGCAGTGAAACCAGGAACCACGTGGAGAAGGCACCCACACTGAAAGTGCCTGCAGGCAACATTGGGGCTTCTTCTCTGTGTCTCTGACATAGGGTTTCACTGTCCCGGGAAAGTCTCTGCTAACACCCTGCAGAGCGCTGTGCCCAATATACAGAAACGTCTTGTGGTATCTCCTACAGGGAAAGTGCCAGGAGGGAATTGTCGATCTTGTTCTCAGTGTCTCTGAGAATTGCTCTGATTCTCCGTGTGACCTCTTTGCTAAGACTCTCCAGAGAGCCGTCCTCAAAACCAACACACATCTTGACATATCTCCCACATTGATCGCAGTGTCTCCAGGAACGGCATTCAGCGAGCCAGGAGCTTTTCTCCCTACACTGTCCGTTGAGTTGTCCTCAAAACCAATATACATCGTGCTATATCTCCCACATGGAAAGTGCCAGGAGGGAAAAGTGGGGATTAGCTTAGACTTTCTCGGAACTGCTTCAAATCAACTAGATATCTTTGTGCTGTAAATCTCCCAATAGCCAAACGCAAAAGCAGCGAACATCTCGCTGTATGTCCCACATTGAAAGTGCCAAGAGAGTAATATAGAGCTTGCTCTCCCTGTCTTTGAGTACTGTTTTCACTGTCCCGGTTACCTCTTTGCTAACATTCTCTTCAGAGCTGCAGTGAAACCAGGAACCACGTGGAGAAGGCACCCACACTGAAAGTGCCTGCAGGCAACATTGGGGCTTCTTCTCAGTGTCTCTGACATAGGGTTTCACTGTCCCGGGAAAGTCTCTGCTAACACCCTGCAGAGCGCTGTGCCCAATATACAGAAACGTCTTGCGGTATCTCCTACAGGGAAAGTGCCAGGAGGGAATTGTCGATCTTGTTCTCAGTGTCTCTGAGAATTGCTCTGATTCTCCGTGTGACCTCTTTGCTAAGACTCTCCAGAGAGCCGTCCTCAAAACCAACACACATCTTGACATATCTCCCACATTGATCGCAGTGTCTCCAGGAACCGCATTCAGCGAGCCAGGAGCTTTTCTCCCTACACTGTCCCTTGAGTTGTCCTCAAAACCAATATACATCGTGCTATATCTCCCACATGGAAAATGCCAGGAGGGAAAAGTGGGGATTAGCTTAGACTTTCTCGGAACTGCTTCAAATCAACTAGATATCTTTGTGCTGTAAATCTCCCAATAGCCAAACGCAAAAGCAGCGAACATCTCGCTGTATGTCCCACATTGAAAGTGCCAAGAGAGTAATATAGAGCTTGCTCTCCCTGTCTTTGAGTACTGTTTTCACTGTCCCGGTTACCTCTTTGCTAACATTCTCTTCAGAGCTGCAGTGAAACCAGGAACCACGTGGAGAAGGCACCCACACTGAAAGTGCCTGCAGGCAACATTGGGCCTTCTTCTCAGTGTCTCTGACATAGGGTTTCACTGTCCCGGGAAAGTCTCTGCTAACACCCTGCAGAGCGCTGTGCCCAATATACAGAAACGTCTTGCGGTATCTCCTACAGGGAAAGTGCCAGGAGGGAATTGTCGATCTTGTTCTCAGTGTCTCTGAGAATTGCTCTGATTCTCCGTGTGACCTCTTTGCTAAGACTCTCCAGAGAGCCGTCCTCAAAACCAACACACATCTTGACATATCTCCCACATTGATCGCAGTGTCTCCAGGAACCGCATTCAGCGAGCCAGGAGCTTTTCTCCCTACACTGTCCCTTGAGTTGTCCTCAAAACCAATATACATCGTGCTATATCTCCCACATGGAAAATGCCAGGAGGGAAAAGCGGGGATTAGTTTAGACTTTCTCGGAACTGCTTCAAATCAACTAGATATCTTTGTGCTGTAAATCTCCCAATAGCCAAACGCAAAAGCAGCGAACATCTCGCTGTATGTCCCACATTGAAAGTGCCAAGAGAGTAATATAGAGCTTGCTCTCCCTGTCTTTGAGTACTGTTTTCACTGTCCCGGTTACCTCTTTGCTAACATTCTCTTCAGAGCTGCAGTGAAACCAGGAACCACGTGGAGAAGGCACCCACACTGAAAGTGCCTGCAGGCAACATTGGGGCTTCTTCTCAGTGTCTCTGACATAGGGTTTCACTGTCCCGGGAAAGTCTCTGCTAACACCCTGCAGAGCGCTGTGCCCAATATACAGAAACGTCTTGCGGTATCTCCTACAGGGAAAGTGCCAGGAGGGAATTGTCGATCTTGTTCTCAGTGTCTCTGAGAATTGCTCTGATTCTCCGTGTGACCTCTTTGCTAAGACTCTCCAGAGAGCCGTCCTCAAAACCAACACACATCTTGACATATCTCCCACATTGATCGCAGTGTCTCCAGGAACCGCATTCAGCGAGCCAGGAGCTTTTCTCCCTACACTGTCCCTTGAGTTGTCCTCAAAACCAATATACATCGTGCTATATCTCCCACATGGAAAATGCCAGGAGGGAAAAGTGGGGATTAGTTTAGACTTTCTCGGAACTGCTTCAAATCAACTAGATATCTTTGTGCTGTAAATCTCCCAATAGCCAAACGCAAAAGCAGCAAACATCTCGCTGTATGTCCCACATTGAAAGTGCCAAGAGAGTAATATAGAGCTTGCTCTCCCTGTCTTTGAGTACTGTTTTCACTGTCCCGGTTACCTCTTTGCTAACATTCTCTTCAGAGCTGCAGTGAAACCAGGAACCACGTGGAGAAGGCACCCACACTGAAAGTGCCTGCAGGCAACATTGGGGCTTCTTCTCAGTGTCTCTGACATAGGGTTTCACTGTCCCGGGAAAGTCTCTGCTAACACCCTGCAGAGCGCTGTGCCCAATATACAGAAACGTCTTGCGGTATCTCCTACAGGGAAAGTGCCAGGAGGGAATTGTCGATCTTGTTCTCAGTGTCTCTGAGAATTGCTCTGATTCTCCGTGTGACCTCTTTGCTAAGACTCTCCAGAGAGCCGTCCTCAAAACCAACACACATCTTGACATATCTCCCACATTGATCGCAGTGTCTCCAGGAACCGCATTCAGCGAGCCAGGAGCTTTTCTCCCTACACTGTCCCTTGAGTTGTCCTCAAAACCAATATACATCGTGCTATATCTCCCACATGGAAAATGCCAGGAGGGAAAAGTGGGGATTAGCTTAGACTTTCTCGGAACTGCTTCAAATCAACTAGATATCTTTGTGCTGTAAATCTCCCAATAGCCAAACGCAAAAGCAGCGAACATCTCGCTGTATGTCCCACATTGAAAGTGCCAAGAGAGTAATATAGAGCTTGCTCTCCCTGTCTTTGAGTACTGTTTTCACTGTCCCGGTTACCTCTTTGCTAACATTCTCTTCAGAGCTGCAGTGAAACCAGGAACCACGTGGAGAAGGCACCCACACTGAAAGTGCCTGCAGGCAACATTGGGGCTTCTTCTCTGTGTCTCTGACATAGGGTTTCACTGTCCCGGGAAAGTCTCTGCTAACACCCTGCAGAGCGCTGTGCCCAATATACAGAAACGTCTTGTGGTATCTCCTACAGGGAAAGTGCCAGGAGGGAATTGTCGATCTTGTTCTCAGTGTCTCTGAGAATTGCTCTGATTCTCCGTGTGACCTCTTTGCTAAGACTCTCCAGAGAGCCGTCCTCAAAACCAACACACATCTTGACATATCTCCCACATTGATCGCAGTGTCTCCAGGAACGGCATTCAGCGAGCCAGGAGCTTTTCTCCCTACACTGTCCGTTGAGTTGTCCTCAAAACCAATATACATCGTGCTATATCTCCCACATGGAAAGTGCCAGGAGGGAAAAGTGGGGATTAGCTTAGACTTTCTCGGAACTGCTTCAAATCAACTAGATATCTTTGTGCTGTAAATCTCCCAATAGCCAAACGCAAAAGCAGCGAACATCTCGCTGTATGTCCCACATTGAAAGTGCCAAGAGAGTAATATAGAGCTTGCTCTCCCTGTCTTTGAGTACTGTTTTCACTGTCCCGGTTACCTCTTTGCTAACATTCTCTTCAGAGCTGCAGTGAAACCAGGAACCACGTGGAGAAGGCACCCACACTGAAAGTGCCTGCAGGCAACATTGGGGCTTCTTCTCAGTGTCTCTGACATAGGGTTTCACTGTCCCGGGAAAGTCTCTGCTAACACCCTGCAGAGCGCTGTGCCCAATATACAGAAACGTCTTGCGGTATCTCCTACAGGGAAAGTGCCAGGAGGGAATTGTCGATCTTGTTCTCAGTGTCTCTGAGAATTGCTCTGATTCTCCGTGTGACCTCTTTGCTAAGACTCTCCAGAGAGCCGTCCTCAAAACCAACACACATCTTGACATATCTCCCACATTGATCGCAGTGTCTCCAGGAACCGCATTCAGCGAGCCAGGAGCTTTTCTCCCTACACTGTCCCTTGAGTTGTCCTCAAAACCAATATACATCGTGCTATATCTCCCACATGGAAAATGCCAGGAGGGAAAAGTGGGGATTAGCTTAGACTTTCTCGGAACTGCTTCAAATCAACTAGATATCTTTGTGCTGTAAATCTCCCAATAGCCAAACGCAAAAGCAGCGAACATCTCGCTGTATGTCCCACATTGAAAGTGCCAAGAGAGTAATATAGAGCTTGCTCTCCCTGTCTTTGAGTACTGTTTTCACTGTCCCGGTTACCTCTTTGCTAACATTCTCTTCAGAGCTGCAGTGAAACCAGGAACCACGTGGAGAAGGCACCCACACTGAAAGTGCCTGCAGGCAACATTGGGCCTTCTTCTCAGTGTCTCTGACATAGGGTTTCACTGTCCCGGGAAAGTCTCTGCTAACACCCTGCAGAGCGCTGTGCCCAATATACAGAAACGTCTTGCGGTATCTCCTACAGGGAAAGTGCCAGGAGGGAATTGTCGATCTTGTTCTCAGTGTCTCTGAGAATTGCTCTGATTCTCCGTGTGACCTCTTTGCTAAGACTCTCCAGAGAGCCGTCCTCAAAACCAACACACATCTTGACATATCTCCCACATTGATCGCAGTGTCTCCAGGAACCGCATTCAGCGAGCCAGGAGCTTTTCTCCCTACACTGTCCCTTGAGTTGTCCTCAAAACCAATATACATCGTGCTATATCTCCCACATGGAAAATGCCAGGAGGGAAAAGCGGGGATTAGTTTAGACTTTCTCGGAACTGCTTCAAATCAACTAGATATCTTTGTGCTGTAAATCTCCCAATAGCCAAACGCAAAAGCAGCGAACATCTCGCTGTATGTCCCACATTGAAAGTGCCAAGAGAGTAATATAGAGCTTGCTCTCCCTGTCTTTGAGTACTGTTTTCACTGTCCCGGTTACCTCTTTGCTAACATTCTCTTCAGAGCTGCAGTGAAACCAGGAACCACGTGGAGAAGGCACCCACACTGAAAGTGCCTGCAGGCAACATTGGGGCTTCTTCTCAGTGTCTCTGACATAGGGTTTCACTGTCCCGGGAAAGTCTCTGCTAACACCCTGCAGAGCGCTGTGCCCAATATACAGAAACGTCTTGCGGTATCTCCTACAGGGAAAGTGCCAGGAGGGAATTGTCGATCTTGTTCTCAGTGTCTCTGAGAATTGCTCTGATTCTCCGTGTGACCTCTTTGCTAAGACTCTCCAGAGAGCCGTCCTCAAAACCAACACACATCTTGACATATCTCCCACATTGATCGCAGTGTCTCCAGGAACCGCATTCAGCGAGCCAGGAGCTTTTCTCCCTACACTGTCCCTTGAGTTGTCCTCAAAACCAATATACATCGTGCTATATCTCCCACATGGAAAATGCCAGGAGGGAAAAGTGGGGATTAGTTTAGACTTTCTCGGAACTGCTTCAAATCAACTAGATATCTTTGTGCTGTAAATCTCCCAATAGCCAAACGCAAAAGCAGCAAACATCTCGCTGTATGTCCCACATTGAAAGTGCCAAGAGAGTAATATAGAGCTTGCTCTCCCTGTCTTTGAGTACTGTTTTCACTGTCCCGGTTACCTCTTTGCTAACATTCTCTTCAGAGCTGCAGTGAAACCAGGAACCACGTGGAGAAGGCACCCACACTGAAAGTGCCTGCAGGCAACATTGGGGCTTCTTCTCAGTGTCTCTGACATAGGGTTTCACTGTCCCGGGAAAGTCTCTGCTAACACCCTGCAGAGCGCTGTGCCCAATATACAGAAACGTCTTGCGGTATCTCCTACAGGGAAAGTGCCAGGAGGGAATTGTCGATCTTGTTCTCAGTGTCTCTGAGAATTGCTCTGATTCTCCGTGTGACCTCTTTGCTAAGACTCTCCAGAGAGCCGTCCTCAAAACCAACACACATCTTGACATATCTCCCACATTGATCGCAGTGTCTCCAGGAACCGCATTCAGCGAGCCAGGAGCTTTTCTCCCTACACTGTCCCTTGAGTTGTCCTCAAAAC
The DNA here is from genome assembly GCF_964199755.1 of Larus michahellis. Taxonomy (NCBI): domain Eukaryota; kingdom Metazoa; phylum Chordata; class Aves; order Charadriiformes; family Laridae; genus Larus; species Larus michahellis. The sequence goes on from NC_133900.1 coordinate 2,901,468, forward strand.
CAATATACATCGTGCTATATCTCCCACATGGAAAATGCCAGGAGGGAAAAGTGGGGATTAGCTTAGACTTTCTCGGAACTGCTTCAAATCAACTAGATATCTTTGTGCTGTAAATCTCCCAATAGCCAAACGCAAAAGCAGCGAACATCTCGCTGTATGTCCCACATTGAAAGTGCCAAGAGAGTAATATAGAGCTTGCTCTCCCTGTCTTTGAGTACTGTTTTCACTGTCCCGGTTACCTCTTTGCTAACATTCTCTTCAGAGCTGCAGTGAAACCAGGAACCACGTGGAGAAGGCACCCACACTGAAAGTGCCTGCAGGCAACATTGGGGCTTCTTCTCAGTGTCTCTGACATAGGGTTTCACTGTCCCGGGAAAGTCTCTGCTAACACCCTGCAGAGCGCTGTGCCCAATATACAGAAACGTCTTGCGGTATCTCCTACAGGGAAAGTGCCAGGAGGGAATTGTCGATCTTGTTCTCAGTGTCTCTGAGAATTGCTCTGATTCTCCATGTGACCTCTTTGCTAAGACTCTCCAGAGAGCCGTCCTCAAAACCAACACACATCTTGACATATCTCCCACATTGATCGCAGTGTCTCCAGGAACCGCATTCAGCGAGCCAGGAGCTTTTCTCCCTACACTGTCTGTTGAGTTGTCCTCAAAACCAATATACATCGTGCTATATCTCCCACATGGAAAGTGCCAGGAGGGAAAAGTGGGGATTAGCTTAGACTTTCTCGGAACTGCTTCAAATCAACTAGATATCTTTGTGCTGTAAATCTCCCAATAGCCAAACGCAAAAGCAGCGAACATCTCGCTGTATGTCCCACATTGAAAGTGCCAAGAGAGTAATATAGAGCTTGCTCTCCCTGTCTTTGAGTACTGTTTTCACTGTCCCGGTTACCTCTTTGCTAACATTCTCTTCAGAGCTGCAGTGAAACCAGGAACCACGTGGAGAAGGCACCCACACTGAAAGTGCCTGCAGGCAACATTGGGGCTTCTTCTCAGTGTCTCTGACATAGGGTTTCACTGTCCCGGGAAAGTCTCTGCTAACACCCTGCAGAGCGCTGTGCCCAATATACAGAAACGTCTTGCGGTATCTCCTACAGGGAAAGTGCCAGGAGGGAATTGTCGATCTTGTTCTCAGTGTCTCTGAGAATTGCTCTGATTCTCCGTGTGACCTCTTTGCTAAGACTCTCCAGAGAGCCGTCCTCAAAACCAACACACATCTTGACATATCTCCCACATTGATCGCAGTGTCTCCAGGAACGGCATTCAGCGAGCCAGGAGCTTTTCTCCCTACACTGTCCGTTGAGTTGTCCTCAAAACCAATATACATCGTGCTATATCTCCCACATGGAAAGTGCCAGGAGGGAAAAGTGGGGATTAGCTTAGACTTTCTCGGAACTGCTTCAAATCAACTAGATATCTTTGTGCTGTAAATCTCCCAATAGCCAAACGCAAAAGCAGCAAACATCTCGCTGTATGTCCCACATTGAAAGTGCCAAGAGAGTAATATAGAGCTTGCTCTCCCTGTCTTTGAGTACTGTTTTCACTGTCCCGGTTACCTCTTTGCTAACATTCTCTTCAGAGCTGCAGTGAAACCAGGAACCACGTGGAGAAGGCACCCACACTGAAAGTGCCTGCAGGCAACATTGGGGCTTCTTCTCAGTGTCTCTGACATAGGGTTTCACTGTCCCGGGAAAGTCTCTGCTAACACCCTGCAGAGCACTGTGCCCAATATACAGAAACGTCTTGCGGTATCTCCCACAGGGAAAGTGCCAGGAGGGAATTGTCGATCTTGTTCTCAGTGTCTCTGAGAATTGCTCTGATTCTCCGTGTGACCTCTTTGCTAAGACTCTCCAGAGAGCCGTCCTCAAAACCAACACACATCTTGACATATCTCCCACATTGATCGCAGTGTCTCCAGGAACGGCATTCAGCGAGCCAGGAGCTTTTCTCCCTACACTGTCCCTTGAGTTGTCCTCAAAACCAATATACATCGTGCTATATCTCCCACATGGAAAGTGCCAGGAGGGAAAAGTGGGGATTAGCTTAGACTTTCTCGGAACTGCTTCAAATCAACTAGATATCTTTGTGCTGTAAATCTCCCAATAGCCAAACGCAAAAGCAGCGAACATCTCGCTGTATGTCCCACATTGAAAGTGCCAAGAGAGTAATATAGAGCTTGCTCTCCCTGTCTTTGAGTACTGTTTTCACTGTCCCGGTTACCTCTTTGCTAACATTCTCTTCAGAGCTGCAGTGAAACCAGGAACCACGTGGAGAAGGCACCCACACTGAAAGTGCCTGCAGGCAACATTGGGGCTTCTTCTCAGTGTCTCTGACATAGGGTTTCACTGTCCCGGGAAAGTCTCTGCTAACACCCTGCAGAGCGCTGTGCCCAATATACAGAAACGTCTTGCGGTATCTCCTACAGGGAAAGTGCCAGGAGGGAATTGTCGATCTTGTTCTCAGTGTCTCTGAGAATTGCTCTGATTCTCCGTGTGACCTCTTTGCTAAGACTCTCCAGAGAGCCGTCCTCAAAACCAACACACATCTTGACATATCTCCCACATTGATCGCAGTGTCTCCAGGAACCGCATTCAGCGAGCCAGGAGCTTTTCTCCCTACACTGTCCCTTGAGTTGTCCTCAAAACCAATATACATCGTGCTATATCTCCCACATGGAAAATGCCAGGAGGGAAAAGTGGGGATTAGTTTAGACTTTCTCGGAACTGCTTCAAATCAACTAGATATCTTTGTGCTGTAAATCTCCCAATAGCCAAACGCAAAAGCAGCAAACATCTCGCTGTATGTCCCACATTGAAAGTGCCAAGAGAGTAATATAGAGCTTGCTCTCCCTGTCTTTGAGTACTGTTTTCACTGTCCCGGTTACCTCTTTGCTAACATTCTCTTCAGAGCTGCAGTGAAACCAGGAACCACGTGGAGAAGGCACCCACACTGAAAGTGCCTGCAGGCAACATTGGGCCTTCTTCTCAGTGTCTCTGACATAGGGTTTCACTGTCCCGGGAAAGTCTCTGCTAACACCCTGCAGAGCGCTGTGCCCAATATACAGAAACGTCTTGCGGTATCTCCTACAGGGAAAGTGCCAGGAGGGAATTGTCGATCTTGTTCTCAGTGTCTCTGAGAATTGCTCTGATTCTCCGTGTGACCTCTTTGCTAAGACTCTCCAGAGAGCCGTCCTCAAAACCAACACACATCTTGACATATCTCCCACATTGATCGCAGTGTCTCCAGGAACGGCATTCAGCGAGCCAGGAGCTTTTCTCCCTACACTGTCCCTTGAGTTGTCCTCAAAACCAATATACATCGTGCTATATCTCCCACATGGAAAATGCCAGGAGGGAAAAGTGGGGATTAGTTTAGACTTTCTCGGAACTGCTTCAAATCAACTAGATATCTTTGTGCTGTAAATCTCCCAATAGCCAAACGCAAAAGCAGCGAACATCTCGCTGTATGTCCCACATTGAAAGTGCCAAGAGAGTAATATAGAGCTTGCTCTCCCTGTCTTTGAGTACTGTTTTCACTGTCCCAGTTACCTCTTTGCTAACATTCTCTTCAGAGCTGCAGTGAAACCAGGAACCACGTGGAGAAGGCACCCACACTGAAAGTGCCTGCAGGCAACATTGGGGCTTCTTCTCTGTGTCTCTGACATAGGGTTTCACTGTCCCGGGAAAGTCTCTGCTAACACCCTGCAGAGCGCTGTGCCCAATATACAGAAACGTCTTGTGGTATCTCCTACAGGGAAAGTGCCAGGAGGGAATTGTCGATCTTGTTCTCAGTGTCTCTGAGAATTGCTCTGATTCTCCGTGTGACCTCTTTGCTAAGACTCTCCAGAGAGCCGTCCTCAAAACCAACACACATCTTGACATATCTCCCACATTGATCGCAGTGTCTCCAGGAACCGCATTCAGCGAGCCAGGAGCTTTTCTCCCTACACTGTCCGTTGAGTTGTCCTCAAAACCAATATACATCGTGCTATATCTCCCACATGGAAAGTGCCAGGAGGGAAAAGTGGGGATTAGCTTAGACTTTCTCGGAACTGCTTCAAATCAACTAGATATCTTTGTGCTGTAAATCTCCCAATAGCCAAACGCAAAAGCAGCGAACATCTCGCTGTATGTCCCACATTGAAAGTGCCAAGAGAGTAATATAGAGCTTGCTCTCCCTGTCTTTGAGTACTGTTTTCACTGTCCCGGTTACCTCTTTGCTAACATTCTCTTCAGAGCTGCAGTGAAACCAGGAACCACGTGGAGAAGGCACCCACACTGAAAGTGCCTGCAGGCAACATTGGGGCTTCTTCTCAGTGTCTCTGACATAGGGTTTCACTGTCCCGGGAAAGTCTCTGCTAACACCCTGCAGAGCGCTGTGCCCAATATACAGAAACGTCTTGCGGTATCTCCTACAGGGAAAGTGCCAGGAGGGAATTGTCGATCTTGTTCTCAGTGTCTCTGAGAATTGCTCTGATTCTCCGTGTGACCTCTTTGCTAAGACTCTCCAGAGAGCCGTCCTCAAAACCAACACACATCTTGACATATCTCCCACATTGATCGCAGTGTCTCCAGGAACCGCATTCAGCGAGCCAGGAGCTTTTCTCCCTACACTGTCCATTGAGTTGTCCTCAAAACCAATATACATCGTGCTATATCTCCCACATGGAAAATGCCAGGAGGGAAAAGTGGGGATTAGCTTAGACTTTCTTGGAACTGCTTCAAATCAACTAGATATCTTTGTGCTGTAAATCTCCCAATAGCCAAACGCAAAAGCAGCAAACATCTCGCTGTATGTCCCACATTGAAAGTGCCAAGAGAGTAATATAGAGCTTGCTCTCCCTGTCTTTGAGTACTGTTTTCACTGTCCCGCTTACCTCTTTGCTAACATTCTCTTCAGAGCTGCAGTGAAACCAGGAACCACGTGGAGAAGGCACCCACACTGAAAGTGCCTGCAGGCAACATTGGGGCTTCTTCTCAGTGTCTCTGACATAGGGTTTCACTGTCCCGGGAAAGTCTCTGCTAACACCCTGCAGAGCGCTGTGCCCAATATACAGAAACGTCTTGCGGTATCTCCTACAGGGAAAGTGCCAGGAGGGAATTGTCGATCTTGTTCTCAGTGTCTCTGAGAATTGCTCTGATTCTCTGTGTGACCTCTTTGCTAAGACTCTCCAGAGAGCCGTCCTCAAAACCAACACACATCTTGACATATCTCCCACATTGATCGCAGTGTCTCCAGGAACCGCATTCAGCGAGCCAGGAGCTTTTCTCCCTACACTGTCCCTTGAGTTGTCCTCAAAACCAATATACATCGTGCTATATCTCCCACATGGAAAGTGCCAGGAGGGAAAAGTGGGGATTAGCTTAGACTTTCTCGGAACTGCTTCAAATCAACTAGATATCTTTGTGCTGTAAATCTCCCAATAGCCAAACGCAAAAGCAGCAAACATCTCGCTGTATGTCCCACATTGAAAGTGCCAAGAGAGTAATATAGAGCTTGCTCTCCCTGTCTTTGAGTACTGTTTTCACTGTCCCGGTTACCTCTTTGCTAACATTCTCTTCAGAGCTGCAGTGAAACCAGGAACCACGTGGAGAAGGCACCCACACTGAAAGTGCCTGCAGGCAACATTGGGCCTTCTTCTCAGTGTCTCTGACATAGGGTTTCACTGTCCCGGGAAAGTCTCTGCTAACACCCTGCAGAGCACTGTGCCCAATATACAGAAACGTCTTGCGGTATCTCCCACAGGGAAAGTGCCAGGAGGGAATTGTCGATCTTGTTCTCAGTGTCTCTGAGAATTGCTCTGATTCTCCGTGTGACCTCTTTGCTAAGACTCTCCAGAGAGCCGTCCTCAAAACCAACACACATCTTGACATATCTCCCACATTGATCGCAGTGTCTCCAGGAACGGCATTCAGCGAGCCAGGAGCTTTTCTCCCTACACTGTCCGTTGAGTTGTCCTCAAAACCAATATACATCGTGCTATATCTCCCACATGGAAAGTGCCAGGAGGGAAAAGTGGGGATTAGCTTAGACTTTCTCGGAACTGCTTCAAATCAACTAGATATCTTTGTGCTGTAAATCTCCCAATAGCCAAACGCAAAAGCAGCGAACATCTCGCTGTATGTCCCACATTGAAAGTGCCAAGAGAGTAATATAGAGCTTGCTCTCCCTGTCTTTGAGTACTGTTTTCACTGTCCCGGTTACCTCTTTGCTAACATTCTCTTCAGAGCTGCAGTGAAACCAGGAACCACGTGGAGAAGGCACCCACACTGAAAGTGCCTGCAGGCAACATTGGGCCTTCTTCTCAGTGTCTCTGACATAGGGTTTCACTGTCCCGGGAAAGTCTCTGCTAACACCCTGCAGAGCGCTGTGCCCAATATACAGAAACGTCTTGCGGTATCTCCTACAGGGAAAGTGCCAGGAGGGAATTGTCGATCTTGTTCTCAGTGTCTCTGAGAATTGCTCTGATTCTCCGTGTGACCTCTTTGCTAAGACTCTCCAGAGAGCCGTCCTCAAAACCAACACACATCTTGACATATCTCCCACATTGATCGCAGTGTCTCCAGGAACGGCGTTCAGTGAGCCAGGAGCTTTTCTCCCTACACTGTCCCTTGAGTTGTCCTCAAAACCAATATACATCGTGCTATATCTCCCACATGGAAAATGCCAGGAGGGAAAAGTGGGGATTAGTTTAGACTTTCTCGGAACTGCTTCAAATCAACTAGATATCTTTGTGCTGTAAATCTCCCAATAGCCAAACGCAAAAGCAGCAAACATCTCGCTGTATGTCCCACATTGAAAGTGCCAAGAGAGTAATATAGAGCTTGCTCTCCCTGTCTTTGAGTACTGTTTTCACTGTCCCGGTTACCTCTTTGCTAACATTCTCTTCAGAGCTGCAGTGAAACCAGGAACCACGTGGAGAAGGCACCCACACTGAAAGTGCCTGCAGGCAACATTGGGGCTTCTTCTCAGTGTCTCTGACATAGGGTTTCACTGTCCCGGGAAAGTCTCTGCTAACACCCTGCAGAGCGCTGTGCCCAATATACAGAAACGTCTTGCGGTATCTCCTACAGGGAAAGTGCCAGGAGGGAATTGTCGATCTTGTTCTCAGTGTCTCTGAGAATTGCTCTGATTCTCCGTGTGACCTCTTTGCTAAGACTCTCCAGAGAGCCGTCCTCAAAACCAACACACATCTTGACATATCTCCCACATTGATCGCAGTGTCTCCAGGAACCGCATTCAGCGAGCCAGGAACTTTTCTCCCTACACTGTCCCTTGAGTTGTCCTCAAAACCAATATACATCGTGCTATATCTCCCACATGGAAAGTGCCAGGAGGGAAAAGTGGGGATTAGCTTAGACTTTCTCGGAACTGCTTCAAATCAACTAGATATCTTTGTGCTGTAAATCTCCCAATAGCCAAACGCAAAAGCAGCGAACATCTCGCTGTATGTCCCACATTGAAAGTGCCAAGAGAGTAATATAGAGCTTGCTCTCCCTGTCTTTGAGTACTGTTTTCACTGTCCCGGTTACCTCTTTGCTAACATTCTCTTCAGAGCTGCAGTGAAACCAGGAACCACGTGGAGAAGGCACCCACACTGAAAGTGCCTGCAGGCAACATTGGGGCTTCTTCTCAGTGTCTCTGACATAGGGTTTCACTGTCCCGGGAAAGTCTCTGCTAACACCCTGCAGAGCGCTGTGCCCAATATACAGAAACGTCTTGCGGTATCTCCTACAGGGAAAGTGCCAGGAGGGAATTGTCGATCTTGTTCTCAGTGTCTCTGAGAATTGCTCTGATTCTCCGTGTGACCTCTTTGCTAAGACTCTCCAGAGAGCCGTCCTCAAAACCAACACACATCTTGACATATCTCCCACATTGATCGCAGTGTCTCCAGGAACCGCATTCAGCGAGCCAGGAACTTTTCTCCCTACACTGTCCCTTGAGTTGTCCTCAAAACCAATATACATCGTGCTATATCTCCCACATGGAAAGTGCCAGGAGGGAAAAGTGGGGATTAGCTTAGACTTTCTCGGAACTGCTTCAAATCAACTAGATATCTTTGTGCTGTAAATCTCCCAATAGCCAAACGCAAAAGCAGCGAACATCTCGCTGTATGTCCCACATTGAAAGTGCCAAGAGAGTAATATAGAGCTTGCTCTCCCTGTCTTTGAGTACTGTTTTCACTGTCCCGGTTACCTCTTTGCTAACATTCTCTTCAGAGCTGCAGTGAAACCAGGAACCACGTGGAGAAGGCACCCACACTGAAAGTGCCTGCAGGCAACATTGGGGCTTCTTCTCTGTGTCTCTGACATAGGGTTTCACTGTCCCGGGAAAGTCTCTGCTAACACCCTGCAGAGCGCTGTGCCCAATATACAGAAACGTCTTGTGGTATCTCCTACAGGGAAAGTGCCAGGAGGGAATTGTCGATCTTGTTCTCAGTGTCTCTGAGAATTGCTCTGATTCTCCGTGTGACCTCTTTGCTAAGACTCTCCAGAGAGCCGTCCTCAAAACCAACACACATCTTGACATATCTCCCACATTGATCGCAGTGTCTCCAGGAACGGCATTCAGCGAGCCAGGAGCTTTTCTCCCTACACTGTCCCTTGAGTTGTCCTCAAAACCAATATACATCGTGCTATATCTCCCACATGGAAAATGCCAGGAGGGAAAAGTGGGGATTAGCTTAGACTTTCTCGGAACTGCTTCAAATCAACTAGATATCTTTGTGCTGTAAATCTCCCAATAGCCAAACGCAAAAGCAGCGAACATCTCGCTGTATGTCCCACATTGAAAGTGCCAAGAGAGTAATATAGAGCTTGCTCTCCCTGTCTTTGAGTACTGTTTTCACTGTCCCGGTTACCTCTTTGCTAACATTCTCTTCAGAGCTGCAGTGAAACCAGGAACCACGTGGAGAAGGCACCCACACTGAAAGTGCCTGCAGGCAACATTGGGCCTTCTTCTCAGTGTCTCTGACATAGGGTTTCACTGTCCCGGGAAAGTCTCTGCTAACACCCTGCAGAGCGCTGTGCCCAATATACAGAAACGTCTTGCGGTATCTCCTACAGGGAAAGTGCCAGGAGGGAATTGTCGATCTTGTTCTCAGTGTCTCTGAGAATTGCTCTGATTCTCCGTGTGACCTCTTTGCTAAGACTCTCCAGAGAGCCGTCCTCAAAACCAACACACATCTTGACATATCTCCCACATTGATCGCAGGGTCTCCAGGAACCGCATTCAGCGAGCCAGGAGCTTTTCTCCCTACACTGTCCATTGAGTTGTCCTCAAAACCAATATACATCGTGCTATATCTCCCACATGGAAAGTGCCAGGAGGGAAAAGTGGGGATTAGCTTAGACTTTCTCGGAACTGCTTCAAATCAACTAGATATCTTTGTGCTGTAAATCTCCCAGTAGCCAAACGCAAAAGCAGCGAACATCTCGCTGTATGTCCCACATTGAAAGTGCCAAGAGAGTAATATAGAGCTTGCTCTCCCTGTCTTTGAGTACTGTTTTCACTGTCCCGGTTACCTCTTTGCTAACATTCTCTTCAGAGCTGCAGTGAAACCAGGAACCATGTGGAGAAGGCACCCACACTGAAAGTACCTGCAGGCAACATTGGGGCTTCTTCTCAGTGTCTCTGACATAGGGTTTCACTGTCCCGGGAAAGTCTCTGCTAACAGCCTGCAGAGCGCTGTGCCCAATATACAGAAACATCTTGCGGTATCTCCTACAGGGAAAGTGCCAGGAGGGAATTGTCGATCTTGTTCTCAGTGTCTCTGAGAATTGCTCTGATTCTCCGTGTGACCTCTTTGCTAAGACTCTCCAGAGAGCCGTCCTCAAAACCAACACACATCTTGACATATCTCCCACATTGATCGCAGTGTCTCCAGGAACGGCATTCAGCGAGCCAGGAGCTTTTCTCCCTACACTGTCCCTTGAGTTGTCCTCAAAACCAATATACATCGTGCTATATCTCCCACATGGAAAGTGCCAGGAGGGAAAAGTGGGGATTAGCTTAGACTTTCTCGGAACTGCTTCAAATCAACTAGATATCTTTGTGCTGTAAATCTCCCAATAGCCAAACGCAAAAGCAGCAAACATCTCGCTGTATGTCCCACATTGAAAGTGCCAAGAGAGTAATATAGAGCTTGCTCTCCCTGTCTTTGAGTACTGTTTTCACTGTCCCGCTTACCTCTTTGCTAACATTCTCTTCAGAGCTGCAGTGAAACCAGGAACCACGTGGAGAAGGCACCCACACTGAAAGTGCCTGCAGGCAACATTGGGGCTTCTTCTCAGTGTCTCTGACATAGGGTTTCACTGTCCCGGGAAAGTCTCTGCTAACACCCTGCAGAGCGCTGTGCCCAATATACAGAAACGTCTTGCGGTATCTCCTACAGGGAAAGTGCCAGGAGGGAATTGTCGATCTTGTTCTCAGTGTCTCTGAGAATTGCTCTGATTCTCCGTGTGACCTCTTTGCTAAGACTCTCCAGAGAGCCGTCCTCAAAACCAACACACATCTTGACATATCTCCCACATTGATCGCAGGGTCTCCAGGAACCGCATTCAGCGAGCCAGGAGCTTTTCTCCCTACACTGTCCATTGAGTTGTCCTCAAAACCAATATACATCGTGCTATATCTCCCACATGGAAAGTGCCAGGAGGGAAAAGTGGGGATTAGCTTAGACTTTCTCGGAACTGCTTCAAATCAACTAGATATCTTTGTGCTGTAAATCTCCCAGTAGCCAAACGCAAAAGCAGCGAACATCTCGCTGTATGTCCCACATTGAAAGTGCCAAGAGAGTAATATAGAGCTTGCTCTCCCTGTCTTTGAGTACTGTTTTCACTGTCCCGGTTACCTCTTTGCTAACATTCTCTTCAGAGCTGCAGTGAAACCAGGAACCATGTGGAGAAGGCACCCACACTGAAAGTACCTGCAGGCAACATTGGGGCTTCTTCTCAGTGTCTCTGACATAGGGTTTCACTGTCCCGGGAAAGTCTCTGCTAACAGCCTGCAGAGCGCTGTGCCCAATATACAGAAACATCTTGCGGTATCTCCTACAGGGAAAGTGCCAGGAGGGAATTGTCGATCTTGTTCTCAGTGTCTCTGAGAATTGCTCTGATTCTCCGTGTGACCTCTTTGCTAAGACTCTCCAGAGAGCCGTCCTCAAAACCAACACACATCTTGACATATCTCCCACATTGATCGCAGTGTCTCCAGGAACGGCATTCAGCGAGCCAGGAGCTTTTCTCCCTACACTGTCCCTTGAGTTGTCCTCAAAACCAATATACATCGTGCTATATCTCCCACATGGAAAGTGCCAGGAGGGAAAAGTGGGGATTAGCTTAGACTTTCTCGGAACTGCTTCAAATCAACTAGATATCTTTGTGCTGTAAATCTCCCAATAGCCAAACGCAAAAGCAGCAAACATCTCGCTGTATGTCCCACATTGAAAGTGCCAAGAGAGTAATATAGAGCTTGCTCTCCCTGTCTTTGAGTACTGTTTTCACTGTCCCGCTTACCTCTTTGCTAACATTCTCTTCAGAGCTGCAGTGAAACCAGGAACCACGTGGAGAAGGCACCCACACTGAAAGTGCCTGCAGGCAACATTGGGGCTTCTTCTCAGTGTCTCTGACATAGGGTTTCACTGTCCCGGGAAAGTCTCTGCTAACACCCTGCAGAGCGCTGTGCCCAATATACAGAAACGTCTTGCGGTATCTCCTACAGGGAAAGTGCCAGGAGGGAATTGTCAATCTTGTTCTCAGTGTCTCTGAGAATTGCTCTGATTCTCCGTGTGACCTCTTTGCTAAGACTCTCCAGAGAGCCGTCCTCAAAACCAACACACATCTTGACATATCTCCCACATTGATCGCAGTGTCTCCAGGAACCGCATTCAGCGAGCCAGGAGCTTTTCTCCCTACACTGTCCCTTGAGTTGTCCTCAAAACCAATATACATCGTGCTATATCTCCCACATGGAAAGTGCCAGGAGGGAAAAGTGGGGATTAGCTTAGACTTTCTCGGAACTGCTTCAAATCAACTAGATATCTTTGTGCTGTAAATCTCCCAGTAGCCAAACGCAAAAGCAGCAAACATCTCGCTGTATGTCCCACATTGAAAGTGCCAAGAGAGTAATATAGAGCTTGCTCTCCCTGTCTTTGAGTACTGTTTTCACTGTCCCGGTTACCTCTTTGCTAACATTCTCTTCAGAGCTGCAGTGAAACCAGGAACCACGTGGAGAAGGCACCCACACTGAAAGTGCCTGCAGGCAACATTGGGGCTTCTTCTCAGTGTCTCTGACATAGGGTTTCACTGTCCCGGGAAAGTCTCTGCTAACACCCTGCAGAGCGCTGTGCCCAATATACAGAAACGTCTTGCGGTATCTCCTACAGGGAAAGTGCCAGGAGGGAATTGTCGATCTTGTTCTCAGTGTCTCTGAGAATTGCTCTGATTCTCCGTGTGACCTCTTTGCTAAGACTCTCCAGAGAGCCGTCCTCAAAACCAACACACATCTTGACATATCTCCCACATTGATCGCAGTGTCTCCAGGAACCGCATTCAGCGAGCCAGGAGCTTTTCTCCCTACACTGTCCCTTGAGTTGTCCTCAAAACCAATATACATCGTGCTATATCTCCCACATGGAAAATGCCAGGAGGGAAAAGTGGGGATTAGCTTAGACTTTCTCGGAACTGCTTCAAATCAACTAGATATCTTTGTGCTGTAAATCTCCCAATAGCCAAACGCAAAAGCAGCAAACATCTCGCTGTATGTCCCACATTGAAAGTGCCAAGAGAGTAATATAGAGCTTGCTCTCCCTGTCTTTGAGTACCGTTTTCACTGTCCCGGTTACCTCTTTGCTAACATTCTCTTCAGAGCTGCAGTGAAACCAGGAACCACGTGGAGAAGGCACCCACACTGAAAGTGCCTGCAGGCAACATTGGGGCTTCTTCTCAGTGTCTCTGACATAGGGTTTCACTGTCCCGGGAAAGTCTCTGCTAACACCCTGCAGAGCGCTGTGCCCAATATACAGAAACGTCTTGCGGTATCTCCTACAGGGAAAGTGCCAGGAGGGAATTGTCGATCTTGTTCTCAGTGTCTCTGAGAATTGCTCTGATTCTCCGTGTGACCTCTTTGCTAAGACCCTCCAGAGAGCCGTCCTCAAAACCAACACACATCTTGACATATCTCCCACATTGATCGCAGTGTCTCCAGGAACCGCATTCAGCGAGCCAGGAGCTTTTCTCCCTACACTGTCCCTTGAGTTGTCCTCAAAACCAATATACATCGTGCTATATCTCCCACATGGAAAATGCCAGGAGGGAAAAGTGGGGATTAGTTTAGACTTTCTCGGAACTGCTTCAAATCAACTAGATATCTTTGTGCTGTAAATCTCCCAATAGCCAAACGCAAAAGCAGCAAACATCTCGCTGTATGTCCCACATTGAAAGTGCCAAGAGAGTAATATAGAGCTTGCTCTCCCTGTCTTTGAGTACTGTTTTCACTGTCCCGCTTACCTCTTTGCTAACATTCTCTTCAGAGCTGCAGTGAAACCAGGAACCACGTGGAGAAGGCACCCACACTGAAAATGCCTGCAGGCAACATTGGGCCTTCTTCTCAGTGTCTCTGACATAGGGTTTCACTGTCCCGGGAAAGTCTCTGCTAACACCCTGCAGAGCGCTGTGCCCAATATACAGAAACGTCTTGCGGTATCTCCTACAGGGAAAGTGCCAGGAGGGAATTGTCGATCTTGTTCTCAGTGTCTCTGAGAATTGCTCTGATTCTCCGTGTGACCTCTTTGCTAAGACTCTCCAGAGAGCCGTCCTCAAAACCAACACACATCTTGACATATCTCCCACATTGATCGCAGTGTCTCCAGGAACGGCATTCAGCGAGCCAGGAGCTTTTCTCCCTACACTGTCCCTTGAGTTGTCCTCAAAACCAATATACATCGTGCTATATCTCCCACATGGAAAATGCCAGGAGGGAAAAGTGGGGATTAGCTTAGACTTTCTCGGAACTGCTTCAAATCAACTAGATATCTTTGTGCTGTAAATCTCCCAATAGCCAAACGCAAAAGCAGCAAACATCTCGCTGTATGTCCCACATTGAAAGTGCCAAGAGAGTAATATAGAGCTTGCTCTCCCTGTCTTTGAGTACCGTTTTCACTGTCCCGGTTACCTCTTTGCTAACATTCTCTTCAGAGCTGCAGTGAAACCAGGAACCACGTGGAGAAGGCACCCACACTGAAAGTGCCTGCAGGCAACATTGGGGCTTCTTCTCAGTGTCTCTGACATAGGGTTTCACTGTCCCGGGAAAGTCTCTGCTAACACCCTGCAGAGCGCTGTGCCCAATATACAGAAACGTCTTGCGGTATCTCCCACATGGAAAGTGCCAGGAGGGAAAAGTGGGGATTAGCTTAGACTTTCTCGGAACTGCTTCAAATCAACTAGATATCTTTGTGCTGTAAATCTCCCAATAGCCAAACGCAAAAGCAGCGAACATCTCGCTGTATGTCCCACATTGAAAGTGCCAAGAGAGTAATATAGAGCTTGCTCTCCCTGTCTTTGAGTACTGTTTTCACTGTCCCGGTTACCTCTTTGCTAACATTCTCTTCAGAGCTGCAGTGAAACCAGGAACCATGTGGAGAAGGCACCCACACTGAAAGTGCCTGGAGGGAACATTGGGCCTTCTTCTCAGTGTCTCTGACATAGGGTTTCACTGTCCCGGGAAAGTCTCTGCTAACACCCTGCAGAGCGCTGTGCCCAATATACAGAAACGTCTTGCGGTATCTCCCACAGGGAAAGTGCCAGGAGGGAATTGTCGATCTTGTTCTCAGTGTCTCTGAGAATTGCTCTGATTCTCCGTGTGACCTCTTTGCTAAGACTCTCCAGAGAGCCGTCCTCAAAACCAACACACATCTTGACATATCTCCCACATTGATCGCAGTGTCTCCAGGAACCGCATTCAGCGAGCCAGGAGCTTTTCTCCCTACACTGTCCCTTGAGTTGTCCTCAAAACCAATATACATCGTGCTATATCTCCCACATGGAAAGTGCCAGGAGGGAAAAGTGGGGATTAGCTTAGACTTTCTCGGAACTGCTTCAAATCAACTAGATATCTTTGTGCTGTAAATCTCCCAATAGCCAAACGCAAAAGCAGCAAACATCTCGCTGTATGTCCCACATTGAAAGTGCCAAGAGAGTAATATAGAGCTTGCTCTCCCTGTCTTTGAGTACTGTTTTCACTGTCCCGCTTACCTCTTTGCTAACATTCTCTTCAGAGCTGCAGTGAAACCAGGAACCACGTGGAGAAGGCACCCACACTGAAAGTGCCTGCAGGCAACATTGGGGCTTCTTCTCAGTGTCTCTGACATAGGGTTTCACTGTCCCGGGAAAGTCTCTGCTAACACCCTGCAGAGCGCTGTGCCCAATATACAGAAACGTCTTGCGGTATCTCCTACAGGGAAAGTGCCAGGAGGGAATTGTCGATCTTGTTCTCAGTGTCTCTGAGAATTGCTCTGATTCTCCGTGTGACCTCTTTGCTAAGACTCTCCAGAGAGCCGTCCTCAAAACCAACACACATCTTGACATATCTCCCACATTGATCGCAGTGTCTCCAGGAACCGCATTCAGCGAGCCAGGAGCTTTTCTCCCTACACTGTCCATTGAGTTGTCCTCAAAACCAATATACATCGTGCTATATCTCCCACATGGAAAATGCCAGGAGGGAAAAGTGGGGATTAGCTTAGACTTTCTCGGAACTGCTTCAAATCAACTAGATATCTTTGTGCTGTAAATCTCCCAATAGCCAAACGCAAAAGCAGCAAACATCTCGCTGTATGTCCCACATTGAAAGTGCCAAGAGAGTAATATAGAGCTTGCTCTCCCTGTCTTTGAGTACTGTTTTCACTGTCCCGGTTACCTCTTTGCTAACATTCTCTTCAGAGCTGCAGTGAAACCAGGAACCATGTGGAGAAGGCACCCACACTGAAAGTGCCTGCAGGCAACATTGGGGCTTCTTCTCAGTGTCTCTGACATAGGGTTTCACTGTCCCGGGAAAGTCTCTGCTAACACCCTGCAGAGCGCTGTGCCCAATATACAGAAACGTCTTGCGGTATCTCCTACAGGGAAAGTGCCAGGAGGGAATTGTCGATCTTGTTCTCAGTGTCTCTGAGAATTGCTCTGATTCTCCGTGTGACCTCTTTGCTAAGACTCTCCAGAGAGCCGTCCTCAAAACCAACACACATCTTGACATATCTCCCACATTGATCGCAGTGTCTCCAGGAACCGCATTCAGCGAGCCAGGAGCTTTTCTCCCTACACTGTCCATTGAGTTGTCCTCAAAACCAATATACATCGTGCTATATCTCCCACATGGAAAGTGCCAGGAGGGAAAAGTGGGGATTAGCTTAGACTTTCTCGGAACTGCTTCAAATCAACTAGATATCTTTGTGCTGTAAATCTCCCAATAGCCAAACGCAAAAGCAGCGAACATCTCGCTGTATGTCCCACATTGAAAGTGCCAAGAGAGTAATATAGAGCTTGCTCTCCCTGTCTTTGAGTACTGTTTTCACTGTCCCGCTTACCTCTTTGCTAACATTCTCTTCAGAGCTGCAGTGAAACCAGGAACCATGTGGAGAAGGCACCCACACTGAAAGTGCCTGGAGGGAACATTGGGCCTTCTTCTCAGTGTCTCTGACATAGGGTTTCACTGTCCCGGTAAAGTCTCTGCTAACACCCTGCAGAGCACTGTGCCCAATATACAGAAACGTCTTGCGGTATCTCCCACAGGGAAAGTGCCAGGAGGGAATTGTCGATCTTGTTCTCAGTGTCTCTGAGAATTGCTCTGATTCTCCGTGTGACCTCTTTGCTAAGACTCTCCAGAGAGCCGTCCTCAAAACCAACACACATCTTGACATATCTCCCACATTGATCGCAGTGTCTCCAGGAACCGCATTCAGCGAGCCAGGAGCTTTTCTCCCTACACTGTCCCTTGAGTTGTCCTCAAAACCAATATACATCGTGCTATATCTCCCACATGGAAAGTGCCAGGAGGGAAAAGTGGGGATTAGCTTAGACTTTCTCGGAACTGCTTCAAATCAACTAGATATCTTTGTGCTGTAAATCTCCCAATAGCCAAACGCAAAAGCAGCAAACATCTCGCTGTATGTCCCACATTGAAAGTGCCAAGAGAGTAATATAGAGCTTGCTCTCCCTGTCTTTGAGTACTGTTTTCACTGTCCCGCTTACCTCTTTGCTAACATTCTCTTCAGAGCTGCAGTGAAACCAGGAACCACGTGGAGAAGGCACCCACACTGAAAGTGCCTGCAGGCAACATTGGGGCTTCTTCTCAGTGTCTCTGACATAGGGTTTCACTGTCCCGGGAAAGTCTCTGCTAACACCCTGCAGAGCGCTGTGCCCAATATACAGAAACGTCTTGCGGTATCTCCTACAGGGAAAGTGCCAGGAGGGAATTGTCGATCTTGTTCTCAGTGTCTCTGAGAATTGCTCTGATTCTCCGTGTGACCTCTTTGCTAAGACTCTCCAGAGAGCCGTCCTCAAAACCAACACACATCTTGACATATCTCCCACATTGATCGCAGTGTCTCCAGGAACCGCATTCAGCGAGCCAGGAGCTTTTCTCCCTACACTGTCCATTGAGTTGTCCTCAAAACCAATATACATCGTGCTATATCTCCCACATGGAAAGTGCCAGGAGGGAAAAGTGGGGATTAGCTTAGACTTTCTCGGAACTGCTTCAAATCAACTAGATATCTTTGTGCTGTAAATCTCCCAATAGCCAAACGCAAAAGCAGCGAACATCTCGCTGTATGTCCCACATTGAAAGTGCCAAGAGAGTAATATAGAGCTTGCTCTCCCTGTCTTTGAGTACTGTTTTCACTGTCCCGGTTACCTCTTTGCTAACATTCTCTTCAGAGCTGCAGTGAAACCAGGAACCATGTGGAGAAGGCACCCACACTGAAAGTGCCTGGAGGGAACATTGGGCCTTCTTCTCAGTGTCTCTGACATAGGGTTTCACTGTCCCGGGAAAGTCTCTGCTAACACCCTGCAGAGCACTGTGCCCAATATACAGAAACGTCTTGCGGTATCTCCCACAGGGAAAGTGCCAGGAGGGAATTGTCGATCTTGTTCTCAGTGTCTCTGAGAATTGCTCTGATTCTCCGTGTGACCTCTTTGCTAAGACTCTCCAGAGAGCCGTCCTCAAAACCAACACACATCTTGACATATCTCCCACATTGATCGCAGTGTCTCCAGGAACCGCATTCAGCGAGCCAGGAGCTTTTCTCCCTACACTGTCCCTTGAGTTGTCCTCAAAACCAATATACATCGTGCTATATCTCCCACATGGAAAGTGCCAGGAGGGAAAAGTGGGGATTAGCTTAGACTTTCTCGGAACTGCTTCAAATCAACTAGATATCTTTGTGCTGTAAATCTCCCAATAGCCAAACGCAAAAGCAGCAAACATCTCGCTGTATGTCCCACATTGAAAGTGCCAAGAGAGTAATATAGAGCTTGCTCTCCCTGTCTTTGAGTACTGTTTTCACTGTCCCGCTTACCTCTTTGCTAACATTCTCTTCAGAGCTGCAGTGAAACCAGGAACCACGTGGAGAAGGCACCCACACTGAAAGTGCCTGCAGGCAACATTGGGGCTTCTTCTCAGTGTCTCTGACATAGGGTTTCACTGTCCCGGGAAAGTCTCTGCTAACACCCTGCAGAGCGCTGTGCCCAATATACAGAAACGTCTTGCGGTATCTCCTACAGGGAAAGTGCCAGGAGGGAATTGTCGATCTTGTTCTCAGTGTCTCTGAGAATTGCTCTGATTCTCCGTGTGACCTCTTTGCTAAGACTCTCCAGAGAGCCGTCCTCAAAACCAACACACATCTTGACATATCTCCCACATTGATCGCAGTGTCTCCAGGAACCGCATTCAGCGAGCCAGGAGCTTTTCTCCCTACACTGTCCATTGAGTTGTCCTCAAAACCAATATACATCGTGCTATATCTCCCACATGGAAAGTGCCAGGAGGGAAAAGTGGGGATTAGCTTAGACTTTCTCGGAACTGCTTCAAATCAACTAGATATCTTTGTGCTGTAAATCTCCCAATAGCCAAACGCAAAAGCAGCGAACATCTCGCTGTATGTCCCACATTGAAAGTGCCAAGAGAGTAATATAGAGCTTGCTCTCCCTGTCTTTGAGTACTGTTTTCACTGTCCCGGTTACCTCTTTGCTAACATTCTCTTCAGAGCTGCAGTGAAACCAGGAACCATGTGGAGAAGGCACCCACACTGAAAGTGCCTGGAGGGAACATTGGGCCTTCTTCTCAGTGTCTCTGACATAGGGTTTCACTGTCCCGGGAAAGTCTCTGCTAACACCCTGCAGAGCACTGTGCCCAATATACAGAAACGTCTTGCGGTATCTCCCACAGGGAAAGTGCCAGGAGGGAATTGTCGATCTTGTTCTCAGTGTCTCTGAGAATTGCTCTGATTCTCCGTGTGACCTCTTTGCTAAGACTCTCCAGAGAGCCGTCCTCAAAACCAACACACATCTTGACATATCTCCCACATTGATCGCAGTGTCTCCAGGAACCGCATTCAGCGAGCCAGGAGCTTTTCTCCCTACACTGTCCCTTGAGTTGTCCTCAAAACCAATATACATCGTGCTATATCTCCCACATGGAAAGTGCCAGGAGGGAAAAGTGGGGATTAGCTTAGACTTTCTCGGAACTGCTTCAAATCAACTAGATATCTTTGTGCTGTAAATCTCCCAATAGCCAAACGCAAAAGCAGCAAACATCTCGCTGTATGTCCCACATTGAAAGTGCCAAGAGAGTAATATAGAGCTTGCTCTCCCTGTCTTTGAGTACTGTTTTCACTGTCCCGGTTACCTCTTTGCTAACATTCTCTTCAGAGCTGCAGTGAAACCAGGAACCACGTGGAGAAGGCACCCACACTGAAAGTGCCTGCAGGCAACATTGGGGCTTCTTCTCAGTGTCTCTGACATAGGGTTTCACTGTCCCGGGGAAGTCTCTGCTAACAGCCTGCAGAGCGCTGTGCCCAATATACAGAAACGTCTTGCGGTATCTCCTACAGGGAAAGTGCCAGGAGGGAATTGTCGATCTTGTTCTCAGTGTCTCTGAGAATTGCTCTGATTCTCCGTGTGACCTCTTTGCTAAGACTCTCCAGAGAGCCGTCCTCAAAACCAACACACATCTTGACATATCTCCCACATTGATCGCAGTGTCTCCAGGAACGGCATTCAGCGAGCCAGGAGCTTTTCTCCCTACACTGTCCATTGAGTTGTCCTCAAAACCAATATACATCGTGCTATATCTCCCACATGGAAAATGCCAGGAGGGAAAAGTGGGGATTAGCTTAGACTTTCTCGGAACTGCTTCAAATCAACTAGATATCTTTGTGCTGTAAATCTCCCAATAGCCAAACGCAAAAGCAGCAAACATCTCGCTGTATGTCCCACACTGAAAGTGCCAAGAGAGTAATATAGAGCTTGCTCTCCCTGTCTTTGAGTACTGTTTTCACTGTCCCGGTTACCTCTTTGCTAACATTCTCTTCAGAGCTGCAGTGAAACCAGGAACCACGTGGAGAAGGCACCCACACTGAAAGTGCCTGCAGGCAACATTGGGGCTTCTTCTCAGTGTCTCTGACATAGGGTTTCACTGTCCCGGGAAAGTCTCTGCTAACACCCTGCAGAGCGCTGTGCCCAATATACAGAAACGTCTTGCGGTATCTCCTACAGGGAAAGTGCCAGGAGGGAATTGTCGATCTTGTTCTCAGTGTCTCTGAGAATTGCTCTGATTCTCCGTGTGACCTCTTTGCTAAGACTCTCCAGAGAGCCGTCCTCAAAACCAACACACATCTTGACATATCTCCCACATTGATCGCAGGGTCTCCAGGAACCGCATTCAGCGAGCCAGGAAATTTCTCCCTACACTGTCCCTTGAGTTGTCCTCAAAACCAATATACATCGTGCTATATCTCCCACATGGAAAATGCCAGGAGGGAAAAGTGGGGATTAGTTTAGACTTTCTCGGAACTGCTTCTAATCAACTAGATATCTTTGTGCTGTAAATCTCCCAATAGCCAAACGCAAAAGCAGCAAACATCTCGCTGTATGTCCCACACTGAAAGTGCCAAGAGAGTAATATAGAGCTTGCTCTCCCTGTCTTTGAGTACTGTTTTCACTGTCCCGGTTACCTCTTTGCTAACATTCTCTTCAGAGCTGCAGTGAAACCAGGAACCACGTGGAGAAGGCACCCACACTGAAAGTGCCTGCAGGCAACATTGGGGCTTCTTCTCAGTGTCTCTGACATAGGGTTTCACTGTCCCGGGAAAGTCTCTGCTAACACCCTGCAGAGCGCTGTGCCCAATATACAGAAACGTCTTGCGGTATCTCCTACAGGGAAAGTGCCAGGAGGGAATTGTCGATCTTGTTCTCAGTGTCTCTGAGAATTGCTCTGATTCTCCGTGTGACCTCTTTGCTAAGACTCTCCAGAGAGCCGTCCTCAAAACCAACACACATCTTGACATATCTCCCACATTGATCGCAGGGTCTCCAGGAACCGCATTCAGCGAGCCAGGAGCTTTTCTCCCTACACTGTCCCTTGAGTTGTCCTCAAAACCAATATACATCGTGCTATATCTCCCACATGGAAAATGCCAGGAGGGAAAAGTGGGGATTAGCTTAGACTTTCTCGGAACTGCTTCAAATCAACTAGATATCTTTGTGCTGTAAATCTCCCAATAGCCAAACGCAAAAGCAGCAAACATCTCGCTGTATGTCCCACACTGAAAGTGCCAAGAGAGTAATATAGAGCTTGCTCTCCCTGTCTTTGAGTACTGTTTTCACTGTCCCGGTTACCTCTTTGCTAACATTCTCTTCAGAGCTGCAGTGAAACCAGGAACCACGTGGAGAAGGCACCCACACTGAAAGTGCCTGCAGGCAACATTGGGGCTTCTTCTCAGTGTCTCTGACATAGGGTTTCACTGTCCCGGGAAAGTCTCTGCTAACACCCTGCAGAGCGCTGTGCCCAATATACAGAAACGTCTTGCGGTATCTCCTACAGGGAAAGTGCCAGGAGGGAATTGTCGATCTTGTTCTCAGTGTCTCTGAGAATTGCTCTGATTCTCCGTGTGACCTCTTTGCTAAGACTCTCCAGAGAGCCGTCCTCAAAACCAACACACATCTTGACATATCTCCCACATTGATCGCAGTGTCTCCAGGAACCGCATTCAGCGAGCCAGGAACTTTTCTCCCTACACTGTCCCTTGAGTTGTCCTCAAAACCAATATACATCGTGCTATATCTCCCACATGGAAAGTGCCAGGAGGGAAAAGTGGGGATTAGCTTAGACTTTCTCGGAACTGCTTCAAATCAACTAGATATCTTTGTGCTGTAAATCTCCCAATAGCCAAACGCAAAAGCAGCAAACATCTCGCTGTATGTCCCACATTGAAAGTGCCAAGAGAGTAATATAGAGCTTGCTCTCCCTGTCTTTGAGTACTGTTTTCACTGTCCCGGTTACCTCTTTGCTAACATTCTCTTCAGAGCTGCAGTGAAACCAGGAACCACGTGGAGAAGGCACCCACACTGAAAGTGCCTGCAGGCAACATTGGGGCTTCTTCTCAGTGTCTCTGACATAGGGTTTCACTGTCCCGGGAAAGTCTCTGCTAACACCCTGCAGAGCGCTGTGCCCAATATACAGAAACGTCTTGCGGTATCTCCCACAGGGAAAGTGCCAGGAGGGAATTGTCGATCTTGTTCTCAGTGTCTCTGAGAATTGCTCTGATTCTCCGTGTGACCTCTTTGCTAAGACTCTCCAGAGAGCCGTCCTCAAAACCAACACACATCTTGACATATCTCCCACATTGATCGCAGTGTCTCCAGGAACGGCATTCAGTGAGCCAGGAATTTTTCTCCCTACACTGTCCATTCAGTTGTCCTCAAAACCAATATACATCGTGCTATGTCTCCCACATGGAAAATGCCAGGAGGGAAAAGTGGGGATTAGCTTAGACTTTCTCGGAACTGCTTCAAATCAACTAGATATCTTTGTGCTGTAAATCTCCCAATAGCCAAACGCAAAAGCAGCGAACATCTCGCTGTATGTCCCACATTGAAAGTGCCAAGAGAGTAATATAGAGCTTGCTCTCCCTGTCTTTGAGTACTGTTTTCACTGTCCTGGTTACCTCTTTGCTAACATTCTCTTCAGAGCTGCAGTGAAACCAGGAACCATGTGGAGAAGGCACCCACACTGAAAGTGCCTGCAGGCAACATTGGGGCTTCTTCTCAGTGTCTCTGACATAGGGTTTCACTGTCCCGGGAAAGTCTCTGCTAAAACCCTGCAGAGCGCTGTGCCCAATATACAGAAACGTCTTGCGGTATCTCCTACAGGGAAAGTGCCAGGAGGGAATTGTCGATCTTGTTCTCAGTGTCTCTGAGAATTGCTCTGATTCTCCGTGTGACCTCTTTGCTAAGACTCTCCAGAGAGCCGTCCTCAAAACCAACACACATCTTGACATATCTCCCACATTGATCGCAGTGTCTCCAGGAACGGCATTCAGTGAGCCAGGAATTTTTCTCCCTACACTGTCCATTCAGTTGTCCTCAAAACCAATATACATCGTGCTATGTCTCCCACATGGAAAATGCCAGGAGGGAAAAGTGGGGATTAGCTTAGACTTTCTCGGAACTGCTTCAAATCAACTAGATATCTTTGTGCTGTAAATCTCCCAATAGCCAAACGCAAAAGCAGCGAACATCTCGCTGTATGTCCCACATTGAAAGTGCCAAGAGAGTAATATAGAGCTTGCTCTCCCTGTCTTTGACTACTGTTTTCACTGTCCTGGGTACCTCTTTGCTAACATTCTCTTCAGAGCTGCAGTGAAACCAGGAACCATGTGGAGAAGGCACCCACACTGAAAGTGCCTGCAGGCAACATTGGGGCTTCTTCTCAGTGTCTCTGACATAGGGTTTCACTGTCCCGGGAAAGTCTCTGCTAACACCCTGCAGAGCACTGTGCCCAATATACAGAAACGTCTTGCGGTATCTCCTACAGGGAAAGTGCCAGGAGGGAATTGTCGATCTTGTTCTCAGTGTCTCTGAGAATTGCTCTGATTCTCCGTGTGACCTCTTTGCTAAGACTCTCCAGAGAGCCGTCCTCAAAACCAACACACATCTTGACATATCTCCCACATTGATCGCAGTGTCTCCAGGAACCGCATTCAGTGAGCCAGGAATTTTTCTCCCTACACTGTCCATTCAGTTGTCCTCAAAACCAATATACATCGTGCTATGTCTCCCACATGGAAAATGCCAGGAGGGAAAAGTGGGGATTAGCTTAGACTTTCTCGGAACTGCTTCAAATCAACTAGATATCTTTGTGCTGTAAATCTCCCAATAGCCAAACGCAAAAGCAGCAAACATCTCGCTGTATGTCCCACATTGAAAGTGCCAAGAGAGTAATATAGAGCTTGCTCTCCCTGTCTTTGAGTACCGTTTTCACTGTCCCAGTTACCTCTTTGCTAACATTCTCTTCAGAGCTGCAGTGAAACCAGGAACCATGTGGAGAAGGCACCCACACTGAAAGTGCCTGGAGGGAACATTGGGGCTTCTTCTCAGTGTCTCTGACATAGGGTTTCACTGTCCCGGGAAAGTCTCTGCTAACACCCTGCAGAGCGCTGTGCCCAATATACAGAAACGTCTTGCGGTATCTCCTACAGGGAAAGTGCCAAGAGGGAATTGTCAATCTTGTTCTCAGTGTCTCTGAGAATTGCTCTGATTCTCCGTGTGACCTCTTTGCTAAGACTCTCCAGAGAGCCGTCCTCAAAACCAACACACATCTTGACATATCTCAAACATTGATCGCAGTGTCTCCAGGAACGGCATTCAGCGAGCCAGGAACTTTTCTCCCTACACTGTCCCTTGAGTTGTCCTCAAAACCAATATACATCGTGCTATATCTCCCACATGGAAAGTGCCAGGAGGGAAAAGTGGGGATTAGCTTAGACTTTCTCGGAACTGCTTCAAATCAACTAGATATCTTTGTGCTGTAAATCTCCCAATAGCCAAACGCAAAAGCAGCGAACATCTCGCTGTATGTCCCACATTGAAAGTGCCAAGAGAGTAATATAGAGCTTGCTCTCCCTGTCTTTGAGTACTGTTTTCACTGTCCCGGTTACCTCTTTGCTAACATTCTCTTCAGAGCTGCAGTGAAACCAGGAACCACGTGGAGAAGGCACCCACACTGAAAGTGCCTGCAGGCAACATTGGGGCTTCTTCTCAGTGTCTCTGACATAGGGTTTCACTGTCC
Source organism: Larus michahellis (assembly GCF_964199755.1). Taxonomy (NCBI): domain Eukaryota; kingdom Metazoa; phylum Chordata; class Aves; order Charadriiformes; family Laridae; genus Larus; species Larus michahellis. The sequence goes on from NC_133900.1 coordinate 2,926,820, forward strand.
CGGGAAAGTCTCTGCTAACACCCTGCAGAGCGCTGTGCCCAATATACAGAAACGTCTTGCGGTATCTCCTACAGGGAAAGTGCCAGGAGGGAATTGTCGATCTTGTTCTCAGTGTCTCTGAGAATTGCTCTGATTCTCCGTGTGACCTCTTTGCTAAGACTCTCCAGAGAGCCGTCCTCAAAACCAACACACATCTTGACATATCTCAAACATTGATCGCAGTGTCTCCAGGAACCGCATTCAGCGAGCCAGGAACTTTTCTCCCTACACTGTCCCTTGAGTTGTCCTCAAAACCAATATACATCGTGCTATATCTCCCACATGGAAAGTGCCAGGAGGGAAAAGTGGGGATTAGCTTAGACTTTCTCGGAACTGCTTCAAATCAACTAGATATCTTTGTGCTGTAAATCTCCCAATAGCCAAACGCAAAAGCAGCGAACATCTCGCTGTATGTCCCACATTGAAAGTGCCAAGAGAGTAATATAGAGCTTGCTCTCCCTGTCTTTGAGTACTGTTTTCACTGTCCCGGTTACCTCTTTGCTAACATTCTCTTCAGAGCTGCAGTGAAACCAGGAACCACGTGGAGAAGGCACCCACACTGAAAGTGCCTGCAGGCAACATTGGGGCTTCTTCTCAGTGTCTCTGACATAGGGTTTCACTGTCCCGGGAAAGTCTCTGCTAACACCCTGCAGAGCGCTGTGCCCAATATACAGAAACGTCTTGCGGTATCTCCCACAGGGAAAGTGCCAGGAGGGAATTGTCGATCTTGTTCTCAGTGTCTCTGAGAATTGCTCTGATTCTCCGTGTGACCTCTTTGCTAAGACTCTCCAGAGAGCCGTCCTCAAAACCAACACACATCTTGACATATCTCCCACATTGATCGCAGTGTCTCCAGGAACGGCATTCAGTGAGCCAGGAATTTTTCTCCCTACACTGTCCATTCAGTTGTCCTCAAAACCAATATACATCGTGCTATGTCTCCCACATGGAAAATGCCAGGAGGGAAAAGTGGGGATTAGCTTAGACTTTCTCGGAACTGCTTCAAATCAACTAGATATCTTTGTGCTGTAAATCTCCCAATAGCCAAACGCAAAAGCAGCGAACATCTCGCTGTATGTCCCACATTGAAAGTGCCAAGAGAGTAATATAGAGCTTGCTCTCCCTGTCTTTGACTACTGTTTTCACTGTCCTGGTTACCTCTTTGCTAACATTCTCTTCAGAGCTGCAGTGAAACCAGGAACCATGTGGAGAAGGCACCCACACTGAAAGTGCCTGCAGGCAACATTGGGGCTTCTTCTCAGTGTCTCTGACATAGGGTTTCACTGTCCCGGGAAAGTCTCTGCTAAAACCCTGCAGAGCGCTGTGCCCAATATACAGAAACGTCTTGCGGTATCTCCTACAGGGAAAGTGCCAGGAGGGAATTGTCGATCTTGTTCTCAGTGTCTCTGAGAATTGCTCTGATTCTCCGTGTGACCTCTTTGCTAAGACTCTCCAGAGAGCCGTCCTCAAAACCAACACACATCTTGACATATCTCCCACATTGATCGCAGTGTCTCCAGGAACGGCATTCAGTGAGCCAGGAATTTTTCTCCCTACACTGTCCATTCAGTTGTCCTCAAAACCAATATACATCGTGCTATGTCTCCCACATGGAAAATGCCAGGAGGGAAAAGTGGGGATTAGCTTAGACTTTCTCGGAACTGCTTCAAATCAACTAGATATCTTTGTGCTGTAAATCTCCCAATAGCCAAACGCAAAAGCAGCGAACATCTCGCTGTATGTCCCACATTGAAAGTGCCAAGAGAGTAATATAGAGCTTGCTCTCCCTGTCTTTGAGTACTGTTTTCACTGTCCTGGTTACCTCTTTGCTAACATTCTCTTCAGAGCTGCAGTGAAACCAGGAACCATGTGGAGAAGGCACCCACACTGAAAGTGCCTGCAGGCAACATTGGGGCTTCTTCTCAGTGTCTCTGACATAGGGTTTCACTGTCCCGGGAAAGTCTCTGCTAACACCCTGCAGAGCACTGTGCCCAATATACAGAAACGTCTTGCGGTATCTCCTACAGGGAAAGTGCCAGGAGGGAATTGTCGATCTTGTTCTCAGTGTCTCTGAGAATTGCTCTGATTCTCCGTGTGACCTCTTTGCTAAGACTCTCCAGAGAGCCGTCCTCAAAACCAACACACATCTTGACATATCTCCCACATTGATCGCAGTGTCTCCAGGAACGGCATTCAGTGAGCCAGGAATTTTTCTCCCTACACTGTCCATTGAGTTGTCCTCAAAACCAATATACATCGTGCTATATCTCCCACATGGAAAATGCCAGGAGGGAAAAGTGGGGATTAGCTTAGACTTTCTCGGAACTGCTTCAAATCAACTAGATATCTTTGTGCTGTAAATCTCCCAATAGCCAAACGCAAAAGCAGCAAACATCTCGCTGTATGTCCCACATTGAAAGTGCCAAGAGAGTAATATAGAGCTTGCTCTCCCTGTCTTTGAGTACCGTTTTCACTGTCCCGGTTACCTCTTTGCTAACATTCTCTTCAGAGCTGCAGTGAAACCAGGAACCATGTGGAGAAGGCACCCACACTGAAAGTGCCTGCAGGCAACATTGGGGCTTCTTCTCAGTGTCTCTGACATAGGGTTTCACTGTCCCGGGAAAGTCTCTGCTAACACCCTGCAGAGCGCTGTGCCCAATATACAGAAACGTCTTGCGGTATCTCCTACAGGGAAAGTGCCAAGAGGGAATTGTCAATCTTGTTCTCAGTGTCTCTGAGAATTGCTCTGATTCTCCGTGTGACCTCTTTGCTAAGACTCTCCAGAGAGCCGTCCTCAAAACCAACACACATCTTGACATATCTCAAACATTGATCGCAGTGTCTCCAGGAACGGCATTCAGCGAGCCAGGAACTTTTCTCCCTACACTGTCCCTTGAGTTGTCCTCAAAACCAATATACATCGTGCTATATCTCCCACATGGAAAGTGCCAGGAGGGAAAAGTGGGGATTAGCTTAGACTTTCTCGGAACTGCTTCAAATCAACTAGATATCTTTGTGCTGTAAATCTCCCAATAGCCAAACGCAAAAGCAGCGAACATCTCGCTGTATGTCCCACATTGAAAGTGCCAAGAGAGTAATATAGAGCTTGCTCTCCCTGTCTTTGAGTACTGTTTTCACTGTCCTGGTTACCTCTTTGCTAACATTCTCTTCAGAGCTGCAGTGAAACCAGGAACCACGTGGAGAAGGCACCCACTCTGAAAGTGCCTGGAGGGAACATTAGGCCTTCTTCTCAGTGTCTCTGACATAGGGTTTCACTGTCCCGGGAAAGTCTCTGCTAACACCCTGCAGAGCGCTGTGCCCAATATACAGAAACGTCTTGCGGTATCTCCTACAGGGAAAGTGCCAAGAGGGAATTGTCGATCTTGTTCTCAGTGTCTCTGAGAATTGCTCTGATTCTCCGTGTGACCTCTTTGCTAAGACTCTCCAGAGAGCCGTCCTCAAAACCAACACACATCTTGACATATCTCCCACATTGATCGCAGTGTCTCCAGGAACCGCATTCAGCGAGCCAGGAACTTTTCTCCCTACACTGTCCCTTGAGTTGTCCTCAAAACCAATATACATCGTGCTATATCTCCCACATGGAAAGTGCCAGGAGGGAAAAGTGGGGATTAGCTTAGACTTTCTCGGAACTGCTTCAAATCAACTAGATATCTTTGTGCTGTAAATCTCCCAATAGCCAAACGCAAAAGCAGCAAACATCTCGCTGTATGTCCCACATTGAAAGTGCCAAGAGAGTAATATAGAGCTTGCTCTCCCTGTCTTTGAGTACTGTTTTCACTGTCCCGGTTACCTCTTTGCTAACATTCTCTTCAGAGCTGCAGTGAAACCAGGAACCACGTGGAGAAGGCACCCACACTGAAAGTGCCTGCAGGCAACATTGGGGCTTCTTCTCAGTGTCTCTGACATAGGGTTTCACTGTCCCGGGAAAGTCTCTGCTAACACCCTGCAGAGCGCTGTGCCCAATATACAGAAACGTCTTGCGGTATCTCCTACAGGGAAAGTGCCAGGAGGGAATTGTCGATCTTGTTCTCAGTGTCTCTGAGAATTGCTCTGATTCTCCGTGTGACCTCTTTGCTAAGACTCTCCAGAGAGCCGTCCTCAAAACCAACACACATCTTGACATATCTCCCACATTGATCGCAGTGTCTCCAGGAACGGCATTCAGTGAGCCAGGAATTTTTCTCCCTACACTGTCCATTCAGTTGTCCTCAAAACCAATATACATCGTGCTATGTCTCCCACATGGAAAATGCCAGGAGGGAAAAGTGGGGATTAGCTTAGACTTTCTCGGAACTGCTTCAAATCAACTAGATATCTTTGTGCTGTAAATCTCCCAATAGCCAAACGCAAAAGCAGCGAACATCTCGCTGTATGTCCCACATTGAAAGTGCCAAGAGAGTAATATAGAGCTTGCTCTCCCTGTCTTTGAGTACTGTTTTCACTGTCCTGGTTACCTCTTTGCTAACATTCTCTTCAGAGCTGCAGTGAAACCAGGAACCATGTGGAGAAGGCACCCACACTGAAAGTGCCTGCAGGCAACATTGGGGCTTCTTCTCAGTGTCTCTGACATAGGGTTTCACTGTCCCGGGAAAGTCTCTGCTAAAACCCTGCAGAGCGCTGTGCCCAATATACAGAAACGTCTTGCGGTATCTCCTACAGGGAAAGTGCCAGGAGGGAATTGTCGATCTTGTTCTCAGTGTCTCTGAGAATTGCTCTGATTCTCCGTGTGACCTCTTTGCTAAGACTCTCCAGAGAGCCGTCCTCAAAACCAACACACATCTTGACATATCTCCCACATTGATCGCAGTGTCTCCAGGAACGGCATTCAGTGAGCCAGGAATTTTTCTCCCTACACTGTCCATTCAGTTGTCCTCAAAACCAATATACATCGTGCTATGTCTCCCACATGGAAAATGCCAGGAGGGAAAAGTGGGGATTAGCTTAGACTTTCTCGGAACTGCTTCAAATCAACTAGATATCTTTGTGCTGTAAATCTCCCAATAGCCAAACGCAAAAGCAGCGAACATCTCGCTGTATGTCCCACATTGAAAGTGCCAAGAGAGTAATATAGAGCTTGCTCTCCCTGTCTTTGACTACTGTTTTCACTGTCCTGGGTACCTCTTTGCTAACATTCTCTTCAGAGCTGCAGTGAAACCAGGAACCATGTGGAGAAGGCACCCACACTGAAAGTGCCTGCAGGCAACATTGGGGCTTCTTCTCAGTGTCTCTGACATAGGGTTTCACTGTCCCGGGAAAGTCTCTGCTAACACCCTGCAGAGCACTGTGCCCAATATACAGAAACGTCTTGCGGTATCTCCTACAGGGAAAGTGCCAGGAGGGAATTGTCGATCTTGTTCTCAGTGTCTCTGAGAATTGCTCTGATTCTCCGTGTGACCTCTTTGCTAAGACTCTCCAGAGAGCCGTCCTCAAAACCAACACACATCTTGACATATCTCCCACATTGATCGCAGTGTCTCCAGGAACCGCATTCAGTGAGCCAGGAATTTTTCTCCCTACACTGTCCATTCAGTTGTCCTCAAAACCAATATACATCGTGCTATGTCTCCCACATGGAAAATGCCAGGAGGGAAAAGTGGGGATTAGCTTAGACTTTCTCGGAACTGCTTCAAATCAACTAGATATCTTTGTGCTGTAAATCTCCCAATAGCCAAACGCAAAAGCAGCAAACATCTCGCTGTATGTCCCACATTGAAAGTGCCAAGAGAGTAATATAGAGCTTGCTCTCCCTGTCTTTGAGTACTGTTTTCACTGTCCTGGTTACCTCTTTGCTAACATTCTCTTCAGAGCTGCAGTGAAACCAGGAACCATGTGGAGAAGGCACCCACACTGAAAGTGCCTGCAGGCAACATTGGGGCTTCTTCTCAGTGTCTCTGACATAGGGTTTCACTGTCCCGGGAAAGTCTCTGCTAAAACCCTGCAGAGCGCTGTGCCCAATATACAGAAACGTCTTGCGGTATCTCCTACAGGGAAAGTGCCAGGAGGGAATTGTCGATCTTGTTCTCAGTGTCTCTGAGAATTGCTCTGATTCTCCGTGTGACCTCTTTGCTAAGACTCTCCAGAGAGCCGTCCTCAAAACCAACACACATCTTGACATATCTCCCACATTGATCGCAGTGTCTCCAGGAACGGCATTCAGTGAGCCAGGAATTTTTCTCCCTACACTGTCCATTCAGTTGTCCTCAAAACCAATATACATCGTGCTATGTCTCCCACATGGAAAATGCCAGGAGGGAAAAGTGGGGATTAGCTTAGACTTTCTCGGAACTGCTTCAAATCAACTAGATATCTTTGTGCTGTAAATCTCCCAATAGCCAAACGCAAAAGCAGCGAACATCTCGCTGTATGTCCCACATTGAAAGTGCCAAGAGAGTAATATAGAGCTTGCTCTCCCTGTCTTTGACTACTGTTTTCACTGTCCTGGGTACCTCTTTGCTAACATTCTCTTCAGAGCTGCAGTGAAACCAGGAACCATGTGGAGAAGGCACCCACACTGAAAGTGCCTGCAGGCAACATTGGGGCTTCTTCTCAGTGTCTCTGACATAGGGTTTCACTGTCCCGGGAAAGTCTCTGCTAACACCCTGCAGAGCACTGTGCCCAATATACAGAAACGTCTTGCGGTATCTCCTACAGGGAAAGTGCCAGGAGGGAATTGTCGATCTTGTTCTCAGTGTCTCTGAGAATTGCTCTGATTCTCCGTGTGACCTCTTTGCTAAGACTCTCCAGAGAGCCGTCCTCAAAACCAACACACATCTTGACATATCTCCCACATTGATCGCAGTGTCTCCAGGAACCGCATTCAGTGAGCCAGGAATTTTTCTCCCTACACTGTCCATTCAGTTGTCCTCAAAACCAATATACATCGTGCTATGTCTCCCACATGGAAAATGCCAGGAGGGAAAAGTGGGGATTAGCTTAGACTTTCTCGGAACTGCTTCAAATCAACTAGATATCTTTGTGCTGTAAATCTCCCAATAGCCAAACGCAAAAGCAGCAAACATCTCGCTGTATGTCCCACATTGAAAGTGCCAAGAGAGTAATATAGAGCTTGCTCTCCCTGTCTTTGAGTACCGTTTTCACTGTCCCAGTTACCTCTTTGCTAACATTCTCTTCAGAGCTGCAGTGAAACCAGGAACCATGTGGAGAAGGCACCCACACTGAAAGTGCCTGGAGGGAACATTGGGGCTTCTTCTCAGTGTCTCTGACATAGGGTTTCACTGTCCCGGGAAAGTCTCTGCTAACACCCTGCAGAGCGCTGTGCCCAATATACAGAAACGTCTTGCGGTATCTCCTACAGGGAAAGTGCCAAGAGGGAATTGTCAATCTTGTTCTCAGTGTCTCTGAGAATTGCTCTGATTCTCCGTGTGACCTCTTTGCTAAGACTCTCCAGAGAGCCGTCCTCAAAACCAACACACATCTTGACATATCTCAAACATTGATCGCAGTGTCTCCAGGAACGGCATTCAGCGAGCCAGGAACTTTTCTCCCTACACTGTCCCTTGAGTTGTCCTCAAAACCAATATACATCGTGCTATATCTCCCACATGGAAAGTGCCAGGAGGGAAAAGTGGGGATTAGCTTAGACTTTCTCGGAACTGCTTCAAATCAACTAGATATCTTTGTGCTGTAAATCTCCCAATAGCCAAACGCAAAAGCAGCGAACATCTCGCTGTATGTCCCACATTGAAAGTGCCAAGAGAGTAATATAGAGCTTGCTCTCCCTGTCTTTGAGTACTGTTTTCACTGTCCCGGTTACCTCTTTGCTAACATTCTCTTCAGAGCTGCAGTGAAACCAGGAACCACGTGGAGAAGGCACCCACACTGAAAGTGCCTGCAGGCAACATTGGGGCTTCTTCTCAGTGTCTCTGACATAGGGTTTCACTGTCCCGGGAAAGTCTCTGCTAACACCCTGCAGAGCGCTGTGCCCAATATACAGAAACGTCTTGCGGTATCTCCTACAGGGAAAGTGCCAGGAGGGAATTGTCGATCTTGTTCTCAGTGTCTCTGAGAATTGCTCTGATTCTCCGTGTGACCTCTTTGCTAAGACTCTCCAGAGAGCCGTCCTCAAAACCAACACACATCTTGACATATCTCAAACATTGATCGCAGTGTCTCCAGGAACCGCATTCAGCGAGCCAGGAACTTTTCTCCCTACACTGTCCCTTGAGTTGTCCTCAAAACCAATATACATCGTGCTATATCTCCCACATGGAAAGTGCCAGGAGGGAAAAGTGGGGATTAGCTTAGACTTTCTCGGAACTGCTTCAAATCAACTAGATATCTTTGTGCTGTAAATCTCCCAATAGCCAAACGCAAAAGCAGCAAACATCTCGCTGTATGTCCCACATTGAAAGTGCCAAGAGAGTAATATAGAGCTTGCTCTCCCTGTCTTTGAGTACTGTTTTCACTGTCCCGGTTACCTCTTTGCTAACATTCTCTTCAGAGCTGCAGTGAAACCAGGAACCACGTGGAGAAGGCACCCACACTGAAAGTGCCTGCAGGCAACATTGGGGCTTCTTCTCAGTGTCTCTGACATAGGGTTTCACTGTCCCGGGAAAGTCTCTGCTAACACCCTGCAGAGCGCTGTGCCCAATATACAGAAACGTCTTGCGGTATCTCCCACAGGGAAAGTGCCAGGAGGGAATTGTCGATCTTGTTCTCAGTGTCTCTGAGAATTGCTCTGATTCTCCGTGTGACCTCTTTGCTAAGACTCTCCAGAGAGCCGTCCTCAAAACCAACACACATCTTGACATATCTCCCACATTGATCGCAGTGTCTCCAGGAACGGCATTCAGTGAGCCAGGAATTTTTCTCCCTACACTGTCCATTCAGTTGTCCTCAAAACCAATATACATCGTGCTATGTCTCCCACATGGAAAATGCCAGGAGGGAAAAGTGGGGATTAGCTTAGACTTTCTCGGAACTGCTTCAAATCAACTAGATATCTTTGTGCTGTAAATCTCCCAATAGCCAAACGCAAAAGCAGCGAACATCTCGCTGTATGTCCCACATTGAAAGTGCCAAGAGAGTAATATAGAGCTTGCTCTCCCTGTCTTTGACTACTGTTTTCACTGTCCTGGTTACCTCTTTGCTAACATTCTCTTCAGAGCTGCAGTGAAACCAGGAACCATGTGGAGAAGGCACCCACACTGAAAGTGCCTGCAGGCAACATTGGGGCTTCTTCTCAGTGTCTCTGACATAGGGTTTCACTGTCCCGGGAAAGTCTCTGCTAAAACCCTGCAGAGCGCTGTGCCCAATATACAGAAACGTCTTGCGGTATCTCCTACAGGGAAAGTGCCAGGAGGGAATTGTCGATCTTGTTCTCAGTGTCTCTGAGAATTGCTCTGATTCTCCGTGTGACCTCTTTGCTAAGACTCTCCAGAGAGCCGTCCTCAAAACCAACACACATCTTGACATATCTCCCACATTGATCGCAGTGTCTCCAGGAACGGCATTCAGTGAGCCAGGAATTTTTCTCCCTACACTGTCCATTCAGTTGTCCTCAAAACCAATATACATCGTGCTATGTCTCCCACATGGAAAATGCCAGGAGGGAAAAGTGGGGATTAGCTTAGACTTTCTCGGAACTGCTTCAAATCAACTAGATATCTTTGTGCTGTAAATCTCCCAATAGCCAAACGCAAAAGCAGCGAACATCTCGCTGTATGTCCCACATTGAAAGTGCCAAGAGAGTAATATAGAGCTTGCTCTCCCTGTCTTTGAGTACTGTTTTCACTGTCCTGGTTACCTCTTTGCTAACATTCTCTTCAGAGCTGCAGTGAAACCAGGAACCATGTGGAGAAGGCACCCACACTGAAAGTGCCTGCAGGCAACATTGGGGCTTCTTCTCAGTGTCTCTGACATAGGGTTTCACTGTCCCGGGAAAGTCTCTGCTAACACCCTGCAGAGCACTGTGCCCAATATACAGAAACGTCTTGCGGTATCTCCTACAGGGAAAGTGCCAGGAGGGAATTGTCGATCTTGTTCTCAGTGTCTCTGAGAATTGCTCTGATTCTCCGTGTGACCTCTTTGCTAAGACTCTCCAGAGAGCCGTCCTCAAAACCAACACACATCTTGACATATCTCCCACATTGATCGCAGTGTCTCCAGGAACGGCATTCAGTGAGCCAGGAATTTTTCTCCCTACACTGTCCATTGAGTTGTCCTCAAAACCAATATACATCGTGCTATATCTCCCACATGGAAAATGCCAGGAGGGAAAAGTGGGGATTAGCTTAGACTTTCTCGGAACTGCTTCAAATCAACTAGATATCTTTGTGCTGTAAATCTCCCAATAGCCAAACGCAAAAGCAGCAAACATCTCGCTGTATGTCCCACATTGAAAGTGCCAAGAGAGTAATATAGAGCTTGCTCTCCCTGTCTTTGAGTACCGTTTTCACTGTCCCGGTTACCTCTTTGCTAACATTCTCTTCAGAGCTGCAGTGAAACCAGGAACCATGTGGAGAAGGCACCCACACTGAAAGTGCCTGGAGGGAACATTGGGGCTTCTTCTCAGTGTCTCTGACATAGGGTTTCACTGTCCCGGGAAAGTCTCTGCTAACACCCTGCAGAGCGCTGTGCCCAATATACAGAAACGTCTTGCGGTATCTCCTACAGGGAAAGTGCCAAGAGGGAATTGTCAATCTTGTTCTCAGTGTCTCTGAGAATTGCTCTGATTCTCCGTGTGACCTCTTTGCTAAGACTCTCCAGAGAGCCGTCCTCAAAACCAACACACATCTTGACATATCTCAAACATTGATCGCAGTGTCTCCAGGAACGGCATTCAGCGAGCCAGGAACTTTTCTCCCTACACTGTCCCTTGAGTTGTCCTCAAAACCAATATACATCGTGCTATATCTCCCACATGGAAAGTGCCAGGAGGGAAAAGTGGGGATTAGCTTAGACTTTCTCGGAACTGCTTCAAATCAACTAGATATCTTTGTGCTGTAAATCTCCCAATAGCCAAACGCAAAAGCAGCGAACATCTCGCTGTATGTCCCACATTGAAAGTGCCAAGAGAGTAATATAGAGCTTGCTCTCCCTGTCTTTGAGTACTGTTTTCACTGTCCCGGTTACCTCTTTGCTAACATTCTCTTCAGAGCTGCAGTGAAACCAGGAACCACGTGGAGAAGGCACCCACACTGAAAGTGCCTGCAGGCAACATTGGGGCTTCTTCTCAGTGTCTCTGACATAGGGTTTCACTGTCCCGGGAAAGTCTCTGCTAACACCCTGCAGAGCGCTGTGCCCAATATACAGAAACGTCTTGCGGTATCTCCTACAGGGAAAGTGCCAGGAGGGAATTGTCGATCTTGTTCTCAGTGTCTCTGAGAATTGCTCTGATTCTCCGTGTGACCTCTTTGCTAAGACTCTCCAGAGAGCCGTCCTCAAAACCAACACACATCTTGACATATCTCCCACATTGATCGCAGTGTCTCCAGGAACGGCATTCAGTGAGCCAGGAATTTTTCTCCCTACACTGTCCATTCAGTTGTCCTCAAAACCAATATACATCGTGCTATGTCTCCCACATGGAAAATGCCAGGAGGGAAAAGTGGGGATTAGCTTAGACTTTCTCGGAACTGCTTCAAATCAACTAGATATCTTTGTGCTGTAAATCTCCCAATAGCCAAACGCAAAAGCAGCGAACATCTCGCTGTATGTCCCACATTGAAAGTGCCAAGAGAGTAATATAGAGCTTGCTCTCCCTGTGTTTGAGTACTGTTTTCACTGTCCTGGTTACCTCTTTGCTAACATTCTCTTCAGAGCTGCAGTGAAACCAGGAACCATGTGGAGAAGGCACCCACACTGAAAGTGCCTGCAGGCAACATTGGGGCTTCTTCTCAGTGTCTCTGACATAGGGTTTCACTGTCCCGGGAAAGTCTCTGCTAACACCCTGCAGAGCGCTGTGCCCAATATACAGAAACGTCTTGCGGTATCTCCTACAGGGAAAGTGCCAGGAGGGAATTGTCGATCTTGTTCTCAGTGTCTCTGAGAATTGCTCTGATTCTCCGTGTGACCTCTTTGCTAAGACTCTCCAGAGAGCCGTCCTCAAAACCAACACACATCTTGACATATCTCCCACATTGATCGCAGTGTCTCCAGGAACGGCATTCAGTGAGCCAGGAATTTTTCTCCCTACACTGTCCATTCAGTTGTCCTCAAAACCAATATACATCGTGCTATGTCTCCCACATGGAAAATGCCAGGAGGGAAAAGTGGGGATTAGCTTAGACTTTCTCGGAACTGCTTCAAATCAACTAGATATCTTTGTGCTGTAAATCTCCCAATAGCCAAACGCAAAAGCAGCGAACATCTCGCTGTATGTCCCACATTGAAAGTGCCAAGAGAGTAATATAGAGCTTGCTCTCCCTGTCTTTGAGTACTGTTTTCACTGTCCTGGTTACCTCTTTGCTAACATTCTCTTCAGAGCTGCAGTGAAACCAGGAACCATGTGGAGAAGGCACCCACACTGAAAGTGCCTGCAGGCAACATTGGGGCTTCTTCTCAGTGTCTCTGACATAGGGTTTCACTGTCCCGGGAAAGTCTCTGCTAACACCCTGCAGAGCACTGTGCCCAATATACAGAAACGTCTTGCGGTATCTCCTACAGGGAAAGTGCCAGGAGGGAATTGTCGATCTTGTTCTCAGTGTCTCTGAGAATTGCTCTGATTCTCCGTGTGACCTCTTTGCTAAGACTCTCCAGAGAGCCATCCTCAAAACCAACACACATCTTGACATATCTCCCACATTGATCGCAGTGTCTCCAGGAACGGCATTCAGTGAGCCAGGAATTTTTCTCCCTACACTGTCCATTGAGTTGTCCTCAAAACCAATATACATCGTGCTATATCTCCCACATGGAAAATGCCAGGAGGGAAAAGTGGGGATTAGCTTAGACTTTCTCGGAACTGCTTCAAATCAACTAGATATCTTTGTGCTGTAAATCTCCCAATAGCCAAACGCAAAAGCAGCAAACATCTCGCTGTATGTCCCACATTGAAAGTGCCAAGAGAGTAATATAGAGCTTGCTCTCCCTGTCTTTGAGTACCGTTTTCACTGTCCCGGTTACCTCTTTGCTAACATTCTCTTCAGAGCTGCAGTGAAACCAGGAACCATGTGGAGAAGGCACCCACACTGAAAGTGCCTGGAGGGAACATTGGGGCTTCTTCTCAGTGTCTCTGACATAGGGTTTCACTGTCCCGGGAAAGTCTCTGCTAACACCCTGCAGAGCGCTGTGCCCAATATACAGAAACGTCTTGCGGTATCTCCTACAGGGAAAGTGCCAAGAGGGAATTGTCAATCTTGTTCTCAGTGTCTCTGAGAATTGCTCTGATTCTCCGTGTGACCTCTTTGCTAAGACTCTCCAGAGAGCCGTCCTCAAAACCAACACACATCTTGACATATCTCAAACATTGATCGCAGTGTCTCCAGGAACGGCATTCAGCGAGCCAGGAACTTTTCTCCCTACACTGTCCCTTGAGTTGTCCTCAAAACCAATATACATCGTGCTATATCTCCCACATGGAAAGTGCCAGGAGGGAAAAGTGGGGATTAGCTTAGACTTTCTCGGAACTGCTTCAAATCAACTAGATATCTTTGTGCTGTAAATCTCCCAATAGCCAAACGCAAAAGCAGCGAACATCTCGCTGTATGTCCCACATTGAAAGTGCCAAGAGAGTAATATAGAGCTTGCTCTCCCTGTCTTTGAGTACTGTTTTCACTGTCCTGGTTACCTCTTTGCTAACATTCTCTTCAGAGCTGCAGTGAAACCAGGAACCACGTGGAGAAGGCACCCACTCTGAAAGTGCCTGGAGGGAACATTAGGCCTTCTTCTCAGTGTCTCTGACATAGGGTTTCACTGTCCCGGGAAAGTCTCTGCTAACACCCTGCAGAGCGCTGTGCCCAATATACAGAAACGTCTTGCGGTATCTCCTACAGGGAAAGTGCCAAGAGGGAATTGTCGATCTTGTTCTCAGTGTCTCTGAGAATTGCTCTGATTCTCCGTGTGACCTCTTTGCTAAGACTCTCCAGAGAGCCGTCCTCAAAACCAACACACATCTTGACATATCTCCCACATTGATCGCAGTGTCTCCAGGAACCGCATTCAGCGAGCCAGGAACTTTTCTCCCTACACTGTCCCTTGAGTTGTCCTCAAAACCAATATACATCGTGCTATATCTCCCACATGGAAAGTGCCAGGAGGGAAAAGTGGGGATTAGCTTAGACTTTCTCGGAACTGCTTCAAATCAACTAGATATCTTTGTGCTGTAAATCTCCCAATAGCCAAACGCAAAAGCAGCAAACATCTCGCTGTATGTCCCACATTGAAAGTGCCAAGAGAGTAATATAGAGCTTGCTCTCCCTGTCTTTGAGTACTGTTTTCACTGTCCCGGTTACCTCTTTGCTAACATTCTCTTCAGAGCTGCAGTGAAACCAGGAACCACGTGGAGAAGGCACCCACACTGAAAGTGCCTGCAGGCAACATTGGGGCTTCTTCTCAGTGTCTCTGACATAGGGTTTCACTGTCCCGGGAAAGTCTCTGCTAACACCCTGCAGAGCGCTGTGCCCAATATACAGAAACGTCTTGCGGTATCTCCCACAGGGAAAGTGCCAGGAGGGAATTGTCGATCTTGTTCTCAGTGTCTCTGAGAATTGCTCTGATTCTCCGTGTGACCTCTTTGCTAAGACTCTCCAGAGAGCCGTCCTCAAAACCAACACACATCTTGACATATCTCCCACATTGATCGCAGTGTCTCCAGGAACGGCATTCAGTGAGCCAGGAATTTTTCTCCCTACACTGTCCATTCAGTTGTCCTCAAAACCAATATACATCGTGCTATGTCTCCCACATGGAAAATGCCAGGAGGGAAAAGTGGGGATTAGCTTAGACTTTCTCGGAACTGCTTCAAATCAACTAGATATCTTTGTGCTGTAAATCTCCCAATAGCCAAACGCAAAAGCAGCGAACATCTCGCTGTATGTCCCACATTGAAAGTGCCAAGAGAGTAATATAGAGCTTGCTCTCCCTGTCTTTGACTACTGTTTTCACTGTCCTGGTTACCTCTTTGCTAACATTCTCTTCAGAGCTGCAGTGAAACCAGGAACCATGTGGAGAAGGCACCCACACTGAAAGTGCCTGCAGGCAACATTGGGGCTTCTTCTCAGTGTCTCTGACATAGGGTTTCACTGTCCCGGGAAAGTCTCTGCTAAAACCCTGCAGAGCGCTGTGCCCAATATACAGAAACGTCTTGCGGTATCTCCTACAGGGAAAGTGCCAGGAGGGAATTGTCGATCTTGTTCTCAGTGTCTCTGAGAATTGCTCTGATTCTCCGTGTGACCTCTTTGCTAAGACTCTCCAGAGAGCCGTCCTCAAAACCAACACACATCTTGACATATCTCCCACATTGATCGCAGTGTCTCCAGGAACGGCATTCAGTGAGCCAGGAATTTTTCTCCCTACACTGTCCATTCAGTTGTCCTCAAAACCAATATACATCGTGCTATGTCTCCCACATGGAAAATGCCAGGAGGGAAAAGTGGGGATTAGCTTAGACTTTCTCGGAACTGCTTCAAATCAACTAGATATCTTTGTGCTGTAAATCTCCCAATAGCCAAACGCAAAAGCAGCGAACATCTCGCTGTATGTCCCACATTGAAAGTGCCAAGAGAGTAATATAGAGCTTGCTCTCCCTGTCTTTGAGTACTGTTTTCACTGTCCTGGTTACCTCTTTGCTAACATTCTCTTCAGAGCTGCAGTGAAACCAGGAACCATGTGGAGAAGGCACCCACACTGAAAGTGCCTGCAGGCAACATTGGGGCTTCTTCTCAGTGTCTCTGACATAGGGTTTCACTGTCCCGGGAAAGTCTCTGCTAACACCCTGCAGAGCACTGTGCCCAATACACAGAAACGTCTTGCGGTATCTCCTACAGGGAAAGTGCCAGGAGGGAATTGTCGATCTTGTTCTCAGTGTCTCTGAGAATTGCTCTGATTCTCCGTGTGACCTCTTTGCTAAGACTCTCCAGAGAGCCGTCCTCAAAACCAACACACATCTTGACATATCTCCCACATTGATCGCAGTGTCTCCAGGAACGGCATTCAGTGAGCCAGGAATTTTTCTCCCTACACTGTCCATTCAGTTGTCCTCAAAACCAATATACATCGTGCTATGTCTCCCACATGGAAAATGCCAGGAGGGAAAAGTGGGGATTAGCTTAGACTTTCTCGGAACTGCTTCAAATCAACTAGATATCTTTGTGCTGTAAATCTCCCAATAGCCAAACGCAAAAGCAGCAAACATCTCGCTGTATGTCCCACATTGAAAGTGCCAAGAGAGTAATATAGAGCTTGCTCTCCCTGTCTTTGAGTACCGTTTTCACTGTCCCAGTTACCTCTTTGCTAACATTCTCTTCAGAGCTGCAGTGAAACCAGGAACCATGTGGAGAAGGCACCCACACTGAAAGTGCCTGCAGGCAACATTGGGGCTTCTTCTCAGTGTCTCTGACATAGGGTTTCACTGTCCCGGGAAAGTCTCTGCTAACACCCTGCAGAGCACTGTGCCCAATATACAGAAACGTCTTGCGGTATCTCCTACAGGGAAAGTGCCAGGAGGGAATTGTCGATCTTGTTCTCAGTGTCTCTGAGAATTGCTCTGATTCTCCGTGTGACCTCTTTGCTAAGACTCTCCAGAGAGCCGTCCTCAAAACCAACACACATCTTGACATATCTCCCACATTGATCGCAGTGTCTCCAGGAACGGCATTCAGTGAGCCAGGAATTTTTCTCCCTACACTGTCCATTGAGTTGTCCTCAAAACCAATATACATCGTGCTATATCTCCCACATGGAAAATGCCAGGAGGGAAAAGTGGGGATTAGCTTAGACTTTCTCGGAACTGCTTCAAATCAACTAGATATCTTTGTGCTGTAAATCTCCCAATAGCCAAACGCAAAAGCAGCAAACATCTCGCTGTATGTCCCACATTGAAAGTGCCAAGAGAGTAATATAGAGCTTGCTCTCCCTGTCTTTGAGTACCGTTTTCACTGTCCCGGTTACCTCTTTGCTAACATTCTCTTCAGAGCTGCAGTGAAACCAGGAACCATGTGGAGAAGGCACCCACACTGAAAGTGCCTGGAGGGAACATTGGGGCTTCTTCTCAGTGTCTCTGACATAGGGTTTCACTGTCCCGGGAAAGTCTCTGCTAACACCCTGCAGAGCGCTGTGCCCAATATACAGAAACGTCTTGCGGTATCTCCTACAGGGAAAGTGCCAAGAGGGAATTGTCAATCTTGTTCTCAGTGTCTCTGAGAATTGCTCTGATTCTCCGTGTGACCTCTTTGCTAAGACTCTCCAGAGAGCCGTCCTCAAAACCAACACACATCTTGACATATCTCCCACATTGATCGAAGTGTCTCCAGGAACGGCATTCAGCGAGCCAGGAACTTTTCTCCCTACACTGTCCCTTGAGTTGTCCTCAAAACCAATATACATCGTGCTATATCTCCCACATGGAAAGTGCCAGGAGGGAAAAGTGGGGATTAGCTTAGACTTTCTCGGAACTGCTTCAAATCAACTAGATATCTTTGTGCTGTAAATCTCCCAATAGCCAAACGCAAAAGCAGCGAACATCTCGCTGTATGTCCCACATTGAAAGTGCCAAGAGAGTAATATAGAGCTTGCTCTCCCTGTCTTTGAGTACTGTTTTCACTGTCCCGGTTACCTCTTTGCTAACATTCTCTTCAGAGCTGCAGTGAAACCAGGAACCACGTGGAGAAGGCACCCACACTGAAAGTGCCTGCAGGCAACATTGGGGCTTCTTCTCAGTGTCTCTGACATAGGGTTTCACTGTCCCGGGAAAGTCTCTGCTAACACCCTGCAGAGCGCTGTGCCCAATATACAGAAACGTCTTGCGGTATCTCCTACAGGGAAAGTGCCAGGAGGGAATTGTCGATCTTGTTCTCAGTGTCTCTGAGAATTGCTCTGATTCTCCGTGTGACCTCTTTGCTAAGACTCTCCAGAGAGCCGTCCTCAAAACCAACACACATCTTGACATATCTCCCACATTGATCGCAGTGTCTCCAGGAACCGCATTCAGCGAGCCAGGAACTTTTCTCCCTACACTGTCCCTTGAGTTGTCCTCAAAACCAATATACATCGTGCTATATCTCCCACATGGAAAGTGCCAGGAGGGAAAAGTGGGGATTAGCTTAGACTTTCTCGGAACTGCTTCAAATCAACTAGATATCTTTGTGCTGTAAATCTCCCAATAGCCAAACGCAAAAGCAGCAAACATCTCGCTGTATGTCCCACGTTGAAAGTGCCAAGAGAGTAATATAGAGCTTGCTCTCCCTGTCTTTGAGTACTGTTTTCACTGTCCCGGTTACCTCTTTGCTAACATTCTCTTCAGAGCTGCAGTGAAACCAGGAACCATGTGGAGAAGGCACCCACACTGAAAGTGCCTGCAGGCAACATTGGGGCTTCTTCTCAGTGTCTCTGACATAGGGTTTCACTGTCCCGGGAAAGTCTCTGCTAAAACCCTGCAGAGCGCTGTGCCCAATATACAGAAACGTCTTGCGGTATCTCCTACAGGGAAAGTGCCAGGAGGGAATTGTCGATCTTGTTCTCAGTGTCTCTGAGAATTGCTCTGATTCTCCGTGTGACCTCTTTGCTAAGACTCTCCAGAGAGCCGTCCTCAAAACCAACACACATCTTGACATATCTCCCACATTGATCGCAGTGTCTCCAGGAACGGCATTCAGTGAGCCAGGAATTTTTCTCCCTACACTGTCCATTCAGTTGTCCTCAAAACCAATATACATCGTGCTATGTCTCCCACATGGAAAATGCCAGGAGGGAAAAGTGGGGATTAGCTTAGACTTTCTCGGAACTGCTTCAAATCAACTAGATATCTTTGTGCTGTAAATCTCCCAATAGCCAAACGCAAAAGCAGCGAACATCTCACTGTATGTCCCACATTGAAAGTGCCAAGAGAGTAATATAGAGCTTGCTCTCCCTGTCTTTGAGTACTGTTTTCACTGTCCTGGTTACCTCTTTGCTAACATTCTCTTCAGAGCTGCAGTGAAACCAGGAACCATGTGGAGAAGGCACCCACACTGAAAGTGCCTGCAGGCAACATTGGGGCTTCTTCTCAGTGTCTCTGACATAGGGTTTCACTGTCCCGGGAAAGTCTCTGCTAACACCCTGCAGAGCACTGTGCCCAATATACAGAAACGTCTTGCGGTATCTCCTACAGGGAAAGTGCCAGGAGGGAATTGTCGATCTTGTTCTCAGTGTCTCTGAGAATTGCTCTGATTCTCCGTGTGACCTCTTTGCTAAGACTCTCCAGAGAGCCGTCCTCAAAACCAACACACATCTTGACATATCTCCCACATTGATCGCAGTGTCTCCAGGAACGGCATTCAGTGAGCCAGGAATTTTTCTCCCTACACTGTCCCTTGAGTTGTCCTCAAAACCAATATACATCGTGCTATATCTCCCACATGGAAAATGCCAGGAGGGAAAAGTGGGGATTAGCTTAGACTTTCTCGGAACTGCTTCAAATCAACTAGATATCTTTGTGCTGTAAATCTCCCAATAGCCAAACGCAAAAGCAGCGAACATCTCGCTGTATGTCCCACATTGAAAGTGCCAAGAGAGTAATATAGAGCTTGCTCTCCCTGTCTTTGAGTACCGTTTTCACTGTCCCGGTTACCTCTTTGCTAACATTCTCTTCAGAGCTGCAGTGAAACCAGGAACCATGTGGAGAAGGCACCCACACTGAAAGTGCCTGGAGGGAACATTGGGGCTTCTTCTCAGTGTCTCTGACATAGGGTTTCACTGTCCCGGGAAAGTCTCTGCTAACACCCTGCAGAGCGCTGTGCCCAATATACAGAAACGTCTTGCGGTATCTCCTACAGGGAAAGTGCCAAGAGGGAATTGTCAATCTTGTTCTCAGTGTCTCTGAGAATTGCTCTGATTCTCCGTGTGACCTCTTTGCTAAGACTCTCCAGAGAGCCGTCCTCAAAACCAACACACATCTTGACATATCTCAAACATTGATCGAAGTGTCTCCAGGAACGGCATTCAGCGAGCCAGGAACTTTTCTCCCTACACTGTCCCTTGAGTTGTCCTCAAAACCAATATACATCGTGCTATATCTCCCACATGGAAAGTGCCAGGAGGGAAAAGTGGGGATTAGCTTAGACTTTCTCGGAACTGCTTCAAATCAACTAGATATCTTTGTGCTGTAAATCTCCCAATAGCCAAACGCAAAAGCAGCGAACATCTCGCTGTATGTCCCACATTGAAAGTGCCAAGAGAGTAATATAGAGCTTGCTCTCCCTGTCTTTGAGTACTGTTTTCACTGTCCCGGTTACCTCTTTGCTAACATTCTCTTCAGAGCTGCAGTGAAACCAGGAACCACGTGGAGAAGGCACCCACACTGAAAGTGCCTGCAGGCAACATTGGGGCTTCTTCTCAGTGTCTCTGACATAGGGTTTCACTGTCCCGGGAAAGTCTCTGCTAACACCCTGCAGAGCGCTGTGCCCAATATACAGAAACGTCTTGCGGTATCTCCTACAGGGAAAGTGCCAGGAGGGAATTGTCGATCTTGTTCTCAGTGTCTCTGAGAATTGCTCTGATTCTCCGTGTGACCTCTTTGCTAAGACTCTCCAGAGAGCCGTCCTCAAAACCAACACACATCTTGACATATCTCCCACATTGATCGCAGTGTCTCCAGGAACCGCATTCAGCGAGCCAGGAACTTTTCTCCCTACACTGTCCCTTGAGTTGTCCTCAAAACCAATATACATCGTGCTATATCTCCCACATGGAAAGTGCCAGGAGGGAAAAGTGGGGATTAGCTTAGACTTTCTCGGAACTGCTTCAAATCAACTAGATATCTTTGTGCTGTAAATCTCCCAATAGCCAAACGCAAAAGCAGCAAACATCTCGCTGTATGTCCCACGTTGAAAGTGCCAAGAGAGTAATATAGAGCTTGCTCTCCCTGTCTTTGAGTACTGTTTTCACTGTCCCGGTTACCTCTTTGCTAACATTCTCTTCAGAGCTGCAGTGAAACCAGGAACCATGTGGAGAAGGCACCCACACTGAAAGTGCCTGCAGGCAACATTGGGGCTTCTTCTCAGTGTCTCTGACATAGGGTTTCACTGTCCCGGGAAAGTCTCTGCTAAAACCCTGCAGAGCGCTGTGCCCAATATACAGAAACGTCTTGCGGTATCTCCTACAGGGAAAGTGCCAGGAGGGAATTGTCGATCTTGTTCTCAGTGTCTCTGAGAATTGCTCTGATTCTCCGTGTGACCTCTTTGCTAAGACTCTCCAGAGAGCCGTCCTCAAAACCAACACACATCTTGACATATCTCCCACATTGATCGCAGTGTCTCCAGGAACGGCATTCAGTGAGCCAGGAATTTTTCTCCCTACACTGTCCATTCAGTTGTCCTCAAAACCAATATACATCGTGCTATGTCTCCCACATGGAAAATGCCAGGAGGGAAAAGTGGGGATTAGCTTAGACTTTCTCGGAACTGCTTCAAATCAACTAGATATCTTTGTGCTGTAAATCTCCCAATAGCCAAACGCAAAAGCAGCGAACATCTCACTGTATGTCCCACATTGAAAGTGCCAAGAGAGTAATATAGAGCTTGCTCTCCCTGTCTTTGAGTACTGTTTTCACTGTCCTGGTTACCTCTTTGCTAACATTCTCTTCAGAGCTGCAGTGAAACCAGGAACCATGTGGAGAAGGCACCCACACTGAAAGTGCCTGCAGGCAACATTGGGGCTTCTTCTCAGTGTCTCTGACATAGGGTTTCACTGTCCCGGGAAAGTCTCTGCTAACACCCTGCAGAGCGCTGTGCCCAATATACAGAAACGTCTTGCGGTATCTCCTACAGGGAAAGTGCCAGGAGGGAATTGTCGATCTTGTTCTCAGTGTCTCTGAGAATTGCTCTGATTCTCCGTGTGACCTCTTTGCTAAGACTCTCCAGAGAGCCGTCCTCAAAACCAACACACATCTTGACATATCTCCCACATTGATCGCAGTGTCTCCAGGAACGGCATTCAGTGAGCCAGGAATTTTTCTCCCTACACTGTCCCTTGAGTTGTCCTCAAAACCAATATACATCGTGCTATATCTCCCACATGGAAAATGCCAGGAGGGAAAAGTGGGGATTAGCTTAGACTTTCTCGGAACTGCTTCAAATCAACTAGATATCTTTGTGCTGTAAATCTCCCAATAGCCAAACGCAAAAGCAGCGAACATCTCGCTGTATGTCCCACATTGAAAGTGCCAAGAGAGTAATATAGAGCTTGCTCTCCCTGTCTTTGAGTACCGTTTTCACTGTCCCGGTTACCTCTTTGCTAACATTCTCTTCAGAGCTGCAGTGAAACCAGGAACCACGTGGAGAAGGCACCCACACTGAAAATGCCTGGAGGGAACATTGGGGCTTCTTCTCAGTGTCTCTGACATAGGGTTTCACTGTCCCGGGAAAGTCTCTGCTAACACCCTGCAGAGCGCTGTGCCCAATATACAGAAACGTCTTGCGGTATCTCCTACAGGGAAAGTGCCAAGAGGGAATTGTCAATCTTGTTCTCAGTGTCTCTGAGAATTGCTCTGATTCTCCGTGTGACCTCTTTGCTAAGACTCTCCAGAGAGCCGTCCTCAAAACCAACACACATCTTGACATATCTCAAACATTGATCGCAGTGTCTCCAGGAACGGCATTCAGCGAGCCAGGAACTTTTCTCCCTACACTGTCCCTTGAGTTGTCCTCAAAACCAATATACATCGTGCTATATCTCCCACATGGAAAGTGCCAGGAGGGAAAAGTGGGGATTAGCTTAGACTTTCTCGGAACTGCTTCAAATCAACTAGATATCTTTGTGCTGTAAATCTCCCAATAGCCAAACGCAAAAGCAGCGAACATCTCGCTGTATGTCCCACATTGAAAGTGCCAAGAGAGTAATATAGAGCTTGCTCTCCCTGTCTTTGAGTACTGTTTTCACTGTCCCGGTTACCTCTTTGCTAACATTCTCTTCAGAGCTGCAGTGAAACCAGGAACCATGTGGAGAAGGCACCCACACTGAAAGTGCCTGCAGGCAACATTGGGGCTTCTTCTCAGTGTCTCTGACATAGGGTTTCACTGTCCCGGGAAAGTCTCTGCTAACACCCTGCAGAGCGCTGTGCCCAATATACAGAAACGTCTTGCGGTATCTCCCACAGGGAAAGTGCCAGGAGGGAATTGTCGATCTTGTTCTCAGTGTCTCTGAGAATTGCTCTGATTCTCCGTGTGACCTCTTTGCTAAGACTCTCCAGAGAGCCGTCCTCAAAACCAACACACATCTTGACATATCTCCCACATTGATCGCAGTGTCTCCAGGAACGGCATTCAGTGAGCCAGGAATTTTTCTCCCTACACTGTCCATTCAGTTGTCCTCAAAACCAATATACATCGTGCTATGTCTCCCACATGGAAAATGCCAGGAGGGAAAAGTGGGGATTAGCTTAGACTTTCTCGGAACTGCTTCAAATCAACTAGATATCTTTGTGCTGTAAATCTCCCAATAGCCAAACGCAAAAGCAGCGAACATCTCGCTGTATGTCCCACATTGAAAGTGCCAAGAGAGTAATATAGAGCTTGCTCTCCCTGTGTTTGAGTACTGTTTTCACTGTCCTGGTTACCTCTTTGCTAACATTCTCTTCAGAGCTGCAGTGAAACCAGGAACCACGTGGAGAAGGCACCCACACTGAAAGTGCCTGCAGGCAACATTGGGGCTTCTTCTCAGTGTCTCTGACATAGGGTTTCACTGTCCCGGGAAAGTCTCTGCTAACACCCTGCAGAGCGCTGTGCCCAATATACAGAAACGTCTTGCGGTATCTCCTACAGGGAAAGTGCCAGGAGGGAATTGTCGATCTTGTTCTCAGTGTCTCTGAGAATTGCTCTGATTCTCCGTGTGACCTCTTTGCTAAGACTCTCCAGAGAGCCGTCCTCAAAACCAACACACATCTTGACATATCTCCCACATTGATCGCAGTGTCTCCAGGAACGGCATTCAGCGAGCCAGGAGCTTTTCTCCCTACACTGTCCCTTGAGTTGTCCTCAAAACCAATATACATCGTGCTATATCTCCCACATGGAAAATGCCAGGAGGGAAAAGTGGGGATTAGTTTAGACTTTCTCGGAACTGCTTCAAATCAACTAGATATCTTTGTGCTGTAAATCTCCCAATAGCCAAACGCAAAAGCAGCAAACATCTCGCTGTATGTCCCACATTGAAAGTGCCAAGAGAGTAATATAGAGCTTGCTCTCCCTGTCTTTGAGTACTGTTTTCACTGTCCCGGTTACCTCTTTGCTAACATTCTCTTCAGAGCTGCAGTGAAACCAGGAACCACGTGGAGAAAGCACCCACACTGAAAGTGCCTGCAGGCAACATTGGGGCTTCTTCTCAGTGTCTCTGACATAGGGTTTCACTGTCCCGGGAAAGTCTCTGCTAACAGCCTGCAGAGCGCTGTGCCCAATATACAGAAACGTCTTGCGGTATCTCCTACAGGGAAAGTGCCAGGAGGGAATTGTCGATCTTGTTCTCAGTGTCTCTGAGAATTGCTCTGATTCTCCGTGTGACCTCTTTGCTAAGACTCTCCAGAGAGCCGTCCTCAAAACCAACACACATCTTGACATATCTCCCACATTGATCGCAGTGTCTCCAGGAACGGCATTCAGCGAGCCAGGAACTTTTCTCCCTACACTGTCCCTTGAGTTGTCCTCAAAACCAATATACATCGTGCTATATCTCCCACATGGAAAATGCCAGGAGGGAAAAGTGGGGATTAGCTTAGACTTTCTCGGAACTGCTTCAAATCAACTAGATATCTTTGTGCTGTAAATCTCCCAATAGCCAAACGCAAAAGCAGCGAACATCTCGCTCTATGTCCCACACTGAAAGTGCCAAGAGAGTAATATAGAGCTTGCTCTCCCTGTCTTTGAGTACTGTTTTCACTGTCCCGGTTACCTCTTTGCTAACATTCTCTTCAGAGCTGCAGTGAAACCAGGAACCACGTGGAGAAGGCACCCACACTGAAAGTGCCTGCAGGCAACATTGGGGCTTCTTCTCAGTGTCTCTGACATAGGGTTTCACTGTCCCGGGAAAGTCTCTGCTAACACCCTGCAGAGCGCTGTGCCCAATATACAGAAACGTCTTGCGGTATCTCCTACAGGGAAAGTGCCAGGAGGGAATTGTCGATCTTGTTCTCAGTGTCTCTGAGAATTGCTCTGATTCTCCGTGTGACCTCTTTGCTAAGACTCTCCAGAGAGCCGTCCTCAAAACCAACACACATCTTGACATATCTCCCACATTGATCGCAGTGTCTCCAGGAACCGCATTCAGCGAGCCAGGAACTTTTCTCCCTACACTGTCCCTTGAGTTGTCCTCAAAACCAATATACATCGTGCTATATCTCCCACATGGAAAGTGCCAGGAGGGAAAAGTGGGGATTAGCTTAGACTTTCTCGGAACTGCTTCAAATCAACTAGATATCTTTGTGCTGTAAATCTCCCAATAGCCAAACGCAAAAGCAGCAAACATCTCGCTGTATGTCCCACATTGAAAGTGCCAAGAGAGTAATATAGAGCTTGCTCTCCCTGTCTTTGAGTACTGTTTTCACTGTCCCGGTTACCTCTTTGCTAACATTCTCTTCAGAGCTGCAGTGAAACCAGGAACCACGTGGAGAAGGCACCCACACTGAAAGTGCCTGCAGGCAACATTGGGCCTTCTTCTCAGTGTCTCTGACATAGGGTTTCACTGTCCCGGGAAAGTCTCTGCTAACAGCCTGCAGAGCGCTGTGCCCAATATACAGAAACGTCTTGCGGTATCTCCTACAGGGAAAGTGCCAGGAGGGAATTGTCGATCTTGTTCTCAGTGTCTCTGAGAATTGCTCTGATTCTCCGTGTGACCTCTTTGCTAAGACTCTCCAGAGAGCCGTCCTCAAAACCAACACACATCTTGACATATCTCCCACATTGATCGCAGTGTCTCCAGGAACGGCATTCAGCGAGCCAGGAACTTTTCTCCCTACACTGTCCATAGAGTTGTCCTCAAAACCAATATACATCGTGCTATATCTCCCACATGGAAAGTGCCAGGAGGGAAAAGTGGGGATTAGCTTAGACTTTCTCGGAACTGCTTCAAATCAACTAGATATCTTTGTGCTGTAAATCTCCCAATAGCCAAACGCAAAAGCAGCAAACATCTCGCTGTATGTCCCACATTGAAAGTGCCAAGAGAGTAATATAGAGCTTGCTCTCCCTGTCTTTGAGTACTGTTTTCACTGTCCCGGTTACCTCTTTGCTAACATTCTCTTCAGAGCTGCAGTGAAACCAGGAACCACGTGGAGAAGGCACCCACACTGAAAGTGCCTGGAGGGAACATTGGGGCTTCTTCTCAGTGTCTCTGACATAGGGTTTCACTGTCCCGGGAAAGTCTCTGCTAACACCCTGCAGAGCGCTGTGCCCAATATACAGAAACGTCTTGCGGTATCTCCTACAGGGAAAGTGCCAGGAGGGAATTGTCGATCTTGTTCTCAGTGTCTCTGAGAATTGCTCTGATTCTCCGTGTGACCTCTTTGCTAAGACTCTCCAGAGAGCCGTCCTCAAAGCCAACACACATCTTGACATATCTCCCACATTGATCGCAGTGTCTCCAGGAACCGCATTCAGCGAGCCAGGAGCTTTTCTCCCTACACTGTCCCTTGAGTTGTCCTCAAAACCAATATACATCGTGCTATATCTCCCACATGGAAAATGCCAGGAGGGAAAAGTGGGGATTAGCTTAGACTTTCTCGGAACTGCTTCAAATCAACTAGATATCTTTGTG
Source organism: Larus michahellis (assembly GCF_964199755.1). Lineage (NCBI taxonomy): Eukaryota > Metazoa > Chordata > Aves > Charadriiformes > Laridae > Larus > Larus michahellis. Next base: position 2,953,781 of record NC_133900.1, read on the forward strand.
CTGTAAATCTCCCAATAGCCAAACGCAAAAGCAGCGAACATCTCGCTGTATGTCCCACACTGAAAGTGCCAAGAGAGTAATATAGAGCTTGCTCTCCCTGTCTTTGAGTACTGTTTTCACTGTCCCGGTTACCTCTTTGCTAACATTCTCTTCAGAGCTGCAGTGAAACCAGGAACCACGTGGAGAAGGCACCCACACTGAAAGTGCCTGCAGGCAACATTGGGGCTTCTTCTCAGTGTCTCTGACATAGGGTTTCACTGTCCCGGGAAAGTCTCTGCTAACACCCTGCAGAGCGCTGTGCCCAATATACAGAAACGTCTTGCGGTATCTCCTACAGGGAAAGTGCCAAGAGGGAATTGTCGATCTTGTTCTCAGTGTCTCTGAGAATTGCTCTGATTCTCCGTGTGACCTCTTTGCTAAGACTCTCCAGAGAGCCGTCCTCAAAACCAACACACATCTTGACATATCTCCCACATTGATCGCAGTGTCTCCAGGAACCGCATTCAGCGAGCCAGGAGCTTTTCTCCCTACACTGTCCATTGAGTTGTCCTCAAAACCAATATACATCGTGCTATATCTCCCACATGGAAAATGCCAGGAGGGAAAAGTGGGGATTAGCTTAGACTTTCTCGGAACTGCTTCAAATCAACTAGATATCTTTGTGCTGTAAATCTCCCAATAGCCAAACGCAAAAGCAGCAAACATCTCGCTGTATGTCCCACATTGAAAGTGCCAAGAGAGTAATATAGAGCTTGCTCTCCCTGTCTTTGAGTACTGTTTTCACTGTCCCGGTTACCTCTTTGCTAACATTCTCTTCAGAGCTGCAGTGAAACCAGGAACCATGTGGAGAAGGCACCCACACTGAAAGTGCCTGGAGGGAACATTGGGGCTTCTTCTCAGTGTCTCTGACATAGGGTTTCACTGTCCCGGGAAAGTCTCTGCTAACACCCTGCAGAGCGCTGTGCCCAATATACAGAAACGTCTTGCGGTATCTCCTACAGGGAAAGTGCCAGGAGGGAATTGTCGATCTTGTTCTCAGTGTCTCTGAGAATTGCTCTGATTCTCCGTGTGACCTCTTTGCTAAGACTCTCCAGAGAGCCGTCCTCAAAGCCAACACACATCTTGACATATCTCCCACATTGATCGCAGTGTCTCCAGGAACCGCATTCAGCGAGCCAGGAGCTTTTCTCCCTACACTGTCCATTGAGTTGTCCTCAAAACCAATATACATCGTGCTATATCTCCCACATGGAAAATGCCAGGAGGGAAAAGTGGGGATTAGCTTAGACTTTCTCGGAACTGCTTCAAATCAACTAGATATCTTTGTGCTGTAAATCTCCCAATAGCCAAACGCAAAAGCAGCGAACATCTCGCTGTATGTCCCACATTGAAAGTGCCAAGAGAGTAATATAGAGCTTGCTCTCCCTGTCTTTGAGTACTGTTTTCACTGTCCCGGTTACCTCTTTGCTAACATTCTCTTCAGAGCTGCAGTGAAACCAGGAACCACGTGGAGAAGGCACCCACACTGAAAGTGCCTGCAGGCAACATTGGGCCTTCTTCTCAGTGTCTCTGACATAGGGTTTCACTGTCCCGGGAAAGTCTCTGCTAACACCCTGCAGAGCGCTGTGCCCAATATACAGAAACGTCTTGCGGTATCTCCTACAGGGAAAGTGCCAGGAGGGAATTGTCGATCTTGTTCTCAGTGTCTCTGAGAATTGCTCTGATTCTCCGTGTGACCTCTTTGCTAAGACTCTCCAGAGAGCCGTCCTCAAAACCAACACACATCTTGACATATCTCCCACATTGATCGCAGTGTCTCCAGGAACGGCATTCAGCGAGCCAGGAGCTTTTCTCCCTACACTGTCCATTGAGTTGTCCTCAAAACCAATATACATCGTGCTATATCTCCCACATGGCAAGTGCCAGGAGGGAAAAGTGGGGATTAGCTTAGACTTTCTCGGAACTGCTTCAAATCAACTAGATATCTTTGTGCTGTAAATCTCCCAATAGCCAAACGCAAAAGCAGCAAACATCTCGCTGTATGTCCCACATCCAAAGTGCCAAGAGAGTAATATAGAGCTTGCTCTCCCTGTCTTTGAGTACTGTTTTCACTGTCCTGGTTACCTCTTTGCTAACATTCTCTTCAGAGCTGCAGTGAAACCAGGAACCACGTGGAGAAGGCACCCACACTGAAAGTGCCTGCAGGCAACATTGGGGCTTCTTCTCAGTGTCTCTGACATAGGGTTTCACTGTCCCGGGAAAGTCTCTGCTAACACCCTGCAGAGCGCTGTGCCCAATATACAGAAACGTCTTGCGGTATCTCCTACAGGGAAAGTGCCAGGAGGGAATTGTCGATCTTGTTCTCAGTGTCTCTGAGAATTGCTCTGATTCTCCGTGTGACCTCTTTGCTAAGACTCTCCAGAGAGCCGTCCTCAAAACCAACACACATCTTGACATATCTCCCACATTGATCGCAGTGTCTCCAGGAACGGCATTCAGCGAGCCAGGAGCTTTTCTCCCTACACTGTCCCTTGAGTTGTCCTCAAAACCAATATACATCGTGCTATATCTCCCACATGGAAAATGCCAGGAGGGAAAAGTGGGGATTAGTTTAGACTTTCTCGGAACTGCTTCTAATCAACTAGATATCTTTGTGCTGTAAATCTCCCAATAGCCAAACGCAAAAGCAGCAAACATCTCGCTGTATGTCCCACATTGAAAGTGCCAAGAGAGTAATATAGAGCTTGCTCTCCCTGTCTTTGAGTACCGTTTTCACTGTCCCGGTTACCTCTTTGCTAACATTCTCTTCAGAGCTGCAGTGAAACCAGGAACCACGTGGAGAAGGCACCCACACTGAAAGTGCCTGCAGGCAACATTGGGGCTTCTTCTCAGTGTCTCTGACATAGGGTTTCACTGTCCCGGGAAAGTCTCTGCTAACACCCTGCAGAGCGCTGTGCCCAATATACAGAAACGTCTTGCGGTATCTCCTACAGGGAAAGTGCCAGGAGGGAATTGTCGATCTTGTTCTCAGTGTCTCTGAGAATTGCTCTGATTCTCCGTGTGACCTCTTTGCTAAGACTCTCCAGAGAGCCGTCCTCAAAGCCAACACACATCTTGACATATCTCCCACATTGATCGCAGTGTCTCCAGGAACCGCATTCAGCGAGCCAGGAGCTTTTCTCCCTACACTGTCCCTTGAGTTGTCCTCAAAACCAATATACATCGTGCTATATCTCCCACATGGAAAATGCCAGGAGGGAAAAGTGGGGATTAGCTTAGACTTTCTCGGAACTGCTTCAAATCAACTAGATATCTTTGTGCTGTAAATCTCCCAATAGCCAAACGCAAAAGCAGCGAACATCTCGCTGTATGTCCCACACTGAAAGTGCCAAGAGAGTAATATAGAGCTTGCTCTCCCTGTCTTTGAGTACTGTTTTCACTGTCCCGGTTACCTCTTTGCTAACATTCTCTTCAGAGCTGCAGTGAAACCAGGAACCATGTGGAGAAGGCACCCACACTGAAAGTGCCTGGAGGGAACATTGGGGCTTCTTCTCAGTGTCTCTGACATAGGGTTTCACTGTCCCGGGAAAGTCTCTGCTAACACCCTGCAGAGCGCTGTGCCCAATATACAGAAACGTCTTGCGGTATCTCCTACAGGGAAAGTGCCAGGAGGGAATTGTCGATCTTGTTCTCAGTGTCTCTGAGAATTGCTCTGATTCTCCGTGTGACCTCTTTGCTAAGACTCTCCAGAGAGCCGTCCTCAAAACCAACACACATCTTGACATATCTCCCACATTGATCGCAGTGTCTCCAGGAACGGCATTCAGCGAGCCAGGAACTTTTCTCCCTACACTGTCCCTTGAGTTGTCCTCAAAACCAATATACATCGTGCTATATCTCCCACATGGAAAGTGCCAGGAGGGAAAAGTGGGGATTAGCTTAGACTTTCTCGGAACTGCTTCAAATCAACTAGATATCTTTGTGCTGTAAATCTCCCAATAGCCAAACGCAAAAGCAGCAAACATCTCGCTGTATGTCCCACATTGAAAGTGCCAAGAGAGTAATATAGAGCTTGCTCTCCCTGTCTTTGAGTACTGTTTTCACTGTCCCGGTTACCTCTTTGCTAACATTCTCTTCAGAGCTGCAGTGAAACCAGGAACCACGTGGAGAAGGCACCCACACTGAAAGTGCCTGCAGGCAACATTGGGGCTTCTTCTCAGTGTCTCTGACATAGGGTTTCACTGTCCCGGGAAAGTCTCTGCTAACACCCTGCAGAGCGCTGTGCCCAATATACAGAAACGTCTTGCGGTATCTCCTACAGGGAAAGTGCCAGGAGGGAATTGTCGATCTTGTTCTCAGTGTCTCTGAGAATTGCTCTGATTCTCCGTGTGACCTCTTTGCTAAGACTCTCCAGAGAGCCGTCCTCAAAGCCAACACACATCTTGACATATCTCCCACATTGATCGCAGTGTCTCCAGGAACCGCATTCAGCGAGCCAGGAGCTTTTCTCCCTACACTGTCCATTGAGTTGTCCTCAAAACCAATATACATCGTGCTATATCTCCCACATGGAAAATGCCAGGAGGGAAAAGTGGGGATTAGCTTAGACTTTCTCGGAACTGCTTCAAATCAACTAGATATCTTTGTGCTGTAAATCTCCCAATAGCCAAACGCAAAAGCAGCGAACATCTCGCTGTATGTCCCACATTGAAAGTGCCAAGAGAGTAATATAGAGCTTGCTCTCCCTGTCTTTGAGTACTGTTTTCACTGTCCCGGTTACCTCTTTGCTAACATTCTCTTCAGAGCTGCAGTGAAACCAGGAACCACGTGGAGAAGGCACCCACACTGAAAGTGCCTGCAGGCAACATTGGGGCTTCTTCTCAGTGTCTCTGACATAGGGTTTCACTGTCCCGGGAAAGTCTCTGCTAACACCCTGCAGAGCGCTGTGCCCAATATACAGAAACGTCTTGCGGTATCTCCTACAGGGAAAGTGCCAGGAGGGAATTGTCGATCTTGTTCTCAGTGTCTCTGAGAATTGCTCTGATTCTCCGTGTGACCTCTTTGCTAAGACTCTCCAGAGAGCCGTCCTCAAAACCAACACACATCTTGACATATCTCCCACATTGATCGCAGTGTCTCCAGGAACGGCATTCAGCGAGCCAGGAGCTTTTCTCCCTACACTGTCCCTTGAGTTGTCCTCAAAACCAATATACATCGTGCTATATCTCCCACATGGAAAATGCCAGGAGGGAAAAGTGGGGATTAGTTTAGACTTTCTCGGAACTGCTTCTAATCAACTAGATATCTTTGTGCTGTAAATCTCCCAATAGCCAAACGCAAAAGCAGCAAACATCTCGCTGTATGTCCCACATTGAAAGTGCCAAGAGAGTAATATAGAGCTTGCTCTCCCTGTCTTTGAGTACCGTTTTCACTGTCCCGGTTACCTCTTTGCTAACATTCTCTTCAGAGCTGCAGTGAAACCAGGAACCACGTGGAGAAGGCACCCACACTGAAAGTGCCTGCAGGCAACATTGGGGCTTCTTCTCAGTGTCTCTGACATAGGGTTTCACTGTCCCGGGAAAGTCTCTGCTAACACCCTGCAGAGCGCTGTGCCCAATATACAGAAACGTCTTGCGGTATCTCCTACAGGGAAAGTGCCAGGAGGGAATTGTCGATCTTGTTCTCAGTGTCTCTGAGAATTGCTCTGATTCTCCGTGTGACCTCTTTGCTAAGACTCTCCAGAGAGCCGTCCTCAAAACCAACACACATCTTGACATATCTCCCACATTGATCGCAGTGTCTCCAGGAACGGCATTCAGCGAGCCAGGAGCTTTTCTCCCTACACTGTCCATTGAGTTGTCCTCAAAACCAATATACATCGTGCTATATCTCCCACATGGCAAGTGCCAGGAGGGAAAAGTGGGGATTAGCTTAGACTTTCTCGGAACTGCTTCAAATCAACTAGATATCTTTGTGCTGTAAATCTCCCAATAGCCAAACGCAAAAGCAGCAAACATCTCGCTGTATGTCCCACATTGAAAGTGCCAAGAGAGTAATATAGAGCTTGCTCTCCCTGTCTTTGAGTACTGTTTTCACTGTCCCAGTTACCTCTTTGCTAACATTCTCTTCAGAGCTGCAGTGAAACCAGGAACCACGTGGAGAAAGCACCCACACTGAAAGTGCCTGCAGGCAACATTGGGGCTTCTTCTCAGTGTCTCTGACATAGGGTTTCACTGTCCCGGGAAAGTCTCTGCTAACAGCCTGCAGAGCGCTGTGCCCAATATACAGAAACGTCTTGCGGTATCTCCTACAGGGAAAGTGCCAGGAGGGAATTGTCGATCTTGTTCTCAGTGTCTCTGAGAATTGCTCTGATTCTCCGTGTGACCTCTTTGCTAAGACTCTCCAGAGAGCCGTCCTCAAAACCAACACACATCTTGACATATCTCCCACATTGATCGCAGTGTCTCCAGGAACCACATTCAGCGAGCCAGGAGCTTTTCTCCCTACACTGTCCCTTGAGTTGTCCTCAAAACCAATATACATCGTGCTATATCTCCCACATGGAAAATGCCAGGAGGGAAAAGTGAGGATTAGCTTAGACTTTCTCGGAACTGCTTCTAATCAACTAGATATCTTTGTGCTGTAAATCTCCCAATAGCCAAACGCAAAAGCAGCAAACATCTCGCTGTATGTCCCACATTGAAAGTGCCAAGAGAGTAATATAGAGCTTGCTCTCCCTGTCTTTGAGTACCGTTTTCACTGTCCCGCTTACCTCTTTGCTAACATTCTCTTCAGAGCTGCAGTGAAACCAGGAACCACGTGGAGAAGGCACCCACACTGAAAGTGCCTGCAGGCAACATTGGGGCTTCTTCTCAGTGTCTCTGACATAGGGTTTCACTGTCCCGGGAAAGTCTCTGCTAACACCCTGCAGAGCGCTGTGCCCAATATACAGAAACGTCTTGCGGTATCTCCTACAGGGAAAGTGCCAGGAGGGAATTGTCGATCTTGTTCTCAGTGTCTCTGAGAATTGCTCTGATTCTCCGTGTGACCTCTTTGCTAAGACTCTCCAGAGAGCCGTCCTCAAAACCAACACACATCTTGACATATCTCCCACATTGATCGCAGTGTCTCCAGGAACGGCATTCAGCGAGCCAGGAGCTTTTCTCCCTACACTGTCCATTGAGTTGTCCTTAAAACCAATATACATCGTGCTATATCTCCCACATGGAAAGTGCCAGGAGGGAAAAGTGGGGATTAGCTTAGACTTTCTCGGAACTGCTTCAAATCAACTAGATATCTTTGTGCTGTAAATCTCCCAATAGCCAAACGCAAAAGCAGCAAACATCTCGCTGTATGTCCCACATTGAAAGTGCCAAGAGAGTAATATAGAGCTTGCTCTCCCTGTCTTTGAGTACTGTTTTCACTGTCCCGCTTACCTCTTTGCTAACATTCTCTTCAGAGCTGCAGTGAAACCAGGAACCACGTGGAGAAGGCACCCACACTGAAAGTGCCTGCAGGCAACATTGGGCCTTCTTCTCAGTGTCTCTGACATAGGGTTTCACTGTCCCGGGAAAGTCTCTGCTAACACCCTGCAGAGCGCTGTGCCCAATATACAGAAACGTCTTGCGGTATCTCCTACAGGGAAAGTGCCAGGAGGGAATTGTCGATCTTGTTCTCAGTGTCTCTGAGAATTGCTCTGATTCTCCGTGTGACCTCTTTGCTAAGACTCTCCAGAGAGCCGTCCTCAAAACCAACACACATCTTGACATATCTCCCACATTGATCGCAGTGTCTCCAGGAACGGCATTCAGCGAGCCAGGAATTTTTCTCCCTACACTGTCCCTTGAGTTGTCCTCAAAACCAATATACATCGTGCTATATCTCCCACATGGAAAGTGCCAGGAGGGAAAAGTGGGGATTAGCTTAGACTTTCTCGGAACTGCTTCAAATCAACTAGATATCTTTGTGCTGTAAATCTCCCAATAGCCAAACGCAAAAGCAGCAAACATCTCGCTGTATGTCCCACATTGAAAGTGCCAAGAGAGTAATATAGAGCTTGCTCTCCCTGTCTTTGAGTACCGTTTTCACTGTCCCGGTTACCTCTTTGCTAACATTCTCTTCAGAGCTGCAGTGAAACCAGGAACCACGTGGAGAAGGCACCCACACTGAAAGTGCCTGCAGGCAACATTGGGGCTTCTTCTCAGTGTCTCTGACATAGGGTTTCACTGTCCCGGGAAAGTCTCTGCTAACACCCTGCAGAGCGCTGTGCCCAATATACAGAAACGTCTTGCGGTATCTCCTACAGGGAAAGTGCCAGGAGGGAATTGTCGATCTTGTTCTCAGTGTCTCTGAGAATTGCTCTGATTCTCCGTGTGACCTCTTTGCTAAGACTCTCCAGAGAGCCGTCCTCAAAACCAACACACATCTTGACATATCTCCCACATTGATCGCAGTGTCTCCAGGAACGGCACTCAGCGAGCCAGGAGCTTTTCTCCCTACACTGTCCATTGAGTTGTCCTTAAAACCAATATACATCGTGCTATATCTCCCACATGGAAAGTGCCAGGAGGGAAAAGTGGGGATTAGCTTAGACTTTCTCGGAACTGCTTCAAATCAACTAGATATCTTTGTGCTGTAAATCTCCCAATAGCCAAACGCAAAAGCAGCAAACATCTCGCTGTATGTCCCACATTGAAAGTGCCAAGAGAGTAATATAGAGCTTGCTCTCCCTGTCTTTGAGTACTGTTTTCACTGTCCCGCTTACCTCTTTGCTAACATTCTCTTCAGAGCTGCAGTGAAACCAGGAACCACGTGGAGAAGGCACCCACACTGAAAGTGCCTGCAGGCAACATTGGGCCTTCTTCTCAGTGTCTCTGACATAGGGTTTCACTGTCCCGGGAAAGTCTCTGCTAACACCCTGCAGTGCGCTGTGCCCAATATACAGAAACGTCTTGCGGTATCTCCTACAGGGAAAGTGCCAGGAGGGAATTGTCGATCTTGTTCTCAGTGTCTCTGAGAATTGCTCTGATTCTCCGTGTGACCTCTTTGCTAAGACTCTCCAGAGAGCCGTCCTCAAAACCAACACACATCTTGACATATCTCCCACATTGATCGCAGTGTCTCCAGGAACGGCACTCAGCGAGCCAGGAGCTTTTCTCCCTACACTGTCCATTGAGTTGTCCTTAAAACCAATATACATCGTGCTATATCTCCCACATGGAAAGTGCCAGGAGGGAAAAGTGGGGATTAGCTTAGACTTTCTCGGAACTGCTTCAAATCAACTAGATATCTTTGTGCTGTAAATCTCCCAATAGCCAAACGCAAAAGCAGCAAACATCTCGCTGTATGTCCCACATTGAAAGTGCCAAGAGAGTAATATAGAGCTTGCTCTCCCTGTCTTTGAGTACTGTTTTCACTGTCCCGCTTACCTCTTTGCTAACATTCTCTTCAGAGCTGCAGTGAAACCAGGAACCACGTGGAGAAGGCACCCACACTGAAAGTGCCTGCAGGCAACATTGGGCCTTCTTCTCAGTGTCTCTGACATAGGGTTTCACTGTCCCGGGAAAGTCTCTGCTAACACCCTGCAGTGCGCTGTGCCCAATATACAGAAACGTCTTGCGGTATCTCCTACAGGGAAAGTGCCAGGAGGGAATTGTCGATCTTGTTCTCAGTGTCTCTGAGAATTGCTCTGATTCTCCGTGTGACCTCTTTGCTAAGACTCTCCAGAGAGCCGTCCTCAAAACCAACACACATCTTGACATATCTCCCACATTGATCGCAGTGTCTCCAGGAACGGCATTCAGCGAGCCAGGAGCTTTTCTCCCTACACTGTCCATTGAGTTGTCCTTAAAACCAATATACATCGTGCTATATCTCCCACATGGAAAGTGCCAGGAGGGAAAAGTGGGGATTAGCTTAGACTTTCTCGGAACTGCTTCAAATCAACTAGATATCTTTGTGCTGTAAATCTCCCAATAGCCAAACGCAAAAGCAGCAAACATCTCGCTGTATGTCCCACATTGAAAGTGCCAAGAGAGTAATATAGAGCTTGCTCTCCCTGTCTTTGAGTACTGTTTTCACTGTCCCGCTTACCTCTTTGCTAACATTCTCTTCAGAGCTGCAGTGAAACCAGGAACCACGTGGAGAAGGCACCCACACTGAAAGTGCCTGCAGGCAACATTGGGCCTTCTTCTCAGTGTCTCTGACATAGGGTTTCACTGTCCCGGGAAAGTCTCTGCTAACACCCTGCAGAGCGCTGTGCCCAATATACAGAAACGTCTTGCGGTATCTCCTACAGGGAAAGTGCCAGGAGGGAATTGTCGATCTTGTTCTCAGTGTCTCTGAGAATTGCTCTGATTCTCCGTGTGACCTCTTTGCTAAGACTCTCCAGAGAGCCGTCCTCAAAACCAACACACATCTTGACATATCTCCCACATTGATCGCAGTGTCTCCAGGAACGGCATTCAGCGAGCCAGGAATTTTTCTCCCTACACTGTCCCTTGAGTTGTCCTCAAAACCAATATACATCGTGCTATATCTCCCACATGGAAAGTGCCAGGAGGGAAAAGTGGGGATTAGCTTAGACTTTCTCGGAACTGCTTCAAATCAACTAGATATCTTTGTGCTGTAAATCTCCCAATAGCCAAACGCAAAAGCAGCAAACATCTCGCTGTATGTCCCACATTGAAAGTGCCAAGAGAGTAATATAGAGCTTGCTCTCCCTGTCTTTGAGTACTGTTTTCACTGTCCCGCTTACCTCTTTGCTAACATTCTCTTCAGAGCTGCAGTGAAACCAGGAACCACGTGGAGAAGGCACCCACACTGAAAGTGCCTGCAGGCAACATTGGGGCTTCTTCTCAGTGTCTCTGACATAGGGTTTCACTGTCCCGGGAAAGTCTCTGCTAACACCCTGCAGAGCGCTGTGCCCAATATACAGAAACGTCTTGCGGTATCTCCTACAGGGAAAGTGCCAGGAGGGAATTGTCGATCTTGTTCTCAGTGTCTCTGAGAATTGCTCTGATTCTCCGTGTGACCTCTTTGCTAAGACTCTCCAGAGAGCCGTCCTCAAAACCAACACACATCTTGACATATCTCCCACATTGATCGCAGTGTCTCCAGGAACGGCATTCAGCGAGCCAGGAGCTTTTCTCCCTACACTGTCCCTTGAGTTGTCCTCAAAACCAATATACATCGTGCTATATCTCCCACATGGAAAGTGCCAGGAGGGAAAAGTGGGGATTAGCTTAGACTTTCTCGGAACTGCTTCAAATCAACTAGATATCTTTGTGCTGTAAATCTCCCAATAGCCAAACGCAAAAGCAGCAAACATCTCGCTGTATGTCCCACATTGAAAGTGCCAAGAGAGTAATATAGAGCTTGCTCTCCCTGTCTTTGAGTACCGTTTTCACTGTCCCGGTTACCTCTTTGCTAACATTCTCTTCAGAGCTGCAGTGAAACCAGGAACCATGTGGAGAAGGCACCCACACTGAAAGTGCCTGCAGGCAACATTGGGGCTTCTTCTCAGTGTCTCTGACATAGGGTTTCACTGTCCCGGGAAAGTCTCTGCTAACACCCTGCAGAGCGCTGTGCCCAATATACAGAAACGTCTTGCGGTATCTCCTACAGGGAAAGTGCCAGGAGGGAATTGTCGATCTTGTTCTCAGTGTCTCTGAGAATTGCTCTGATTCTCCGTGTGACCTCTTTGCTAAGACTCTCCAGAGAGCCGTCCTCAAAACCAACACACATCTTGACATATCTCCCACATTGATCGCAGGGTCTCCAGGAACGGCGTTCAGTGAGCCAGGAGCTTTTCTCCATACACTGCCCATTGAGTTGTCCTCAAAACCAATATACATCGTGCTATATCTCCCACATGGAAAATGCCAGGAGGGAAAAGTGGGGATTAGCTTAGACTTTCTCGGAACTGCTTCAAATCAACTAGATATCTTTGTGCTGTAAATCTCCCAATAGCCAAACGCAAAAGCAGCGAACATCTCGCTGTATGTCCCACATTGAAAGTGCCAAGAGAGTAATATAGAGCTTGCTCTCCCTGTCTTTGAGTACTGTTTTCACTGTCCCGGTTACCTCTTTGCTAACATTCTCTTCAGAGCTGCAGTGAAACCAGGAACCACGTGGAGAAGGCACCCACACTGAAAGTGCCTGCAGGCAACATTGGGGCTTCTTCTCAGTGTCTCTGACATAGGGTTTCACTGTCCCGGGAAAGTCTCTGCTAACACCCTGCAGAGCGCTGTGCCCAATATACAGAAACGTCTTGCGGTATCTCCTACAGGGAAAGTGCCAGGAGGGAATTGTCGATCTTGTTCTCAGTGTCTCTGAGAATTGCTCTGATTCTCCGTGTGACCTCTTTGCTAAGACTCTCCAGAGAGCCGTCCTCAAAACCAACACACATCTTGACATATCTCCCACATTGATCGCAGTGTCTCCAGGAACCGCATTCAGCGAGCCAGGAGCTTTTCTCCCTACACTGCCCATTGAGTTGTCCTCAAAACCAATATACATCGTGCTATATCTCCCACATGGAAAGTGCCAGGAGGGAAAAGTGGGGATTAGCTTAGACTTTCTCGGAACTGCTTCAAATCAACTAGATATCTTTGTGCTGTAAATCTCCCAATAGCCAAACGCAAAAGCAGCATACATCTCGCTGTATGTCCCACATTGAAAGTGCCAAGAGAGTAATATAGAGCTTGCTCTCCCTGTCTTTGAGTACTGTTTTCTCTGTCCCGGTTACCTCTTTGCTAACATTCTCTTCAGAGCTGCAGTGAAACCAGGAACCACGTGGAGAAGGCACCCACACTGAAAATGCCTGGAGGGAACATTGGGCCTTCTTCTCAGTGTCTCTGACATAGGGTTTCACTGTCCCGGGAAAGTCTCTGCTAACACCCTGCAGAGCGCTGTGCCCAATATACAGAAACGTCTTGCGGTATCTCCTACAGGGAAAGTGCCAGGAGGGAATTGTCGATCTTGTTCTCAGTGTCTCTGAGAATTGCTCTGATTCTCCGTGTGACCTCTTTGCTAAGACTCTCCAGAGAGCCGTCCTCAAAACCAACACACATCTTGACATATCTCCCACATTGATCGCAGTGTCTCCAGGAACGGCATTCAGCGAGCCAGGAACTTTTCTCCCTACACTGTCCCTTGAGTTGTCCTCAAAACCAATATACATCGTGCTATATCTCCCACATGGAAAGTGCCAGGAGGGAAAAGTGGGGATTAGCTTAGACTTTCTCGGAACTGCTTCAAATCAACTAGATATCTTTGTGCTGTAAATCTCCCAATAGCCAAACGCAAAAGCAGCAAACATCTCGCTGTATGTCCCACATTGAAAGTGCCAAGAGAGTAATATAGAGCTTGCTCTCCCTGTCTTTGAGTACTGTTTTCACTGTCCCGGTTACCTCTTTGCTAACATTCTCTTCAGAGCTGCAGTGAAACCAGGAACCACGTGGAGAAGGCACCCACACTGAAAGTGCCTGCAGGCAACATTGGGGCTTCTTCTCAGTGTCTCTGACATAGGGTTTCACTGTCCCGGGAAAGTCTCTGCTAACACCCTGCAGAGCGCTGTGCCCAATATACAGAAACGTCTTGCGGTATCTCCTACAGGGAAAGTGCCAGGAGGGAATTGTCGATCTTGTTCTCAGTGTCTCTGAGAATTGCTCTGATTCTCCGTGTGACCTCTTTGCTAAGACTCTCCAGAGAGCCGTCCTCAAAGCCAACACACATCTTGACATATCTCCCACATTGATCGCAGTGTCTCCAGGAACCGCATTCAGCGAGCCAGGAGCTTTTCTCCCTACACTGTCCATTGAGTTGTCCTCAAAACCAATATACATCGTGCTATATCTCCCACATGGAAAATGCCAGGAGGGAAAAGTGGGGATTAGCTTAGACTTTCTCGGAACTGCTTCAAATCAACTAGATATCTTTGTGCTGTAAATCTCCCAATAGCCAAACGCAAAAGCAGCGAACATCTCGCTGTATGTCCCACATTGAAAGTGCCAAGAGAGTAATATAGAGCTTGCTCTCCCTGTCTTTGAGTACTGTTTTCACTGTCCCGGTTACCTCTTTGCTAACATTCTCTTCAGAGCTGCAGTGAAACCAGGAACCACGTGGAGAAGGCACCCACACTGAAAGTGCCTGCAGGCAACATTGGGGCTTCTTCTCAGTGTCTCTGACATAGGGTTTCACTGTCCCGGGAAAGTCTCTGCTAACACCCTGCAGAGCGCTGTGCCCAATATACAGAAACGTCTTGCGGTATCTCCTACAGGGAAAGTGCCAGGAGGGAATTGTCGATCTTGTTCTCAGTGTCTCTGAGAATTGCTCTGATTCTCCGTGTGACCTCTTTGCTAAGACTCTCCAGAGAGCCGTCCTCAAAACCAACACACATCTTGACATATCTCCCACATTGATCGCAGTGTCTCCAGGAACGGCATTCAGCGAGCCAGGAGCTTTTCTCCCTACACTGTCCATTGAGTTGTCCTCAAAACCAATATACATCGTGCTATATCTCCCACATGGAAAATGCCAGGAGGGAAAAGTGGGGATTAGCTTAGACTTTCTCGGAACTGCTTCAAATCAACTAGATATCTTTGTGCTGTAAATCTCCCAATAGCCAAACGCAAAAGCAGCAAACATCTCGCTGTATGTCCCACATCCAAAGTGCCAAGAGAGTAATATAGAGCTTGCTCTCCCTGTCTTTGAGTACTGTTTTCACTGTCCTGGTTACCTCTTTGCTAACATTCTCTTCAGAGCTGCAGTGAAACCAGGAACCACGTGGAGAAGGCACCCACACTGAAAGTGCCTGCAGGCAACATTGGGGCTTCTTCTCAGTGTCTCTGACATAGGGTTTCACTGTCCCGGGAAAGTCTCTGCTAACACCCTGCAGAGCGCTGTGCCCAATATACAGAAACGTCTTGCGGTATCTCCTACAGGGAAAGTGCCAGGAGGGAATTGTCGATCTTGTTCTCAGTGTCTCTGAGAATTGCTCTGATTCTCCGTGTGACCTCTTTGCTAAGACTCTCCAGAGAGCCGTCCTCAAAACCAACACACATCTTGACATATCTCCCACATTGATCGCAGTGTCTCCAGGAACGGCATTCAGCGAGCCAGGAGCTTTTCTCCCTACACTGTCCCTTGAGTTGTCCTCAAAACCAATATACATCGTGCTATATCTCCCACATGGAAAATGCCAGGAGGGAAAAGTGGGGATTAGTTTAGACTTTCTCGGAACTGCTTCTAATCAACTAGATATCTTTGTGCTGTAAATCTCCCAATAGCCAAACGCAAAAGCAGCAAACATCTCGCTGTATGTCCCACATTGAAAGTGCCAAGAGAGTAATATAGAGCTTGCTCTCCCTGTCTTTGAGTACCGTTTTCACTGTCCCGGTTACCTCTTTGCTAACATTCTCTTCAGAGCTGCAGTGAAACCAGGAACCACGTGGAGAAGGCACCCACACTGAAAGTGCCTGCAGGCAACATTGGGGCTTCTTCTCAGTGTCTCTGACATAGGGTTTCACTGTCCCGGGAAAGTCTCTGCTAACACCCTGCAGAGCGCTGTGCCCAATATACAGAAACGTCTTGCGGTATCTCCTACAGGGAAAGTGCCAGGAGGGAATTGTCGATCTTGTTCTCAGTGTCTCTGAGAATTGCTCTGATTCTCCGTGTGACCTCTTTGCTAAGACTCTCCAGAGAGCCGTCCTCAAAACCAACACACATCTTGACATATCTCCCACATTGATCGCAGTGTCTCCAGGAACGGCATTCAGCGAGCCAGGAGCTTTTCTCCCTACACTGTCCATTGAGTTGTCCTCAAAACCAATATACATCGTGCTATATCTCCCACATGGCAAGTGCCAGGAGGGAAAAGTGGGGATTAGCTTAGACTTTCTCGGAACTGCTTCAAATCAACTAGATATCTTTGTGCTGTAAATCTCCCAATAGCCAAACGCAAAAGCAGCAAACATCTCGCTGTATGTCCCACATTGAAAGTGCCAAGAGAGTAATATAGAGCTTGCTCTCCCTGTCTTTGAGTACTGTTTTCACTGTCCCAGTTACCTCTTTGCTAACATTCTCTTCAGAGCTGCAGTGAAACCAGGAACCACGTGGAGAAAGCACCCACACTGAAAGTGCCTGCAGGCAACATTGGGGCTTCTTCTCAGTGTCTCTGACATAGGGTTTCACTGTCCCGGGAAAGTCTCTGCTAACAGCCTGCAGAGCGCTGTGCCCAATATACAGAAACGTCTTGCGGTATCTCCTACAGGGAAAGTGCCAGGAGGGAATTGTCGATCTTGTTCTCAGTGTCTCTGAGAATTGCTCTGATTCTCCGTGTGACCTCTTTGCTAAGACTCTCCAGAGAGCCGTCCTCAAAACCAACACACATCTTGACATATCTCCCACATTGATCGCAGTGTCTCCAGGAACCACATTCAGCGAGCCAGGAGCTTTTCTCCCTACACTGTCCCTTGAGTTGTCCTCAAAACCAATATACATCGTGCTATATCTCCCACATGGAAAATGCCAGGAGGGAAAAGTGAGGATTAGCTTAGACTTTCTCGGAACTGCTTCTAATCAACTAGATATCTTTGTGCTGTAAATCTCCCAATAGCCAAACGCAAAAGCAGCAAACATCTCGCTGTATGTCCCACATTGAAAGTGCCAAGAGAGTAATATAGAGCTTGCTCTCCCTGTCTTTGAGTACCGTTTTCACTGTCCCGCTTACCTCTTTGCTAACATTCTCTTCAGAGCTGCAGTGAAACCAGGAACCACGTGGAGAAGGCACCCACACTGAAAGTGCCTGCAGGCAACATTGGGGCTTCTTCTCAGTGTCTCTGACATAGGGTTTCACTGTCCCGGGAAAGTCTCTGCTAACACCCTGCAGAGCGCTGTGCCCAATATACAGAAACGTCTTGCGGTATCTCCTACAGGGAAAGTGCCAGGAGGGAATTGTCGATCTTGTTCTCAGTGTCTCTGAGAATTGCTCTGATTCTCCGTGTGACCTCTTTGCTAAGACTCTCCAGAGAGCCGTCCTCAAAACCAACACACATCTTGACATATCTCCCACATTGATCGCAGTGTCTCCAGGAACGGCATTCAGCGAGCCAGGAGCTTTTCTCCCTACACTGTCCATTGAGTTGTCCTTAAAACCAATATACATCGTGCTATATCTCCCACATGGAAAGTGCCAGGAGGGAAAAGTGGGGATTAGCTTAGACTTTCTCGGAACTGCTTCAAATCAACTAGATATCTTTGTGCTGTAAATCTCCCAATAGCCAAACGCAAAAGCAGCAAACATCTCGCTGTATGTCCCACATTGAAAGTGCCAAGAGAGTAATATAGAGCTTGCTCTCCCTGTCTTTGAGTACTGTTTTCACTGTCCCGCTTACCTCTTTGCTAACATTCTCTTCAGAGCTGCAGTGAAACCAGGAACCACGTGGAGAAGGCACCCACACTGAAAGTGCCTGCAGGCAACATTGGGCCTTCTTCTCAGTGTCTCTGACATAGGGTTTCACTGTCCCGGGAAAGTCTCTGCTAACACCCTGCAGAGCGCTGTGCCCAATATACAGAAACGTCTTGCGGTATCTCCTACAGGGAAAGTGCCAGGAGGGAATTGTCGATCTTGTTCTCAGTGTCTCTGAGAATTGCTCTGATTCTCCGTGTGACCTCTTTGCTAAGACTCTCCAGAGAGCCGTCCTCAAAACCAACACACATCTTGACATATCTCCCACATTGATCGCAGTGTCTCCAGGAACGGCATTCAGCGAGCCAGGAATTTTTCTCCCTACACTGTCCCTTGAGTTGTCCTCAAAACCAATATACATCGTGCTATATCTCCCACATGGAAAGTGCCAGGAGGGAAAAGTGGGGATTAGCTTAGACTTTCTCGGAACTGCTTCAAATCAACTAGATATCTTTGTGCTGTAAATCTCCCAATAGCCAAACGCAAAAGCAGCAAACATCTCGCTGTATGTCCCACATTGAAAGTGCCAAGAGAGTAATATAGAGCTTGCTCTCCCTGTCTTTGAGTACCGTTTTCACTGTCCCGGTTACCTCTTTGCTAACATTCTCTTCAGAGCTGCAGTGAAACCAGGAACCACGTGGAGAAGGCACCCACACTGAAAGTGCCTGCAGGCAACATTGGGGCTTCTTCTCAGTGTCTCTGACATAGGGTTTCACTGTCCCGGGAAAGTCTCTGCTAACACCCTGCAGAGCGCTGTGCCCAATATACAGAAACGTCTTGCGGTATCTCCTACAGGGAAAGTGCCAGGAGGGAATTGTCGATCTTGTTCTCAGTGTCTCTGAGAATTGCTCTGATTCTCCGTGTGACCTCTTTGCTAAGACTCTCCAGAGAGCCGTCCTCAAAACCAACACACATCTTGACATATCTCCCACATTGATCGCAGTGTCTCCAGGAACGGCACTCAGCGAGCCAGGAGCTTTTCTCCCTACACTGTCCATTGAGTTGTCCTTAAAACCAATATACATCGTGCTATATCTCCCACATGGAAAGTGCCAGGAGGGAAAAGTGGGGATTAGCTTAGACTTTCTCGGAACTGCTTCAAATCAACTAGATATCTTTGTGCTGTAAATCTCCCAATAGCCAAACGCAAAAGCAGCAAACATCTCGCTGTATGTCCCACATTGAAAGTGCCAAGAGAGTAATATAGAGCTTGCTCTCCCTGTCTTTGAGTACTGTTTTCACTGTCCCGCTTACCTCTTTGCTAACATTCTCTTCAGAGCTGCAGTGAAACCAGGAACCACGTGGAGAAGGCACCCACACTGAAAGTGCCTGCAGGCAACATTGGGCCTTCTTCTCAGTGTCTCTGACATAGGGTTTCACTGTCCCGGGAAAGTCTCTGCTAACACCCTGCAGTGCGCTGTGCCCAATATACAGAAACGTCTTGCGGTATCTCCTACAGGGAAAGTGCCAGGAGGGAATTGTCGATCTTGTTCTCAGTGTCTCTGAGAATTGCTCTGATTCTCCGTGTGACCTCTTTGCTAAGACTCTCCAGAGAGCCGTCCTCAAAACCAACACACATCTTGACATATCTCCCACATTGATCGCAGTGTCTCCAGGAACGGCACTCAGCGAGCCAGGAGCTTTTCTCCCTACACTGTCCATTGAGTTGTCCTTAAAACCAATATACATCGTGCTATATCTCCCACATGGAAAGTGCCAGGAGGGAAAAGTGGGGATTAGCTTAGACTTTCTCGGAACTGCTTCAAATCAACTAGATATCTTTGTGCTGTAAATCTCCCAATAGCCAAACGCAAAAGCAGCAAACATCTCGCTGTATGTCCCACATTGAAAGTGCCAAGAGAGTAATATAGAGCTTGCTCTCCCTGTCTTTGAGTACTGTTTTCACTGTCCCGCTTACCTCTTTGCTAACATTCTCTTCAGAGCTGCAGTGAAACCAGGAACCACGTGGAGAAGGCACCCACACTGAAAGTGCCTGCAGGCAACATTGGGCCTTCTTCTCAGTGTCTCTGACATAGGGTTTCACTGTCCCGGGAAAGTCTCTGCTAACACCCTGCAGTGCGCTGTGCCCAATATACAGAAACGTCTTGCGGTATCTCCTACAGGGAAAGTGCCAGGAGGGAATTGTCGATCTTGTTCTCAGTGTCTCTGAGAATTGCTCTGATTCTCCGTGTGACCTCTTTGCTAAGACTCTCCAGAGAGCCGTCCTCAAAACCAACACACATCTTGACATATCTCCCACATTGATCGCAGTGTCTCCAGGAACCGCATTCAGCGAGCCAGGAGCTTTTCTCCCTACACTGTCCATTGAGTTGTCCTTAAAACCAATATACATCGTGCTATATCTCCCACATGGAAAGTGCCAGGAGGGAAAAGTGGGGATTAGCTTAGACTTTCTCGGAACTGCTTCAAATCAACTAGATATCTTTGTGCTGTAAATCTCCCAATAGCCAAACGCAAAAGCAGCAAACATCTCGCTGTATGTCCCACATTGAAAGTGCCAAGAGAGTAATATAGAGCTTGCTCTCCCTGTCTTTGAGTACTGTTTTCACTGTCCCGCTTACCTCTTTGCTAACATTCTCTTCAGAGCTGCAGTGAAACCAGGAACCACGTGGAGAAGGCACCCACACTGAAAGTGCCTGCAGGCAACATTGGGCCTTCTTCTCAGTGTCTCTGACATAGGGTTTCACTGTCCCGGGAAAGTCTCTGCTAACACCCTGCAGAGCGCTGTGCCCAATATACAGAAACGTCTTGCGGTATCTCCTACAGGGAAAGTGCCAGGAGGGAATTGTCGATCTTGTTCTCAGTGTCTCTGAGAATTGCTCTGATTCTCCGTGTGACCTCTTTGCTAAGACTCTCCAGAGAGCCGTCCTCAAAACCAACACACATCTTGACATATCTCCCACATTGATCGCAGTGTCTCCAGGAACGGCATTCAGCGAGCCAGGAATTTTTCTCCCTACACTGTCCCTTGAGTTGTCCTCAAAACCAATATACATCGTGCTATATCTCCCACATGGAAAGTGCCAGGAGGGAAAAGTGGGGATTAGCTTAGACTTTCTCGGAACTGCTTCAAATCAACTAGATATCTTTGTGCTGTAAATCTCCCAATAGCCAAACGCAAAAGCAGCAAACATCTCGCTGTATGTCCCACATTGAAAGTGCCAAGAGAGTAATATAGAGCTTGCTCTCCCTGTCTTTGAGTACTGTTTTCACTGTCCCGCTTACCTCTTTGCTAACATTCTCTTCAGAGCTGCAGTGAAACCAGGAACCACGTGGAGAAGGCACCCACACTGAAAGTGCCTGCAGGCAACATTGGGGCTTCTTCTCAGTGTCTCTGACATAGGGTTTCACTGTCCCGGGAAAGTCTCTGCTAACACCCTGCAGAGCGCTGTGCCCAATATACAGAAACGTCTTGCGGTATCTCCTACAGGGAAAGTGCCAGGAGGGAATTGTCGATCTTGTTCTCAGTGTCTCTGAGAATTGCTCTGATTCTCCGTGTGACCTCTTTGCTAAGACTCTCCAGAGAGCCGTCCTCAAAACCAACACACATCTTGACATATCTCCCACATTGATCGCAGTGTCTCCAGGAACGGCATTCAGCGAGCCAGGAGCTTTTCTCCCTACACTGTCCCTTGAGTTGTCCTCAAAACCAATATACATCGTGCTATATCTCCCACATGGAAAGTGCCAGGAGGGAAAAGTGGGGATTAGCTTAGACTTTCTCGGAACTGCTTCAAATCAACTAGATATCTTTGTGCTGTAAATCTCCCAATAGCCAAACGCAAAAGCAGCAAACATCTCGCTGTATGTCCCACATTGAAAGTGCCAAGAGAGTAATATAGAGCTTGCTCTCCCTGTCTTTGAGTACCGTTTTCACTGTCCCGGTTACCTCTTTGCTAACATTCTCTTCAGAGCTGCAGTGAAACCAGGAACCATGTGGAGAAGGCACCCACACTGAAAGTGCCTGCAGGCAACATTGGGGCTTCTTCTCAGTGTCTCTGACATAGGGTTTCACTGTCCCGGGAAAGTCTCTGCTAACACCCTGCAGAGCGCTGTGCCCAATATACAGAAACGTCTTGCGGTATCTCCTACAGGGAAAGTGCCAGGAGGGAATTGTCGATCTTGTTCTCAGTGTCTCTGAGAATTGCTCTGATTCTCCGTGTGACCTCTTTGCTAAGACTCTCCAGAGAGCCGTCCTCAAAACCAACACACATCTTGACATATCTCCCACATTGATCGCAGGGTCTCCAGGAACGGCGTTCAGTGAGCCAGGAGCTTTTCTCCATACACTGCCCATTGAGTTGTCCTCAAAACCAATATACATCGTGCTATATCTCCCACATGGAAAATGCCAGGAGGGAAAAGTGGGGATTAGCTTAGACTTTCTCGGAACTGCTTCAAATCAACTAGATATCTTTGTGCTGTAAATCTCCCAATAGCCAAACGCAAAAGCAGCGAACATCTCGCTGTATGTCCCACATTGAAAGTGCCAAGAGAGTAATATAGAGCTTGCTCTCCCTGTCTTTGAGTACTGTTTTCACTGTCCCGGTTACCTCTTTGCTAACATTCTCTTCAGAGCTGCAGTGAAACCAGGAACCACGTGGAGAAGGCACCCACACTGAAAGTGCCTGCAGGCAACATTGGGGCTTCTTCTCAGTGTCTCTGACATAGGGTTTCACTGTCCCGGGAAAGTCTCTGCTAACACCCTGCAGAGCGCTGTGCCCAATATACAGAAACGTCTTGCGGTATCTCCTACAGGGAAAGTGCCAGGAGGGAATTGTCGATCTTGTTCTCAGTGTCTCTGAGAATTGCTCTGATTCTCCGTGTGACCTCTTTGCTAAGACTCTCCAGAGAGCCGTCCTCAAAACCAACACACATCTTGACATATCTCCCACATTGATCGCAGTGTCTCCAGGAACCGCATTCAGCGAGCCAGGAGCTTTTCTCCCTACACTGCCCATTGAGTTGTCCTCAAAACCAATATACATCGTGCTATATCTCCCACATGGAAAGTGCCAGGAGGGAAAAGTGGGGATTAGCTTAGACTTTCTCGGAACTGCTTCAAATCAACTAGATATCTTTGTGCTGTAAATCTCCCAATAGCCAAACGCAAAAGCAGCATACATCTCGCTGTATGTCCCACATTGAAAGTGCCAAGAGAGTAATATAGAGCTTGCTCTCCCTGTCTTTGAGTACTGTTTTCTCTGTCCCGGTTACCTCTTTGCTAACATTCTCTTCAGAGCTGCAGTGAAACCAGGAACCACGTGGAGAAGGCACCCACACTGAAAATGCCTGGAGGGAACATTGGGCCTTCTTCTCAGTGTCTCTGACATAGGGTTTCACTGTCCCGGGAAAGTCTCTGCTAACACCCTGCAGAGCGCTGTGCCCAATATACAGAAACGTCTTGCGGTATCTCCTACAGGGAAAGTGCCAGGAGGGAATTGTCGATCTTGTTCTCAGTGTCTCTGAGAATTGCTCTGATTCTCCGTGTGACCTCTTTGCTAAGACTCTCCAGAGAGCCGTCCTCAAAACCAACACACATCTTGACATATCTCCCACATTGATCGCAGTGTCTCCAGGAACGGCATTCAGCGAGCCAGGAGCTTTTCTCCCTACACTGTCCCTTGAGTTGTCCTCAAAACCAATATACATCGTGCTATATCTCCCACATGGAAAGTGCCAGGAGGGAAAAGTGGGGATTAGCTTAGACTTTCTCGGAACTGCTTCAAATCAACTAGATATCTTTGTGCTGTAAATCTCCCAATAGCCAAACGCAAAAGCAGCAAACATCTCGCTGTATGTCCCACATTGAAAGTGCCAAGAGAGTAATATAGAGCTTGCTCTCCCTGTCTTTGAGTACTGTTTTCACTGTCCCAGTTACCTCTTTGCTAACATTCTCTTCAGAGCTGCAGTGAAACCAGGAACCACGTGGAGAAGGCACCCACACTGAAAATGCCTGGAGGGAACATTGGGGCTTCTTCTCAGTGTCTCTGACATAGGGTTTCACTGTCCCGGGAAAGTCTCTGCTAACACCCTGCAGAGCGCTGTGCCCAATATACAGAAACGTCTTGCGGTATCTCCTACAGGGAAAGTGCCAGGAGGGAATTGTCGATCTTGTTCTCAGTGTCTCTGAGAATTGCTCTGATTCTCCGTGTGACCTCTTTGCTAAGACTCTCCAGAGAGCCGTCCTCAAAACCAACACACATCTTGACATATCTCCCACATTGATCGCAGTGTCTCCAGGAACCGCATTCAGCGAGCCAGGAGCTTTTCTCCCTACACTGTCCCTTGAGTTGTCCTCAAAACCAATATACATCGTGCTATATCTCCCACATGGAAAGTGCCAGGAGGGAAAAGTGGGGATTAGCTTAGACTTTCTCGGAACTGCTTCAAATCAACTAGATATCTTTGTGCTGTAAATCTCCCAATAGCCAAATGCAAAAGCAGCAAACATCTCGCTGTATGTCCCACATTGAAAGTGCCAAGAGAGTAATATAGAGCTTGCTCTCCCTGTCTTTGAGTACTGTTTTCACTGTCCTGGTTACCTCTTTGCTAACATTCTCTTCAGAGCTGCAGTGAAACCAGGAACCACGTGGAGAAGGCACCCACACTGAAAGTGCCTGCAGGCAACATTGGGGCTTCTTCTCAGTGTCTCTGACATAGGGTTTCACTGTCCCGGGAAAGTCTCTGCTAACACCCTGCAGAGCGCTGTGCCCAATATACAGAAACGTCTTGCGGTATCTCCTACAGGGAAAGTGCCAGGAGGGAATTGTCGATCTTGTTCTCAGTGTCTCTGAGAATTGCTCTGATTCTCCGTGTGACCTCTTTGCTAAGACTCTCCAGAGAGCCGTCCTCAAAACCAACACACATCTTGACATATCTCCCACATTGATCGCAGTGTCTCCAGGAACGGCATTCAGCGAGCCAGGAATTTTTCTCCCTACACTGTCCCTTGAGTTGTCCTCAAAACCAATATACATCGTGCTATATCTCCCACATGGAAAGTGCCAGGAGGGAAAAGTGGGGATTAGCTTAGACTTTCTCGGAACTGCTTCAAATCAACTAGATATCTTTGTGCTGTAAATCTCCCAATAGCCAAACGCAAAAGCAGCAAACATCTCGCTGTATGTCCCACATTGAAAGTGCCAAGAGAGTAATATAGAGCTTGCTCTCCCTGTCTTTGAGTACCGTTTTCACTGTCCCGGTTACCTCTTTGCTAACATTCTCTTCAGAGCTGCAGTGAAACCAGGAACCATGTGGAGAAGGCACCCACACTGAAAGTGCCTGCAGGCAACATTGGGGCTTCTTCTCAGTGTCTCTGACATAGGGTTTCACTGTCCCGGGAAAGTCTCTGCTAACACCCTGCAGAGCGCTGTGCCCAATATACAGAAACGTCTTGCGGTATCTCCTACAGGGAAAGTGCCAGCAGGGAATTGTCGATCTTGTTCTCAGTGTCTCTGAGAATTGCTCTGATTCTCCGTGTGACCTCTTTGCTAAGACTCTCCAGAGAGCCGTCCTCAAAACCAACACACATCTTGACATATCTCCCACATTGATCGCAGGGTCTCCAGGAACGGCGTTCAGTGAGCCAGGAGCTTTTCTCCATACACTGCCCATTGAGTTGTCCTCAAAACCAATATACATCGTGCTATATCTCCCACATGGAAAATGCCAGGAGGGAAAAGTGGGGATTAGCTTAGACTTTCTCGGAACTGCTTCAAATCAACTAGATATCTTTGTGCTGTAAATCTCCCAATAGCCAAACGCAAAAGCAGCGAACATCTCGCTGTATGTCCCACATTGAAAGTGCCAAGAGAGTAATATAGAGCTTGCTCTCCCTGTCTTTGAGTACTGTTTTCACTGTCCCGGTTACCTCTTTGCTAACATTCTCTTCAGAGCTGCAGTGAAACCAGGAACCACGTGGAGAAGGCACCCACACTGAAAGTGCCTGCAGGCAACATTGGGGCTTCTTCTCAGTGTCTCTGACATAGGGTTTCACTGTCCCGGGAAAGTCTCTGCTAACACCCTGCAGAGCGCTGTGCCCAATATACAGAAACGTCTTGCGGTATCTCCTACAGGGAAAGTGCCAGCAGGGAATTGTCGATCTTGTTCTCAGTGTCTCTGAGAATTGCTCTGATTCTCCGTGTGACCTCTTTGCTAAGACTCTCCAGAGAGCCGTCCTCAAAACCAACACACATCTTGACATATCTCCCACATTGATCGCAGTGTCTCCAGGAACCGCATTCAGCGAGCCAGGAGCTTTTCTCCCTACACTGCCCATTGAGTTGTCCTCAAAACCAATATACATCGTGCTATATCTCCCACATGGAAAGTGCCAGGAGGGAAAAGTGGGGATTAGCTTAGACTTTCTCGGAACTGCTTCAAATCAACTAGATATCTTTGTGCTGTAAATCTCCCAATAGCCAAACGCAAAAGCAGCATACATCTCGCTGTATGTCCCACATTGAAAGTGCCAAGAGAGTAATATAGAGCTTGCTCTCCCTGTCTTTGAGTACTGTTTTCTCTGTCCCGGTTACCTCTTTGCTAACATTCTCTTCAGAGCTGCAGTGAAACCAGGAACCACGTGGAGAAGGCACCCACACTGAAAATGCCTGGAGGGAACATTGGGCCTTCTTCTCAGTGTCTCTGACATAGGGTTTCACTGTCCCGGGAAAGTCTCTGCTAACACCCTGCAGAGCGCTGTGCCCAATATACAGAAACGTCTTGCGGTATCTCCTACAGGGAAAGTGCCAGGAGGGAATTGTCGATCTTGTTCTCAGTGTCTCTGAGAATTGCTCTGATTCTCCGTGTGACCTCTTTGCTAAGACTCTCCAGAGAGCCGTCCTCAAAACCAACACACATCTTGACATATCTCCCACATTGATCGCAGTGTCTCCAGGAACGGCATTCAGCGAGCCAGGAGCTTTTCTCCCTACACTGTCCCTTGAGTTGTCCTCAAAACCAATATACATCGTGCTATATCTCCCACATGGAAAGTGCCAGGAGGGAAAAGTGGGGATTAGCTTAGACTTTCTCGGAACTGCTTCAAATCAACTAGATATCTTTGTGCTGTAAATCTCCCAATAGCCAAACGCAAAAGCAGCAAACATCTCGCTGTATGTCCCACATTGAAAGTGCCAAGAGAGTAATATAGAGCTTGCTCTCCCTGTCTTTGAGTACTGTTTTCACTGTCCCAGTTACCTCTTTGCTAACATTCTCTTCAGAGCTGCAGTGAAACCAGGAACCACGTGGAGAAGGCACCCACACTGAAAATGCCTGGAGGGAACATTGGGGCATCTTCTCAGTGTCTCTGACATAGGGTTTCACTGTCCCGGGAAAGTCTCTGCTAACACCCTGCAGAGCGCTGTGCCCAATATACAGAAACGTCTTGCGGTATCTCCTACAGGGAAAGTGCCAGGAGGGAATTGTCGATCTTGTTCTCAGTGTCTCTGAGAATTGCTCTGATTCTCCGTGTGACCTCTTTGCTAAGACTCTCCAGAGAGCCGTCCTCAAAACCAACACACATCTTGACATATCTCCCACATTGATCGCAGTGTCTCCAGGAACGGCGTTCAGTGAGCCAGGAGCTTTTCTCCCTACACTGCCCATTGAGTTGTCCTCAAAACCAATATACATCGTGCTATATCTCCCACATGGAAAATGCCAGGAGGGAAAAGTGGGGATTAGCTTAGACTTTCTCGGAACTGCTTCAAATCAACTAGATATCTTTGTGCTGTAAATCTCCCAATAGCCAAACGCAAAAGCAGCAAACATCTCGCTGTATGTCCCACATTGAAAGTGCCAAGAGAGTAATATAGAGCTTGCTCTCCCTGTCTTTGAGTACTGTTTTCACTGTCCCGGTTACCTCTTTGCTAACATTCTCTTCAGAGCTGCAGTGAAACCAGGAACCACGTGGAGAAGGCACCCACACTGAAAGTGCCTGCAGGCAACATTGGGCCTTCTTCTCAGTGTCTCTGACATAGGGTTTCACTGTCCCGGGAAAGTCTCTGCTAACACCCTGCAGAGCGCTGTGCCCAATATACAGAAACGTCTTGCGGTATCTCCTACAGGGAAAGTGCCAGGAGGGAATTGTCGATCTTGTTCTCAGTGTCTCTGAGAATTGCTCTGATTCTCCGTGTGACCTCTTTGCTAAGACTCTCCAGAGAGCCGTCCTCAAAACCAACACACATCTTGACATATCTCCCACATTGATCGCAGTGTCTCCAGGAACCGCATTCAGCGAGCCAGGAACTTTTCTCCCTACACTGTCCCTTGAGTTGTCCTCAAAACCAATATACATCGTGCTATATCTCCCACATGGAAAATGCCAGGAGGGAAAAGTGGGGATTAGCTTAGACTTTCTCGGAACTGCTTCAAATCAACTAGATATCTTTGTGCTGTAAATCTCCCAATAGCCAAACGCAAAAGCAGCAAACATCTCGCTGTATGTCCCACATTGAAAGTGCCAAGAGAGTAATATAGAGCTTGCTCTCCCTGTCTTTGAGTACTGTTTTCACTGTCCCGGTTACCTCTTTGCTAACATTCTCTTCAGAGCTGCAGTGAAACCAGGAACCATGTGGAGAAGGCACCCACACTGAAAGTGCCTGCAGGCAACATTGGGGCTTCTTCTCAGTGTCTCTGACATAGGGTTTCACTGTCCCGGGAAAGTCTCTGCTAACACCCTGCAGAGCGCTGTGCCCAATATACAGAAACGTCTTGCGGTATCTCCTACAGGGAAAGTGCCAGGAGGGAATTGTCGATCTTGTTCTCAGTGTCTCTGAGAATTGCTCTGATTCTCCGTGTGACCTCTTTGCTAAGACTCTCCAGAGAGCCGTCCTCAAAACCAACACACATCTTGACATATCTCCCACATTGATCGCAGTGTCTCCAGGAACCGCATTCAGCGAGCCAGGAGCTTTTCTCCATACACTGCCCATTGAGTTGTCCTCAAAACCAATATACATCGTGCTATATCTCCCACATGGAAAGTGCCAGGAGGGAAAAGTGGGGATTAGCTTAGACTTTCTCGGAACTGCTTCAAATCAACTAGATATCTTTGTGCTGTAAATCTCCCAATAGCCAAACGCAAAAGCAGCATACATCTCGCTGTATGTCCCACATTGAAAGTGCCAAGAGAGTAATATAGAGCTTGCTCTCCCTGTCTTTGAGTACTGTTTTCACTGTCCCGGTTACCTCTTTGCTAACATTCTCTTCAGAGCTGCAGTGAAACTAGGAACCACGTGGAGAAGGCACCCACACTGAAAATGCCTGGAGGGAACATTGGGCCTTCTTCTCAGTGTCTCTGACATAGGGTTTCACTGTCCCGGGAAAGTCTCTGCTAACACCCTGCAGAGCGCTGTGCCCAATATACAGAAACGTCTTGCGGTATCTCCTACAGGGAAAGTGCCAGGAGGGAATTGTCGATCTTGTTCTCAGTGTCTCTGAGAATTGCTCTGATTATCTGTGTGACCTCTTTGCTAAGACTCTCCAGAGAGCCGTCCTCAAAACCAACACACATCTTGACATATCTCCCACATTGATCGCAGTGTCTCCAGGAACGGCGTTCAGTGAGCCAGGAGCTTTTCTCCCTACACTGCCCATTGAGTTGTCCTCAAAACCAATATACATCGTGCTATATCTCCCACATGGAAAATGCCAGGAGGGAAAAGTGGGGATTAGCTTAGACTTTCTCGGAACTGCTTCAAATCAACTAGATATCTTTGTGCTGTAAATCTCCCAATAGCCAAACGCAAAAGCAGCAAACATCTCGCTGTATGTCCCACATTGAAAGTGCCAAGAGAGTAATATAGAGCTTGCTCTCCCTGTCTTTGAGTACTGTTTTCACTGTCCCGGTTACCTCTTTGCTAACATTCTCTTCAGAGCTGCAGTGAAACCAGGAACCATGTGGAGAAGGCACCCACACTGAAAGTGCCTGCAGGCAACATTGGGGCTTCTTCTCAGTGTCTCTGACATAGGGTTTCACTGTCCCGGGAAAGTCTCTGCTAACACCCTGCAGAGCGCTGTGCCCAATATACAGAAACGTCTTGCGGTATCTCCTACAGGGAAAGTGCCAGGAGGGAATTGTCGATCTTGTTCTCAGTGTCTCTGAGAATTGCTCTGATTCTCCGTGTGACCTCTTTGCTAAGACTCTCCAGAGAGCCGTCCTCAAAACCAACACACATCTTGACATATCTCCCACATTGATCGCAGTGTCTCCAGGAACCGCATTCAGCGAGCCAGGAGCTTTTCTCCCTACACTGTCCCTTGAGTTGTCCTCAAAACCAATATACATCGTGCTATATCTCCCACATGGAAAGTGCCAGGAGGGAAAAGTGGGGATTAGCTTAGACTTTCTCGGAACTGCTTCAAATCAACTAGATATCTTTGTGCTGTAAATCTCCCAATAGCCAAACGCAAAAGCAGCAAACATCTCGCTGTATGTCCCACATTGAAAGTGCCAAGAGAGTAATATAGAGCTTGCTCTCCCTGTCTTTGAGTACTGTTTTCACTGTCCCAGTTACCTCTTTGCTAACATTCTCTTCAGAGCTGCAGTGAAACCAGGAACCACGTGGAGAAGGCACCCACACTGAAAATGCCTGGAGGGAACATTGGGGCTTCTTCTCAGTGTCTCTGACATAGGGTTTCACTGTCCCGGGAAAGTCTCTGCTAACACCCTGCAGAGCGCTGTGCCCAATATACAGAAACGTCTTGCGGTATCTCCTACAGGGAAAGTGCCAGGAGGGAATTGTCGATCTTGTTCTCAGTGTCTCTGAGAATTGCTCTGATTCTCCGTGTGACCTCTTTGCTAAGACTCTCCAGAGAGCCGTCCTCAAAACCAACACACATCTTGACATATCTCCCACATTGATCGCAGTGTCTCCAGGAACGGCGTTCAGTGAGCCAGGAACTTTTCTCCCTACACTGCCCATTGAGTTGTCCTCAAAACCAATATACATCGTGCTATATCTCCCACATGGAAAATGCCAGGAGGGAAAAGTGGGGATTAGCTTAGACTTTCTCGGAACTGCTTCAAATCAACTAGATATCTTTGTGCTGTAAATCTCCCAATAGCCAAACGCAAAAGCAGCAAACATCTCGCTGTATGTCCCACATTGAAAGTGCCAAGAGAGTAATATAGAGCTTGCTCTCCCTGTCTTTGAGTACTGTTTTCACTGTCCCGGTTACCTCTTTGCTAACATTCTCTTCAGAGCTGCAGTGAAACCAGGAACCACGTGGAGAAGGCACCCACACTGAAAGTGCCTGCAGGCAACATTGGGCCTTCTTCTCAGTGTCTCTGACATAGGGTTTCACTGTCCCGGGAAAGTCTCTGCTAACACCCTGCAGAGCGCTGTGCCCAATATACAGAAACGTCTTGCGGTATCTCCTACAGGGAAAGTGCCAGGAGGGAATTGTCGATCTTGTTCTCAGTGTCTCTGAGAATTGCTCTGATTCTCCGTGTGACCTCTTTGCTAAGACTCTCCAGAGAGCCGTCCTCAAAACCAACACACATCTTGACATATCTCCCACATTGATCGCAGTGTCTCCAGGAACCGCATTCAGCGAGCCAGGAACTTTTCTCCCTACACTGTCCCTTGAGTTGTCCTCAAAACCAATATACATCGTGCTATATCTCCCACATGGAAAATGCCAGGAGGGAAAAGTGGGGATTAGCTTAGACTTTCTCGGAACTGCTTCAAATCAACTAGATATCTTTGTGCTGTAAATCTCCCAATAGCCAAACGCAAAAGCAGCAAACATCTCGCTGTATGTCCCACATTGAAAGTGCCAAGAGAGTAATATAGAGCTTGCTCTCCCTGTCTTTGAGTACTGTTTTCACTGTCCCGGTTACCTCTTTGCTAACATTCTCTTCAGAGCTGCAGTGAAACCAGGAACCATGTGGAGAAGGCACCCACACTGAAAGTGCCTGCAGGCAACATTGGGGCTTCTTCTCAGTGTCTCTGACATAGGGTTTCACTGTCCCGGGAAAGTCTCTGCTAACACCCTGCAGAGCGCTGTGCCCAATATACAGAAACGTCTTGCGGTATCTCCTACAGGGAAAGTGCCAGGAGGGAATTGTCGATCTTGTTCTCAGTGTCTCTGAGAATTGCTCTGATTCTCCGTGTGACCTCTTTGCTAAGACTCTCCAGAGAGCCGTCCTCAAAACCAACACACATCTTGACATATCTCCCACATTGATCGCAGTGTCTCCAGGAACCGCATTCAGCGAGCCAGGAGCTTTTCTCCATACACTGCCCATTGAGTTGTCCTCAAAACCAATATACATCGTGCTATATCTCCCACATGGAAAGTGCCAGGAGGGAAAAGTGGGGATTAGCTTAGACTTTCTCGGAACTGCTTCAAATCAACTAGATATCTTTGTGCTGTAAATCTCCCAATAGCCAAACGCAAAAGCAGCATACATCTCGCTGTATGTCCCACATTGAAAGTGCCAAGAGAGTAATATAGAGCTTGCTCTCCCTGTCTTTGAGTACTGTTTTCACTGTCCCGGTTACCTCTTTGCTAACATTCTCTTCAGAGCTGCAGTGAAACTAGGAACCACGTGGAGAAGGCACCCACACTGAAAATGCCTGGAGGGAACATTGGGCCTTCTTCTCAGTGTCTCTGACATAGGGTTTCACTGTCCCGGGAAAGTCTCTGCTAACACCCTGCAGAGCGCTGTGCCCAATATACAGAAACGTCTTGCGGTATCTCCTACAGGGAAAGTGCCAGGAGGGAATTGTCGATCTTGTTCTCAGTGTCTCTGAGAATTGCTCTGATTATCTGTGTGACCTCTTTGCTAAGACTCTCCAGAGAGCCGTCCTCAAAACCAACACACATCTTGACATATCTCCCACATTGATCGCAGTGTCTCCAGGAACGGCGTTCAGTGAGCCAGGAGCTTTTCTCCCTACACTGCCCATTGAGTTGTCCTCAAAACCAATATACATCGTGCTATATCTCCCACATGGAAAATGCCAGGAGGGAAAAGTGGGGATTAGCTTAGACTTTCTCGGAACTGCTTCAAATCAACTAGATATCTTTGTGCTGTAAATCTCCCAATAGCCAAACGCAAAAGCAGCAAACATCTCGCTGTATGTCCCACATTGAAAGTGCCAAGAGAGTAATATAGAGCTTGCTCTCCCTGTCTTTGAGTACTGTTTTCACTGTCCCGGTTACCTCTTTGCTAACATTCTCTTCAGAGCTGCAGTGAAACCAGGAACCATGTGGAGAAGGCACCCACACTGAAAGTGCCTGCAGGCAACATTGGGGCTTCTTCTCAGTGTCTCTGACATAGGGTTTCACTGTCCCGGGAAAGTCTCTGCTAACACCCTGCAGAGCGCTGTGCCCAATATACAGAAACGTCTTGCGGTATCTCCTACAGGGAAAGTGCCAGGAGGGAATTGTCGATCTTGTTCTCAGTGTCTCTGAGAATTGCTCTGATTCTCCGTGTGACCTCTTTGCTAAGACTCTCCAGAGAGCCGTCCTCAAAACCAACACACATCTTGACATATCTCCCACATTGATCGCAGTGTCTCCAGGAACCGCATTCAGCGAGCCAGGAGCTTTTCTCCATACACTGCCCATTGAGTTGTCCTCAAAACC
Organism: Larus michahellis; assembly: GCF_964199755.1. NCBI lineage: Eukaryota > Metazoa > Chordata > Aves > Charadriiformes > Laridae > Larus > Larus michahellis. The sequence goes on from NC_133900.1 coordinate 2,986,875, forward strand.
AATATACATCGTGCTATATCTCCCACATGGAAAGTGCCAGGAGGGAAAAGTGGGGATTAGCTTAGACTTTCTCGGAACTGCTTCAAATCAACTAGATATCTTTGTGCTGTAAATCTCCCAATAGCCAAACGCAAAAGCAGCATACATCTCGCTGTATGTCCCACATTGAAAGTGCCAAGAGAGTAATATAGAGCTTGCTCTCCCTGTCTTTGAGTACTGTTTTCACTGTCCCGGTTACCTCTTTGCTAACATTCTCTTCAGAGCTGCAGTGAAACCAGGAACCACGTGGAGAAGGCACCCACACTGAAAATGCCTGGAGGGAACATTGGGCCTTCTTCTCAGTGTCTCTGACATAGGGTTTCACTGTCCCGGGAAAGTCTCTGCTAACACCCTGCAGAGCGCTGTGCCCAATATACAGAAACGTCTTGCGGTATCTCCTACAGGGAAAGTGCCAGGAGGGAATTGTCGATCTTGTTCTCAGTGTCTCTGAGAATTGCTCTGATTCTCCGTGTGACCTCTTTGCTAAGACTCTCCAGAGAGCCGTCCTCAAAACCAACACACATCTTGACATATCTCCCACATTGATCGCAGTGTCTCCAGGAACGGCGTTCAGTGAGCCAGGAGCTTTTCTCCCTACACTGTCCATTGAGTTGTCCTCAAAACCAATATACATCGTGCTATATCTCCCACATGGAAAATGCCAGGAGGGAAAAGTGGGGATTAGCTTAGACTTTCTCGGAACTGCTTCAAATCAACTAGATATCTTTGTGCTGTAAATCTCCCAATAGCCAAACGCAAAAGCAGCAAACATCTCGCTGTATGTCCCACATTGAAAGTGCCAAGAGAGTAATATAGAGCTTGCTCTCCCTGTCTTTGAGTACTGTTTTCACTGTCCCGGTTACCTCTTTGCTAACATTCTCTTCAGAGCTGCAGTGAAACCAGGAACCACGTGGAGAAGGCACCCACACTGAAAGTGCCTGGAGGGAACATTGGGCCTTCTTCTCAGTGTCTCTGACATAGGGTTTCACTGTCCCGGGAAAGTCTCTGCTAACAGCCTGCAGAGCGCTGTGCCCAATATACAGAAACATCTTGCGGTATCTCCTACAGGGAAAGTGCCAGGAGGGAATTGTCGATCTTGTTCTCAGTGTCTCTGAGAATTGCTCTGATTCTCCGTGTGACCTCTTTGCTAAGACTCTCCAGAGAGCCGTCCTCAAAACCAACACACATCTTGACATATCTCCCACATTGATCGCAGTGTCTCCAGGAACCGCATTCAGCAAGCCAGGAACTTTTCTCCCTACACTGTCCCTTGAGTTGTCCTCAAAACCAATATACATCGTGCTATATCTCCCACATGGAAAATGCCAGGAGGGAAAAGTGGGGATTAGCTTAGACTTTCTCGGAACTGCTTCAAATCAACTAGATATCTTTGTGCTGTAAATCTCCCAATAGCCAAACGCAAAAGCAGCGAACATCTCGCTGTATGTCCCACATTGAAAGTGCCAAGAGAGTAATATAGAGCTTGCTCTCCCTGTCTTTGAGTACTGTTTTCACTGTCCCGGTTACCTCTTTGCTAACATTCTCTTCAGAGCTGCAGTGAAACCAGGAACCACGTGGAGAAGGCACCCACACTGAAAGTGCCTGGAGGGAACATTGGGCCTTCTTCTCAGTGTCTCTGACATAGGGTTTCACTGTCCCGGGAAAGTCTCTGCTAACAGCCTGCAGAGCGCTGTGCCCAATATACAGAAACGTCTTGCGGTATCTCCTACAGGGAAAGTGCCAGGAGGGAATTGTCGATCTTGTTCTCAGTGTCTCTGAGAATTGCTCTGATTCTCCGTGTGACCTCTTTGCTAAGACTCTCCAGAGAGCCGTCCTCAAAACCAACACACATCTTGACATATCTCCCACATTGATCGCAGTGTCTCCAGGAACGGCATTCAGCGAGCCAGGAGCTTTTCTCCCTACACTGTCCCTTGAGTTGTCCTCAAAACCAATATACATCGTGCTATATCTCCCACATGGAAAGTGCCAGGAGGGAAAAGTGGGGATTAGCTTAGACTTTCTCGGAACTGCTTCAAATCAACTAGATATCTTTGTGCTGTAAATCTCCCAATAGCCAAACGCAAAAGCAGCGAACATCTCGCTGTATGTCCCACATTGAAAGTGCCAAGAGAGTAATATAGAGCTTGCTCTCCCTGTCTTTGAGTACTGTTTTCACTGTCCCGGTTACCTCTTTGCTAACATTCTCTTCAGAGCTGCAGTGAAACCAGGAACCACGTGGAGAAGGCACCCACACTGAAAGTGCCTGCAGGCAACATTGGGGCTTCTTCTCAGTGTCTCTGACATAGGGTTTCACTGTCCCGGGAAAGTCTCTGCTAACACCCTGCAGAGCGCTGTGCCCAATATACAGAAACGTCTTGCGGTATCTCCTACAGGGAAAGTGCCAGGAGGGAATTGTCAATCTTGTTCTCAGTGTCTCTGAGAATTGCTCTGATTCTCCGTGTGACCTCTTTGCTAAGACTCTCCAGAGAGCCGTCCTCAAAACCAACACACATCTTGACATATCTCCCACATTGATCGCAGGGTCTCCAGGAACGGCGTTCAGTGAGCCAGGAGCTTTTCTCCATACACTGCCCATTGAGTTGTCCTCAAAACCAATATACATCGTGCTATATCTCCCACATGGAAAGTGCCAGGAGGGAAAAGTGGGGATTAGCTTAGACTTTCTCGGAACTGCTTCAAATCAACTAGATATCTTTGTGCTGTAAATCTCCCAATAGCCAAACGCAAAAGCAGCAAACATCTCGCTGTATGTCCCACATTGAAAGTGCCAAGAGAGTAATATAGAGCTTGCTCTCCCTGTCTTTGAGTACTGTTTTCACTGTCCGGGTTACCTCTTTGCTAACATTCTCTTCAGAGCTGCAGTGAAACCAGGAACCATGTGGAGAAGGCACCCACACTGAAAGTGCCTGCAGGCAACATTGGGGCTTCTTCTCAGTGTCTCTGACATAGGGTTTCACTGTCCCGGGAAAGTCTCTGCTAACACCCTGCAGAGCGCTGTGCCCAATATACAGAAACGTCTTGCGGTATCTCCTACAGGGAAAGTGCCAGGAGGGAATTGTCGATCTTGTTCTCAGTGTCTCTGAGAATTGCTCTGATTCTCCGTGTGACCTCTTTGCTAAGACTCTCCAGAGAGCCGTCCTCAAAACCAACACACATCTTGACATATCTCCCACATTGATCGCAGTGTCTCCAGGAACGGCATTCAGCGAGCCAGGAACTTTTCTCCCTACACTGTCCCTTGAGTTGTCCTCAAAACCAATATACATCGTGCTATATCTCCCACATGGAAAGTGCCAGGAGGGAAAAGTGGGGATTAGCTTAGACTTTCTCGGAACTGCTTCAAATCAACTAGATATCTTTGTGCTGTAAATCTCCCAATAGCCAAACGCAAAAGCAGCAAACATCTCGCTGTATGTCCCACATTGAAAGTGCCAAGAGAGTAATATAGAGCTTGCTCTCCCTGTCTTTGAGTACTGTTTTCACTGTCCCGGTTACCTCTTTGCTAACATTCTCTTCAGAGCTGCAGTGAAACCAGGAACCACGTGGAGAAGGCACCCACACTGAAAATGCCTGGAGGGAACATTGGGCCTTCTTCTCAGTGTCTCTGACATAGGGTTTCACTGTCCCGGGAAAGTCTCTGCTAACACCCTGCAGAGCGCTGTGCCCAATATACAGAAACGTCTTGCGGTATCTCCTACAGGGAAAGTGCCAGGAGGGAATTGTCGATCTTGTTCTCAGTGTCTCTGAGAATTGCTCTGATTCTCCGTGTGACCTCTTTGCTAAGACTCTCCAGAGAGCCGTCCTCAAAACCAACACACATCTTGACATATCTCCCACATTGATCGCAGTGTCTCCAGGAACGGCATTCAGCGAGCCAGGAGCTTTTCTCCCTACACTGTCCATTGAGTTGTCCTCAAAACCAATATACATCGTGCTATATCTCCCACATGGAAAGTGCCAGGAGGGAAAAGTGGGGATTAGCTTAGACTTTCTCGGAACTGCTTCAAATCAACTAGATATCTTTGTGCTGTAAATCTCCCAATAGCCAAACGCAAAAGCAGCAAACATCTCGCTGTATGTCCCACATTGAAAGTGCCAAGAGAGTAATATAGAGCTTGCTCTCCCTGTCTTTGAGTACTGTTTTCACTGTCCCAGTTACCTCTTTGCTAACATTCTCTTCAGAGCTGCAGTGAAACCAGGAACCACGTGGAGAAGGCACCCACACTGAAAATGCCTGGAGGGAACATTGGGGCTTCTTCTCAGTGTCTCTGACATAGGGTTTCACTGTCCCGGGAAAGTCTCTGCTAACACCCTGCAGAGCGCTGTGCCCAATATACAGAAACGTCTTGCGGTATCTCCTACAGGGAAAGTGCCAGGAGGGAATTGTCGATCTTGTTCTCAGTGTCTCTGAGAATTGCTCTGATTCTCCGTGTGACCTCTTTGCTAAGACTCTCCAGAGAGCCGTCCTCAAAACCAACACACATCTTGACATATCTCCCACATTGAACGCAGTGTCTCCAGGAACGGCATTCAGCGAGCCAGGAGCTTTTCTCCCTACACTGTCCCTTGAGTTGTCCTCAAAACCAATATACATCGTGCTATATCTCCCACATGGAAAGTGCCAGGAGGGAAAAGTGGGGATTAGCTTAGACTTTCTCGGAACTGCTTCAAATCAACTAGATATCTTTGTGCTGTAAATCTCCCAATAGCCAAACGCAAAAGCAGCAAACATCTCGCTGTATGTCCCACATTGAAAGTGCCAAGAGAGTAATATAGAGCTTGCTCTCCCTGTCTTTGAGTACTGTTTTCACTGTCCCAGTTACCTCTTTGCTAACATTCTCTTCAGAGCTGCAGTGAAACCAGGAACCACGTGGAGAAGGCACCCACACTGAAAATGCCTGGAGGGAACATTGGGGCTTCTTCTCAGTGTCTCTGACATAGGGTTTCACTGTCCCGGGAAAGTCTCTGCTAACACCCTGCAGAGCGCTGTGCCCAATATACAGAAACGTCTTGCGGTATCTCCTACAGGGAAAGTGCCAGGAGGGAATTGTCGATCTTGTTCTCAGTGTCTCTGAGAATTGCTCTGATTCTCCGTGTGACCTCTTTGCTAAGACTCTCCAGAGAGCCGTCCTCAAAACCAACAGACATCTTGACATATCTCCCACATTGATCGCAGTGTCTCCAGGAACGGCGTTCAGTGAGCCAGGAGCTTTTCTCCCTACACTGCCCATTGAGTTGTCCTCAAAACCAATATACATCGTGCTATATCTCCCACATGGAAAATGCCAGGAGGGAAAAGTGGGGATTAGCTTAGACTTTCTCGGAACTGCTTCAAATCAACTAGATATCTTTGTGCTGTAAATCTCCCAATAGCCAAACGCAAAAGCAGCAAACATCTCGCTGTATGTCCCACATTGAAAGTGCCAAGAGAGTAATATAGAGCTTGCTCTCCCTGTCTTTGAGTACTGTTTTCACTGTCCCGGTTACCTCTTTGCTAACATTCTCTTCAGAGCTGCAGTGAAACCAGGAACCACGTGGAGAAGGCACCCACACTGAAAGTGCCTGCAGGCAACATTGGGCCTTCTTCTCAGTGTCTCTGACATAGGGTTTCACTGTCCCGGGAAAGTCTCTGCTAACACCCTGCAGAGCGCTGTGCCCAATATACAGAAACGTCTTGCGGTATCTCCTACAGGGAAAGTGCCAGGAGGGAATTGTCGATCTTGTTCTCAGTGTCTCTGAGAATTGCTCTGATTCTCCGTGTGACCTCTTTGCTAAGACTCTCCAGAGAGCCGTCCTCAAAACCAACACACATCTTGACATATCTCCCACATTGATCGCAGTGTCTCCAGGAACGGCATTCAGCGAGCCAGGAATTTTTCTCCCTACACTGTCCATTGAGTTGTCCTCAAAACCAATATACATCGTGCTATATCTCCCACATGGAAAATGCCAGGAGGGAAAAGTGGGGATTAGCTTAGACTTTCTCGGAACTGCTTCAAATCAACTAGATATCTTTGTGCTGTAAATCTCCCAATAGCCAAACGCAAAAGCAGCGAACATCTCGCTGTATGTCCCACATTGAAAGTGCCAAGAGAGTAATATAGAGCTTGCTCTCCCTGTCTTTGAGTACTGTTTTCACTGTCCCGGTTACCTCTTTGCTAACATTCTCTTCAGAGCTGCAGTGAAACCAGGAACCACGTGGAGAAGGCACCCACACTGAAAATGCCTGGAGGGAACATTGGGGCTTCTTCTCAGTGTCTCTGACATAGGGTTTCACTGTCCCGGGAAAGTCTCTGCTAACACCCTGCAGAGCGCTGTGCCCAATATACAGAAACGTCTTGCGGTATCTCCTACAGGGAAAGTGCCAGGAGGGAATTGTCGATCTTGTTCTCAGTGTCTCTGAGAATTGCTCTGATTCTCCGTGTGACCTCTTTGCTAAGACTCTCCAGAGAGCCGTCCTCAAAACCAACACACATCTTGACATATCTCCCACATTGATCGCAGTGTCTCCAGGAACGGCGTTCAGTGAGCCAGGAGCTTTTCTCCCTACACTGCCCATTGAGTTGTCCTCAAAACCAATATACATCGTGCTATATCTCCCACATGGAAAATGCCAGGAGGGAAAAGTGGGGATTAGCTTAGACTTTCTCGGAACTGCTTCAAATCAACTAGATATCTTTGTGCTGTAAATCTCCCAATAGCCAAACGCAAAAGCAGCAAACATCTCGCTGTATGTCCCACATTGAAAGTGCCAAGAGAGTAATATAGAGCTTGCTCTCCCTGTCTTTGAGTACTCTTTTCACTGTCCCGGTTACCTCTTTGCTAACATTCTCTTCAGAGCTGCAGTGAAACCAGGAACCACGTGGAGAAGGCACCCACACTGAAAGTGCCTGCAGGCAACATTGGGCCTTCTTCTCAGTGTCTCTGACATAGGGTTTCACTGTCCCGGGAAAGTCTCTGCTAACACCCTGCAGAGCGCTGTGCCCAATATACAGAAACGTCTTGCGGTATCTCCTACAGGGAAAGTGCCAGGAGGGAATTGTCGATCTTGTTCTCAGTGTCTCTGAGAATTGCTCTGATTCTCCGTGTGACCTCTTTGCTAAGACTCTCCAGAGAGCCGTCCTCAAAACCAACACACATCTTGACATATCTCCCACATTGATCGCAGTGTCTCCAGGAACGGCATTCAGCGAGCCAGGAATTTTTCTCCCTACACTGTCCCTTGAGTTGTCCTCAAAACCAATATACATCGTGCTATATCTCCCACATGGAAAGTGCCAGGAGGGAAAAGTGGGGATTAGCTTAGACTTTCTCGGAACTGCTTCAAATCAACTAGATATCTTTGTGCTGTAAATCTCCCAATAGCCAAACGCAAAAGCAGCAAACATCTCGCTGTATGTCCCACATTGAAAGTGCCAAGAGAGTAATATAGAGCTTGCTCTCCCTGTCTTTGAGTACTGTTTTCACTGTCCCGGTTACCTCTTTGCTAACATTCTCTTCAGAGCTGCAGTGAAACCAGGAACCACGTGGAGAAGGCACCCACACTGAAAGTGCCTGCAGGCAACATTGGGGCTTCTTCTCAGTGTCTCTGACATAGGGTTTCACTGTCCCGGGAAAGTCTCTGCTAACACCCTGCAGAGCGCTGTGCCCAATATACAGAAACGTCTTGCGGTATCTCCTACAGGGAAAGTGCCAGGAGGGAATTGTCAATCTTGTTCTCAGTGTCTCTGAGAATTGCTCTGATTCTCCGTGTGACCTCTTTGCTAAGACTCTCCAGAGAGCCGTCCTCAAAACCAACACACATCTTGACATATCTCCCACATTGATCGCAGGGTCTCCAGGAACGGCGTTCAGTGAGCCAGGAGCTTTTCTCCATACACTGCCCATTGAGTTGTCCTCAAAACCAATATACATCGTGCTATATCTCCCACATGGAAAGTGCCAGGAGGGAAAAGTGGGGATTAGCTTAGACTTTCTCGGAACTGCTTCAAATCAACTAGATATCTTTGTGCTGTAAATCTCCCAATAGCCAAACGCAAAAGCAGCAAACATCTCGCTGTATGTCCCACATTGAAAGTGCCAAGAGAGTAATATAGAGCTTGCTCTCCCTGTCTTTGAGTACTGTTTTCACTGTCCCGGTTACCTCTTTGCTAACATTCTCTTCAGAGCTGCAGTGAAACCAGGAACCATGTGGAGAAGGCACCCACACTGAAAGTGCCTGCAGGCAACATTGGGGCTTCTTCTCAGTGTCTCTGACATAGGGTTTCACTGTCCCGGGAAAGTCTCTGCTAACACCCTGCAGAGCGCTGTGCCCAATATACAGAAACGTCTTGCGGTATCTCCTACAGGGAAAGTGCCAGGAGGGAATTGTCGATCTTGTTCTCAGTGTCTCTGAGAATTGCTCTGATTCTCCGTGTGACCTCTTTGCTAAGACTCTCCAGAGAGCCGTCCTCAAAACCAACACACATCTTGACATATCTCCCACATTGATCGCAGTGTCTCCAGGAACCGCATTCAGCGAGCCAGGAGCTTTTCTCCCTACACTGTCCCTTGAGTTGTCCTCAAAACCAATATACATCGTGCTATATCTCCCACATGGAAAGTGCCAGGAGGGAAAAGTGGGGATTAGCTTAGACTTTCTCGGAACTGCTTCAAATCAACTAGATATCTTTGTGCTGTAAATCTCCCAATAGCCAAACGCAAAAGCAGCATACATCTCGCTGTATGTCCCACATTGAAAGTGCCAAGAGAGTAATATAGAGCTTGCTCTCCCTGTCTTTGAGTACTGTTTTCACTGTCCCGGTTACCTCTTTGCTAACATTCTCTTCAGAGCTGCAGTGAAACCAGGAACCACGTGGAGAAGGCACCCACACTGAAAATGCCTGCAGGCAACATTGGGGCTTCTTCTCAGTGTCTCTGACATAGGGTTTCACTGTCCCGGGAAAGTCTCTGCTAACACCCTGCAGAGCGCTGTGCCCAATATACAGAAACGTCTTGCGGTATCTCCTACAGGGAAAGTGCCAGGAGGGAATTGTCGATCTTGTTCTCAGTGTCTCTGAGAATTGCTCTGATTCTCCGTGTGACCTCTTTGCTAAGACTCTCCAGAGAGCCGTCTTCAAAACCAACACACATCTTGACATATCTCCCACATTGATCGCAGTGTCTCCAGGAACGGCGTTCAGTGAGCCAGGAGCTTTTCTCCCTACACTGCCCATTGAGTTGTCCTCAAAACCAATATACATCGTGCTATATCTCCCACATGGAAAATGCCAGGAGGGAAAAGTGGGGATTAGCTTAGACTTTCTCGGAACTGCTTCAAATCAACTAGATATCTTTGTGCTGTAAATCTCCCAATAGCCAAACGCAAAAGCAGCAAACATCTCGCTGTATGTCCCACATTGAAAGTGCCAAGAGAGTAATATAGAGCTTGCTCTCCCTGTCTTTGAGTAATGTTTTCACTGTCCCGGTTACCTCTTTGCTAACATTCTCTTCAGAGCTGCAGTGAAACCAGGAACCATGTGGAGAAGGCACCCACACTGAAAGTGCCTGCAGGCAACATTGGGGCTTCTTCTCAGTGTCTCTGACATAGGGTTTCACTGTCCCGGGAAAGTCTCTGCTAACACCCTGCAGAGCGCTGTGCCCAATATACAGAAACGTCTTGCGGTATCTCCTACAGGGAAAGTGCCAGGAGGGAATTGTCGATCTTGTTCTCAGTGTCTCTGAGAATTGCTCTGATTCTCCGTGTGACCTCTTTGCTAAGACTCTCCAGAGAGCCGTCCTCAAAACCAACACACATCTTGACATATCTCCCACATTGATCGCAGTGTCTCCAGGAACCGCATTCAGCGAGCCAGGAACTTTTCTCCCTACACTGTCCCTTGAGTTGTCCTCAAAACCAATATACATCGTGCTATATCTCCCACATGGAAAATGCCAGGAGGGAAAAGTGGGGATTAGCTTAGACTTTCTCGGAACTGCTTCAAATCAACTAGATATCTTTGTGCTGTAAATCTCCCAATAGCCAAACGCAAAAGCAGCAAACATCTCGCTGTATGTCCCACATTGAAAGTGCCAAGAGAGTAATATAGAGCTTGCTCTCCCTGTCTTTGAGTACTGTTTTCACTGTCCCGGTTACCTCTTTGCTAACATTCTCTTCAGAGCTGCAGTGAAACCAGGAACCACGTGGAGAAGGCACCCACACTGAAAGTGCCTGGAGGGAACATTGGGCCTTCTTCTCAGTGTCTCTGACATAGGGTTTCACTGTCCCGGGAAAGTCTCTGCTAACAGCCTGCAGAGCGCTGTGCCCAATATACAGAAACGTCTTGCGGTATCTCCTACAGGGAAAGTGCCAGGAGGGAATTGTCGATCTTGTTCTCAGTGTCTCTGAGAATTGCTCTGATTCTCCGTGTGACCTCTTTGCTAAGACTCTCCAGAGAGCCGTCCTCAAAACCAACACACATCTTGACATATCTCCCACATTGATCGCAGTGTCTCCAGGAACGGCGTTCAGTGAGCCAGGAGCTTTTCTCCCTACACTGCCCATTGAGTTGTCCTCAAAACCAATATACATCGTGCTATATCTCCCACATGGAAAATGCCAGGAGGGAAAAGTGGGGATTAGCTTAGACTTTCTCGGAACTGCTTCAAATCAACTAGATATCTTTGTGCTGTAAATCTCCCAATAGCCAAACGCAAAAGCAGCAAACATCTCGCTGTATGTCCCACATTGAAAGTGCCAAGAGAGTAATATAGAGCTTGCTCTCCCTGTCTTTGAGTACTGTTTTCACTGTCCCGGTTACCTCTTTGCTAACATTCTCTTCAGAGCTGCAGTGAAACCAGGAACCACGTGGAGAAGGCACCCACACTGAAAGTGCCTGGAGGGAACATTGGGCCTTCTTCTCAGTGTCTCTGACATAGGGTTTCACTGTCCCGGGAAAGTCTCTGCTAACAGCCTGCAGAGCGCTGTGCCCAATATACAGAAACGTCTTGCGGTATCTCCTACAGGGAAAGTGCCAGGAGGGAATTGTCGATCTTGTTCTCAGTGTCTCTGAGAATTGCTCTGATTCTCCGTGTGACCTCTTTGCTAAGACTCTCCAGAGAGCCGTCCTCAAAACCAACACACATCTTGACATATCTCCCACATTGATCGCAGTGTCTCCAGGAACCGCATTCAGCGAGCCAGGAACTTTTCTCCCTACACTGTCCCTTGAGTTGTCCTCAAAACCAATATACATCGTGCTATATCTCCCACATGGAAAATGCCAGGAGGGAAAAGTGGGGATTAGCTTAGACTTTCTCGGAACTGCTTCAAATCAACTAGATATCTTTGTGCTGTAAATCTCCCAATAGCCAAACGCAAAAGCAGCAAACATCTCGCTGTATGTCCCACATTGAAAGTGCCAAGAGAGTAATATAGAGCTTGCTCTCCCTGTCTTTGAGTACTGTTTTCACTGTCCCGGTTACCTCTTTGCTAACATTCTCTTCAGAGCTGCAGTGAAACCAGGAACCACGTGGAGAAGGCACCCACACTGAAAGTGCCTGGAGGGAACATTGGGCCTTCTTCTCAGTGTCTCTGACATAGGGTTTCACTGTCCCGGGAAAGTCTCTGCTAACAGCCTGCAGAGCGCTGTGCCCAATATACAGAAACATCTTGCGGTATCTCCTACAGGGAAAGTGCCAGGAGGGAATTGTCGATCTTGTTCTCAGTGTCTCTGAGAATTGCTCTGATTCTCCGTGTGACCTCTTTGCTAAGACTCTCCAGAGAGCCGTCCTCAAAACCAACACACATCTTGACATATCTCCCACATTGATCGCAGTGTCTCCAGGAACCGCATTCAGCGAGCCAGGAACTTTTCTCCCTACACTGTCCCTTGAGTTGTCCTCAAAACCAATATACATCGTGCTATATCTCCCACATGGAAAATGCCAGGAGGGAAAAGTGGGGATTAGCTTAGACTTTCTCGGAACTGCTTCAAATCAACTAGATATCTTTGTGCTGTAAATCTCCCAATAGCCAAACGCAAAAGCAGCGAACATCTCGCTGTATGTCCCACATTGAAAGTGCCAAGAGAGTAATATAGAGCTTGCTCTCCCTGTCTTTGAGTACTGTTTTCACTGTCCCGGTTACCTCTTTGCTAACATTCTCTTCAGAGCTGCAGTGAAACCAGGAACCACGTGGAGAAGGCACCCACACTGAAAGTGCCTGGAGGGAACATTGGGGCTTCTTCTCAGTGTCTCTGACATAGGGTTTCACTGTCCCGGGAAAGTCTCTGCTAACAGCCTGCAGAGCGCTGTGCCCAATATACAGAAACGTCTTGCGGTATCTCCTACAGGGAAAGTGCCAGGAGGGAATTGTCGATCTTGTTCTCAGTGTCTCTGAGAATTGCTCTGATTCTCCGTGTGACCTCTTTGCTAAGACTCTCCAGAGAGCCGTCCTCAAAACCAACACACATCTTGACATATCTCCCACATTGATCGCAGTGTCTCCAGGAACGGCGTTCAGTGAGCCAGGAGCTTTTCTCCCTACACTGCCCATTGAGTTGTCCTCAAAACCAATATACATCGTGCTATATCTCCCACATGGAAAATGCCAGGAGGGAAAAGTGGGGATTAGCTTAGACTTTCTCGGAACTGCTTCAAATCAACTAGATATCTTTGTGCTGTAAATCTCCCAATAGCCAAACGCAAAAGCAGCAAACATCTCGCTGTATGTCCCACATTGAAAGTGCCAAGAGAGTAATATAGAGCTTGCTCTCCCTGTCTTTGAGTACTGTTTTCACTGTCCCGGTTACCTCTTTGCTAACATTCTCTTCAGAGCTGCAGTGAAACCAGGAACCACGTGGAGAAGGCACCCACACTGAAAGTGCCTGGAGGGAACATTGGGCCTTCTTCTCAGTGTCTCTGACATAGGGTTTCACTGTCCCGGGAAAGTCTCTGCTAACAGCCTGCAGAGCGCTGTGCCCAATATACAGAAACGTCTTGCGGTATCTCCTACAGGGAAAGTGCCAGGAGGGAATTGTCGATCTTGTTCTCAGTGTCTCTGAGAATTGCTCTGATTCTCCGTGTGACCTCTTTGCTAAGACTCTCCAGAGAGCCGTCCTCAAAACCAACACACATCTTGACATATCTCCCACATTGATCGCAGTGTCTCCAGGAACCGCATTCAGCGAGCCAGGAACTTTTCTCCCTACACTGTCCCTTGAGTTGTCCTCAAAGCCAATATACATCGTGCTATATCTCCCACATGGAAAATGCCAGGAGGGAAAAGTGGGGATTAGCTTAGACTTTCTCGGAACTGCTTCAAATCAACTAGATATCTTTGTGCTGTAAATCTCCCAATAGCCAAACGCAAAAGCAGCAAACATCTCGCTGTATGTCCCACATTGAAAGTGCCAAGAGAGTAATATAGAGCTTGCTCTCCCTGTCTTTGAGTACTGTTTTCACTGTCCTGGTTACCTCTTTGCTAACATTCTCTTCAGAGCTGCAGTGAAACCAGGAACCACGTGGAGAAGGCACCCACACTGAAAGTGCCTGGAGGGTACATTGGGCCTTCTTCTCAGTGTCTCTGACATAGGGTTTCACTGTCCCGGGAAAGTCTCTGCTAACACCCTGCAGAGCGCTGTGCCCAATATACAGAAACGTCTTGCGGTATCTCCTACAGGGAAAGTGCCAGGAGGGAATTGTCGATCTTGTTCTCAGTGTCTCTGAGAATTGCTCTGATTCTCCGTGTGACCTCTTTGCTAAGACTCTCCAGAGAGCCGTCCTCAAAACCAACACACATCTTGACATATCTCCCACATTGATCGCAGTGTCTCCAGGAACGGCGTTCAGTGAGCCAGGAGCTTTTCTCCCTACACTGCCCATTGAGTTGTCCTCAAAACCAATATACATCGTGCTATATCTCCCACATGGAAAATGCCAGGAGGGAAAAGTGGGGATTAGCTTAGACTTTCTCGGAACTGCTTCAAATCAACTAGATATCTTTGTGCTGTAAATCTCCCAATAGCCAAACGCAAAAGCAGCAAACATCTCGCTGTATGTCCCACATTGAAAGTGCCAAGAGAGTAATATAGAGCTTGCTCTCCCTGTCTTTGAGTACTGTTTTCACTGTCCCGGTTACCTCTTTGCTAACATTCTCTTCAGAGCTGCAGTGAAACCAGGAACCACGTGGAGAAGGCACCCACACTGAAAGTGCCTGGAGGGAACATTGGGCCTTCTTCTCAGTGTCTCTGACATAGGGTTTCACTGTCCCGGGAAAGTCTCTGCTAACAGCCTGCAGAGCGCTGTGCCCAATATACAGAAACATCTTGCGGTATCTCCTACAGGGAAAGTGCCAGGAGGGAATTGTCGATCTTGTTCTCAGTGTCTCTGAGAATTGCTCTGATTCTCCGTGTGACCTCTTTGCTAAGACTCTCCAGAGAGCCGTCCTCAAAACCAACACACATCTTGACATATCTCCCACATTGATCGCAGTGTCTCCAGGAACCGCATTCAGCGAGCCAGGAACTTTTCTCCCTACACTGTCCCTTGAGTTGTCCTCAAAACCAATATACATCGTGCTATATCTCCCACATGGAAAATGCCAGGAGGGAAAAGTGGGGATTAGCTTAGACTTTCTCGGAACTGCTTCAAATCAACTAGATATCTTTGTGCTGTAAATCTCCCAATAGCCAAACGCAAAAGCAGCAAACATCTCGCTGTATGTCCCACATTGAAAGTGCCAAGAGAGTAATATAGAGCTTGCTCTCCCTGTCTTTGAGTACTGTTTTCACTGTCCCGGTTACCTCTTTGCTAACATTCTCTTCAGAGCTGCAGTGAAACCAGGAACCACGTGGAGAAGGCACCCACACTGAAAGTGCCTGCAGGCAACATTGGGCCTTCTTCTCAGTGTCTCTGACATAGGGTTTCACTGTCCCGGGAAAGTCTCTGCTAACAGCCTGCAGAGCGCTGTGCCCAATATACAGAAACGTCTTGCGGTATCTCCTACAGGGAAAGTGCCAGGAGGGAATTGTCGATCTTGTTCTCAGTGTCTCTGAGAATTGCTCTGATTCTCCGTGTGACCTCTTTGCTAAGACTCTCCAGAGAGCCGTCCTCAAAACCAACACACATCTTGACATATCTCCCACATTGATCGCAGTGTCTCCAGGAACCGCATTCAGCGAGCCAGGAACTTTTCTCCCTACACTGTCCCTTGAGTTGTCCTCAAAACCAATATACATCGTGCTATATCTCCCACATGGAAAATGCCAGGAGGGAAAAGTGGGGATTAGCTTAGACTTTCTCGGAACTGCTTCAAATCAACTAGATATCTTTGTGCTGTAAATCTCCCAATAGCCAAACGCAAAAGCAGCGAACATCTCGCTGTATGTCCCACATTGAAAGTGCCAAGAGAGTAATATAGAGCTTGCTCTCCCTGTCTTTGAGTACTGTTTTCACTGTCCTGGTTACCTCTTTGCTAACATTCTCTTCAGAGCTGCAGTGAAACCAGGAACCACGTGGAGAAGGCACCCACACTGAAAGTGCCTGCAGGCAACATTGGGGCTTCTTCTCAGTGTCTCTGACATAGGGTTTCACTGTCCCGGGAAAGTCTCTGCTAACACCCTGCAGAGCGCTGTGCCCAATATACAGAAACGTCTTGCGGTATCTCCTACAGGGAAAGTGCCAGGAGGGAATTGTCGATCTTGTTCTCAGTGTCTCTGAGAATTGCTCTGATTCTCCGTGTGACCTCTTTGCTAAGACTCTCCAGAGAGCCGTCCTCAAAACCAACACACATCTTGACATATCTCCCACATTGATCGCAGTGTCTCCAGGAACGGCATTCAGCGAGCCAGGAATTTTTCTCCCTACACTGTCCCTTGAGTTGTCCTCAAAACCAATATACATCGTGCTATATCTCCCACATGGAAAGTGCCAGGAGGGAAAAGTGGGGATTAGCTTAGACTTTCTCGGAACTGCTTCAAATCAACTAGATATCTTTGTGCTGTAAATCTCCCAATAGCCAAACGCAAAAGCAGCGAACATCTCGCTGTATGTCCCACATTGAAAGTGCCAAGAGAGTAATATAGAGCTTGCTCTCCCTGTCTTTGAGTACTGTTTTCACTGTCCCGGTTACCTCTTTGCTAACATTCTCTTCAGAGCTGCAGTGAAACCAGGAACCACGTGGAGAAGGCACCCACACTGAAAGTGCCTGCAGGCAACATTGGGGCTTCTTCTCAGTGTCTCTGACATAGGGTTTCACTGTCCCGGGAAAGTCTCTGCTAACACCCTGCAGAGCGCTGTGCCCAATATACAGAAACGTCTTGCGGTATCTCCTACAGGGAAAGTGCCAGGAGGGAATTGTCGATCTTGTTCTCAGTGTCTCTGAGAATTGCTCTGATTCTCCGTGTGACCTCTTTGCTAAGACTCTCCAGAGAGCCGTCCTCAAAACCAACACACATCTTGACATATCTCCCACATTGATCGCAGGGTCTCCAGGAACGGCGTTCAGCGAGCCAGGAGCTTTTCTCCATACACTGCCCATTGAGTTGTCCTCAAAACCAATATACATCGTGCTATATCTCCCACATGGAAAGTGCCAGGAGGGAAAAGTGGGGATTAGCTTAGACTTTCTCGGAACTGCTTCAAATCAACTAGATATCTTTGTGCTGTAAATCTCCCAATAGCCAAACGCAAAAGCAGCAAACATCTCGCTGTATGTCCCACATTGAAAGTGCCAAGAGAGTAATATAGAGCTTGCTCTCCCTGTCTTTGAGTACTGTTTTCACTGTCCCGGTTACCTCTTTGCTAACATTCTCTTCAGAGCTGCAGTGAAACCAGGAACCATGTGGAGAAGGCACCCACACTGAAAGTGCCTGCAGGCAACATTGGGGCTTCTTCTCAGTGTCTCTGACATAGGGTTTCACTGTCCCGGGAAAGTCTCTGCTAACAGCCTGCAGAGCGCTGTGCCCAATATACAGAAACGTCTTGCGGTATCTCCTACAGGGAAAGTGCCAGGAGGGAATTGTCGATCTTGTTCTCAGTGTCTCTGAGAATTGCTCTGATTCTCCGTGTGACCTCTTTGCTAAGACTCTCCAGAGAGCCGTCCTCAAAACCAACACACATCTTGACATATCTCCCACATTGATCGCAGTGTCTCCAGGAACCGCATTCAGCGAGCCAGGAGCTTTTCTCCATACACTGCCCATTGAGTTGTCCTCAAAACCAATATACATCGTGCTATATCTCCCACATGGAAAGTGCCAGGAGGGAAAAGTGGGGATTAGCTTAGACTTTCTCGGAACTGCTTCAAATCAACTAGATATCTTTGTGCTGTAAATCTCCCAATAGCCAAACGCAAAAGCAGCATACATCTCGCTGTATGTCCCACATTGAAAGTGCCAAGAGAGTAATATAGAGCTTGCTCTCCCTGTCTTTGAGTACTGTTTTCACTGTCCCGGTTACCTCTTTGCTAACATTCTCTTCAGAGCTGCAGTGAAACCAGGAACCACGTGGAGAAGGCACCCACACTGAAAATGCCTGGAGGGAACATTGGGCCTTCTTCTCAGTGTCTCTGACATAGGGTTTCACTGTCCCGGGAAAGTCTCTGCTAACAGCCTGCAGAGCGCTGTGCCCAATATACAGAAACGTCTTGCGGTATCTCCTACAGGGAAAGTGCCAGGAGGGAATTGTCGATCTTGTTCTCAGTGTCTCTGAGAATTGCTCTGATTCTCCGTGTGACCTCTTTGCTAAGACTCTCCAGAGAGCCGTCCTCAAAACCAACACACATCTTGACATATCTCCCACATTGATCGCAGTGTCTCCAGGAACCGCATTCAGCGAGCCAGGAACTTTTCTCCCTACACTGTCCCTTGAGTTGTCCTCAAAACCAATATACATCGTGCTATATCTCCCACATGGAAAATGCCAGGAGGGAAAAGTGGGGATTAGCTTAGACTTTCTCGGAACTGCTTCAAATCAACTAGATATCTTTGTGCTGTAAATCTCCCAATAGCCAAACGCAAAAGCAGCAAACATCTCGCTGTATGTCCCACATTGAAAGTGCCAAGAGAGTAATATAGAGCTTGCTCTCCCTGTCTTTGAGTACTGTTTTCACTGTCCCGGTTACCTCTTTGCTAACATTCTCTTCAGAGCTGCAGTGAAACCAGGAACCACGTGGAGAAGGCACCCACACTGAAAGTGCCTGGAGGGAACATTGGGCCTTCTTCTCAGTGTCTCTGACATAGGGTTTCACTGTCCCGGGAAAGTCTCTGCTAACAGCCTGCAGAGCGCTGTGCCCAATATACAGAAACGTCTTGCGGTATCTCCTACAGGGAAAGTGCCAGGAGGGAATTGTCGATCTTGTTCTCAGTGTCTCTGAGAATTGCTCTGATTCTCCGTGTGACCTCTTTGCTAAGACTCTCCAGAGAGCCGTCCTCAAAACCAACACACATCTTGACATATCTCCCACATTGATCGCAGGGTCTCCAGGAACCGCATTCAGCGAGCCAGGAGCTTTTCTCCCTACACTGTCCCTTGAGTTGTCCTCAAAACCAATATACATCGTGCTATATCTCCCACATGGAAAGTGCCAGGAGGGAAAAGTGGGGATTAGCTTAGACTTTCTCGGAACTGCTTCAAATCAACTAGATATCTTTGTGCTGTAAATCTCCCAATAGTCAAACGCAAAAGCAGCATACATCTCGCTGTATGTCCCACATTGAAAGTGCCAAGAGAGTAATATAGAGCTTGCTCTCCCTGTCTTTGAGTACTGTTTTCACTGTCCTGGTTACCTCTTTGCTAACATTCTCTTCAGAGCTGCAGTGAAACCAGGAACCATGTGGAGAAGGCACCCACACTGAAAGTGCCTGCAGGCAACATTGGGGCTTCTTCTCAGTGTCTCTGACATAGGGTTTCACTGTCCCGGGAAAGTCTCTGCTAACACCCTGCAGAGCGCTGTGCCCAATATACAGAAACGTCTTGCGGTATCTCCTACAGGGAAAGTGCCAGGAGGGAATTGTCGATCTTGTTCTCAGTGTCTCTGAGAATTGCTCTGATTCTCCGTGTGACCTCTTTGCTAAGACTCTCCAGAGAGCCGTCCTCAAAACCAACACACATCTTGACATATCTCCCACATTGATCGCAGTGTCTCCAGGAACGGCATTCAGCGAGCCAGGAATTTTTCTCCCTACACTGTCCCTTGAGTTGTCCTCAAAACCAATATACATCGTGCTATATCTCCCACATGGAAAGTGCCAGGAGGGAAAAGTGGGGATTAGCTTAGACTTTCTCGGAACTGCTTCAAATCAACTAGATATCTTTGTGCTGTAAATCTCCCAATAGCCAAACGCAAAAGCAGCAAACATCTCGCTGTATGTCCCACATTGAAAGTGCCAAGAGAGTAATATAGAGCTTGCTCTCCCTGTCTTTGAGTACTGTTTTCACTGTCCCGGTTACCTCTTTGCTAACATTCTCTTCAGAGCTGCAGTGAAACCAGGAACCATGTGGAGAAGGCACCCACACTGAAAGTGCCTGCAGGCAACATTGGGGCTTCTTCTCAGTGTCTCTGACATAGGGTTTCACTGTCCCGGGAAAGTCTCTGCTAACAGCCTGCAGAGCGCTGTGCCCAATATACAGAAACGTCTTGCGGTATCTCCTACAGGGAAAGTGCCAGGAGGGAATTGTCGATCTTGTTCTCAGTGTCTCTGAGAATTGCTCTGATTCTCCGTGTGACCTCTTTGCTAAGACTCTCCAGAGAGCCGTCCTCAAAACCAACACACATCTTGACATATCTCCCACATTGATCGCAGTGTCTCCAGGAACGGCATTCAGCGAGCCAGGAGCTTTTCTCCCTACACTGTCCCTTGAGTTGTCCTCAAAACCAATATACATCGTGCTATATCTCCCACATGGAAAGTGCCAGGAGGGAAAAGTGGGGATTAGCTTAGACTTTCTCGGAACTGCTTCAAATCAACTAGATATCTTTGTGCTGTAAATCTCCCAATAGCCAAATGTAAAAGCAGCAAACATCTCGCTGTATGTCCCACATTGAAAGTGCCAAGAGAGTAATATAGAGCTTGCTCTCCCTGTCTTTGAGTACTGTTTTCACTGTCCCGCTTACCTCTTTGCTAACATTCTCTTCAGAGCTGCAGTGAAACCAGGAACCACGTGGAGAAGGCACCCACACTGAAAATGCCTGGAGGGAACATTGGGGCTTCTTCTCAGTGTCTCTGACATAGGGTTTCACTGTCCCGGGAAAGTCTCTGCTAACACCCTGCAGAGCGCTGTGCCCAATATACAGAAACGTCTTGCGGTATCTCCTACAGGGAAAGTGCCAGGAGGGAATTGTCGATCTTGTTCTCAGTGTCTCTGAGAATTGCTCTGATTCTCCGTGTGACCTCTTTGCTAAGACTCTCCAGAGAGCCGTCCTCAAAACCAACACACATCTTGACATATCTCCCACATTGATCGCAGTGTCTCCAGGAACCGCATTCAGTGAGCCAGGAGCTTTTCTCCCTACACTGTCCCTTGAGTTGTCCTCAAAACCAATATACATCGTGCTATATCTCCCACATGGAAAGTGCCAGGAGGGAAAAGTGGGGATTAGCTTAGACTTTCTCGGAACTGCTTCAAATCAACTAGATATCTTTGTGCTGTAAATCTCCCAATAGCCAAACGCAAAAGCAGCAAACATCTCGCTGTATGTCCCACATTGAAAGTGCCAAGAGAGTAATATAGAGCTTGCTCTCCCTGTCTTTGAGCACTGTTTTCACTGTCCCGCTTACCTCTTTGCTAACATTCTCTTCAGAGCTGCAGTGAAACCAGGAACCACGTGGAGAAGGCACCCACACTGAAAGTGCCTGCAGGCAACATTGGGGCTTCTTCTCAGTGTCTCTGACATAGGGTTTCACTGTCCCGGGAAAGTCTCTGCTAACACCCTGCAGAGCGCTGTGCCCAATATACAGAAACGTCTTGCGGTATCTCCTACAGGGAAAGTGCCAGGAGGGAATTGTCGATCTTGTTCTCAGTGTCTCTGAGAATTGCTCTGATTCTCCGTGTGACCTCTTTGCTAAGACTCTCCAGAGAGCCGTCCTCAAAACCAACACACATCTTGACATATCTCCCACATTGATCGCAGTGTCTCCAGGAACCGCATTCAGCGAGCCAGGAACTTTTCTCCCTACACTGTCCCTTGAGTTGTCCTCAAAACCAATATACATCGTGCTATATCTCCCACATGGAAAGTGCCAGGAGGGAAAAGTGGGGATTAGCTTAGACTTTCTCGGAACTGCTTCAAATCAACTAGATATCTTTGTGCTGTAAATCTCCCAATAGCCAAACGCAAAAGCAGCAAACATCTCGCTGTATGTCCCACATTGAAAGTGCCAAGAGAGTAATATAGAGCTTGCTCTCCCTGTCTTTGAGTACTGTTTTCACTGTCCTGGTTACCTCTTTGCTAACATTCTCTTCAGAGCTGCAGTGAAACCAGGAACCATGTGGAGAAGGCACCCACACTGAAAGTGCCTGCAGGCAACATTGGGGCTTCTTCTCAGTGTCTCTGACATAGGGTTTCACTGTCCCGGGAAAGTCTCTGCTAACACCCTGCAGAGCGCTGTGCCCAATATACAGAAACGTCTTGCGGTATCTCCTACAGGGAAAGTGCCAGGAGGGAATTGTCGATCTTGTTCTCAGTGTCTCTGAGAATTGCTCTGATTCTCCGTGTGACCTCTTTGCTAAGACTCTCCAGAGAGCCGTCCTCAAAACCAACACACATCTTGACATATCTCCCACATTGATCGCAGTGTCTCCAGGAACGGCATTCAGCGAGCCAGGAGCTTTTCTCCCTACACTGTCCCTTGAGTTGTCCTCAAAACCAATATACATCGTGCTATATCTCCCACATGGAAAGTGCCAGGAGGGAAAAGTGGGGATTAGCTTAGACTTTCTCGGAACTGCTTCAAATCAACTAGATATCTTTGTGCTGTAAATCTCCCAATAGCCAAACGCAAAAGCAGCAAACATCTCGCTGTATGTCCCACATTGAAAGTGCCAAGAGAGTAATATAGAGCTTGCTCTCCCTGTCTTTGAGTACTGTTTTCACTGTCCTGGTTACCTCTTTGCTAACATTCTCTTCAGAGCTGCAGTGAAACCAGGAACCATGTGGAGAAGGCACCCACACTGAAAGTGCCTGCAGGCAACATTGGGCCTTCTTCTCAGTGTCTCTGACATAGGGTTTCACTGTCCCGGGAAAGTCTCTGCTAACACCCTGCAGAGCGCTGTGCCCAATATACAGAAACGTCTTGCGGTATCTCCTACAGGGAAAGTGCCAGGAGGGAATTGTCGATCTTGTTCTCAGTGTCTCTGAGAATTGCTCTGATTCTCCGTGTGACCTCTTTGCTAAGACTCTCCAGAGAGCCGTCCTCAAAACCAACACACATCTTGACATATCTCCCACATTGATCGCAGTGTCTCCAGGAACCGCATTCAGCGAGCCAGGAGCTTTTCTCCCTACACTGTCCCTTGAGTTGTCCTCAAAACCAATATACATCGTGCTATATCTCCCACATGGAAAGTGCCAGGAGGGAAAAGTGGGGATTAGCTTAGACTTTCTCGGAACTGCTTCAAATCAACTAGATATCTTTGTGCTGTAAATCTCCCAATAGCCAAATGTAAAAGCAGCGAACATCTCGCTGTATGTCCCACATTGAAAGTGCCAAGAGAGTAATATAGAGCTTGCTCTCCCTGTCTTTGAGTACTGTTTTCACTGTCCCGCTTACCTCTTTGCTAACATTCTCTTCAGAGCTGCAGTGAAACCAGGAACCACGTGGAGAAGGCACTCACACTGAAAGTGCCTGCAGGCAACATTGGGGCTTCTTCTCAGTGTCTCTGACATAGGGTTTCACTGTCCCGGGAAAGTCTCTGCTAACACCCTGCAGAGCGCTGTGCCCAATATACAGAAACGTCTTGCGGTATCTCCTACAGGGAAAGTGCCAGGAGGGAATTGTCGATCTTGTTCTCAGTGTCTCTGAGAATTGCTCTGATTCTCCGTGTGACCTCTTTGCTAAGACTCTCCAGAGAGCCGTCCTCAAAACCAACACACATCTTGACATATCTCCCACATTGATCGCAGTGTCTCCAGGAACGGCATTCAGCGAGCCAGGAACTTTTCTCCCTACACTGTCCCTTGAGTTGTCCTCAAAACCAATATACATCGTGCTATATCTCCCACATGGAAAATGCCAGGAGGGAAAAGTGGGGATTAGCTTAGACTTTCTCGGAACTGCTTCAAATCAACTAGATATCTTTGTGCTGTAAATCTCCCAATAGCCAAACGCAAAAGCAGCGAACATCTCGCTGTATGTCCCACATTGAAAGTGCCAAGAGAGTAATATAGAGCTTGCTCTCCCTGTCTTTGAGTACTGTTTTCACTGTCCCGGTTACCTCTTTGCTAACATTCTCTTCAGAGCTGCAGTGAAACCAGGAACCATGTGGAGAAGGCACCCACACTGAAACTGCCTGCAGGCAACATTGGGGCTTCTTCTCAGTGTCTCTGACATAGGGTTTCACTGTCCCGGGAAAGTCTCTGCTAACACCCTGCAGAGCGCTGTGCCCAATATACAGAAACGTCTTGCGGTATCTCCTACAGGGAAAGTGCCAGGAGGGAATTGTCGATCTTGTTCTCAGTGTCTCTGAGAATTGCTCTGATTCTCCGTGTGACCTCTTTGCTAAGACTCTCCAGAGAGCCGTCCTCAAAACCAACACACATCTTGACATATCTCCCACATTGATCGCAGTGTCTCCAGGAACGGCATTCAGCGAGCCAGGAACTTTTCTCCCTACACTGTCCCTTGAGTTGTCCTCAAAACCAATATACATCGTGCTATATCTCCCACATGGAAAGTGCCAGGAGGGAAAAGTGGGGATTAGCTTAGACTTTCTCGGAACTGCTTCAAATCAACTAGATATCTTTGTGCTGTAAATCTCCCAATAGCCAAACGCAAAAGCAGCAAACATCTCGCTGTATGTCCCACATTGAAAGTGCCAAGAGAGTAATATAGAGCTTGCTCTCCCTGTCTTTGAGTACTGTTTTCACTGTCCCGGTTACCTCTTTGCTAACATTCTCTTCAGAGCTGCAGTGAAACCAGGAACCACGTGGAGAAGGCACCCACACTGAAAGTGCCTGGAGGGAACATTGGGGCTTCTTCTCAGTGTCTCTGACATAGGGTTTCACTGTCCCGGGAAAGTCTCTGCTAACACCCTGCAGAGCGCTGTGCCCAATATACAGAAACGTCTTGCGGTATCTCCTACAGGGAAAGTGCCAGGAGGGAATTGTCGATCTTGTTCTCAGTGTCTCTGAGAATTGCTCTGATTCTCCGTGTGACCTCTTTGCTAAGACTCTCCAGAGAGCCGTCCTCAAAACCAACACACATCTTGACATATCTCCCACATTGATCGCAGTGTCTCCAGGAACCGCATTCAGCGAGCCAGGAGCTTTTCTCCCTACACTGTCCATTGAGTTGTCCTCAAAACCAATATACATCGTGCTATATCTCCCACATGGAAAGTGCCAGGAGGGAAAAGTGGGGATTAGCTTAGACTTTCTCGGAACTGCTTCAAATCAACTAGATATCTTTGTGCTGTAAATCTCCCAATAGCCAAACGCAAAAGCAGCAAACATCTCGCTGTATGTCCCACATTGAAAGTGCCAAGAGAGTAATATAGAGCTTGCTCTCCCTGTCTTTGAGTACTGTTTTCACTGTCCCGGTTACCTCTTTGCTAACATTCTCTTCAGAGCTGCAGTGAAACCAGGAACCACGTGGAGAAGGCACCCACACTGAAAATGCCTGGAGGGAACATTGGGGCTTCTTCTCAGTGTCTCTGACATAGGGTTTCACTGTCCCGGGAAAGTCTCTGCTAACACCCTGCAGAGCGCTGTGCCCAATATACAGAAACGTCTTGCGGTATCTCCTACAGGGAAAGTGCCAGGAGGGAATTGTCGATCTTGTTCTCAGTGTCTCTGAGAATTGCTCTGATTCTCCGTGTGACCTCTTTGCTAAGACTCTCCAGAGAGCCGTCCTCAAAACCAACACACATCTTGACATATCTCCCACATTGATCGCAGTGTCTCCAGGAACGGCATTCAGCGAGCCAGGAACTTTTCTCCCTACACTGTCCCTTGAGTTGTCCTCAAAACCAATATACATCGTGCTATATCTCCCACATGGAAAGTGCCAGGAGGGAAAAGTGGGGATTAGCTTAGACTTTCTCGGAACTGCTTCAAATCAACTAGATATCTTTGTGCTGTAAATCTCCCAATAGCCAAACGCAAAAGCAGCAAACATCTCGCTGTATGTCCCACATTGAAAGTGCCAAGAGAGTAATATAGAGCTTGCTCTCCCTGTCTTTGAGTACTGTTTTCACTGTCCCGGTTACCTCTTTGCTAACATTCTCTTCAGAGCTGCAGTGAAACCAGGAACCATGTGGAGAAGGCACCCACACTGAAAGTGCCTGGAGGGAACATTGGGGCTTCTTCTCAGTGTCTCTGACATAGGGTTTCACTGTCCCGGGAAAGTCTCTGCTAACACCCTGCAGAGCGCTGTGCCCAATATACAGAAACGTCTTGCGGTATCTCCTACAGGGAAAGTGCCAGGAGGGAATTGTCGATCTTGTTCTCAGTGTCTCTGAGAATTGCTCTGATTCTCCGTGTGACCTCTTTGCTAAGACTCTCCAGAGAGCCGTCCTCAAAACCAACACACATCTTGACATATCTCCCACATTGATCGCAGTGTCTCCAGGAACGGCATTCAGCGAGCCAGGAGCTTTTCTCCCTACACTGTCCCTTGAGTTGTCCTCAAAACCAATATACATCGTGCTATATCTCCCACATGGAAAGTGCCAGGAGGGAAAAGTGGGGATTAGCTTAGACTTTCTCGGAACTGCTTCAAATCAACTAGATATCTTTGTGCTGTAAATCTCCCAATAGCCAAACGCAAAAGCAGCGAACATCTCGCTGTATGTCCCACATTGAAAGTGCCAAGAGAGTAATATAGAGCTTGCTCTCCCTGTCTTTGAGTACTGTTTTCACTGTCCCGGTTACCTCTTTGCTAACATTCTCTTCAGAGCTGCAGTGAAACCAGGAACCATGTGGAGAAGGCACCCACACTGAAAGTGCCTGCAGGCAACATTGGGGCTTCTTCTCAGTGTCTCTGACATAGGGTTTCACTGTCCCGGGAAAGTCTCTGCTAACACCCTGCAGAGCGCTGTGCCCAATATACAGAAACGTCTTGCGGTATCTCCTACAGGGAAAGTGCCAGGAGGGAATTGTCGATCTTGTTCTCAGTGTCTCTGAGAATTGCTCTGATTCTCTGTGTGACCTCTTTGCTAAGACTCTCCAGAGAGCCGTCCTCAAAACCAACACACATCTTGACATATCTCCCACATTGATCGAAGTGTCTCCAGGAACCGCATTCAGCGAGCCAGGAGCTTTTCTCCCTACACTGTCCCCTGAGTTGTCCTCAAAACCAATATACATCGTGCTATATCTCCCACATGGAAAATGCCAGGAGGGAAAAGTGGGGATTAGCTTAGACTTTCTCGGAACTGCTTCAAATCAACTAGATATCTTTGTGCTGTAAATCTCCCAATAGCCAAACGCAAAAGCAGCAAACATCTCGCTGTATGTCCCACATTGAAAGTGCCAAGAGAGTAATATAGAGCTTGCTCTCCCTGTCTTTGAGTACTGTTTTCACTGTCCCGGTTACCTCTTTGCTAACATTCTCTTCAGAGCTGCAGTGAAACCAGGAACCACGTAGAGAAGGCACCCACACTGAAAGTGCCTGCAGGCAACATTGGGGCTTCTTCTCAGTGTCTCTGACATAGGGTTTCACTGTCCCGGGAAAGTCTCTGCTAACACCCTGCAGAGCGCTGTGCCCAATATACAGAAACGTCTTGCGGTATCTCCTACAGGGAAAGTGCCAGGAGGGAACTGTCGATCTTGTTCTCAGTGTCTCTGAGAATTGCTCTGATTCTCCGTGTGACCTCTTTGCTAAGACTCTCCAGAGAGCCGTCCTCAAAACCAACACACATCTTGACATATCTCCCACATTGATCGCAGTGTCTCCAGGAACCGCATTCAGCGAGCCAGGAGCTTTTCTCCCTACACTGTCCATTGAGTTGTCCTCAAAACCAATATACATCGTGCTATATCTCCCACATGGAAAATGCCAGGAGGGAAAAGTGGGGATTAGCTTAGACTTTCTCGGAACTGCTTCAAATCAACTAGATATCTTTGTGCTGTAAATCTCCCAATAGCCAAACGCAAAAGCAGCAAACATCTCGCTGTATGTCCCACATTGAAAGTGCCAAGAGAGTAATATAGAGCTTGCTCTCCCTGTCTTTGAGTACTGTTTTCACTGTCCCGCTTACCTCTTTGCTAACATTCTCTTCAGAGCTGCAGTGAAACCAGGAACCACGTGGAGAAGGCACCCACACTGAAAATGCCTGGAGGGAACATTGGGCCTTCTTCTCAGTGTCTCTGACATAGGGTTTCACTGTCCCGGGAAAGTCTCTGCTAACACCCTGCAGAGCGCTGTGCCCAATATACAGAAACGTCTTGCGGTATCTCCTACAGGGAAAGTGCCAGGAGGGAATTGTCGATCTTGTTCTCAGTGTCTCTGAGAATTGCTCTGATTCTCCGTGTGACCTCTTTGCTAAGACTCTCCAGAGAGCCGTCCTCAAAACCAACACACATCTTGACATATCTCCCACATTGATCGCAGTGTCTCCAGGAACCGCATTCAGCGAGCCAGGAACTTTTCTCCCTACACTGTCCCTTGAGTTGTCCTCAAAACCAATATACATCGTGCTATATCTCCCACATGGAAAGTGCCAGGAGGGAAAAGTGGGGATTAGCTTAGACTTTCTCGGAACTGCTTCAAATCAACTAGATATCTTTGTGCTGTAAATCTCCCAATAGCCAAACGCAAAAGCAGCGAACATCTCGCTGTATGTCCCACATTGAAAGTGCCAAGAGAGTAATATAGAGCTTGCTCTCCCTGTCTTTGAGTACTGTTTTCACTGTCCTGCTTACCTCTTTGCTAACATTCTCTTCAGAGCTGCAGTGAAACCAGGAACCATGTGGAGAAGGCACCCACACTGAAAGTGCCTGCAGGCAACATTGGGGCTTCTTCTCAGTGTCTCTGACATAGGGTTTCACTGTCCCGGGAAAGTCTCTGCTAACACCCTGCAGAGCGCTGTGCCCAATATACAGAAACGTCTTGCGGTATCTCCTACAGGGAAAGTGCCAGGAGGGAATTGTCGATCTTGTTCTCAGTGTCTCTGAGAATTGCTCTGATTCTCCGTGTGACCTCTTTGCTAAGACTCTCCAGAGAGCCGTCCTCAAAACCAACACACATCTTGACATATCTCCCACATTGATCGCAGTGTCTCCAGGAACGGCATTCAGTGAGCCAGGAATTTTTCTCCCTACACTGTCCATTGAGTTGTCCTCAAAACCAATATACATCGTGCTATATCTCCCACATGGAAAGTGCCAAGAGGGAAAAGTGGGGATTAGCTTAGACTTTCTCGGAACTGCTTCAAATCAACTAGATATCTTTGTGCTGTAAATCTCCCAATAGCCAAACGCAAAAGCAGCAAACATCTCGCTGTATGTCCCACATTGAAAGTGCCAAGAGAGTAATATAGAGCTTGCTCTCCCTGTCTTTGAGTACTGTTTTCACTGTCCCGGTTACCTCTTTGCTAACATTCTCTTCAGAGCTGCAGTGAAACCAGGAACCATGTGGAGAAGGCACCCACACTGAAACTGCCTGGAGGGAACATTGGGGCTTCTTCTCAGTGTCTCTGACATAGGGTTTCACTGTCCCGGGAAAGTCTCTGCTAACACCCTGCAGAGCGCTGTGCCCAATATACAGAAACGTCTTGCGGTATCTCCTACAGGGAAAGTGCCAGGAGGGAATTGTTGATCTTGTTCTCAGTGTCTCTGAGAATTGCTCTGATTCTCCGTGTGACCTCTTTGCTAAGACTCTCCAGAGAGCCGTCCTCAAAACCAACACACATCTTGACATATCTCCCACATTGATCGCAGTGTCTCCAGGAATGGCATTCAGCGAGCCAGGAATTTTTCTCCCTACACTGTCCATTGAGTTGTCCTCAAAACCAATATACATCGTGCTATATCTCCCACATGGAAAATGCCAGGAGGGAAAAGTGGGGATTAGCTTAGACTTTCTCGGAACTGCTTCAAATCAACTAGATATCTTTGTGCTGTAAATCTCCCAATAGCCAAACGCAAAAGCAGCGAACATCTCGCTGTATGTCCCACATTGAAAGTGCCAAGAGAGTAATATAGAGCTTGCTCTCCCTGTCTTTGAGTACTGTTTTCACTGTCCCGGTTACCTCTTTGCTAACATTCTCTTCAGAGCTGCAGTGAAACCAGGAACCACGTGGAGAAGGCACCCACACTGAAAGTGCCTGGAGGGAACATTGGGGCTTCTTCTCAGTGTCTCTGACATAGGGTTTCACTGTCCCGGGAAAGTCTCTGCTAACACCCTGCAGAGCGCTGTGCCCAATATACAGAAACGTCTTGCGGTATCTCCTACAGGGAAAGTGCCAGGAGGGAATTGTCGATCTTGTTCTCAGTGTCTCTGAGAATTGCTCTGATTCTCCGTGTGACCTCTTTGCTAAGACTCTCCAGAGAGCCGTCCTCAAAACCAACACACATCTTGACATATCTCCCACATTGATCGCAGTGTCTCCAGGAACCGCATTCAGCGAGCCAGGAGCTTTTCTCCCTACACTGTCCATTGAGTTGTCCTCAAAACCAATATACATCGTGCTATATCTCCCACATGGAAAGTGCCAGGAGGGAAAAGTGGGGATTAGCTTAGACTTTCTCGGAACTGCTTCAAATCAACTAGATATCTTTGTGCTGTAAATCTCCCAATAGCCAAACGCAAAAGCAGCAAACATCTCGCTGTATGTCCCACATTGAAAGTGCCAAGAGAGTAATATAGAGCTTGCTCTCCCTGTCTTTGAGTACTGTTTTCACTGTCCCGGTTACCTCTTTGCTAACATTCTCTTCAGAGCTGCAGTGAAACCAGGAACCACGTGGAGAAGGCACCCACACTGAAAATGCCTGGAGGGAACATTGGGCCTTCTTCTCAGTGTCTCTGACATAGGGTTTCACTGTCCCGGGAAAGTCTCTGCTAACACCCTGCAGAGCGCTGTGCCCAATATACAGAAACGTCTTGCGGTATCTCCTACAGGGAAAGTGCCAGGAGGGAATTGTCGATCTTGTTCTCAGTGTCTCTGAGAATTGCTCTGATTCTCCGTGTGACCTCTTTGCTAAGACTCTCCAGAGAGCCGTCCTCAAAACCAACACACATCTTGACATATCTCCCACATTGATCGCAGTGTCTCCAGGAACGGCATTCAGCGAGCCAGGAACTTTTCTCCCTACACTGTCCCTTGAGTTGTCCTCAAAACCAATATACATCGTGCTATATCTCCCACATGGAAAGTGCCAGGAGGGAAAAGTGGGGATTAGCTTAGACTTTCTCGGAACTGCTTCAAATCAACTAGATATCTTTGTGCTGTAAATCTCCCAATAGCCAAACGCAAAAGCAGCAAACATCTCGCTGTATGTCCCACATTGAAAGTGCCAAGAGAGTAATATAGAGCTTGCTCTCCCTGTCTTTGAGTACTGTTTTCACTGTCCCGGTTACCTCTTTGCTAACATTCTCTTCAGAGCTGCAGTGAAACCAGGAACCATGTGGAGAAGGCACCCACACTGAAAGTGCCTGGAGGGAACATTGGGGCTTCTTCTCAGTGTCTCTGACATAGGGTTTCACTGTCCCGGGAAAGTCTCTGCTAACACCCTGCAGAGCGCTGTGCCCAATATACAGAAACGTCTTGCGGTATCTCCTACAGGGAAAGTGCCAGGAGGGAATTGTCGATCTTGTTCTCAGTGTCTCTGAGAATTGCTCTGATTCTCCGTGTGACCTCTTTGCTAAGACTCTCCAGAGAGCCGTCCTCAAAACCAACACACATCTTGACATATCTCCCACATTGATCGCAGTGTCTCCAGGAACGGCATTCAGCGAGCCAGGAGCTTTTCTCCCTACACTGTCCCTTGAGTTGTCCTCAAAACCAATATACATCGTGCTATATCTCCCACATGGAAAGTGCCAGGAGGGAAAAGTGGGGATTAGCTTAGACTTTCTCGGAACTGCTTCAAATCAACTAGATATCTTTGTGCTGTAAATCTCCCAATAGCCAAACGCAAAAGCAGCGAACATCTCGCTGTATGTCCCACATTGAAAGTGCCAAGAGAGTAATATAGAGCTTGCTCTCCCTGTCTTTGAGTACTGTTTTCACTGTCCCGGTTACCTCTTTGCTAACATTCTCTTCAGAGCTGCAGTGAAACCAGGAACCATGTGGAGAAGGCACCCACACTGAAAGTGCCTGCAGGCAACATTGGGGCTTCTTCTCAGTGTCTCTGACATAGGGTTTCACTGTCCCGGGAAAGTCTCTGCTAACACCCTGCAGAGCGCTGTGCCCAATATACAGAAACGTCTTGCGGTATCTCCTACAGGGAAAGTGCCAGGAGGGAATTGTCGATCTTGTTCTCAGTGTCTCTGAGAATTGCTCTGATTCTCCGTGTGACCTCTTTGCTAAGACTCTCCAGAGAGCCGTCCTCAAAACCAACACACATCTTGACATATCTCCCACATTGATCGCAGTGTCTCCAGGAACCGCATTCAGCGAGCCAGGAGCTTTTCTCCCTACACTGTCCCTTGAGTTGTCCTCAAAACCAATATACATCGTGCTATATCTCCCACATGGAAAGTGCCAGGAGGGAAAAGTGGGGATTAGCTTAGACTTTCTCGGAACTGCTTCAAATCAACTAGATATCTTTGTGCTGTAAATCTCCCAATAGCCAAACGCAAAAGCAGCATACATCTCGCTGTATGTCCCACATTGAAAGTGCCAAGAGAGTAATATAGAGCTTGCTCTCCCTGTCTTTGAGTACTGTTTTCACTGTCCCGGTTACCTCTTTGCTAACATTCTCTTCAGAGCTGCAGTGAAACCAGGAACCACGTGGAGAAGGCACCCACACTGAAAATGCCTGGAGGGAACATTGGGCCTTCTTCTCAGTGTCTCTGACATAGGGTTTCACTGTCCCGGGAAAGTCTCTGCTAACACCCTGCAGAGCGCTGTGCCCAATATACAGAAACGTCTTGCGGTATCTCCTACAGGGAAAGTGCCAGGAGGGAATTGTCGATCTTGTTCTCAGTGTCTCTGAGAATTGCTCTGATTCTCCGTGTGACCTCTTTGCTAAGACTCTCCAGAGAGCCGTCTTCAAAACCAACACACATCTTGACATATCTCCCACATTGATCGCAGTGTCTCCAGGAACGGCGTTCAGTGAGCCAGGAGCTTTTCTCCCTACACTGCCCATTGAGTTGTCCTCAAAACCAATATACATCGTGCTATATCTCCCACATGGAAAATGCCAGGAGGGAAAAGTGGGGATTAGCTTAGACTTTCTCGGAACTGCTTCAAATCAACTAGATATCTTTGTGCTGTAAATCTCCCAATAGCCAAACGCAAAAGCAGCAAACATCTCGCTGTATGTCCCACATTGAAAGTGCCAAGAGAGTAATATAGAGCTTGCTCTCCCTGTCTTTGAGTAATGTTTTCACTGTCCCGGTTACCTCTTTGCTAACATTCTCTTCAGAGCTGCAGTGAAACCAGGAACCATGTGGAGAAGGCACCCACACTGAAAGTGCCTGCAGGCAACATTGGGGCTTCTTCTCAGTGTCTCTGACATAGGGTTTCACTGTCCCGGGAAAGTCTCTGCTAACACCCTGCAGAGCGCTGTGCCCAATATACAGAAACGTCTTGCGGTATCTCCTACAGGGAAAGTGCCAGGAGGGAATTGTCGATCTTGTTCTCAGTGTCTCTGAGAATTGCTCTGATTCTCCGTGTGACCTCTTTGCTAAGACTCTCCAGAGAGCCGTCCTCAAAACCAACACACATCTTGACATATCTCCCACATTGATCGCAGTGTCTCCAGGAACCGCATTCAGCGAGCCAGGAGCTTTTCTCCATACACTGCCCATTGAGTTGTCCTCAAAACCAATATACATCGTGCTATATCTCCCACATGGAAAGTGCCAGGAGGGAAAAGTGGGGATTAGCTTAGACTTTCTCGGAACTGCTTCAAATCAACTAGATATCTTTGTGCTGTAAATCTCCCAATAGCCAAACGCAAAAGCAGCATACATCTCGCTGTATGTCCCACATTGAAAGTGCCAAGAGAGTAATATAGAGCTTGCTCTCCCTGTCTTTGAGTACTGTTTTCACTGTCCCGGTTACCTCTTTGCTAACATTCTCTTCAGAGCTGCAGTGAAACCAGGAACCACGTGGAGAAGGCACCCACACTGAAAATGCCTGGAGGGAACATTGGGGCTTCTTCTCAGTGTCTCTGACATAGGGTTTCACTGTCCCGGGAAAGTCTCTGCTAACAGCCTGCAGAGCGCTGTGCCCAATATACAGAAACGTCTTGCGGTATCTCCTACAGGGAAAGTGCCAGGAGGGAATTGTCGATCTTGTTCTCAGTGTCTCTGAGAATTGCTCTGATTCTCCGTGTGACCTCTTTGCTAAGACTCTCCAGAGAGCCGTCCTCAAAACCAACACACATCTTGACATATCTCCCACATTGATCGCAGTGTCTCCAGGAACGGCGTTCAGTGAGCCAGGAGCTTTTCTCCCTACACTGTCCATTGAGTTGTCCTCAAAACCAATATACATCGTGCTATATCTCCCACATGGAAAATGCCAGGAGGGAAAAGTGGGGATTAGCTTAGACTTTCTCGGAACTGCTTCAAATCAACTAGATATCTTTGTGCTGTAAATCTCCCAATAGCCAAACGCAAAAGCAGCAAACATCTCGCTGTATGTCCCACATTGAAAGTGCCAAGAGAGTAATATAGAGCTTGCTCTCCCTGTCTTTGAGTACTGTTTTCACTGTCCCGGTTACCTCTTTGCTAACATTCTCTTCAGAGCTGCAGTGAAACCAGGAACCACGTGGAGAAGGCACCCACACTGAAAGTGCCTGGAGGGAACATTGGGCCTTCTTCTCAGTGTCTCTGACATAGGGTTTCACTGTCCCGGGAAAGTCTCTGCTAACAGCCTGCAGAGCGCTGTGCCCAATATACAGAAACGTCTTGCGGTATCTCCTACAGGGAAAGTGCCAGGAGGGAATTGTCGATCTTGTTCTCAGTGTCTCTGAGAATTGCTCTGATTCTCCGTGTGACCTCTTTGCTAAGACTCTCCAGAGAGCCGTCCTCAAAACCAACACACATCTTGACATATCTCCCACATTGATCGCAGTGTCTCCAGGAACCGCATTCAGCGAGCCAGGAACTTTTCTCCCTACACTGTCCCTTGAGTTGTCCTCAAAACCAATATACATCGTGCTATATCTCCCACATGGAAAATGCCAGGAGGGAAAAGTGGGGATTAGCTTAGACTTTCTCGGAACTGCTTCAAATCAACTAGATATCTTTGTGCTGTAAATCTCCCAATAGCCAAACGCAAAAGCAGCAAACATCTCGCTGTATGTCCCACATTGAAAGTGCCAAGAGAGTAATATAGAGCTTGCTCTCCCTGTCTTTGAGTACTGTTTTCACTGTCCCGGTTACCTCTTTGCTAACATTCTCTTCAGAGCTGCAGTGAAACCAGGAACCACGTGGAGAAGGCACCCACACTGAAAGTGCCTGGAGGGAACATTGGGCCTTCTTCTCAGTGTCTCTGACATAGGGTTTCACTGTCCCGGGAAAGTCTCTGCTAACAGCCTGCAGAGCGCTGTGCCCAATATACAGAAACGTCTTGCGGTATCTCCTACAGGGAAAGTGCCAGGAGGGAATTGTCGATCTTGTTCTCAGTGTCTCTGAGAATTGCTCTGATTCTCCGTGTGACCTCTTTGCTAAGACTCTCCAGAGAGCCGTCCTCAAAACCAACACACATCTTGACATATCTCCCACATTGATCGCAGTGTCTCCAGGAACGGCGTTCAGTGAGCCAGGAGCTTTTCTCCCTACACTGCCCATTGAGTTGTCCTCAAAACCAATATACATCGTGCTATATCTCCCACATGGAAAATGCCAGGAGGGAAAAGTGGGGATTAGCTTAGACTTTCTCGGAACTGCTTCAAATCAACTAGATATCTTTGTGCTGTAAATCTCCCAATAGCCAAACGCAAAAGCAGCAAACATCTCGCTGTATGTCCCACATTGAAAGTGCCAAGAGAGTAATATAGAGCTTGCTCTCCCTGTCTTTGAGTACTGTTTTCACTGTCCCGGTTACCTCTTTGCTAACATTCTCTTCAGAGCTGCAGTGAAACCAGGAACCACGTGGAGAAGGCACCCACACTGAAAGTGCCTGGAGGGAACATTGGGCCTTCTTCTCAGTGTCTCTGACATAGGGTTTCACTGTCCCGGGAAAGTCTCTGCTAACAGCCTGCAGAGCGCTGTGCCCAATATACAGAAACGTCTTGCGGTATCTCCTACAGGGAAAGTGCCAGGAGGGAATTGTCGATCTTGTTCTCAGTGTCTCTGAGAATTGCTCTGATTCTCCGTGTGACCTCTTTGCTAAGACTCTCCAGAGAGCCGTCCTCAAAACCAACACACATCTTGACATATCTCCCACATTGATCGCAGTGTCTCCAGGAACCGCATTCAGCGAGCCAGGAACTTTTCTCCCTACACTGTCCCTTGAGTTGTCCTCAAAACCAATATACATCGTGCTATATCTCCCACATGGAAAATGCCAGGAGGGAAAAGTGGGGATTAGCTTAGACTTTCTCGGAACTGCTTCAAATCAACTAGATATCTTTGTGCTGTAAATCTCCCAATAGCCAAACGCAAAAGCAGCAAACATCTCGCTGTATGTCCCACATTGAAAGTGCCAAGAGAGTAATATAGAGCTTGCTCTCCCTGTCTTTGAGTACTGTTTTCACTGTCCCGGTTACCTCTTTGCTAACATTCTCTTCAGAGCTGCAGTGAAACCAGGAACCACGTGGAGAAGGCACCCACACTGAAAGTGCCTGGAGGGAACATTGGGCCTTCTTCTCAGTGTCTCTGACATAGGGTTTCACTGTCCCGGGAAAGTCTCTGCTAACAGCCTGCAGAGCGCTGTGCCCAATATACAGAAACGTCTTGCGGTATCTCCTACAGGGAAAGTGCCAGGAGGGAATTGTCGATCTTGTTCTCAGTGTCTCTGAGAATTGCTCTGATTCTCCGTGTGACCTCTTTGCTAAGACTCTCCAGAGAGCCGTCCTCAAAACCAACACACATCTTGACATATCTCCCACATTGATCGCAGTGTCTCCAGGAACGGCGTTCAGTGAGCCAGGAGCTTTTCTCCCTACACTGCCCATTGAGTTGTCCTCAAAACCAATATACATCGTGCTATATCTCCCACATGGAAAATGCCAGGAGGGAAAAGTGGGGATTAGCTTAGACTTTCTCGGAACTGCTTCAAATCAACTAGATATCTTTGTGCTGTAAATCTCCCAATAGCCAAACGCAAAAGCAGCAAACATCTCGCTGTAT
This sequence comes from Larus michahellis, assembly GCF_964199755.1. Taxonomy (NCBI): domain Eukaryota; kingdom Metazoa; phylum Chordata; class Aves; order Charadriiformes; family Laridae; genus Larus; species Larus michahellis. The sequence continues at coordinate 3,023,552 of NC_133900.1, forward strand.
GTCCCACATTGAAAGTGCCAAGAGAGTAATATAGAGCTTGCTCTCCCTGTCTTTGAGTACTGTTTTCACTGTCCCGGTTACCTCTTTGCTAACATTCTCTTCAGAGCTGCAGTGAAACCAGGAACCACGTGGAGAAGGCACCCACACTGAAAGTGCCTGGAGGGAACATTGGGCCTTCTTCTCAGTGTCTCTGACATAGGGTTTCACTGTCCCGGGAAAGTCTCTGCTAACAGCCTGCAGAGCGCTGTGCCCAATATACAGAAACGTCTTGCGGTATCTCCTACAGGGAAAGTGCCAGGAGGGAATTGTCGATCTTGTTCTCAGTGTCTCTGAGAATTGCTCTGATTCTCCGTGTGACCTCTTTGCTAAGACTCTCCAGAGAGCCGTCCTCAAAACCAACACACATCTTGACATATCTCCCACATTGATCGCAGTGTCTCCAGGAACCGCATTCAGCGAGCCAGGACCTTTTCTCCCTACACTGTCCCTTGAGTTGTCCTCAAAGCCAATATACATCGTGCTATATCTCCCACATGGAAAATGCCAGGAGGGAAAAGTGGGGATTAGCTTAGACTTTCTCGGAACTGCTTCAAATCAACTAGATATCTTTGTGCTGTAAATCTCCCAATAGCCAAACGCAAAAGCAGCAAACATCTCGCTGTATGTCCCACATTGAAAGTGCCAAGAGAGTAATATAGAGCTTGCTCTCCCTGTCTTTGAGTACTGTTTTCACTGTCCCGCTTACCTCTTTGCTAACATTCTCTTCAGAGCTGCAGTGAAACCAGGAACCACGTGGAGAAGGCACCCACACTGAAAGTGCCTGGAGGGTACATTGGGCCTTCTTCTCAGTGTCTCTGACATAGGGTTTCACTGTCCCGGGAAAGTCTCTGCTAACAGCCTGCAGAGCGCTGTGCCCAATATACAGAAACGTCTTGCGGTATCTCCTACAGGGAAAGTGCCAGGAGGGAATTGTCGATCTTGTTCTCAGTGTCTCTGAGAATTGCTCTGATTCTCCGTGTGACCTCTTTGCTAAGACTCTCCAGAGAGCCGTCCTCAAAACCAACACACATCTTGACATATCTCCCACATTGATCGCAGTGTCTCCAGGAACGGCGTTCAGTGAGCCAGGAGCTTTTCTCCCTACACTGCCCATTGAGTTGTCCTCAAAACCAATATACATCGTGCTATATCTCCCACATGGAAAATGCCAGGAGGGAAAAGTGGGGATTAGCTTAGACTTTCTCGGAACTGCTTCAAATCAACTAGATATCTTTGTGCTGTAAATCTCCCAATAGCCAAACGCAAAAGCAGCAAACATCTCGCTGTATGTCCCACATTGAAAGTGCCAAGAGAGTAATATAGAGCTTGCTCTCCCTGTCTTTGAGTACTGTTTTCACTGTCCCGCTTACCTCTTTGCTAACATTCTCTTCAGAGCTGCAGTGAAACCAGGAACCACGTGGAGAAGGCACCCACACTGAAAGTGCCTGGAGGGAACATTGGGCCTTCTTCTCAGTGTCTCTGACATAGGGTTTCACTGTCCCGGGAAAGTCTCTGCTAACAGCCTGCAGAGCGCTGTGCCCAATATACAGAAACATCTTGCGGTATCTCCTACAGGGAAAGTGCCAGGAGGGAATTGTCGATCTTGTTCTCAGTGTCTCTGAGAATTGCTCTGATTCTCCGTGTGACCTCTTTGCTAAGACTCTCCAGAGAGCCGTCCTCAAAACCAACACACATCTTGACATATCTCCCACATTGATCGCAGTGTCTCCAGGAACGGCATTCAGCGAGCCAGGAACTTTTCTCCCTACACTGTCCCTTGAGTTGTCCTCAAAACCAATATACATCGTGCTATATCTCCCACATGGAAAATGCCAGGAGGGAAAAGTGGGGATTAGCTTAGACTTTCTCGGAACTGCTTCAAATCAACTAGATATCTTTGTGCTGTAAATCTCCCAATAGCCAAACGCAAAAGCAGCAAACATCTCGCTGTATGTCCCACATTGAAAGTGCCAAGAGAGTAATATAGAGCTTGCTCTCCCTGTCTTTGAGTACTGTTTTCACTGTCCCGGTTACCTCTTTGCTAACATTCTCTTCAGAGCTGCAGTGAAACCAGGAACCACGTGGAGAAGGCACCCACACTGAAAGTGCCTGGAGGGAACATTGGGGCTTCTTCTCAGTGTCTCTGACATAGGGTTTCACTGTCCCGGGAAAGTCTCTGCTAACACCCTGCAGAGCGCTGTGCCCAATATACAGAAACGTCTTGCGGTATCTCCTACAGGGAAAGTGCCAGGAGGGAATTGTCGATCTTGTTCTCAGTGTCTCTGAGAATTGCTCTGATTCTCCGTGTGACCTCTTTGCTAAGACTCTCCAGAGAGCCGTCCTCAAAACCAACACACATCTTGACATATCTCCCACATTGATCGCAGGGTCTCCAGGAACGGCGTTCAGTGAGCCAGGAGCTTTTCTCCATACACTGCCCATTGAGTTGTCCTCAAAACCAATATACATCGTGCTATATCTCCCACATGGAAAGTGCCAGGAGGGAAAAGTGGGGATTAGCTTAGACTTTCTCGGAACTGCTTCAAATCAACTAGATATCTTTGTGCTGTAAATCTCCCAATAGCCAAACGCAAAAGCAGCAAACATCTCGCTGTATGTCCCACATTGAAAGTGCCAAGAGAGTAATATAGAGCTTGCTCTCCCTGTCTTTGAGTACTGTTTTCACTGTCCTGGTTACCTCTTTGCTAACATTCTCTTCAGAGCTGCAGTGAAACCAGGAACCATGTGGAGAAGGCACCCACACTGAAAGTGCCTGCAGGCAACATTGGGGCTTCTTCTCAGTGTCTCTGACATAGGGTTTCACTGTCCCGGGAAAGTCTCTGCTAACACCCTGCAGAGCGCTGTGCCCAATATACAGAAACGTCTTGCGGTATCTCCTACAGGGAAAGTGCCAGGAGGGAATTGTCGATCTTGTTCTCAGTGTCTCTGAGAATTGCTCTGATTCTCCGTGTGACCTCTTTGCTAAGACTCTCCAGAGAGCCGTCCTCAAAACCAACACACATCTTGACATATCTCCCACATTGATCGCAGTGTCTCCAGGAACGGCATTCAGCGAGCCAGGAACTTTTCTCCCTACACTGTCCCTTGAGTTGTCCTCAAAACCAATATACATCGTGCTATATCTCCCACATGGAAAGTGCCAGGAGGGAAAAGTGGGGATTAGCTTAGACTTTCTCGGAACTGCTTCAAATCAACTAGATATCTTTGTGCTGTAAATCTCCCAATAGCCAAACGCAAAAGCAGCAAACATCTCGCTGTATGTCCCACATTGAAAGTGCCAAGAGAGTAATATAGAGCTTGCTCTCCCTGTCTTTGAGTACTGTTTTCACTGTCCCGGTTACCTCTTTGCTAACATTCTCTTCAGAGCTGCAGTGAAACCAGGAACCATGTGGAGAAGGCACCCACACTGAAAGTGCCTGCAGGCAACATTGGGGCTTCTTCTCAGTGTCTCTGACATAGGGTTTCACTGTCCCGGGAAAGTCTCTGCTAACAGCCTGCAGAGCGCTGTGCCCAATATACAGAAACGTCTTGCGGTATCTCCTACAGGGAAAGTGCCAGGAGGGAATTGTCGATCTTGTTCTCAGTGTCTCTGAGAATTGCTCTGATTCTCCGTGTGACCTCTTTGCTAAGACTCTCCAGAGAGCCGTCCTCAAAACCAACACACATCTTGACATATCTCCCACATTGATCGCAGTGTCTCCAGGAACCGCATTCAGCGAGCCAGGAGCTTTTCTCCATACACTGCCCATTGAGTTGTCCTCAAAACCAATATACATCGTGCTATATCTCCCACATGGAAAGTGCCAGGAGGGAAAAGTGGGGATTAGCTTAGACTTTCTCGGAACTGCTTCAAATCAACTAGATATCTTTGTGCTGTAAATCTCCCAATAGCCAAACGCAAAAGCAGCATACATCTCGCTGTATGTCCCACATTGAAAGTGCCAAGAGAGTAATATAGAGCTTGCTCTCCCTGTCTTTGAGTACTGTTTTCACTGTCCCGGTTACCTCTTTGCTAACATTCTCTTCAGAGCTGCAGTGAAACCAGGAACCACGTGGAGAAGGCACCCACACTGAAAATGCCTGGAGGGAACATTGGGCCTTCTTCTCAGTGTCTCTGACATAGGGTTTCACTGTCCCGGGAAAGTCTCTGCTAACAGCCTGCAGAGCGCTGTGCCCAATATACAGAAACGTCTTGCGGTATCTCCTACAGGGAAAGTGCCAGGAGGGAATTGTCGATCTTGTTCTCAGTGTCTCTGAGAATTGCTCTGATTCTCCGTGTGACCTCTTTGCTAAGACTCTCCAGAGAGCCGTCCTCAAAACCAACACACATCTTGACATATCTCCCACATTGATCGCAGTGTCTCCAGGAACCGCATTCAGCGAGCCAGGAACTTTTCTCCCTACACTGTCCCTTGAGTTGTCCTCAAAACCAATATACATCGTGCTATATCTCCCACATGGAAAATGCCAGGAGGGAAAAGTGGGGATTAGCTTAGACTTTCTCGGAACTGCTTCAAATCAACTAGATATCTTTGTGCTGTAAATCTCCCAATAGCCAAACGCAAAAGCAGCAAACATCTCGCTGTATGTCCCACATTGAAAGTGCCAAGAGAGTAATATAGAGCTTGCTCTCCCTGTCTTTGAGTACTGTTTTCACTGTCCCGGTTACCTCTTTGCTAACATTCTCTTCAGAGCTGCAGTGAAACCAGGAACCACGTGGAGAAGGCACCCACACTGAAAGTGCCTGGAGGGAACATTGGGCCTTCTTCTCAGTGTCTCTGACATAGGGTTTCACTGTCCCGGGAAAGTCTCTGCTAACAGCCTGCAGAGCGCTGTGCCCAATATACAGAAACGTCTTGCGGTATCTCCTACAGGGAAAGTGCCAGGAGGGAATTGTCGATCTTGTTCTCAGTGTCTCTGAGAATTGCTCTGATTCTCCGTGTGACCTCTTTGCTAAGACTCTCCAGAGAGCCGTCCTCAAAACCAACACACATCTTGACATATCTCCCACATTGATCGCAGTGTCTCCAGGAACGGCGTTCAGTGAGCCAGGAGCTTTTCTCCCTACACTGCCCATTGAGTTGTCCTCAAAACCAATATACATCGTGCTATATCTCCCACATGGAAAATGCCAGGAGGGAAAAGTGGGGATTAGCTTAGACTTTCTCGGAACTGCTTCAAATCAACTAGATATCTTTGTGCTGTAAATCTCCCAATAGCCAAACGCAAAAGCAGCAAACATCTCGCTGTATGTCCCACATTGAAAGTGCCAAGAGAGTAATATAGAGCTTGCTCTCCCTGTCTTTGAGTACTGTTTTCACTGTCCCGGTTACCTCTTTGCTAACATTCTCTTCAGAGCTGCAGTGAAACCAGGAACCACGTGGAGAAGGCACCCACACTGAAAGTGCCTGGAGGGAACATTGGGCCTTCTTCTCAGTGTCTCTGACATAGGGTTTCACTGTCCCGGGAAAGTCTCTGCTAACAGCCTGCAGAGCGCTGTGCCCAATATACAGAAACGTCTTGCGGTATCTCCTACAGGGAAAGTGCCAGGAGGGAATTGTCGATCTTGTTCTCAGTGTCTCTGAGAATTGCTCTGATTCTCCGTGTGACCTCTTTGCTAAGACTCTCCAGAGAGCCGTCCTCAAAACCAACACACATCTTGACATATCTCCCACATTGATCGCAGTGTCTCCAGGAACCGCATTCAGCGAGCCAGGAACTTTTCTCCCTACACTGTCCCTTGAGTTGTCCTCAAAACCAATATACATCGTGCTATATCTCCCACATGGAAAATGCCAGGAGGGAAAAGTGGGGATTAGCTTAGACTTTCTCGGAACTGCTTCAAATCAACTAGATATCTTTGTGCTGTAAATCTCCCAATAGCCAAACGCAAAAGCAGCAAACATCTCGCTGTATGTCCCACATTGAAAGTGCCAAGAGAGTAATATAGAGCTTGCTCTCCCTGTCTTTGAGTACTGTTTTCACTGTCCCGGTTACCTCTTTGCTAACATTCTCTTCAGAGCTGCAGTGAAACCAGGAACCACGTGGAGAAGGCACCCACACTGAAAGTGCCTGGAGGGAACATTGGGCCTTCTTCTCAGTGTCTCTGACATAGGGTTTCACTGTCCCGGGAAAGTCTCTGCTAACAGCCTGCAGAGCGCTGTGCCCAATATACAGAAACGTCTTGCGGTATCTCCTACAGGGAAAGTGCCAGGAGGGAATTGTCGATCTTGTTCTCAGTGTCTCTGAGAATTGCTCTGATTCTCCGTGTGACCTCTTTGCTAAGACTCTCCAGAGAGCCGTCCTCAAAACCAACACACATCTTGACATATCTCCCACATTGATCGCAGTGTCTCCAGGAACGGCGTTCAGTGAGCCAGGAGCTTTTCTCCCTACACTGCCCATTGAGTTGTCCTCAAAACCAATATACATCGTGCTATATCTCCCACATGGAAAATGCCAGGAGGGAAAAGTGGGGATTAGCTTAGACTTTCTCGGAACTGCTTCAAATCAACTAGATATCTTTGTGCTGTAAATCTCCCAATAGCCAAACGCAAAAGCAGCAAACATCTCGCTGTATGTCCCACATTGAAAGTGCCAAGAGAGTAATATAGAGCTTGCTCTCCCTGTCTTTGAGTACTGTTTTCACTGTCCCGGTTACCTCTTTGCTAACATTCTCTTCAGAGCTGCAGTGAAACCAGGAACCACGTGGAGAAGGCACCCACACTGAAAGTGCCTGGAGGGAACATTGGGCCTTCTTCTCAGTGTCTCTGACATAGGGTTTCACTGTCCCGGGAAAGTCTCTGCTAACAGCCTGCAGAGCGCTGTGCCCAATATACAGAAACGTCTTGCGGTATCTCCTACAGGGAAAGTGCCAGGAGGGAATTGTCGATCTTGTTCTCAGTGTCTCTGAGAATTGCTCTGATTCTCCGTGTGACCTCTTTGCTAAGACTCTCCAGAGAGCCGTCCTCAAAACCAACACACATCTTGACATATCTCCCACATTGATCGCAGTGTCTCCAGGAACCGCATTCAGCGAGCCAGGAACTTTTCTCCCTACACTGTCCCTTGAGTTGTCCTCAAAACCAATATACATCGTGCTATATCTCCCACATGGAAAATGCCAGGAGGGAAAAGTGGGGATTAGCTTAGACTTTCTCGGAACTGCTTCAAATCAACTAGATATCTTTGTGCTGTAAATCTCCCAATAGCCAAACGCAAAAGCAGCAAACATCTCGCTGTATGTCCCACATTGAAAGTGCCAAGAGAGTAATATAGAGCTTGCTCTCCCTGTCTTTGAGTACTGTTTTCACTGTCCCGGTTACCTCTTTGCTAACATTCTCTTCAGAGCTGCAGTGAAACCAGGAACCACGTGGAGAAGGCACCCACACTGAAAGTGCCTGGAGGGAACATTGGGCCTTCTTCTCAGTGTCTCTGACATAGGGTTTCACTGTCCCGGGAAAGTCTCTGCTAACAGCCTGCAGAGCGCTGTGCCCAATATACAGAAACGTCTTGCGGTATCTCCTACAGGGAAAGTGCCAGGAGGGAATTGTCGATCTTGTTCTCAGTGTCTCTGAGAATTGCTCTGATTCTCCGTGTGACCTCTTTGCTAAGACTCTCCAGAGAGCCGTCCTCAAAACCAACACACATCTTGACATATCTCCCACATTGATCGCAGTGTCTCCAGGAACCGCATTCAGCGAGCCAGGAACTTTTCTCCCTACACTGTCCCTTGAGTTGTCCTCAAAACCAATATACATCGTGCTATATCTCCCACATGGAAAATGCCAGGAGGGAAAAGTGGGGATTAGCTTAGACTTTCTCGGAACTGCTTCAAATCAACTAGATATCTTTGTGCTGTAAATCTCCCAATAGCCAAACGCAAAAGCAGCAAACATCTCGCTGTATGTCCCACATTGAAAGTGCCAAGAGAGTAATATAGAGCTTGCTCTCCCTGTCTTTGAGTACTGTTTTCACTGTCCCGGTTACCTCTTTGCTAACATTCTCTTCAGAGCTGCAGTGAAACCAGGAACCACGTGGAGAAGGCACCCACACTGAAAGTGCCTGGAGGGAACATTGGGCCTTCTTCTCAGTGTCTCTGACATAGGGTTTCACTGTCCCGGGAAAGTCTCTGCTAACAGCCTGCAGAGCGCTGTGCCCAATATACAGAAACGTCTTGCGGTATCTCCTACAGGGAAAGTGCCAGGAGGGAATTGTCGATCTTGTTCTCAGTGTCTCTGAGAATTGCTCTGATTCTCCGTGTGACCTCTTTGCTAAGACTCTCCAGAGAGCCGTCCTCAAAACCAACACACATCTTGACATATCTCCCACATTGATCGCAGTGTCTCCAGGAACGGCGTTCAGTGAGCCAGGAGCTTTTCTCCCTACACTGCCCATTGAGTTGTCCTCAAAACCAATATACATCGTGCTATATCTCCCACATGGAAAATGCCAGGAGGGAAAAGTGGGGATTAGCTTAGACTTTCTCGGAACTGCTTCAAATCAACTAGATATCTTTGTGCTGTAAATCTCCCAATAGCCAAACGCAAAAGCAGCAAACATCTCGCTGTATGTCCCACATTGAAAGTGCCAAGAGAGTAATATAGAGCTTGCTCTCCCTGTCTTTGAGTACTGTTTTCACTGTCCCGGTTACCTCTTTGCTAACATTCTCTTCAGAGCTGCAGTGAAACCAGGAACCACGTGGAGAAGGCACCCACACTGAAAGTGCCTGGAGGGAACATTGGGCCTTCTTCTCAGTGTCTCTGACATAGGGTTTCACTGTCCCGGGAAAGTCTCTGCTAACAGCCTGCAGAGCGCTGTGCCCAATATACAGAAACGTCTTGCGGTATCTCCTACAGGGAAAGTGCCAGGAGGGAATTGTCGATCTTGTTCTCAGTGTCTCTGAGAATTGCTCTGATTCTCCGTGTGACCTCTTTGCTAAGACTCTCCAGAGAGCCGTCCTCAAAACCAACACACATCTTGACATATCTCCCACATTGATCGCAGTGTCTCCAGGAACCGCATTCAGCGAGCCAGGAACTTTTCTCCCTACACTGTCCCTTGAGTTGTCCTCAAAACCAATATACATCGTGCTATATCTCCCACATGGAAAATGCCAGGAGGGAAAAGTGGGGATTAGCTTAGACTTTCTCGGAACTGCTTCAAATCAACTAGATATCTTTGTGCTGTAAATCTCCCAATAGCCAAACGCAAAAGCAGCAAACATCTCGCTGTATGTCCCACATTGAAAGTGCCAAGAGAGTAATATAGAGCTTGCTCTCCCTGTCTTTGAGTACTGTTTTCACTGTCCCGGTTACCTCTTTGCTAACATTCTCTTCAGAGCTGCAGTGAAACCAGGAACCACGTGGAGAAGGCACCCACACTGAAAGTGCCTGGAGGGAACATTGGGCCTTCTTCTCAGTGTCTCTGACATAGGGTTTCACTGTCCCGGGAAAGTCTCTGCTAACAGCCTGCAGAGCGCTGTGCCCAATATACAGAAACGTCTTGCGGTATCTCCTACAGGGAAAGTGCCAGGAGGGAATTGTCGATCTTGTTCTCAGTGTCTCTGAGAATTGCTCTGATTCTCCGTGTGACCTCTTTGCTAAGACTCTCCAGAGAGCCGTCCTCAAAACCAACACACATCTTGACATATCTCCCACATTGATCGCAGTGTCTCCAGGAACGGCGTTCAGTGAGCCAGGAGCTTTTCTCCCTACACTGCCCATTGAGTTGTCCTCAAAACCAATATACATCGTGCTATATCTCCCACATGGAAAATGCCAGGAGGGAAAAGTGGGGATTAGCTTAGACTTTCTCGGAACTGCTTCAAATCAACTAGATATCTTTGTGCTGTAAATCTCCCAATAGCCAAACGCAAAAGCAGCAAACATCTCGCTGTATGTCCCACATTGAAAGTGCCAAGAGAGTAATATAGAGCTTGCTCTCCCTGTCTTTGAGTACTGTTTTCACTGTCCCGGTTACCTCTTTGCTAACATTCTCTTCAGAGCTGCAGTGAAACCAGGAACCACGTGGAGAAGGCACCCACACTGAAAGTGCCTGGAGGGAACATTGGGCCTTCTTCTCAGTGTCTCTGACATAGGGTTTCACTGTCCCGGGAAAGTCTCTGCTAACAGCCTGCAGAGCGCTGTGCCCAATATACAGAAACGTCTTGCGGTATCTCCTACAGGGAAAGTGCCAGGAGGGAATTGTCGATCTTGTTCTCAGTGTCTCTGAGAATTGCTCTGATTCTCCGTGTGACCTCTTTGCTAAGACTCTCCAGAGAGCCGTCCTCAAAACCAACACACATCTTGACATATCTCCCACATTGATCGCAGTGTCTCCAGGAACCGCATTCAGCGAGCCAGGAACTTTTCTCCCTACACTGTCCCTTGAGTTGTCCTCAAAACCAATATACATCGTGCTATATCTCCCACATGGAAAATGCCAGGAGGGAAAAGTGGGGATTAGCTTAGACTTTCTCGGAACTGCTTCAAATCAACTAGATATCTTTGTGCTGTAAATCTCCCAATAGCCAAACGCAAAAGCAGCAAACATCTCGCTGTATGTCCCACATTGAAAGTGCCAAGAGAGTAATATAGAGCTTGCTCTCCCTGTCTTTGAGTACTGTTTTCACTGTCCCGGTTACCTCTTTGCTAACATTCTCTTCAGAGCTGCAGTGAAACCAGGAACCACGTGGAGAAGGCACCCACACTGAAAGTGCCTGGAGGGAACATTGGGCCTTCTTCTCAGTGTCTCTGACATAGGGTTTCACTGTCCCGGGAAAGTCTCTGCTAACAGCCTGCAGAGCGCTGTGCCCAATATACAGAAACATCTTGCGGTATCTCCTACAGGGAAAGTGCCAGGAGGGAATTGTCGATCTTGTTCTCAGTGTCTCTGAGAATTGCTCTGATTCTCCGTGTGACCTCTTTGCTAAGACTCTCCAGAGAGCCGTCCTCAAAACCAACACACATCTTGACATATCTCCCACATTGATCGCAGTGTCTCCAGGAACCGCATTCAGCGAGCCAGGAACTTTTCTCCCTACACTGTCCCTTGAGTTGTCCTCAAAACCAATATACATCGTGCTATATCTCCCACATGGAAAATGCCAGGAGGGAAAAGTGGGGATTAGCTTAGACTTTCTCGGAACTGCTTCAAATCAACTAGATATCTTTGTGCTGTAAATCTCCCAATAGCCAAACGCAAAAGCAGCAAACATCTCGCTGTATGTCCCACATTGAAAGTGCCAAGAGAGTAATATAGAGCTTGCTCTCCCTGTCTTTGAGTACTGTTTTCACTGTCCCGGTTACCTCTTTGCTAACATTCTCTTCAGAGCTGCAGTGAAACCAGGAACCACGTGGAGAAGGCACCCACACTGAAAGTGCCTGCAGGCAACATTGGGCCTTCTTCTCAGTGTCTCTGACATAGGGTTTCACTGTCCCGGGAAAGTCTCTGCTAACAGCCTGCAGAGCGCTGTGCCCAATATACAGAAACGTCTTGCGGTATCTCCTACAGGGAAAGTGCCAGGAGGGAATTGTCGATCTTGTTCTCAGTGTCTCTGAGAATTGCTCTGATTCTCCGTGTGACCTCTTTGCTAAGACTCTCCAGAGAGCCGTCCTCAAAACCAACACACATCTTGACATATCTCCCACATTGATCGCAGTGTCTCCAGGAACGGCATTCAGCGAGCCAGGAACTTTTCTCCCTACACTGTCCCTTGAGTTGTCCTCAAAACCAATATACATCGTGCTATATCTCCCACATGGAAAATGCCAGGAGGGAAAAGTGGGGATTAGCTTAGACTTTCTCGGAACTGCTTCAAATCAACTAGATATCTTTGTGCTGTAAATCTCCCAATAGCCAAACGCAAAAGCAGCGAACATCTCGCTGTATGTCCCACATTGAAAGTGCCAAGAGAGTAATATAGAGCTTGCTCTCCCTGTCTTTGAGTACTGTTTTCACTGTCCTGGTTACCTCTTTGCTAACATTCTCTTCAGAGCTGCAGTGAAACCAGGAACCACGTGGAGAAGGCACCCACACTGAAAGTGCCTGCAGGCAACATTGGGGCTTCTTCTCAGTGTCTCTGACATAGGGTTTCACTGTCCCGGGAAAGTCTCTGCTAACACCCTGCAGAGCGCTGTGCCCAATATACAGAAACGTCTTGCGGTATCTCCTACAGGGAAAGTGCCAGGAGGGAATTGTCGATCTTGTTCTCAGTGTCTCTGAGAATTGCTCTGATTCTCCGTGTGACCTCTTTGCTAAGACTCTCCAGAGAGCCGTCCTCAAAACCAACACACATCTTGACATATCTCCCACATTGATCGCAGTGTCTCCAGGAACGGCATTCAGCGAGCCAGGAATTTTTCTCCCTACACTGTCCCTTGAGTTGTCCTCAAAACCAATATACATCGTGCTATATCTCCCACATGGAAAGTGCCAGGAGGGAAAAGTGGGGATTAGCTTAGACTTTCTCGGAACTGCTTCAAATCAACTAGATATCTTTGTGCTGTAAATCTCCCAATAGCCAAACGCAAAAGCAGCGAACATCTCGCTGTATGTCCCACATTGAAAGTGCCAAGAGAGTAATATAGAGCTTGCTCTCCCTGTCTTTGAGTACTGTTTTCACTGTCCCGGTTACCTCTTTGCTAACATTCTCTTCAGAGCTGCAGTGAAACCAGGAACCACGTGGAGAAGGCACCCACACTGAAAGTGCCTGCAGGCAACATTGGGGCTTCTTCTCAGTGTCTCTGACATAGGGTTTCACTGTCCCGGGAAAGTCTCTGCTAACACCCTGCAGAGCGCTGTGCCCAATATACAGAAACGTCTTGCGGTATCTCCTACAGGGAAAGTGCCAGGAGGGAATTGTCGATCTTGTTCTCAGTGTCTCTGAGAATTGCTCTGATTCTCCGTGTGACCTCTTTGCTAAGACTCTCCAGAGAGCCGTCCTCAAAACCAACACACATCTTGACATATCTCCCACATTGATCGCAGGGTCTCCAGGAACGGCGTTCAGCGAGCCAGGAGCTTTTCTCCATACACTGCCCATTGAGTTGTCCTCAAAACCAATATACATCGTGCTATATCTCCCACATGGAAAGTGCCAGGAGGGAAAAGTGGGGATTAGCTTAGACTTTCTCGGAACTGCTTCAAATCAACTAGATATCTTTGTGCTGTAAATCTCCCAATAGCCAAACGCAAAAGCAGCAAACATCTCGCTGTATGTCCCACATTGAAAGTGCCAAGAGAGTAATATAGAGCTTGCTCTCCCTGTCTTTGAGTACTGTTTTCACTGTCCCGGTTACCTCTTTGCTAACATTCTCTTCAGAGCTGCAGTGAAACCAGGAACCATGTGGAGAAGGCACCCACACTGAAAGTGCCTGCAGGCAACATTGGGGCTTCTTCTCAGTGTCTCTGACATAGGGTTTCACTGTCCCGGGAAAGTCTCTGCTAACAGCCTGCAGAGCGCTGTGCCCAATATACAGAAACGTCTTGCGGTATCTCCTACAGGGAAAGTGCCAGGAGGGAATTGTCGATCTTGTTCTCAGTGTCTCTGAGAATTGCTCTGATTCTCCGTGTGACCTCTTTGCTAAGACTCTCCAGAGAGCCGTCCTCAAAACCAACACACATCTTGACATATCTCCCACATTGATCGCAGTGTCTCCAGGAACCGCATTCAGCGAGCCAGGAGCTTTTCTCCATACACTGCCCATTGAGTTGTCCTCAAAACCAATATACATCGTGCTATATCTCCCACATGGAAAGTGCCAGGAGGGAAAAGTGGGGATTAGCTTAGACTTTCTCGGAACTGCTTCAAATCAACTAGATATCTTTGTGCTGTAAATCTCCCAATAGCCAAACGCAAAAGCAGCATACATCTCGCTGTATGTCCCACATTGAAAGTGCCAAGAGAGTAATATAGAGCTTGCTCTCCCTGTCTTTGAGTACTGTTTTCACTGTCCCGGTTACCTCTTTGCTAACATTCTCTTCAGAGCTGCAGTGAAACCAGGAACCACGTGGAGAAGGCACCCACACTGAAAATGCCTGGAGGGAACATTGGGCCTTCTTCTCAGTGTCTCTGACATAGGGTTTCACTGTCCCGGGAAAGTCTCTGCTAACAGCCTGCAGAGCGCTGTGCCCAATATACAGAAACGTCTTGCGGTATCTCCTACAGGGAAAGTGCCAGGAGGGAATTGTCGATCTTGTTCTCAGTGTCTCTGAGAATTGCTCTGATTCTCCGTGTGACCTCTTTGCTAAGACTCTCCAGAGAGCCGTCCTCAAAACCAACACACATCTTGACATATCTCCCACATTGATCGCAGTGTCTCCAGGAACCGCATTCAGCGAGCCAGGAACTTTTCTCCCTACACTGTCCCTTGAGTTGTCCTCAAAACCAATATACATCGTGCTATATCTCCCACATGGAAAATGCCAGGAGGGAAAAGTGGGGATTAGCTTAGACTTTCTCGGAACTGCTTCAAATCAACTAGATATCTTTGTGCTGTAAATCTCCCAATAGCCAAACGCAAAAGCAGCAAACATCTCGCTGTATGTCCCACATTGAAAGTGCCAAGAGAGTAATATAGAGCTTGCTCTCCCTGTCTTTGAGTACTGTTTTCACTGTCCCGGTTACCTCTTTGCTAACATTCTCTTCAGAGCTGCAGTGAAACCAGGAACCACGTGGAGAAGGCACCCACACTGAAAATGCCTGGAGGGAACATTGGGCCTTCTTCTCAGTGTCTCTGACATAGGGTTTCACTGTCCCGGGAAAGTCTCTGCTAACAGCCTGCAGAGCGCTGTGCCCAATATACAGAAACGTCTTGCGGTATCTCCTACAGGGAAAGTGCCAGGAGGGAATTGTCGATCTTGTTCTCAGTGTCTCTGAGAATTGCTCTGATTCTCCGTGTGACCTCTTTGCTAAGACTCTCCAGAGAGCCGTCCTCAAAACCAACACACATCTTGACATATCTCCCACATTGATCGCAGTGTCTCCAGGAACGGCGTTCAGTGAGCCAGGAGCTTTTCTCCCTACACTGCCCATTGAGTTGTCCTCAAAACCAATATACATCGTGCTATATCTCCCACATGGAAAATGCCAGGAGGGAAAAGTGGGGATTAGCTTAGACTTTCTCGGAACTGCTTCAAATCAACTAGATATCTTTGTGCTGTAAATCTCCCAATAGCCAAACGCAAAAGCAGCAAACATCTCGCTGTATGTCCCACATTGAAAGTGCCAAGAGAGTAATATAGAGCTTGCTCTCCCTGTCTTTGAGTACTGTTTTCACTGTCCCGGTTACCTCTTTGCTAACATTCTCTTCAGAGCTGCAGTGAAACCAGGAACCACGTGGAGAAGGCACCCACACTGAAAGTGCCTGGAGGGAACATTGGGCCTTCTTCTCAGTGTCTCTGACATAGGGTTTCACTGTCCCGGGAAAGTCTCTGCTAACAGCCTGCAGAGCGCTGTGCCCAATATACAGAAACGTCTTGCGGTATCTCCTACAGGGAAAGTGCCAGGAGGGAATTGTCGATCTTGTTCTCAGTGTCTCTGAGAATTGCTCTGATTCTCCGTGTGACCTCTTTGCTAAGACTCTCCAGAGAGCCGTCCTCAAAACCAACACACATCTTGACATATCTCCCACATTGATCGCAGTGTCTCCAGGAACCGCATTCAGCGAGCCAGGAACTTTTCTCCCTACACTGTCCCTTGAGTTGTCCTCAAAACCAATATACATCGTGCTATATCTCCCACATGGAAAATGCCAGGAGGGAAAAGTGGGGATTAGCTTAGACTTTCTCGGAACTGCTTCAAATCAACTAGATATCTTTGTGCTGTAAATCTCCCAATAGCCAAACGCAAAAGCAGCAAACATCTCGCTGTATGTCCCACATTGAAAGTGCCAAGAGAGTAATATAGAGCTTGCTCTCCCTGTCTTTGAGTACTGTTTTCACTGTCCCGGTTACCTCTTTGCTAACATTCTCTTCAGAGCTGCAGTGAAACCAGGAACCACGTGGAGAAGGCACCCACACTGAAAGTGCCTGGAGGGAACATTGGGCCTTCTTCTCAGTGTCTCTGACATAGGGTTTCACTGTCCCGGGAAAGTCTCTGCTAACAGCCTGCAGAGCGCTGTGCCCAATATACAGAAACGTCTTGCGGTATCTCCTACAGGGAAAGTGCCAGGAGGGAATTGTCGATCTTGTTCTCAGTGTCTCTGAGAATTGCTCTGATTCTCCGTGTGACCTCTTTGCTAAGACTCTCCAGAGAGCCGTCCTCAAAACCAACACACATCTTGACATATCTCCCACATTGATCGCAGTGTCTTCAGGAACGGCGTTCAGTGAGCCAGGAGCTTTTCTCCCTACACTGCCCATTGAGTTGTCCTCAAAACCAATATACATCGTGCTATATCTCCCACATGGAAAATGCCAGGAGGGAAAAGTGGGGATTAGCTTAGACTTTCTCGGAACTGCTTCAAATCAACTAGATATCTTTGTGCTGTAAATCTCCCAATAGCCAAACGCAAAAGCAGCAAACATCTCGCTGTATGTCCCACATTGAAAGTGCCAAGAGAGTAATATAGAGCTTGCTCTCCCTGTCTTTGAGTACTGTTTTCACTGTCCCGGTTACCTCTTTGCTAACATTCTCTTCAGAGCTGCAGTGAAACCAGGAACCACGTGGAGAAGGCACCCACACTGAAAGTGCCTGGAGGGAACATTGGGCCTTCTTCTCAGTGTCTCTGACATAGGGTTTCACTGTCCCGGGAAAGTCTCTGCTAACAGCCTGCAGAGCGCTGTGCCCAATATACAGAAACGTCTTGCGGTATCTCCTACAGGGAAAGTGCCAGGAGGGAATTGTCGATCTTGTTCTCAGTGTCTCTGAGAATTGCTCTGATTCTCCGTGTGACCTCTTTGCTAAGACTCTCCAGAGAGCCGTCCTCAAAACCAACACACATCTTGACATATCTCCCACATTGATCGCAGTGTCTCCAGGAACCGCATTCAGCGAGCCAGGAACTTTTCTCCCTACACTGTCCCTTGAGTTGTCCTCAAAACCAATATACATCGTGCTATATCTCCCACATGGAAAATGCCAGGAGGGAAAAGTGGGGATTAGCTTAGACTTTCTCGGAACTGCTTCAAATCAACTAGATATCTTTGTGCTGTAAATCTCCCAATAGCCAAACGCAAAAGCAGCAAACATCTCGCTGTATGTCCCACATTGAAAGTGCCAAGAGAGTAATATAGAGCTTGCTCTCCCTGTCTTTGAGTACTGTTTTCACTGTCCCGGTTACCTCTTTGCTAACATTCTCTTCAGAGCTGCAGTGAAACCAGGAACCACGTGGAGAAGGCACCCACACTGAAAGTGCCTGCAGGCAACATTGGGGCTTCTTCTCAGTGTCTCTGACATAGGGTTTCACTGTCCCGGGAAAGTCTCTGCTAACAGCCTGCAGAGCGCTGTGCCCAATATACAGAAACGTCTTGCGGTATCTCCTACAGGGAAAGTGCCAGGAGGGAATTGTCGATCTTGTTCTCAGTGTCTCTGAGAATTGCTCTGATTCTCCGTGTGACCTCTTTGCTAAGACTCTCCAGAGAGCCGTCCTCAAAACCAACACACATCTTGACATATCTCCCACATTGATCGCAGTGTCTCCAGGAACGGCGTTCAGTGAGCCAGGAGCTTTTCTCCCTACACTGTCCCTTGAGTTGTCCTCAAAACCAATATACATCGTGCTATATCTCCCACATGGAAAATGCCAGGAGGGAAAAGTGGGGATTAGCTTAGACTTTCTCGGAACTGCTTCAAATCAACTAGATATCTTTGTGCTGTAAATCTCCCAATAGCCAAACGCAAAAGCAGCAAACATCTCGCTGTATGTCCCACATTGAAAGTGCCAAGAGAGTAATATAGAGCTTGCTCTCCCTGTCTTTGAGTACTGTTTTCACTGTCCCGGTTACCTCTTTGCTAACATTCTCTTCAGAGCTGCAGTGAAACCAGGAACCACGTGGAGAAGGCACCCACACTGAAAGTGCCTGGAGGGAACATTGGGCCTTCTTCTCAGTGTCTCTGACATAGGGTTTCACTGTCCCGGGAAAGTCTCTGCTAACAGCCTGCAGAGCGCTGTGCCCAATATACAGAAACGTCTTGCGGTATCTCCTACAGGGAAAGTGCCAGGAGGGAATTGTCGATCTTGTTCTCAGTGTCTCTGAGAATTGCTCTGATTCTCCGTGTGACCTCTTTGCTAAGACTCTCCAGAGAGCCGTCCTCAAAACCAACACACATCTTGACATATCTCCCACATTGATCGCAGTGTCTCCAGGAACCGCATTCAGCGAGCCAGGAACTTTTCTCCCTACACTGTCCCTTGAGTTGTCCTCAAAACCAATATACATCGTGCTATATCTCCCACATGGAAAATGCCAGGAGGGAAAAGTGGGGATTAGCTTAGACTTTCTCGGAACTGCTTCAAATCAACTAGATATCTTTGTGCTGTAAATCTCCCAATAGCCAAACGCAAAAGCAGCAAACATCTCGCTGTATGTCCCACATTGAAAGTGCCAAGAGAGTAATATAGAGCTTGCTCTCCCTGTCTTTGAGTACTGTTTTCACTGTCCCGGTTACCTCTTTGCTAACATTCTCTTCAGAGCTGCAGTGAAACCAGGAACCACGTGGAGAAGGCACCCACACTGAAAATGCCTGCAGGCAACATTGGGCCTTCTTCTCAGTGTCTCTGACATAGGGTTTCACTGTCCCGGGAAAGTCTCTGCTAACACCCTGCAGAGCGCTGTGCCCAATATACAGAAACGTCTTGCGGTATCTCCTACAGGGAAAGTGCCAGGAGGGAATTGTCGATCTTGTTCTCAGTGTCTCTGAGAATTGCTCTGATTCTCCGTGTGACCTCTTTGCTAAGACTCTCCAGAGAGCCGTCCTCAAAACCAACACACATCTTGACATATCTCCCACATTGATCGCAGGGTCTCCAGGAACCGCATTCAGCGAGCCAGGAACTTTTCTCCCTACACTGTCCCTTGAGTTGTCCTCAAAACCAATATACATCGTGCTATATCTCCCACATGGAAAGTGCCACGAGGGAAAAGTGGGGATTAGCTTAGACTTTCTCGGAACTGCTTCAAATCAACTAGATATCTTTGTGCTGTAAATCTCCCAATAGCCAAACGCAAAAGCAGCGAACATCTCGCTGTATGTCCCACATTGAAAGTGCCAAGAGAGTAATATAGAGCTTGCTCTCCCTGTCTTTGAGTACTGTTTTCACTGTCCTGGTTACCTCTTTGCTAACATTCTCTTCAGAGCTGCAGTGAAACCAGGAACCATGTGGAGAAGGCACCCACACTGAAAGTGCCTGCAGGCAACATTGGGGGTTCTTCTCAGTGTCTCTGACATAGGGTTTCACTGTCCCGGGAAAGTCTCTGCTAACAGCCTGCAGAGCGCTGTGCCCAATATACAGAAACGTCTTGCGGTATCTCCTACAGGGAAAGTGCCAGGAGGGAATTGTCGATCTTGTTCTCAGTGTCTCTGAGAATTGCTCTGATTCTCCGTGTGACCTCTTTGCTAAGACTCTCCAGAGAGCCGTCCTCAAAACCAACACACATCTTGACATATCTCCCACATTGATCGCAGGGTCTCCAGGAACCGCATTCAGCGAGCCAGGAGCTTTTCTCCCTACACTGTCCCTTGAGTTGTCCTCAAAACCAATATACATCGTGCTATATCTCCCACATGGAAAGTGCCAGGAGGGAAAAGTGGGGATTAGCTTAGACTTTCTCGGAACTGCTTCAAATCAACTAGATATCTTTGTGCTGTAAATCTCCCAATAGTCAAACGCAAAAGCAGCATACATCTCGCTGTATGTCCCACATTGAAAGTGCCAAGAGAGTAATATAGAGCTTGCTCTCCCTGTCTTTGAGTACTGTTTTCACTGTCCTGGTTACCTCTTTGCTAACATTCTCTTCAGAGCTGCAGTGAAACCAGGAACCATGTGGAGAAGGCACCCACACTGAAAGTGCCTGCAGGCAACATTGGGGCTTCTTCTCAGTGTCTCTGACATAGGGTTTCACTGTCCCGGGAAAGTCTCTGCTAACACCCTGCAGAGCGCTGTGCCCAATATACAGAAACGTCTTGCGGTATCTCCTACAGGGAAAGTGCCAGGAGGGAATTGTCGATCTTGTTCTCAGTGTCTCTGAGAATTGCTCTGATTCTCCGTGTGACCTCTTTGCTAAGACTCTCCAGAGAGCCGTCCTCAAAACCAACACACATCTTGACATATCTCCCACATTGATCGCAGTGTCTCCAGGAACGGCATTCAGCGAGCCAGGAATTTTTCTCCCTACACTGTCCCTTGAGTTGTCCTCAAAACCAATATACATCGTGCTATATCTCCCACATGGAAAGTGCCAGGAGGGAAAAGTGGGGATTAGCTTAGACTTTCTCGGAACTGCTTCAAATCAACTAGATATCTTTGTGCTGTAAATCTCCCAATAGCCAAACGCAAAAGCAGCAAACATCTCGCTGTATGTCCCACATTGAAAGTGCCAAGAGAGTAATATAGAGCTTGCTCTCCCTGTCTTTGAGTACTGTTTTCACTGTCCCGGTTACCTCTTTGCTAACATTCTCTTCAGAGCTGCAGTGAAACCAGGAACCATGTGGAGAAGGCACCCACACTGAAAGTGCCTGCAGGCAACATTGGGGCTTCTTCTCAGTGTCTCTGACATAGGGTTTCACTGTCCCGGGAAAGTCTCTGCTAACAGCCTGCAGAGCGCTGTGCCCAATATACAGAAACGTCTTGCGGTATCTCCTACAGGGAAAGTGCCAGGAGGGAATTGTCGATCTTGTTCTCAGTGTCTCTGAGAATTGCTCTGATTCTCCGTGTGACCTCTTTGCTAAGACTCTCCAGAGAGCCGTCCTCAAAACCAACACACATCTTGACATATCTCCCACATTGATCGCAGTGTCTCCAGGAACGGCATTCAGCGAGCCAGGAGCTTTTCTCCCTACACTGTCCCTTGAGTTGTCCTCAAAACCAATATACATCGTGCTATATCTCCCACATGGAAAGTGCCAGGAGGGAAAAGTGGGGATTAGCTTAGACTTTCTCGGAACTGCTTCAAATCAACTAGATATCTTTGTGCTGTAAATCTCCCAATAGCCAAATGTAAAAGCAGCAAACATCTCGCTGTATGTCCCACATTGAAAGTGCCAAGAGAGTAATATAGAGCTTGCTCTCCCTGTCTTTGAGTACTGTTTTCACTGTCCCGCTTACCTCTTTGCTAACATTCTCTTCAGAGCTGCAGTGAAACCAGGAACCACGTGGAGAAGGCACCCACACTGAAAATGCCTGGAGGGAACATTGGGGCTTCTTCTCAGTGTCTCTGACATAGGGTTTCACTGTCCCGGGAAAGTCTCTGCTAACACCCTGCAGAGCGCTGTGCCCAATATACAGAAACGTCTTGCGGTATCTCCTACAGGGAAAGTGCCAGGAGGGAATTGTCGATCTTGTTCTCAGTGTCTCTGAGAATTGCTCTGATTCTCCGTGTGACCTCTTTGCTAAGACTCTCCAGAGAGCCGTCCTCAAAACCAACACACATCTTGACATATCTCCCACATTGATCGCAGTGTCTCCAGGAACCGCATTCAGTGAGCCAGGAGCTTTTCTCCCTACACTGTCCCTTGAGTTGTCCTCAAAACCAATATACATCGTGCTATATCTCCCACATGGAAAGTGCCAGGAGGGAAAAGTGGGGATTAGCTTAGACTTTCTCGGAACTGCTTCAAATCAACTAGATATCTTTGTGCTGTAAATCTCCCAATAGCCAAACGCAAAAGCAGCAAACATCTCGCTGTATGTCCCACATTGAAAGTGCCAAGAGAGTAATATAGAGCTTGCTCTCCCTGTCTTTGAGTACTGTTTTCACTGTCCTGGTTACCTCTTTGCTAACATTCTCTTCAGAGC
Organism: Larus michahellis; assembly: GCF_964199755.1. Classification (NCBI taxonomy): domain Eukaryota; kingdom Metazoa; phylum Chordata; class Aves; order Charadriiformes; family Laridae; genus Larus; species Larus michahellis. The sequence continues at coordinate 3,045,571 of NC_133900.1, forward strand.
TGCAGTGAAACCAGGAACCATGTGGAGAAGGCACCCACACTGAAAGTGCCTGCAGGCAACATTGGGGCTTCTTCTCAGTGTCTCTGACATAGGGTTTCACTGTCCCGGGAAAGTCTCTGCTAACAGCCTGCAGAGCGCTGTGCCCAATATACAGAAACGTCTTGCGGTATCTCCTACAGGGAAAGTGCCAGGAGGGAATTGTCGATCTTGTTCTCAGTGTCTCTGAGAATTGCTCTGATTCTCCGTGTGACCTCTTTGCTAAGACTCTCCAGAGAGCCGTCCTCAAAACCAACACACATCTTGACATATCTCCCACATTGATCGCAGTGTCTCCAGGAACGGCATTCAGCGAGCCAGGAGCTTTTCTCCCTACACTGTCCCTTGAGTTGTCCTCAAAACCAATATACATCGTGCTATATCTCCCACATGGAAAGTGCCAGGAGGGAAAAGTGGGGATTAGCTTAGACTTTCTCGGAACTGCTTCAAATCAACTAGATATCTTTGTGCTGTAAATCTCCCAATAGCCAAACGCAAAAGCAGCAAACATCTCGCTGTATGTCCCACATTGAAAGTGCCAAGAGAGTAATATAGAGCTTGCTCTCCCTGTCTTTGAGTACTGTTTTCACTGTCCTGGTTACCTCTTTGCTAACATTCTCTTCAGAGCTGCAGTGAAACCAGGAACCATGTGGAGAAGGCACCCACACTGAAAGTGCCTGCAGGCAACATTGGGCCTTCTTCTCAGTGTCTCTGACATAGGGTTTCACTGTCCCGGGAAAGTCTCTGCTAACACCCTGCAGAGCGCTGTGCCCAATATACAGAAACGTCTTGCGGTATCTCCTACAGGGAAAGTGCCAGGAGGGAATTGTCGATCTTGTTCTCAGTGTCTCTGAGAATTGCTCTGATTCTCCGTGTGACCTCTTTGCTAAGACTCTCCAGAGAGCCGTCCTCAAAACCAACACACATCTTGACATATCTCCCACATTGATCGCAGTGTCTCCAGGAACCGCATTCAGCGAGCCAGGAGCTTTTCTCCCTACACTGTCCCTTGAGTTGTCCTCAAAACCAATATACATCGTGCTATATCTCCCACATGGAAAGTGCCAGGAGGGAAAAGTGGGGATTAGCTTAGACTTTCTCGGAACTGCTTCAAATCAACTAGATATCTTTGTGCTGTAAATCTCCCAATAGCCAAATGTAAAAGCAGCGAACATCTCGCTGTATGTCCCACATTGAAAGTGCCAAGAGAGTAATATAGAGCTTGCTCTCCCTGTCTTTGAGTACTGTTTTCACTGTCCCGCTTACCTCTTTGCTAACATTCTCTTCAGAGCTGCAGTGAAACCAGGAACCACGTGGAGAAGGCACCCACACTGAAAGTGCCTGCAGGCAACATTGGGGCTTCTTCTCAGTGTCTCTGACATAGGGTTTCACTGTCCCGGGAAAGTCTCTGCTAACACCCTGCAGAGCGCTGTGCCCAATATACAGAAACGTCTTGCGGTATCTCCTACAGGGAAAGTGCCAGGAGGGAATTGTCGATCTTGTTCTCAGTGTCTCTGAGAATTGCTCTGATTCTCCGTGTGACCTCTTTGCTAAGACTCTCCAGAGAGCCGTCCTCAAAACCAACACACATCTTGACATATCTCCCACATTGATCGCAGTGTCTCCAGGAACGGCATTCAGCGAGCCAGGAACTTTTCTCCCTACACTGTCCCTTGAGTTGTCCTCAAAACCAATATACATCGTGCTATATCTCCCACATGGAAAATGCCAGGAGGGAAAAGTGGGGATTAGCTTAGACTTTCTCGGAACTGCTTCAAATCAACTAGATATCTTTGTGCTGTAAATCTCCCAATAGCCAAACGCAAAAGCAGCGAACATCTCGCTGTATGTCCCACATTGAAAGTGCCAAGAGAGTAATATAGAGCTTGCTCTCCCTGTCTTTGAGTACTGTTTTCACTGTCCCGGTTACCTCTTTGCTAACATTCTCTTCAGAGCTGCAGTGAAACCAGGAACCATGTGGAGAAGGCACCCACACTGAAACTGCCTGCAGGCAACATTGGGGCTTCTTCTCAGTGTCTCTGACATAGGGTTTCACTGTCCCGGGAAAGTCTCTGCTAACACCCTGCAGAGCGCTGTGCCCAATATACAGAAACGTCTTGCGGTATCTCCTACAGGGAAAGTGCCAGGAGGGAATTGTCGATCTTGTTCTCAGTGTCTCTGAGAATTGCTCTGATTCTCCGTGTGACCTCTTTGCTAAGACTCTCCAGAGAGCCGTCCTCAAAACCAACACACATCTTGACATATCTCCCACATTGATCGCAGTGTCTCCAGGAACCGCATTCAGCGAGCCAGGAACTTTTCTCCCTACACTGTCCATTGAGTTGTCCTCAAAACCAATATACATCGTGCTATATCTCCCACATGGAAAGTGCCAGGAGGGAAAAGTGGGGATTAGCTTAGACTTTCTCGGAACTGCTTCAAATCAACTAGATATCTTTGTGCTGTAAATCTCCCAATAGCCAAACGCAAAAGCAGCAAACATCTCGCTGTATGTCCCACATTGAAAGTGCCAAGAGAGTAATATAGAGCTTGCTCTCCCTGTCTTTGAGTACTGTTTTCACTGTCCCGGTTACCTCTTTGCTAACATTCTCTTCAGAGCTGCAGTGAAACCAGGAACCATGTGGAGAAGGCACCCACACTGAAAGTGCCTGCAGGCAACATTGGGGCTTCTTCTCAGTGTCTCTGACATAGGGTTTCACTGTCCCGGGAAAGTCTCTGCTAACACCCTGCAGAGCGCTGTGCCCAATATACAGAAACGTCTTGCGGTATCTCCTACAGGGAAAGTGCCAGGAGGGAATTGTCGATCTTGTTCTCAGTGTCTCTGAGAATTGCTCTGATTCTCCGTGTGACCTCTTTGCTAAGACTCTCCAGAGAGCCGTCCTCAAAACCAACACACATCTTGACATATCTCCCACATTGATCGCAGTGTCTCCAGGAACCGCATTCAGCGAGGCAGGAACTTTTCTCCCTACACTGTCCCTTGAGTTGTCCTCAAAACCAATATACATCGTGCTATATCTCCCACATGGAAAGTGCCAGGAGGGAAAAGTGGGGATTAGCTTAGACTTTCTCGGAACTGCTTCAAATCAACTAGATATCTTTGTGCTGTAAATCTCCCAATAGCCAAACGCAAAAGCAGCAAACATCTCGCTGTATGTCCCACATTGAAAGTGCCAAGAGAGTAATATAGAGCTTGCTCTCCCTGTCTTTGAGTACTGTTTTCACTGTCCCGGTTACCTCTTTGCTAACATTCTCTTCAGAGCTGCAGTGAAACCAGGAACCACGTGGAGAAGGCACCCACACTGAAAGTGCCTGGAGGGAACATTGGGGCTTCTTCTCAGTGTCTCTGACATAGGGTTTCACTGTCCCGGGAAAGTCTCTGCTAACACCCTGCAGAGCGCTGTGCCCAATATACAGAAACGTCTTGCGGTATCTCCTACAGGGAAAGTGCCAGGAGGGAATTGTCGATCTTGTTCTCAGTGTCTCTGAGAATTGCTCTGATTCTCCGTGTGACCTCTTTGCTAAGACTCTCCAGAGAGCCGTCCTCAAAACCAACACACATCTTGACATATCTCCCACATTGATCGCAGTGTCTCCAGGAACCGCATTCAGCGAGCCAGGAGCTTTTCTCCCTACACTGTCCATTGAGTTGTCCTCAAAACCAATATACATCGTGCTATATCTCCCACATGGAAAGTGCCAGGAGGGAAAAGTGGGGATTAGCTTAGACTTTCTCGGAACTGCTTCAAATCAACTAGATATCTTTGTGCTGTAAATCTCCCAATAGCCAAACGCAAAAGCAGCAAACATCTCGCTGTATGTCCCACATTGAAAGTGCCAAGAGAGTAATATAGAGCTTGCTCTCCCTGTCTTTGAGTACTGTTTTCACTGTCCCGGTTACCTCTTTGCTAACATTCTCTTCAGAGCTGCAGTGAAACCAGGAACCACGTGGAGAAGGCACCCACACTGAAAATGCCTGGAGGGAACATTGGGCCTTCTTCTCAGTGTCTCTGACATAGGGTTTCACTGTCCCGGGAAAGTCTCTGCTAACACCCTGCAGAGCGCTGTGCCCAATATACAGAAACGTCTTGCGGTATCTCCTACAGGGAAAGTGCCAGGAGGGAATTGTCGATCTTGTTCTCAGTGTCTCTGAGAATTGCTCTGATTCTCCGTGTGACCTCTTTGCTAAGACTCTCCAGAGAGCCGTCCTCAAAACCAACACACATCTTGACATATCTCCCACATTGATCGCAGTGTCTCCAGGAACGGCATTCAGCGAGCCAGGAACTTTTCTCCCTACACTGTCCCTTGAGTTGTCCTCAAAACCAATATACATCGTGCTATATCTCCCACATGGAAAGTGCCAGGAGGGAAAAGTGGGGATTAGCTTAGACTTTCTCGGAACTGCTTCAAATCAACTAGATATCTTTGTGCTGTAAATCTCCCAATAGCCAAACGCAAAAGCAGCAAACATCTCGCTGTATGTCCCACATTGAAAGTGCCAAGAGAGTAATATAGAGCTTGCTCTCCCTGTCTTTGAGTACTGTTTTCACTGTCCCGGTTACCTCTTTGCTAACATTCTCTTCAGAGCTGCAGTGAAACCAGGAACCATGTGGAGAAGGCACCCACACTGAAAGTGCCTGGAGGGAACATTGGGGCTTCTTCTCAGTGTCTCTGACATAGGGTTTCACTGTCCCGGGAAAGTCTCTGCTAACACCCTGCAGAGCGCTGTGCCCAATATACAGAAACGTCTTGCGGTATCTCCTACAGGGAAAGTGCCAGGAGGGAATTGTCGATCTTGTTCTCAGTGTCTCTGAGAATTGCTCTGATTCTCCGTGTGACCTCTTTGCTAAGACTCTCCAGAGAGCCGTCCTCAAAACCAACACACATCTTGACATATCTCCCACATTGATCGCAGTGTCTCCAGGAACGGCATTCAGCGAGCCAGGAGCTTTTCTCCCTACACTGTCCCTTGAGTTGTCCTCAAAACCAATATACATCGTGCTATATCTCCCACATGGAAAGTGCCAGGAGGGAAAAGTGGGGATTAGCTTAGACTTTCTCGGAACTGCTTCAAATCAACTAGATATCTTTGTGCTGTAAATCTCCCAATAGCCAAACGCAAAAGCAGCGAACATCTCGCTGTATGTCCCACATTGAAAGTGCCAAGAGAGTAATATAGAGCTTGCTCTCCCTGTCTTTGAGTACTGTTTTCACTGTCCCGGTTACCTCTTTGCTAACATTCTCTTCAGAGCTGCAGTGAAACCAGGAACCATGTGGAGAAGGCACCCACACTGAAAGTGCCTGCAGGCAACATTGGGGCTTCTTCTCAGTGTCTCTGACATAGGGTTTCACTGTCCCGGGAAAGTCTCTGCTAACACCCTGCAGAGCGCTGTGCCCAATATACAGAAACGTCTTGCGGTATCTCCTACAGGGAAAGTGCCAGGAGGGAATTGTCGATCTTGTTCTCAGTGTCTCTGAGAATTGCTCTGATTCTCTGTGTGACCTCTTTGCTAAGACTCTCCAGAGAGCCGTCCTCAAAACCAACACACATCTTGACATATCTCCCACATTGATCGAAGTGTCTCCAGGAACCGCATTCAGCGAGCCAGGAGCTTTTCTCCCTACACTGTCCCCTGAGTTGTCCTCAAAACCAATATACATCGTGCTATATCTCCCACATGGAAAATGCCAGGAGGGAAAAGTGGGGATTAGCTTAGACTTTCTCGGAACTGCTTCAAATCAACTAGATATCTTTGTGCTGTAAATCTCCCAATAGCCAAACGCAAAAGCAGCAAACATCTCGCTGTATGTCCCACATTGAAAGTGCCAAGAGAGTAATATAGAGCTTGCTCTCCCTGTCTTTGAGTACTGTTTTCACTGTCCCGGTTACCTCTTTGCTAACATTCTCTTCAGAGCTGCAGTGAAACCAGGAACCACGTAGAGAAGGCACCCACACTGAAAGTGCCTGCAGGCAACATTGGGGCTTCTTCTCAGTGTCTCTGACATAGGGTTTCACTGTCCCGGGAAAGTCTCTGCTAACACCCTGCAGAGCGCTGTGCCCAATATACAGAAACGTCTTGCGGTATCTCCTACAGGGAAAGTGCCAGGAGGGAACTGTCGATCTTGTTCTCAGTGTCTCTGAGAATTGCTCTGATTCTCCGTGTGACCTCTTTGCTAAGACTCTCCAGAGAGCCGTCCTCAAAACCAACACACATCTTGACATATCTCCCACATTGATCGCAGTGTCTCCAGGAACCGCATTCAGCGAGCCAGGAGCTTTTCTCCCTACACTGTCCATTGAGTTGTCCTCAAAACCAATATACATCGTGCTATATCTCCCACATGGAAAATGCCAGGAGGGAAAAGTGGGGATTAGCTTAGACTTTCTCGGAACTGCTTCAAATCAACTAGATATCTTTGTGCTGTAAATCTCCCAATAGCCAAACGCAAAAGCAGCAAACATCTCGCTGTATGTCCCACATTGAAAGTGCCAAGAGAGTAATATAGAGCTTGCTCTCCCTGTCTTTGAGTACTGTTTTCACTGTCCCGCTTACCTCTTTGCTAACATTCTCTTCAGAGCTGCAGTGAAACCAGGAACCACGTGGAGAAGGCACCCACACTGAAAATGCCTGGAGGGAACATTGGGCCTTCTTCTCAGTGTCTCTGACATAGGGTTTCACTGTCCCGGGAAAGTCTCTGCTAACACCCTGCAGAGCGCTGTGCCCAATATACAGAAACGTCTTGCGGTATCTCCTACAGGGAAAGTGCCAGGAGGGAATTGTCGATCTTGTTCTCAGTGTCTCTGAGAATTGCTCTGATTCTCCGTGTGACCTCTTTGCTAAGACTCTCCAGAGAGCCGTCCTCAAAACCAACACACATCTTGACATATCTCCCACATTGATCGCAGTGTCTCCAGGAACGGCATTCAGTGAGCCAGGAATTTTTCTCCCTACACTGTCCATTGAGTTGTCCTCAAAACCAATATACATCGTGCTATATCTCCCACATGGAAAGTGCCAAGAGGGAAAAGTGGGGATTAGCTTAGACTTTCTCGGAACTGCTTCAAATCAACTAGATATCTTTGTGCTGTAAATCTCCCAATAGCCAAACGCAAAAGCAGCAAACATCTCGCTGTATGTCCCACATTGAAAGTGCCAAGAGAGTAATATAGAGCTTGCTCTCCCTGTCTTTGAGTACTGTTTTCACTGTCCCGCTTACCTCTTTGCTAACATTCTCTTCAGAGCTGCAGTGAAACCAGGAACCATGTGGAGAAGGCACCCACACTGAAACTGCCTGGAGGGAACATTGGGGCTTCTTCTCAGTGTCTCTGACATAGGGTTTCACTGTCCCGGGAAAGTCTCTGCTAACACCCTGCAGAGCGCTGTGCCCAATATACAGAAACGTCTTGCGGTATCTCCTACAGGGAAAGTGCCAGGAGGGAATTGTCGATCTTGTTCTCAGTGTCTCTGAGAATTGCTCTGATTCTCCGTGTGACCTCTTTGCTAAGACTCTCCAGAGAGCCGTCCTCAAAACCAACACACATCTTGACATATCTCCCACATTGATCGCAGTGTCTCCAGGAACCGCATTCAGCGAGCCAGGAGCTTTTCTCCCTACACTGTCCATTGAGTTGTCCTCAAAACCAATATACATCGTGCTATATCTCCCACATGGAAAGTGCCAGGAGGGAAAAGTGGGGATTAGCTTAGACTTTCTCGGAACTGCTTCAAATCAACTAGATATCTTTGTGCTGTAAATCTCCCAATAGCCAAACGCAAAAGCAGCAAACATCTCGCTGTATGTCCCACATTGAAAGTGCCAAGAGAGTAATATAGAGCTTGCTCTCCCTGTCTTTGAGTACTGTTTTCACTGTCCCGGTTACCTCTTTGCTAACATTCTCTTCAGAGCTGCAGTGAAACCAGGAACCACGTGGAGAAGGCACCCACACTGAAAATGCCTGGAGGGAACATTGGGCCTTCTTCTCAGTGTCTCTGACATAGGGTTTCACTGTCCCGGGAAAGTCTCTGCTAACACCCTGCAGAGCGCTGTGCCCAATATACAGAAACGTCTTGCGGTATCTCCTACAGGGAAAGTGCCAGGAGGGAATTGTCGATCTTGTTCTCAGTGTCTCTGAGAATTGCTCTGATTCTCCGTGTGACCTCTTTGCTAAGACTCTCCAGAGAGCCGTCCTCAAAACCAACACACATCTTGACATATCTCCCACATTGATCGCAGTGTCTCCAGGAACGGCATTCAGCGAGCCAGGAACTTTTCTCCCTACACTGTCCCTTGAGTTGTCCTCAAAACCAATATACATCGTGCTATATCTCCCACATGGAAAGTGCCAGGAGGGAAAAGTGGGGATTAGCTTAGACTTTCTCGGAACTGCTTCAAATCAACTAGATATCTTTGTGCTGTAAATCTCCCAATAGCCAAACGCAAAAGCAGCAAACATCTCGCTGTATGTCCCACATTGAAAGTGCCAAGAGAGTAATATAGAGCTTGCTCTCCCTGTCTTTGAGTACTGTTTTCACTGTCCCGGTTACCTCTTTGCTAACATTCTCTTCAGAGCTGCAGTGAAACCAGGAACCATGTGGAGAAGGCACCCACACTGAAAGTGCCTGGAGGGAACATTGGGGCTTCTTCTCAGTGTCTCTGACATAGGGTTTCACTGTCCCGGGAAAGTCTCTGCTAACACCCTGCAGAGCGCTGTGCCCAATATACAGAAACGTCTTGCGGTATCTCCTACAGGGAAAGTGCCAGGAGGGAATTGTCGATCTTGTTCTCAGTGTCTCTGAGAATTGCTCTGATTCTCCGTGTGACCTCTTTGCTAAGACTCTCCAGAGAGCCGTCCTCAAAACCAACACACATCTTGACATATCTCCCACATTGATCGCAGTGTCTCCAGGAACGGCATTCAGCGAGCCAGGAGCTTTTCTCCCTACACTGTCCCTTGAGTTGTCCTCAAAACCAATATACATCGTGCTATATCTCCCACATGGAAAGTGCCAGGAGGGAAAAGTGGGGATTAGCTTAGACTTTCTCGGAACTGCTTCAAATCAACTAGATATCTTTGTGCTGTAAATCTCCCAATAGCCAAACGCAAAAGCAGCGAACATCTCGCTGTATGTCCCACATTGAAAGTGCCAAGAGAGTAATATAGAGCTTGCTCTCCCTGTCTTTGAGTACTGTTTTCACTGTCCCGGTTACCTCTTTGCTAACATTCTCTTCAGAGCTGCAGTGAAACCAGGAACCATGTGGAGAAGGCACCCACACTGAAAGTGCCTGCAGGCAACATTGGGGCTTCTTCTCAGTGTCTCTGACATAGGGTTTCACTGTCCCGGGAAAGTCTCTGCTAACACCCTGCAGAGCGCTGTGCCCAATATACAGAAACGTCTTGCGGTATCTCCTACAGGGAAAGTGCCAGGAGGGAATTGTCGATCTTGTTCTCAGTGTCTCTGAGAATTGCTCTGATTCTCTGTGTGACCTCTTTGCTAAGACTCTCCAGAGAGCCGTCCTCAAAACCAACACACATCTTGACATATCTCCCACATTGATCGAAGTGTCTCCAGGAACCGCATTCAGCGAGCCAGGAGCTTTTCTCCCTACACTGTCCCCTGAGTTGTCCTCAAAACCAATATACATCGTGCTATATCTCCCACATGGAAAATGCCAGGAGGGAAAAGTGGGGATTAGCTTAGACTTTCTCGGAACTGCTTCAAATCAACTAGATATCTTTGTGCTGTAAATCTCCCAATAGCCAAACGCAAAAGCAGCAAACATCTCGCTGTATGTCCCACATTGAAAGTGCCAAGAGAGTAATATAGAGCTTGCTCTCCCTGTCTTTGAGTACTGTTTTCACTGTCCCGGTTACCTCTTTGCTAACATTCTCTTCAGAGCTGCAGTGAAACCAGGAACCACGTAGAGAAGGCACCCACACTGAAAGTGCCTGCAGGCAACATTGGGCCTTCTTCTCAGTGTCTCTGACATAGGGTTTCACTGTCCCGGGAAAGTCTCTGCTAACACCCTGCAGAGCGCTGTGCCCAATATACAGAAACGTCTTGCGGTATCTCCTACAGGGAAAGTGCCAGGAGGGAATTGTCGATCTTGTTCTCAGTGTCTCTGAGAATTGCTCTGATTCTCCGTGTGACCTCTTTGCTAAGACTCTCCAGAGAGCCGTCCTCAAAACCAACACACATCTTGACATATCTCCCACATTGATCGCAGTGTCTCCAGGAACCGCATTCAGCGAGCCAGGAACTTTTCTCCCTACACTGTCCCTTGAGTTGTCCTCAAAACCAATATACATCGTGCTATATCTCCCACATGGAAAGTGCCAGGAGGGAAAAGTGGGGATTAGCTTAGACTTTCTCGGAACTGCTTCAAATCAACTAGATATCTTTGTGCTGTAAATCTCCCAATAGCCAAACGCAAAAGCAGCGAACATCTCGCTGTATGTCCCACATTGAAAGTGCCAAGAGAGTAATATAGAGCTTGCTCTCCCTGTCTTTGAGTACTGTTTTCACTGTCCTGCTTACCTCTTTGCTAACATTCTCTTCAGAGCTGCAGTGAAACCAGGAACCATGTGGAGAAGGCACCCACACTGAAAGTGCCTGCAGGCAACATTGGGGCTTCTTCTCAGTGTCTCTGACATAGGGTTTCACTGTCCCGGGAAAGTCTCTGCTAACACCCTGCAGAGCGCTGTGCCCAATATACAGAAACGTCTTGCGGTATCTCCTACAGGGAAAGTGCCAGGAGGGAATTGTCGATCTTGTTCTCAGTGTCTCTGAGAATTGCTCTGATTCTCCGTGTGACCTCTTTGCTAAGACTCTCCAGAGAGCCGTCCTCAAAACCAACACACATCTTGACATATCTCCCACATTGATCGCAGTGTCTCCAGGAACGGCATTCAGTGAGCCAGGAATTTTTCTCCCTACACTGTCCATTGAGTTGTCCTCAAAACCAATATACATCGTGCTATATCTCCCACATGGAAAGTGCCAAGAGGGAAAAGTGGGGATTAGCTTAGACTTTCTCGGAACTGCTTCAAATCAACTAGATATCTTTGTGCTGTAAATCTCCCAATAGCCAAACGCAAAAGCAGCAAACATCTCGCTGTATGTCCCACATTGAAAGTGCCAAGAGAGTAATATAGAGCTTGCTCTCCCTGTCTTTGAGTACTGTTTTCACTGTCCCGCTTACCTCTTTGCTAACATTCTCTTCAGAGCTGCAGTGAAACCAGGAACCATGTGGAGAAGGCACCCACACTGAAAATGCCTGGAGGGAACATTGGGGCTTCTTCTCAGTGTCTCTGACATAGGGTTTCACTGTCCCGGGAAAGTCTCTGCTAACACCCTGCAGAGCGCTGTGCCCAATATACAGAAACATCTTGCGGTATCTCCTACAGGGAAAGTGCCAGGAGGGAATTGTCGATCTTGTTCTCAGTGTCTCTGAGAATTGCTCTGATTCTCCGTGTGACCTCTTTGCTAAGACTCTCCAGAGAGCCGTCCTCAAAACCAACACACATCTTGACATATCTCCCACATTGATCGCAGTGTCTCCAGGAACCGCATTCAGCGAGCCAGGAGCTTTTCTCCCTACACTGTCCCTTGAGTTGTCCTCAAAACCAATATACATCGTGCTATATCTCCCACATGGAAAGTGCCAGGAGGGAAAAGTGGGGATTAGCTTAGACTTTCTCGGAACTGCTTCAAATCAACTAGATATCTTTGTGCTGTAAATCTCCCAATAGCCAAACGCAAAAGCAGCGAACATCTCGCTGTATGTCCCACATTGAAAGTGCCAAGAGAGTAATATAGAGCTTGCTCTCCCTGTCTTTGAGTACTGTTTTCACTGTCCCGCTTACCTCTTTGCTAACATTCTCTTCAGAGCTGCAGTGAAACCAGGAACCATGTGGAGAAGGCACCCACACTGAAAGTGCCTGCAGGCAACATTGGGGCTTCTTCTCAGTGTCTCTGACATAGGGTTTCACTGTCCCGGGAAAGTCTCTGCTAACACCCTGCAGAGCGCTGTGCCCAATATACAGAAACGTCTTGCGGTATCTCCTACAGGGAAAGTGCCAGGAGGGAATTGTCGATCTTGTTCTCAGTGTCTCTGAGAATTGCTCTGATTCTCCGTGTGACCTCTTTGCTAAGACTCTCCAGAGAGCCGTCCTCAAAACCAACACACATCTTGACATATCTCCCACATTGATCGCAGTGTCTCCAGGAACCGCATTCAGCGAGCCAGGAACTTTTCTCCCTACACTGTCCATTGAGTTGTCCTCAAAACCAATATACATCGTGCTATATCTCCCACATGGAAAGTGCCAGGAGGGAAAAGTGGGGATTAGCTTAGACTTTCTCGGAACTGCTTCAAATCAACTAGATATCTTTGTGCTGTAAATCTCCCAATAGCCAAACGCAAAAGCAGCAAACATCTCGCTGTATGTCCCACATTGAAAGTGCCAAGAGAGTAATATAGAGCTTGCTCTCCCTGTCTTTGAGTACTGTTTTCACTGTCCCGGTTACCTCTTTGCTAACATTCTCTTCAGAGCTGCAGTGAAACCAGGAACCATGTGGAGAAGGCACCCACACTGAAAGTGCCTGCAGGCAACATTGGGGCTTCTTCTCAGTGTCTCTGACATAGGGTTTCACTGTCCCGGGAAAGTCTCTGCTAACACCCTGCAGAGCGCTGTGCCCAATATACAGAAACGTCTTGCGGTATCTCCTACAGGGAAAGTGCCAGGAGGGAATTGTCGATCTTGTTCTCAGTGTCTCTGAGAATTGCTCTGATTCTCCGTGTGACCTCTTTGCTAAGACTCTCCAGAGAGCCGTCCTCAAAACCAACACACATCTTGACATATCTCCCACATTGATCGCAGTGTCTCCAGGAACGGCATTCAGCGAGGCAGGAACTTTTCTCCCTACACTGTCCCTTGAGTTGTCCTCAAAACCAATATACATCGTGCTATATCTCCCACATGGAAAGTGCCAGGAGGGAAAAGTGGGGATTAGCTTAGACTTTCTCGGAACTGCTTCAAATCAACTAGATATCTTTGTGCTGTAAATCTCCCAATAGCCAAACGCAAAAGCAGCAAACATCTCGCTGTATGTCCCACATTGAAAGTGCCAAGAGAGTAATATAGAGCTTGCTCTCCCTGTCTTTGAGTACTGTTTTCACTGTCCCGGTTACCTCTTTGCTAACATTCTCTTCAGAGCTGCAGTGAAACCAGGAACCACGTGGAGAAGGCACCCACACTGAAAGTGCCTGGAGGGAACATTGGGGCTTCTTCTCAGTGTCTCTGACATAGGGTTTCACTGTCCCGGGAAAGTCTCTGCTAACACCCTGCAGAGCGCTGTGCCCAATATACAGAAACGTCTTGCGGTATCTCCTACAGGGAAAGTGCCAGGAGGGAATTGTCGATCTTGTTCTCAGTGTCTCTGAGAATTGCTCTGATTCTCCGTGTGACCTCTTTGCTAAGACTCTCCAGAGAGCCGTCCTCAAAACCAACACACATCTTGACATATCTCCCACATTGATCGCAGTGTCTCCAGGAACCGCATTCAGCGAGCCAGGAGCTTTTCTCCCTACACTGTCCATTGAGTTGTCCTCAAAACCAATATACATCGTGCTATATCTCCCACATGGAAAGTGCCAGGAGGGAAAAGTGGGGATTAGCTTAGACTTTCTCGGAACTGCTTCAAATCAACTAGATATCTTTGTGCTGTAAATCTCCCAATAGCCAAATGCAAAAGCAGCAAACATCTCGCTGTATGTCCCACATTGAAAGTGCCAAGAGAGTAATATAGAGCTTGCTCTCCCTGTCTTTGAGTACTGTTTTCACTGTCCCGGTTACCTCTTTGCTAACATTCTCTTCAGAGCTGCAGTGAAACCAGGAACCACGTGGAGAAGGCACCCACACTGAAAATGCCTGGAGGGAACATTGGGCCTTCTTCTCAGTGTCTCTGACATAGGGTTTCACTGTCCCGGGAAAGTCTCTGCTAACACCCTGCAGAGCGCTGTGCCCAATATACAGAAACGTCTTGCGGTATCTCCTACAGGGAAAGTGCCAGGAGGGAATTGTCGATCTTGTTCTCAGTGTCTCTGAGAATTGCTCTGATTCTCCGTGTGACCTCTTTGCTAAGACTCTCCAGAGAGCCGTCCTCAAAACCAACACACATCTTGACATATCTCCCACATTGATCGCAGTGTCTCCAGGAACGGCATTCAGCGAGCCAGGAGCTTTTCTCCCTACACTGTCCATTGAGTTGTCCTCAAAACCAATATACATCGTGCTATATCTCCCACATGGAAAGTGCCAGGAGGGAAAAGTGGGGATTAGCTTAGACTTTCTCGGAACTGCTTCAAATCAACTAGATATCTTTGTGCTGTAAATCTCCCAATAGCCAAACGCAAAAGCAGCAAACATCTCGCTGTATGTCCCACATTGAAAGTGCCAAGAGAGTAATATAGAGCTTGCTCTCCCTGTCTTTGAGTACTGTTTTCACTGTCCCGGTTACCTCTTTGCTAACATTCTCTTCAGAGCTGCAGTGAAACCAGGAACCATGTGGAGAAGGCACCCACACTGAAAGTGCCTGCAGGCAACATTGGGGCTTCTTCTCAGTGTCTCTGACATAGGGTTTCACTGTCCCGGGAAAGTCTCTGCTAACACCCTGCAGAGCGCTGTGCCCAATATACAGAAACGTCTTGCGGTATCTCCTACAGGGAAAGTGCCAGGAGGGAATTGTCGATCTTGTTCTCAGTGTCTCTGAGAATTGCTCTGATTCTCTGTGTGACCTCTTTGCTAAGACTCTCCAGAGAGCCGTCCTCAAAACCAACACACATCTTGACATATCTCCCACATTGATCGAAGTGTCTCCAGGAACCGCATTCAGCGAGCCAGGAGCTTTTCTCCCTACACTGTCCCCTGAGTTGTCCTCAAAACCAATATACATCGTGCTATATCTCCCACATGGAAAATGCCAGGAGGGAAAAGTGGGGATTAGCTTAGACTTTCTCGGAACTGCTTCAAATCAACTAGATATCTTTGTGCTGTAAATCTCCCAATAGCCAAACGCAAAAGCAGCAAACATCTCGCTGTATGTCCCACATTGAAAGTGCCAAGAGAGTAATATAGAGCTTGCTCTCCCTGTCTTTGAGTACTGTTTTCACTGTCCCGGTTACCTCTGCTAACATTCTCTTCAGAGCTGCAGTGAAACCAGGAACCACGTGGAGAAGGCACCCACACTGAAAGTGCCTGCAGGCAACATTGGGGCTTCTTCTCAGTGTCTCTGACATAGGGTTTCACTGTCCCGGGAAAGTCTCTGCTAACACCCTGCAGAGCGCTGTGCCCAATATACAGAAACGTCTTGCGGTATCTCCTACAGGGAAAGTGCCAGGAGGGAACTGTCGATCTTGTTCTCAGTGTCTCTGAGAATTGCTCTGATTCTCCGTGTGACCTCTTTGCTAAGACTCTCCAGAGAGCCGTCCTCAAAACCAACACACATCTTGACATATCTCCCACATTGATCGCAGTGTCTCCAGGAACCGCATTCAGCGAGCCAGGAGCTTTTCTCCCTACACTGTCCATTGAGTTGTCCTCAAAACCAATATACATCGTGCTATATCTCCCACATGGAAAATGCCAGGAGGGAAAAGTGGGGATTAGCTTAGACTTTCTCGGAACTGCTTCAAATCAACTAGATATCTTTGTGCTGTAAATCTCCCAATAGCCAAACGCAAAAGCAGCAAACATCTCGCTGTATGTCCCACATTGAAAGTGCCAAGAGAGTAATATAGAGCTTGCTCTCCCTGTCTTTGAGTACTGTTTTCACTGTCCCGCTTACCTCTTTGCTAACATTCTCTTCAGAGCTGCAGTGAAACCAGGAACCACGTGGAGAAGGCACCCACACTGAAAATGCCTGGAGGGAACATTGGGCCTTCTTCTCAGTGTCTCTGACATAGGGTTTCACTGTCCCGGGAAAGTCTCTGCTAACACCCTGCAGAGCGCTGTGCCCAATATACAGAAACGTCTTGCGGTATCTCCTACAGGGAAAGTGCCAGGAGGGAATTGTCGATCTTGTTCTCAGTGTCTCTGAGAATTGCTCTGATTCTCCGTGTGACCTCTTTGCTAAGACTCTCCAGAGAGCCGTCCTCAAAACCAACACACATCTTGACATATCTCCCACATTGATCGCAGTGTCTCCAGGAACGGCATTCAGTGAGCCAGGAATTTTTCTCCCTACACTGTCCATTGAGTTGTCCTCAAAACCAATATACATCGTGCTATATCTCCCACATGGAAAGTGCCAGGAGGGAAAAGTGGGGATTAGCTTAGACTTTCTCGGAACTGCTTCAAATCAACTAGATATCTTTGTGCTGTAAATCTCCCAATAGCCAAACGCAAAAGCAGCAAACATCTCGCTGTATGTCCCACATTGAAAGTGCCAAGAGAGTAATATAGAGCTTGCTCTCCCTGTCTTTGAGTACTGTTTTCACTGTCCCGCTTACCTCTTTGCTAACATTCTCTTCAGAGCTGCAGTGAAACCAGGAACCATGTGGAGAAGGCACCCACACTGAAACTGCCTGGAGGGAACATTGGGGCTTCTTCTCAGTGTCTCTGACATAGGGTTTCACTGTCCCGGGAAAGTCTCTGCTAACACCCTGCAGAGCGCTGTGCCCAATATACAGAAACGTCTTGCGGTATCTCCTACAGGGAAAGTGCCAGGAGGGAATTGTTGATCTTGTTCTCAGTGTCTCTGAGAATTGCTCTGATTCTCCGTGTGACCTCTTTGCTAAGACTCTCCAGAGAGCCGTCCTCAAAACCAACACACATCTTGACATATCTCCCACATTGATCGCAGTGTCTCCAGGAATGGCATTCAGCGAGCCAGGAATTTTTCTCCCTACACTGTCCATTGAGTTGTCCTCAAAACCAATATACATCGTGCTATATCTCCCACATGGAAAATGCCAGGAGGGAAAAGTGGGGATTAGCTTAGACTTTCTCGGAACTGCTTCAAATCAACTAGATATCTTTGTGCTGTAAATCTCCCAATAGCCAAACGCAAAAGCAGCGAACATCTCGCTGTATGTCCCACATTGAAAGTGCCAAGAGAGTAATATAGAGCTTGCTCTCCCTGTCTTTGAGTACTGTTTTCACTGTCCCGGTTACCTCTTTGCTAACATTCTCTTCAGAGCTGCAGTGAAACCAGGAACCACGTGGAGAAGGCACCCACACTGAAAATGCCTGGAGGGAACATTGGGCCTTCTTCTCAGTGTCTCTGACATAGGGTTTCACTGTCCCGGGAAAGTCTCTGCTAACACCCTGCAGAGCGCTGTGCCCAATATACAGAAACATCTTGCGGTATCTCCTACAGGGAAAGTGCCAGGAGGGAATTGTCGATCTTGTTCTCAGTGTCTCTGAGAATTGCTCTGATTCTCCGTGTGACCTCTTTGCTAAGACTCTCCAGAGAGCCGTCCTCAAAACCAACACACATCTTGACATATCTCCCACATTGATCGCAGTGTCTCCAGGAACCGCATTCAGCGAGCCAGGAGCTTTTCTCCCTACACTGTCCCTTGAGTTGTCCTCAAAACCAATATACATCGTGCTATATCTCCCACATGGAAAGTGCCAGGAGGGAAAAGTGGGGATTAGCTTAGACTTTCTCGGAACTGCTTCAAATCAACTAGATATCTTTGTGCTGTAAATCTCCCAATAGCCAAACGCAAAAGCAGCGAACATCTCGCTGTATGTCCCACATTGAAAGTGCCAAGAGAGTAATATAGAGCTTGCTCTCCCTGTCTTTGAGTACTGTTTTCACTGTCCCGCTTACCTCTTTGCTAACATTCTCTTCAGAGCTGCAGTGAAACCAGGAACCATGTGGAGAAGGCACCCACACTGAAAGTGCCTGCAGGCAACATTGGGGCTTCTTCTCAGTGTCTCTGACATAGGGTTTCACTGTCCCGGGAAAGTCTCTGCTAACAGCCTGCAGAGCGCTGTGCCCAATATACAGAAACGTCTTGCGGTATCTCCTACAGGGAAAGTGCCAGGAGGGAATTGTCGATCTTGTTCTCAGTGCCTCTGAGAATTGCTCTGATTCTCCGTGTGACCTCTTTGCTAAGACTCTCCAGAGAGCCGTCCTCAAAGCCAACACACATCTTGACATATCTCCCACATTGATCGCAGTGTCTCCAGGAACCGCATTCAGCGAGCCAGGAGCTTTTCTCCCTACACTGTCCCTTGAGTTGTCCTCAAAACCAATATACATCGTGCTATATCTCCCACATGGAAAATGCCAGGAGGGAAAATTGGGGATTAGCTTAGACTTTCTCGGAACTGCTTCAAATCAACTAGATATCTTTGTGCTGTAAATCTCCCAATAGCCAAACGCAAAAGCAGCAAACATCTCGCTGTATGTCCCACATTGAAAGTGCCAAGAGAGTAATATAGAGCTTGCTCTCCCTGTCTTTGAGTACTGTTTTCACTGTCCCGCTTACCTCTTTGCTAACATTCTCTTCAGAGCTGCAGTGAAACCAGGAACCACGTGGAGAAGGCACCCACACTGAAAGTGCCTGCAGGCAACATTGGGGCTTCTTCTCAGTGTCTCTGACATAGGGTTTCACTGTCCCGGGAAAGTCTCTGCTAACACCCTGCAGAGCGCTGTGCCCAATATACAGAAACGTCTTGCGGTATCTCCTACAGGGAAAGTGCCAGGAGGGAATTGTCGATCTTGTTCTCAGTGTCTCTGAGAATTGCTCTGATTCTCCGTGTGACCTCTTTGCTAAGACTCTCCAGAGAGCCGTCCTCAAAACCAACACACATCTTGACATATCTCCCACATTGATCGCAGTGTCTCCAGGAACGGCATTCAGCGAGCCAGGAGCTTTTCTCCCTACACTGTCCCTTGAGTTGTCCTCAAAACCAATATACATCGTGCTATATCTCCCACATGGAAAGTGCCAGGAGGGAAAAGTGGGGATTAGCTTAGACTTTCTCGGAACTGCTTCAAATCAACTAGATATCTTTGTGCTGTAAATCTCCCAATAGCCAAACGCAAAAGCAGCGAACATCTCGCTGTATGTCCCACATTGAAAGTGCCAAGAGAGTAATATAGAGCTTGCTCTCCCTGTCTTTGAGTACTGTTTTCACTGTCCCGGTTACCTCTTTGCTAACATTCTCTTCAGAGCTGCAGTGAAACCAGGAACCATGTGGAGAAGGCACCCACACTGAAACTGCCTGGAGGGAACATTGGGGCTTCTTCTCAGTGTCTCTGACATAGGGTTTCACTGTCCCGGGAAAGTCTCTGCTAACAGCCTGCAGAGCGCTGTGCCCAATATACAGAAACGTCTTGCGGTATCTCCTACAGGGAAAGTGCCAGGAGGGAATTGTTGATCTTGTTCTCAGTGTCTCTGAGAATTGCTCTGATTCTCCGTGTGACCTCTTTGCTAAGACTCTCCAGAGAGCCGTCCTCAAAACCAACACACATCTTGACATATCTCCCACATTGATCGCAGTGTCTCCAGGAATGGCATTCAGCGAGCCAGGAATTTTTCTCCCTACACTGTCCATTGAGTTGTCCTCAAAACCAATATACATCGTGCTATATCTCCCACATGGAAAATGCCAGGAGGGAAAAGTGGGGATTAGCTTAGACTTTCTCGGAACTGCTTCAAATCAACTAGATATCTTTGTGCTGTAAATCTCCCAATAGCCAAACGCAAAAGCAGCGAACATCTCGCTCTATGTCCCACATTGAAAGTGCCAAGAGAGTAATATAGAGCTTGCTCTCCCTGTCTTTGAGTACTGTTTTCACTGTCCCGGTTACCTCTTTGCTAACATTCTCTTCAGAGCTGCAGTGAAACCAGGAACCACGTGGAGAAGGCACCCACACTGAAAATGCCTGGAGGGAACATTGGGCCTTCTTCTCAGTGTCTCTGACATAGGGTTTCACTGTCCCGGGAAAGTCTCTGCTAACACCCTGCAGAGCGCTGTGCCCAATATACAGAAACATCTTGCGGTATCTCCTACAGGGAAAGTGCCAGGAGGGAATTGTCGATCTTGTTCTCAGTGTCTCTGAGAATTGCTCTGATTCTCCGTGTGACCTCTTTGCTAAGACTCTCCAGAGAGCCGTCCTCAAAACCAACACACATCTTGACATATCTCCCACATTGATCGCAGTGTCTCCAGGAACCGCATTCAGCGAGCCAGGAACTTTTCTCCCTACACTGTCCCTTGAGTTGTCCTCAAAACCAATATACATCGTGCTATATCTCCCACATGGAAAGTGCCAGGAGGGAAAAGTGGGGATTAGCTTAGACTTTCTCGGAACTGCTTCAAATCAACTAGATATCTTTGTGCTGTAAATCTCCCAATAGCCAAACGCAAAAGCAGCGAACATCTCGCTGTATGTCCCACATTGAAAGTGCCAAGAGAGTAATATAGAGCTTGCTCTCCCTGTCTTTGAGTACTGTTTTCACTGTCCCGCTTACCTCTTTGCTAACATTCTCTTCAGAGCTGCAGTGAAACCAGGAACCATGTGGAGAAGGCACCCACACTGAAAGTGCCTGCAGGCAACATTGGGGCTTCTTCTCAGTGTCTCTGACATAGGGTTTCACTGTCCCGGGAAAGTCTCTGCTAACACCCTGCAGAGCGCTGTGCCCAATATACAGAAACGTCTTGCGGTATCTCCTACAGGGAAAGTGCCAGGAGGGAATTGTCGATCTTGTTCTCAGTGTCTCTGAGAATTGCTCTGATTCTCCGTGTGACCTCTTTGCTAAGACTCTCCAGAGAGCCGTCCTCAAAGCCAACACACATCTTGACATATCTCCCACATTGATCGCAGTGTCTCCAGGAACCGCATTCAGCGAGCCAGGAGCTTTTCTCCCTACACTGTCCCTTGAGTTGTCCTCAAAACCAATATACATCGTGCTATATCTCCCACATGGAAAATGCCAGGAGGGAAAAGTGGGGATTAGCTTAGACTTTCTCGGAACTGCTTCAAATCAACTAGATATCTTTGTGCTGTAAATCTCCCAATAGCCAAACGCAAAAGCAGCAAACATCTCGCTGTATGTCCCACATTGAAAGTGCCAAGAGAGTAATATAGAGCTTGCTCTCCCTGTCTTTGAGTACTGTTTTCACTGTCCCGCTTACCTCTTTGCTAACATTCTCTTCAGAGCTGCAGTGAAACCAGGAACCACGTGGAGAAGGCACCCACACTGAAAGTGCCTGCAGGCAACATTGGGGCTTCTTCTCAGTGTCTCTGACATAGGGTTTCACTGTCCCGGGAAAGTCTCTGCTAACACCCTGCAGAGCGCTGTGCCCAATATACAGAAACGTCTTGCGGTATCTCCTACAGGGAAAGTGCCAGGAGGGAATTGTCGATCTTGTTCTCAGTGTCTCTGAGAATTGCTCTGATTCTCCGTGTGACCTCTTTGCTAAGACTCTCCAGAGAGCCGTCCTCAAAACCAACACACATCTTGACATATCTCCCACATTGATCGCAGTGTCTCCAGGAACGGCATTCAGCGAGCCAGGAGCTTTTCTCCCTACACTGTCCATTGAGTTGTCCTCAAAACCAATATACATCGTGCTATATCTCCCACATGGAAAATGCCAGGAGGGAAAAGTGGGGATTAGCTTAGACTTTCTCGGAACTGCTTCAAATCAACTAGATATCTTTGTGCTGTAAATCTCCCAATAGCCAAACGCAAAAGCAGCAAACATCTCGCTGTATGTCCCACATTGAAAGTGCCAAGAGAGTAATATAGAGCTTGCTCTCCCTGTCTTTGAGTACTGTTTTCACTGTCCCGCTTACCTCTTTGCTAACATTCTCTTCAGAGCTGCAGTGAAACCAGGAACCACGTGGAGAAGGCACCCACACTGAAAATGCCTGGAGGGAACATTGGGGCTTCTTCTCAGTGTCTCTGACATAGGGTTTCACTGTCCCGGGAAAGTCTCTGCTAACACCCTGCAGAGCGCTGTGCCCAATATACAGAAACGTCTTGCGGTATCTCCTACAGGGAAAGTGCCAGGAGGGAATTGTCGATCTTGTTCTCAGTGTCTCTGAGAATTGCTCTGATTCTCCGTGTGACCTCTTTGCTAAGACTCTCCAGAGAGCCGTCCTCAAAACCAACACACATCTTGACATATCTCCCACATTGATCGCAGTGTCTCCAGGAACGGCATTCAGCGAGCCAGGAACTTTTCTCCCTACACTGTCTCTTGAGTTGTCCTCAAAACCAATATACATCGTGCTATATCTCCCACATGGAAAGTGCCAGGAGGGAAAAGTGGGGATTAGCTTAGACTTTCTCGGAACTGCTTCAAATCAACTAGATATCTTTGTGCTGTAAATCTCCCAATAGCCAAACGCAAAAGCAGCGAACATCTCGCTGTATGTCCCACATTGAAAGTGCCAAGAGAGTAATATAGAGCTTGCTCTCCCTGTCTTTGAGTACTGTTTTCACTGTCCCGGTTACCTCTTTGCTAACATTCTCTTCAGAGCTGCAGTGAAACCAGGAACCATGTGGAGAAGGCACCCACACTGAAAGTGCCTGCAGGCAACATTGGGGCTTCTTCTCAGTGTCTCTGACATAGGGTTTCACTGTCCCGGGAAAGTCTCTGCTAACAGCCTGCAGAGCGCTGTGCCCAATATACAGAAACGTCTTGCGGTATCTCCTACAGGGAAAGTGCCAGGAGGGAATTGTTGATCTTGTTCTCAGTGTCTCTGAGAATTGCTCTGATTCTCCGTGTGACCTCTTTGCTAAGACTCTCCAGAGAGCCGTCCTCAAAACCAACACACATCTTGACATATCTCCCACATTGATCGCAGTGTCTCCAGGAACGGCATTCAGCGAGCCAGGAACTTTTCTCCCTACACTGTCCCTTGAGTTGTCCTCAAAACCAATATACATCGTGCTATATCTCCCACATGGAAAATGCCAGGAGGGAAAAGTGGGGATTAGCTTAGACTTTCTCGGAACTGCTTCAAATCAACTAGATATCTTTGTGCTGTAAATCTCCCAATAGCCAAACGCAAAAGCAGCAAACATCTCGCTGTATGTCCCACATTGAAAGTGCCAAGAGAGTAATATAGAGCTTGCTCTCCCTGTCTTTGAGTACTGTTTTCACTGTCCCGCTTACCTCTTTGCTAACATTCTCTTCAGAGCTGCAGTGAAACCAGGAACCATGTGGAGAAGGCACCCACACTGAAAGTGCCTGCAGGCAACATTGGGGCTTCTTCTCAGTGTCTCTGACATAGGGTTTCACTGTCCCGGGAAAGTCTCTGCTAACAGCCTGCAGAGCGCTGTGCCCAATATACAGAAACGTCTTGCGGTATCTCCTACAGGGAAAGTGCCAGGAGGGAATTGTTGATCTTGTTCTCAGTGTCTCTGAGAATTGCTCTGATTCTCCGTGTGACCTCTTTGCTAAGACTCTCCAGAGAGCCGTCCTCAAAACCAACACACATCTTGACATATCTCCCACATTGATCGCAGTGTCTCCAGGAACCGCATTCAGTGAGCCAGGAATTTTTCTCCCTACACTGTCCATTGAGTTGTCCTCAAAACCAATATACATCGTGCTATATCTCCCACATGGAAAATGCCAGGAGGGAAAAGTGGGGATTAGCTTAGACTTTCTCGGAACTGCTTCAAATCAACTAGATATCTTTGTGCTGTAAATCTCCCAATAGCCAAACGCAAAAGCAGCGAACATCTCGCTCTATGTCCCACATTGAAAGTGCCAAGAGAGTAATATAGAGCTTGCTCTCCCTGTCTTTGAGTACTGTTTTCACTGTCCCGCTTACCTCTTTGCTAACATTCTCTTCAGAGCTGCAGTGAAACCAGGAACCACGTGGAGAAGGCACCCACACTGAAAATGCCTGGAGGGAACATTGGGGCTTCTTCTCAGTGTCTCTGACATAGGGTTTCACTGTCCCGGGAAAGTCTCTGCTAACACCCTGCAGAGCGCTGTGCCCAATATACAGAAACGTCTTGCGGTATCTCCTACAGGGAAAGTGCCAGGAGGGAATTGTCGATCTTGTTCTCAGTGTCTCTGAGAATTGCTCTGATTCTCCGTGTGACCTCTTTGCTAGGACTCTCCAGAGAGCCGTCCTCAAAACCAACACACATCTTGACATATCTCCCACATTGATCGCAGTGTCTCCAGGAACGGCATTCAGCGAGCCAGGAACTTTTCTCCCTACACTGTCCCTTGAGTTGTCCTCAAAACCAATATACATCGTGCTATATCTCCCACATGGAAAGTGCCAGGAGGGAAAAGTGGGGATTAGCTTAGACTTTCTCGGAACTGCTTCAAATCAACTAGATATCTTT
Organism: Larus michahellis; assembly: GCF_964199755.1. Taxonomy (NCBI): domain Eukaryota; kingdom Metazoa; phylum Chordata; class Aves; order Charadriiformes; family Laridae; genus Larus; species Larus michahellis. Next base: position 3,069,976 of record NC_133900.1, read on the forward strand.
GTGCTGTAAATCTCCCAATAGCCAAACGCAAAAGCAGCGAACATCTCGCTGTATGTCCCACATTGAAAGTGCCAAGAGAGTAATATAGAGCTTGCTCTCCCTGTCTTTGAGTACTGTTTTCACTGTCCCGCTTACCTCTTTGCTAACATTCTCTTCAGAGCTGCAGTGAAACCAGGAACCATGTGGAGAAGGCACCCACACTGAAAGTGCCTGCAGGCAACATTGGGGCTTCTTCTCAGTGTCTCTGACATAGGGTTTCACTGTCCCGGGAAAGTCTCTGCTAACAGCCTGCAGAGCGCTGTGCCCAATATACAGAAACGTCTTGCGGTATCTCCTACAGGGAAAGTGCCAGGAGGGAATTGTTGATCTTGTTCTCAGTGTCTCTGAGAATTGCTCTGATTCTCCGTGTGACCTCTTTGCTAAGACTCTCCAGAGAGCCGTCCTCAAAACCAACACACATCTTGACATATCTCCCACATTGATCGCAGTGTCTCCAGGAACGGCATTCAGTGAGCCAGGAATTTTTCTCCCTACACTGTCCATTGAGTTGTCCTCAAAACCAATATACATCGTGCTATATCTCCCACATGGAAAATGCCAGGAGGGAAAAGTGGGGATTAGCTTAGACTTTCTCGGAACTGCTTCAAATCAACTAGATATCTTTGTGCTGTAAATCTCCCAATAGCCAAACGCAAAAGCAGCGAACATCTCGCTGTATGTCCCACATTGAAAGTGCCAAGAGAGTAATATAGAGCTTGCTCTCCCTGTCTTTGAGTACTGTTTTCACTGTCCCGCTTACCTCTTTGCTAACATTCTCTTCAGAGCTGCAGTGAAACCAGGAACCACGTGGAGAAGGCACCCACACTGAAAATGCCTGGAGGGAACATTGGGCCTTCTTCTCAGTGTCTCTGACATAGGGTTTCACTGTCCCGGGAAAGTCTCTGCTAACACCCTGCAGAGCGCTGTGCCCAATATACAGAAACGTCTTGCGGTATCTCCTACAGGGAAAGTGCCAGGAGGGAATTGTCGATCTTGTTCTCAGTGTCTCTGAGAATTGCTCTGATTCTCCGTGTGACCTCTTTGCTAAGACTCTCCAGAGAGCCGTCCTCAAAACCAACACACATCTTGACATATCTCCCACATTGATCGCAGTGTCTCCAGGAACGGCATTCAGCGAGCCAGGAACTTTTCTCCCTACACTGTCCCTTGAGTTGTCCTCAAAACCAATATACATCGTGCTATATCTCCCACATGGAAAGTGCCAGGAGGGAAAAGTGGGGATTAGCTTAGACTTTCTCGGAACTGCTTCAAATCAACTAGATATCTTTGTGCTGTAAATCTCCCAATAGCCAAACGCAAAAGCAGCGAACATCTCGCTGTATGTCCCACATTGAAAGTGCCAAGAGAGTAATATAGAGCTTGCTCTCCCTGTCTTTGAGTACTGTTTTCACTGTCCCGCTTACCTCTTTGCTAACATTCTCTTCAGAGCTGCAGTGAAACCAGGAACCATGTGGAGAAGGCACCCACACTGAAAGTGCCTGCAGGCAACATTGGGGCTTCTTCTCAGTGTCTCTGACATAGGGTTTCACTGTCCCGGGAAAGTCTCTGCTAACAGCCTGCAGAGCGCTGTGCCCAATATACAGAAACGTCTTGCGGTATCTCCTACAGGGAAAGTGCCAGGAGGGAATTGTTGATCTTGTTCTCAGTGTCTCTGAGAATTGCTCTGATTCTCCGTGTGACCTCTTTGCTAAGACTCTCCAGAGAGCCGTCCTCAAAACCAACACACATCTTGACATATCTCCCACATTGATCGCAGTGTCTCCAGGAACCGCATTCAGTGAGCCAGGAATTTTTCTCCCTACACTGTCCATTGAGTTGTCCTCAAAACCAATATACATCGTGCTATATCTCCCACATGGAAAATGCCAGGAGGGAAAAGTGGGGATTAGCTTAGACTTTCTCGGAACTGCTTCAAATCAACTAGATATCTTTGTGCTGTAAATCTCCCAATAGCCAAACGCAAAAGCAGCGAACATCTCGCTGTATGTCCCACATTGAAAGTGCCAAGAGAGTAATATAGAGCTTGCTCTCCCTGTCTTTGAGTACTGTTTTCACTGTCCCGCTTACCTCTTTGCTAACATTCTCTTCAGAGCTGCAGTGAAACCAGGAACCACGTGGAGAAGGCACCCACACTGAAAATGCCTGGAGGGAACATTGGGGCTTCTTCTCAGTGTCTCTGACATAGGGTTTCACTGTCCCGGGAAAGTCTCTGCTAACACCCTGCAGAGCGCTGTGCCCAATATACAGAAACGTCTTGCGGTATCTCCTACAGGGAAAGTGCCAGGAGGGAATTGTTGATCTTGTTCTCAGTGTCTCTGAGAATTGCTCTGATTCTCCGTGTGACCTCTTTGCTAAGACTCTCCAGAGAGCCGTCCTCAAAACCAACACACATCTTGACATATCTCCCACATTGATCGCAGTGTCTCCAGGAACGGCATTCAGTGAGCCAGGAATTTTTCTCCCTACACTGTCCATTGAGTTGTCCTCAAAACCAATATACATCGTGCTATATCTCCCACATGGAAAATGCCAGGAGGGAAAAGTGGGGATTAGCTTAGACTTTCTCGGAACTGCTTCAAATCAACTAGATATCTTTGTGCTGTAAATCTCCCAATAGCCAAACGCAAAAGCAGCGAACATCTCGCTGTATGTCCCACATTGAAAGTGCCAAGAGAGTAATATAGAGCTTGCTCTCCCTGTCTTTGAGTACTGTTTTCACTGTCCCGCTTACCTCTTTGCTAACATTCTCTTCAGAGCTGCAGTGAAACCAGGAACCACGTGGAGAAGGCACCCACACTGAAAATGCCTGGAGGGAACATTGGGCCTTCTTCTCAGTGTCTCTGACATAGGGTTTCACTGTCCCGGGAAAGTCTCTGCTAACACCCTGCAGAGCGCTGTGCCCAATATACAGAAACGTCTTGCGGTATCTCCTACAGGGAAAGTGCCAGGAGGGAATTGTCGATCTTGTTCTCAGTGTCTCTGAGAATTGCTCTGATTCTCCGTGTGACCTCTTTGCTAAGACTCTCCAGAGAGCCGTCCTCAAAACCAACACACATCTTGACATATCTCCCACATTGATCGCAGTGTCTCCAGGAACGGCATTCAGCGAGCCAGGAACTTTTCTCCCTACACTGTCCCTTGAGTTGTCCTCAAAACCAATATACATCGTGCTATATCTCCCACATGGAAAGTGCCAGGAGGGAAAAGTGGGGATTAGCTTAGACTTTCTCGGAACTGCTTCAAATCAACTAGATATCTTTGTGCTGTAAATCTCCCAATAGCCAAACGCAAAAGCAGCGAACATCTCGCTGTATGTCCCACATTGAAAGTGCCAAGAGAGTAATATAGAGCTTGCTCTCCCTGTCTTTGAGTACTGTTTTCACTGTCCCGCTTACCTCTTTGCTAACATTCTCTTCAGAGCTGCAGTGAAACCAGGAACCATGTGGAGAAGGCACCCACACTGAAAGTGCCTGCAGGCAACATTGGGGCTTCTTCTCAGTGTCTCTGACATAGGGTTTCACTGTCCCGGGAAAGTCTCTGCTAACAGCCTGCAGAGCGCTGTGCCCAATATACAGAAACGTCTTGCGGTATCTCCTACAGGGAAAGTGCCAGGAGGGAATTGTTGATCTTGTTCTCAGTGTCTCTGAGAATTGCTCTGATTCTCCGTGTGACCTCTTTGCTAAGACTCTCCAGAGAGCCGTCCTCAAAACCAACACACATCTTGACATATCTCCCACATTGATCGCAGTGTCTCCAGGAACCGCATTCAGTGAGCCAGGAATTTTTCTCCCTACACTGTCCATTGAGTTGTCCTCAAAACCAATATACATCGTGCTATATCTCCCACATGGAAAATGCCAGGAGGGAAAAGTGGGGATTAGCTTAGACTTTCTCGGAACTGCTTCAAATCAACTAGATATCTTTGTGCTGTAAATCTCCCAATAGCCAAACGCAAAAGCAGCGAACATCTCGCTCTATGTCCCACATTGAAAGTGCCAAGAGAGTAATATAGAGCTTGCTCTCCCTGTCTTTGAGTACTGTTTTCACTGTCCCGCTTACCTCTTTGCTAACATTCTCTTCAGAGCTGCAGTGAAACCAGGAACCACGTGGAGAAGGCACCCACACTGAAAATGCCTGGAGGGAACATTGGGGCTTCTTCTCAGTGTCTCTGACATAGGGTTTCACTGTCCCGGGAAAGTCTCTGCTAACACCCTGCAGAGCGCTGTGCCCAATATACAGAAACGTCTTGCTGTATCTCCTACAGGGAAAGTGCCAGGAGGGAATTGTCGATCTTGTTCTCAGTGTCTCTGAGAATTGCTCTGATTCTCCGTGTGACCTCTTTGCTAAGACTCTCCAGAGAGCCGTCCTCAAAACCAACACACATCTTGACATATCTCCCACATTGATCGCAGTGTCTCCAGGAACGGCATTCAGCGAGCCAGGAACTTTTCTCCCTACACTGTCCCTTGAGTTGTCCTCAAAACCAATATACATCGTGCTATATCTCCCACATGGAAAGTGCCAGGAGGGAAAAGTGGGGATTAGCTTAGACTTTCTCGGAACTGCTTCAAATCAACTAGATATCTTTGTGCTGTAAATCTCCCAATAGCCAAACGCAAAAGCAGCGAACATCTCGCTGTATGTCCCACATTGAAAGTGCCAAGAGAGTAATATAGAGCTTGCTCTCCCTGTCTTTGAGTACTGTTTTCACTGTCCCGGTTACCTCTTTGCTAACATTCTCTTCAGAGCTGCAGTGAAACCAGGAACCATGTGGAGAAGGCACCCACACTGAAAGTGCCTGCAGGCAACATTGGGGCTTCTTCTCAGTGTCTCTGACATAGGGTTTCACTGTCCCGGGAAAGTCTCTGCTAACAGCCTGCAGAGCGCTGTGCCCAATATACAGAAACGTCTTGCGGTATCTCCTACAGGGAAAGTGCCAGGAGGGAATTGTCGATCTTGTTCTCAGTGTCTCTGAGAATTGCTCTGATTCTCCGTGTGACCTCTTTGCTAAGACTCTCCAGAGAGCCGTCCTCAAAACCAACACACATCTTGACATATCTCCCACATTGATCGCAGTGTCTCCAGGAACGGCATTCAGTGAGCCAGGAATTTTTCTCCCTACACTGTCCATTGAGTTGTCCTCAAAACCAATATACATCGTGCTATATCTCCCACATGGAAAATGCCAGGAGGGAAAAGTGGGGATTAGCTTAGACTTTCTCGGAACTGCTTCAAATCAACTAGATATCTTTGTGCTGTAAATCTCCCAATAGCCAAACGCAAAAGCAGCGAACATCTCGCTCTATGTCCCACATTGAAAGTGCCAAGAGAGTAATATAGAGCTTGCTCTCCCTGTCTTTGAGTACTGTTTTCACTGTCCCGCTTACCTCTTTGCTAACATTCTCTTCAGAGCTGCAGTGAAACCAGGAACCACGTGGAGAAGGCACCCACACTGAAAATGCCTGGAGGGAACATTGGGCCTTCTTCTCAGTGTCTCTGACATAGGGTTTCACTGTCCCGGGAAAGTCTCTGCTAACACCCTGCAGAGCGCTGTGCCCAATATACAGAAACGTCTTGCGGTATCTCCTACAGGGAAAGTGCCAGGAGGGAATTGTCGATCTTGTTCTCAGTGTCTCTGAGAATTGCTCTGATTCTCTGTGTGACCTCTTTGCTAAGACTCTCCAGAGAGCCGTCCTCAAAACCAACACACATCTTGACATATCTCCCACATTGATCGCAGTGTCTCCAGGAACGGCATTCAGCGAGCCAGGAACTTTTCTCCCTACACTGTCCCTTGAGTTGTCCTCAAAACCAATATACATCGTGCTATATCTCCCACATGGAAAGTGCCAGGAGGGAAAAGTGGGGATTAGCTTAGACTTTCTCGGAACTGCTTCAAATCAACTAGATATCTTTGTGCTGTAAATCTCCCAATAGCCAAACGCAAAAGCAGCGAACATCTCGCTGTATGTCCCACATTGAAAGTGCCAAGAGAGTAATATAGAGCTTGCTCTCCCTGTCTTTGAGTACTGTTTTCACTGTCCCGCTTACCTCTTTGCTAACATTCTCTTCAGAGCTGCAGTGAAACCAGGAACCACGTGGAGAAGGCACCCACACTGAAAATGCCTGCAGGCAACATTGGGGCTTCTTCTCAGTGTCTCTGACATAGGGTTTCACTGTCCCGGGAAAGTCTCTGCTAACACCCTGCAGAGCGCTGTGCCCAATATACAGAAACGTCTTGCGGTATCTCCTACAGGGAAAGTGCCAGGAGGGAATTGTCGATCTTGTTCTCAGTGTCTCTGAGAATTGCTCTGATTCTCCGTGTGACCTCTTTGCTAAGACTCTCCAGAGAGCCGTCCTCAAAACCAACACACATCTTGACATATCTCCCACATTGATCGCAGTGTGTCCAGGAACGGCATTCAGTGAGCCAGGAATTTTTCTCCCTACACTGTCCATTGAGTTGTCCTCAAAACCAATATACATCGTGCTATATCTCCCACATGGAAAATGCCAGGAGGGAAAAGTGGGGATTAGCTTAGACTTTCTCGGAACTGCTTCAAATCAACTAGATATCTTTGTGCTGTAAATCTCCCAATAGCCAAACGCAAAAGCAGCGAACATCTCGCTCTATGTCCCACATTGAAAGTGCCAAGAGAGTAATATAGAGCTTGCTCTCCCTGTCTTTGAGTACTGTTTTCACTGTCCTGGTTACCTCTTTGCTAACATTCTCTTCAGAGCTGCAGTGAAACCAGGAACCACGTGGAGAAGGCACCCACACTGAAAGTGCCTGCAGGCAACATTGGGGCTTCTTCTCAGTGTCTCTGACATAGGGTTTCACTGTCCCGGGAAAGTCTCTGCTAACACCCTGCAGAGCGCTGTGCCCAACATACAGAAACGTCTTGCGGTATCTCCTACAGGGAAAGTGCCAGGAGGGAATTGTCGATCTTGTTCTCAGTGTCTCTGAGAATTGCTCTGATTCTCCGTGTGACCTCTTTGCTAAGACTCTCCAGAGAGCCGTCCTCAAAACCAACACACATCTTGACGTATCTCCCACATTGATCGCAGTGTCTCCAGGAACGGCATTCAGCGAGCCAGGAGCTTTTCTCCCTACACTGTCCCTTGAGTTGTCCTCAAAACCAATATACATCGTGCTATATCTCCCACATGGAAAGTGCCAGGAGGGAAAAGTGGGGATTAGCTTAGACTTTCTCGGAACTGCTTCAAATCAACTAGATATCTTTGTGCTGTAAATCTCCCAATAGCCAAACGCAAAAGCAGCAAACATCTCGCTGTATGTCCCACATCCAAAGTGCCAAGAGAGTAATATAGAGCTTGCTCTCCCTGTCTTTGAGTACTGTTTTCACTGTCCCGGTTACCTCTTTGCTAACATTCTCTTCAGAGCTGCAGTGAAACCAGGAACCACGTGGAGAAGGCACCCACACTGAAAGTGCCTGCAGGCAACATTGGGGCTTCTTCTCAGTGTCTCTGACATAGGGTTTCACTGTCCCGGGAAAGTCTCTGCTAACACCCTGCAGAGCGCTGTGCCCAATATACAGAAACGTCTTGCGGTATCTCCTACAGGGAAAGTGCCAGGAGGGAATTGTCGATCTTGTTCTCAGTGTCTCTGAGAATTGCTCTGATTCTCCGTGTGACCTCTTTGCTAAGACTCTCCAGAGAGCCGTCCTCAAAACCAACACACATCTTGACATATCTCCCACATTGATCGCAGTGTCTCCAGGAACGGCATTCAGTGAGCCAGGAATTTTTCTCCCTACACTGTCCATTGAGTTGTCCTCAAAACCAATATACATCGTGCTATATCTCCCACATGGAAAATGCCAGGAGGGAAAAGTGGGGATTAGCTTAGACTTTCTCGGAACTGCTTCAAATCAACTAGATATCTTTGTGCTGTAAATCTCCCAATAGCCAAACGCAAAAGCAGCGAACATCTCGCTGTATGTCCCACATTGAAAGTGCCAAGAGAGTAATATAGAGCTTGCTCTCCCTGTCTTTGAGTACTGTTTTTAACTGTCCCGGTTACCTCTTTGCTAACATTCTCTTCAGAGCTGCAGTGAAACCAGGAACCATGTGGAGAAGGCACCCACACTGAAAGTGCCTGCAGGCAACATTGGGGCTTCTTCTCAGTGTCTCTGACATAGGGTTTCACTGTCCCGGGAAAGTCTCTGCTAACACCCTGCAGAGCGCTGTGCCCAATATACAGAAACGTCTTGCAGTATCTCCTACAGGGAAAGTGCCAGGAGGGAATTGTCGATCTTGTTCTCAGTGTCTCTGAGAATTGCTCTGATTCTCCGTGTGACCTCTTTGCTAAGACTCTCCAGAGAGCCGTCCTCAAAACCAACACACATCTTGACATATCTCCCACATTGATCGCAGTGTCTCCAGGAACGGCATTCAGTGAGCCAGGAATTTTTCTCCCTACACTGTCCCTTGAGTTGTCCTCAAAACCAATATACATCGTGCTATATCTCCCACATGGAAAATGCCAGGAGGGAAAAGTGGGGATTAGCTTAGACTTTCTCGGAACTGCTTCAAATCAACTAGATATCTTTGTGCTGTAAATCTCCCAATAGCCAAACGCAAAAGCAGCGAACATCTCGCTCTATGTCCCACATTGAAAGTGCCAAGAGAGTAATATAGAGCTTGCTCTCCCTGTCTTTGAGTACTGTTTTCACTGTCCCGGTTACCTCTTTGCTAACATTCTCTTCAGAGCTGCAGTGAAACCAGGAACCACGTGGAGAAGGCACCCACACTGAAAGTGCCTGCAGGCAACATTGGGGCTTCTTCTCAGTGTCTCTGACATAGGGTTTCACTGTCCCGGGAAAGTCTCTGCTAACACCCTGCAGAGCGCTGTGCCCAACATACAGAAACGTCTTGCGGTATCTCCTACAGGGAAAGTGCCAGGAGGGAATTGTCGATCTTGTTCTCAGTGTCTCTGAGAATTGCTCTGATTCTCCGTGTGACCTCTTTGCTAAGACTCTCCAGAGAGCCGTCCTCAAAACCAACACACATCTTGACATATCTCCCACATTGATCGCAGTGTCTCCAGGAACGGCATTCAGTGAGCCAGGAATTTTTCTCCCTACACTGTCCATTGAGTTGTCCTCAAAACCAATATACATCGTGCTATATCTCCCACATGGAAAATGCCAGGAGGGAAAAGTGGGGATTAGCTTAGACTTTCTCGGAACTGCTTCAAATCAACTAGATATCTTTGTGCTGTAAATCTCCCAATAGCCAAACGCAAAAGCAGCGAACATCTCGCTCTATGTCCCACATTGAAAGTGCCAAGAGAGTAATATAGAGCTTGCTCTCCCTGTCTTTGAGTACTGTTTTCACTGTCCCGGTTACCTCTTTGCTAACATTCTCTTCAGAGCTGCAGTGAAACCAGGAACCACGTGGAGAAGGCACCCACACTGAAAGTGCCTGCAGGCAACATTGGGGCTTCTTCTCAGTGTCTCTGACATAGGGTTTCACTGTCCCGGGAAAGTCTCTGCTAACACCCTGCAGAGCGCTGTGCCCAATATACAGAAACGTCTTGCGGTATCTCCTACAGGGAAAGTGCCAGGAGGGAATTGTCGATCTTGTTCTCAGTGTCTCTGAGAATTGCTCTGATTCTCCGTGTGACCTCTTTGCTAAGACTCTCCAGAGAGCCGTCCTCAAAACCAACACACATCTTGACGTATCTCCCACATTGATCGCAGTGTCTCCAGGAACGGCATTCAGCGAGCCAGGAGCTTTTCTCCCTACACTGTCCCTTGAGTTGTCCTCAAAACCAATATACATCGTGCTATATCTCCCACATGGAAAGTGCCAGGAGGGAAAAGTGGGGATTAGCTTAGACTTTCTCGGAACTGCTTCAAATCAACTAGATATCTTTGTGCTGTAAATCTCCCAATAGCCAAACGCAAAAGCAGCAAACATCTCGCTGTATGTCCCACATTGAAAGTGCCAAGAGAGTAATATAGAGCTTGCTCTCCCTGTCTTTGAGTACTGTTTTCACTGTCCCGGTTACCTCTTTGCTAACATTCTCTTCAGAGCTGCAGTGAAACCAGGAACCACGTGGAGAAGGCACCCACACTGAAAGTGCCTGCAGGCAACATTGGGGCTTCTTCTCAGTGTCTCTGACATAGGGTTTCACTGTCCCGGGAAAGTCTCTGCTAACACCCTGCAGAGCGCTGTGCCCAATATACAGAAACGTCTTGCGGTATCTCCCACAGGGAAAGTGCCAGGAGGGAATTGTCGATCTTGTTCTCAGTGTCTCTGAGAATTGCTCTGATTCTCCGTGTGACCTCTTTGCTAAGACTCTCCAGAGAGCCGTCCTCAAAACCAACACACATCTTGACATATCTCCCACATTGATCGCAGTGTCTCCAGGAACCGCATTCAGCGAGCCAGGAACTTTTCTCCATACACTGCCCATTGAGTTGTCCTCAAAACCAATATACATCGTGCTATATCTCCCACATGGAAAATGCCAGGAGGGAAAAGTGGGGATTAGCTTAGATTTTCTCCGAACTGCTTCAAATCAACTAGATATCTTTGTGCTGTAAATCTCCCAATAGCCAAACGCAAAAGCAGCAAACATCTCGCTGTATGTCCCACATTGAAAGTGCCAAGAGAGTAATATAGAGCTTGCTCTCCCTGTCTTTGAGTACCGTTTTCACTGTCCCGGTTACCTCTTTGCTAACATTCTCTTCAGAGCTGCAGTGAAACCAGGAACCACGTGGAGAAGGCACCCACACTGAAAATGCCTGGAGGGAACATTGGGGCTTCTTCTCAGTGTCTCTGACATAGGGTTTCACTGTCCCGGGAAAGTCTCTGCTAACACCCTGCAGAGCGCTGTGCCCAATATACAGAAACGTCTTGCGGTATCTCCTACAGGGAAAGTGCCAGGAGGGAATTGTCGATCTTGTTCTCAGTGTCTCTGAGAATTGCTCTGATTCTCCGTGTGACCTCTTTGCTAAGACTCTCCAGAGAGCCGTCCTCAAAACCAACACACATCTTGACATATCTCCCACATTGATCGCAGTGTCTCCAGGAACGGCATTCAGTGAGCCAGGAATTTTTCTCCCTACACTGTCCATTGAGTTGTCCTCAAAACCAATATACATCGTGCTATATCTCCCACATGGAAAGTGCCAGGAGGGAAAAGTGGGGATTAGCTTAGACTTTCTCGGAACTGCTTCAAATCAACTAGATATCTTTGTGCTGTAAATCTCCCAATAGCCAAACGCAAAAGCAGCAAACATCTCGCTGTATGTCCCACATTGAAAGTGCCAAGAGAGTAATATAGAGCTTGCTCTCCCTGTCTTTGAGTACTGTTTTCACTGTCCCGGTTACCTCTTTGCTAACATTCTCTTCAGAGCTGCAGTGAAACCAGGAACCACGTGGAGAAGGCACCCACACTGAAAGTGCCTGCAGGCAACATTGGGGCTTCTTCTCAGTGTCTCTGACATAGGGTTTCACTGTCCCGGGAAAGTCTCTGCTAACACCCTGCAGAGCGCTGTGCCCAATATACAGAAACGTCTTGCGGTATCTCCCACAGGGAAAGTGCCAGGAGGGAATTGTCGATCTTGTTCTCAGTGTCTCTGAGAATTGCTCTGATTCTCCGTGTGACCTCTTTGCTAAGACTCTCCAGAGAGCCGTCCTCAAAACCAACACACATCTTGACATATCTCCCACATTGATCGCAGTGTCTCCAGGAACCGCATTCAGCGAGCCAGGAACTTTTCTCCATACACTGCCCATTGAGTTGTCCTCAAAACCAATATACATCGTGCTATATCTCCCACATGGAAAATGCCAGGAGGGAAAAGTGGGGATTAGCTTAGACTTTCTCGGAACTGCTTCAAATCAACTAGATATCTTTGTGCTGTAAATCTCCCAATAGCCAAACGCAAAAGCAGCAAACATCTCGCTGTATGTCCCACATTGAAAGTGCCAAGAGAGTAATATAGAGCTTGCTCTCCCTGTCTTTGAGTACTGTTTTCACTGTCCCGGTTACCTCTTTGCTAACATTCTCTTCAGAGCTGCAGTGAAACCAGGAACCACGTGGAGAAGGCACCCACACTGAAAGTGCCTGGAGGGAACATTGGGCCTTCTTCTCAGTGTCTCTGACATAGGGTTTCACTGTCCCGGGAAAGTCTCTGCTAACAGCCTGCAGAGCGCTGTGCCCAATATACAGAAACGTCTTGCGGTATCTCCTACAGGGAAAGTGCCAGGAGGGAATTGTCGATCTTGTTCTCAGTGTCTCTGAGAATTGCTCTGATTCTCTGTGTGACCTCTTTGCTAAGACTCTCCAGAGAGCCGTCCTCAAAACCAACACACATCTTGACATATCTCCCACATTGATCGCAGGGTCTCCAGGAACGGCATTCAGCGAGCCAGGAATTTTTCTCCCTACACTGTCCCTTGAGTTGTCCTCAAAACCAATATACATCGTGCTATATCTCCCACATGGAAAATGCCAGGAGGGAAAAGTGGGGATTAGCTTAGACTTTCTCGGAACTGCTTCAAATCAACTAGATATCTTTGTGCTGTAAATCTCCCAATAGCCAAACGCAAAAGCAGCGAACATCTCGCTGTATGTCCCACATTGAAAGTGCCAAGAGAGTAATATAGAGCTTGCTCTCCCTGTCTTTGAGTACTGTTTTCACTGTCCCGGTTACCTCTTTGCTAACATTCTCTTCAGAGCTGCAGTGAAACCAGGAACCACGTGGAGAAGGCACCCACACTGAAAGTGCCTGCAGGCAACATTGGGGCTTCTTCTCAGTGTCTCTGACATAGGGTTTCACTGTCCCGGGAAAGTCTCTGCTAACACCCTGCAGAGCGCTGTGCCCAATATACAGAAACGTCTTGCGGTATCTCCTACAGGGAAAGTGCCAGGAGGGAATTGTCGATCTTGTTCTCAGTGTCTCTGCGAATTGCTCTGATTCTCCGTGTGACCTCTTTGCTAAGACTCTCCAGAGAGCCGTCCTCAAAACCAACACACATCTTGACATATCTCCCACATTGATCGCAGTGTCTCCAGGAATGGCATTCAGCGAGCCAGGAGCTTTTCTCCCTACACTGTCCATTGAGTTGTCCTCAAAACCAATATACATCGTGCTATATCTCCCACATGGAAAGTGCCAGGAGGGAAAAGTGGGGATTAGCTTAGACTTTCTCGGAACTGCTTCAAATCAACTAGATATCTTTGTGCTGTAAATCTCCCAATAGCCAAACGCAAAAGCAGCAAACATCTCGCTGTATGTCCCACATTGAAAGTGCCAAGAGAGTAATATAGAGCTTGCTCTCCCTGTCTTTGAGTACTGTTTTCACTGTCCCGGTTACCTCTTTGCTAACATTCTCTTCAGAGCTGCAGTGAAACCAGGAACCATGTGGAGAAGGCACCCACACTGAAAGTGCCTGCAGGCAACATTGGGGCTTCTTCTCAGTGTCTCTGACATAGGGTTTCACTGTCCCGGGAAAGTCTCTGCTAACACCCTGCAGAGCGCTGTGCCCAATATACAGAAACGTCTTGCGGTATCTCCTACAGGGAAAGTGCCAGGAGGGAATTGTCGATCTTGTTCTCAGTGTCTCTGAGAATTGCTCTGATTCTCCGTGTGACCTCTTTGCTAAGACTCTCCAGAGAGCCGTCCTCAAAACCAACACACATCTTGACATATCTCCCACATTGATCGCAGGGTCTCCAGGAACGGCGTTCAGCGAGCCAGGAGCTTTTCTCCCTACACTGTCCCTTGAGTTGTCCTCAAAACCAATATACATCGTGCTATATCTCCCACATGGAAAATGCCAGGAGGGAAAAGTGGGGATTAGCTTAGACTTTCTCGGAACTGCTTCAAATCAACTAGATATCTTTGTGCTGTAAATCTCCCAATAGCCAAACGCAAAAGCAGCGAACATCTCGCTGTATGTCCCACATTGAAAGTGCCAAGAGAGTAATATAGAGCTTGCTCTCCCTGTCTTTGAGTACTGTTTTCACTGTCCCGGTTACCTCTTTGCTAACATTCTCTTCAGAGCTGCAGTGAAACCAGGAACCACGTGGAGAAGGCACCCACACTGAAAGTGCCTGCAGGCAACATTGGGGCTTCTTCTCAGTGTCTCTGACATAGGGTTTCACTGTCCCGGGAAAGTCTCTGCTAACACCCTGCAGAGCGCTGTGCCCAATATACAGAAACGTCTTGCGGTATCTCCCACAGGGAAAGTGCCAGGAGGGAATTGTCGATCTTGTTCTCAGTGTCTCTGAGAATTGCTCTGATTCTCCGTGTGACCTCTTTGCTAAGACTCTCCAGAGAGCCGTCCTCAAAACCAACACACATCTTGACATATCTCCCACATTGATCGCAGTGTCTCCAGGAACGGCATTCAGTGAGCCAGGAATTTTTCTCCCTACACTGTCCATTGAGTTGTCCTCAAAACCAATATACATCGTGCTATATCTCCCACATGGAAAATGCCAGGAGGGAAAAGTGGGGATTAGCTTAGACTTTCTCAGAACTGCTTCAAATCAACTAGATATCTTTGTGCTGTAAATCTCCCAATAGCCAAACGCAAAAGCAGCGAACATCTCGCTGTATGTCCCACATTGAAAGTGCCAAGAGAGTAATATAGAGCTTGCTCTCCCTGTCTTTGAGTACTGTTTTCACTGTCCTGGTTACCTCTTTGCTAACATTCTCTTCAGAGCTGCAGTGAAACCAGGAACCATGTGGAGAAGGCACCCACACTGAAAGTGCCTGCAGGCAACATTGGGGCTTCTTCTCAGTGTCTCTGACATAGGGTTTCACTGTCCCGGGAAAGTCTCTGCTAACACCCTGCAGAGCGCTGTGCCCAATATACAGAAACGTCTTGCGGTATCTCCTACAGGGAAAGTGCCAGGAGGGAATTGTCGATCTTGTTCTCAGTGTCTCTGAGAATTGCTCTGATTCTCTGTGTGACCTCTTTGCTAAGACTCTCCAGAGAGCCGTCCTCAAAACCAACACACATCTTGACATATCTCCCACATTGATCGCAGTGTCTCCAGGAACGGCATTCAGCGAGCCAGGAATTTTTCTCCCTACACTGTCCCTTGAGTTGTCCTCAAAACCAATATACATCGTGCTATATCTCCCACATGGAAAATGCCAGGAGGGAAAAGTGGGGATTAGCTTAGACTTTCTCGGAACTGCTTCAAATCAACTAGATATCTTTGTGCTGTAAATCTCCCAATAGCCAAACGCAAAAGCAGCGAACATCTCGCTGTATGTCCCACATTGAAAGTGCCAAGAGAGTAATATAGAGCTTGCTCTCCCTGTCTTTGAGTACTGTTTTCACTGTCCCGGTTACCTCTTTGCTAACATTCTCTTCAGAGCTGCAGTGAAACCAGGAACCACGTGGAGAAGGCACCCACACTGAAAGTGCCTGCAGGCAACATTGGGGCTTCTTCTCAGTGTCTCTGACATAGGGTTTCACTGTCCCGGGAAAGTCTCTGCTAACACCCTGCAGAGCGCTGTGCCCAATATACAGAAACGTCTTGCGGTATCTCCTACAGGGAAAGTGCCAGGAGGGAATTGTCGATCTTGTTCTCAGTGTCTCTGCGAATTGCTCTGATTCTCCGTGTGACCTCTTTGCTAAGACTCTCCAGAGAGCCGTCCTCAAAACCAACACACATCTTGACATATCTCCCACATTGATCGCAGTGTCTCCAGGAATGGCATTCAGCGAGCCAGGAGCTTTTCTCCCTACACTGTCCATTGAGTTGTCCTCAAAACCAATATACATCGTGCTATATCTCCCACATGGAAAGTGCCAGGAGGGAAAAGTGGGGATTAGCTTAGACTTTCTCGGAACTGCTTCAAATCAACTAGATATCTTTGTGCTGTAAATCTCCCAATAGCCAAACGCAAAAGCAGCAAACATCTCGCTGTATGTCCCACATTGAAAGTGCCAAGAGAGTAATATAGAGCTTGCTCTCCCTGTCTTTGAGTACTGTTTTCACTGTCCCGGTTACCTCTTTGCTAACATTCTCTTCAGAGCTGCAGTGAAACCAGGAACCATGTGGAGAAGGCACCCACACTGAAAGTGCCTGCAGGCAACATTGGGGCTTCTTCTCAGTGTCTCTGACATAGGGTTTCACTGTCCCGGGAAAGTCTCTGCTAACAGCCTGCAGAGCGCTGTGCCCAATATACAGAAACGTCTTGCGGTATCTCCCACAGGGAAAGTGCCAGGAGGGAATTGTCGATCTTGTTCTCAGTGTCTCTGAGAATTGCTCTGATTCTCCGTGTGACCTCTTTGCTAAGACTCTCCAGAGAGCCGTCCTCAAAACCAACACACATCTTGACATATCTCCCACATTGATCGCAGTGTCTCCAGGAACGGCATTCAGTGAGCCAGGAATTTTTCTCCCTACACTGTCCATTGAGTTGTCCTCAAAACCAATATACATCGTGCTATATCTCCCACATGGAAAATGCCAGGAGGGAAAAGTGGGGATTAGCTTAGACTTTCTCAGAACTGCTTCAAATCAACTAGATATCTTTGTGCTGTAAATCTCCCAATAGCCAAACGCAAAAGCAGCGAACATCTCGCTGTATGTCCCACATTGAAAGTGCCAAGAGAGTAATATAGAGCTTGCTCTCCCTGTCTTTGAGTACTGTTTTCACTGTCCCGGTTACCTCTTTGCTAACATTCTCTTCAGAGCTGCAGTGAAACCAGGAACCATGTGGAGAAGGCACCCACACTGAAAGTGCCTGCAGGCAACATTGGGGCTTCTTCTCAGTGTCTCTGACATAGGGTTTCACTGTCCCGGGAAAGTCTCTGCTAACACCCTGCAGAGCGCTGTGCCCAATATACAGAAACGTCTTGCGGTATCTCCTACAGGGAAAGTGCCAGGAGGGAATTGTCGATCTTGTTCTCAGTGTCTCTGAGAATTGCTCTGATTCTCCGTGTGACCTCTTTGCTAAGACTCTCCAGAGAGCCGTCCTCAAAACCAACACACATCTTGACATATCTCCCACATTGATCGCAGGGTCTCCAGGAACGGCGTTCAGCGAGCCAGGAGCTTTTCTCCCTACACTGTCCCTTGAGTTGTCCTCAAAACCAATATACATCGTGCTATATCTCCCACATGGAAAGTGCCAGGAGGGAAAAGTGGGGATTAGCTTAGACTTTCTCGGAACTGCTTCAAATCAACTAGATATCTTTGTGCTGTAAATCTCCCAATAGCCAAACGCAAAAGCAGCAAACATCTCGCTGTATGTCCCACATTGAAAGTGCCAAGAGAGTAATATAGAGCTTGCTCTCCCTGTCTTTGAGTACTGTTTTCACTGTCCCGGTTACCTCTTTGCTAACATTCTCTTCAGAGCTGCAGTGAAACCAGGAACCATGTGGAGAAGGCACCCACACTGAAAGTGCCTGGAGGGAACATTGGGGCTTCTTCTCAGTGTCTCTGACATAGGGTTTCACTGTCCCGGGAAAGTCTCTGCTAACACCCTGCAGAGCGCTGTGCCCAATATACAGAAACGTCTTGCGGTATCTCCTACAGGGAAAGTGCCAGGAGGGAATTGTCGATCTTGTTCTCAGTGTCTCTGAGAATTGCTCTGATTCTCCGTGTGACCTCTTTGCTAAGACTCTCCAGAGAGCCGTCCTCAAAACCAACACACATCTTGACATATCTCCCACATTGATCGCAGTGTCTCCAGGAACGGCATTCAGTGAGCCAGGAATTTTTCTCCCTACACTGTCCATTGAGTTGTCCTCAAAACCAATATACATCGTGCTATATCTCCCACATGGAAAATGCCAGGAGGGAAAAGTGGGGATTAGCTTAGACTTTCTCGGAACTGCTTCAAATCAACTAGATATCTTTGTGCTGTAAATCTCCCAATAGCCAAACGCAAAAGCAGCGAACATCTCGCTGTATGTCCCACATTGAAAGTGCCAAGAGAGTAATATAGAGCTTGCTCTCCCTGTCTTTGAGTACTGTTTTCACTGTCCCGGTTACCTCTTTGCTAACATTCTCTTCAGAGCTGCAGTGAAACCAGGAACCACGTGGAGAAGGCACCCACACTGAAAGTGCCTGCAGGCAACATTGGGGCTTCTTCTCAGTGTCTCTGACATAGGGTTTCACTGTCCCGGGAAAGTCTCTGCTAACACCCTGCAGAGCGCTGTGCCCAATATACAGAAACGTCTTGCGGTATCTCCTACAGGGAAAGTGCCAGGAGGGAATTGTCGATCTTGTTCTCAGTGTCTCTGAGAATTGCTCTGATTCTCCGTGTGACCTCTTTGCTAAGACTCTCCAGAGAGCCGTCCTCAAAACCAACACACATCTTGACATATCTCCCACATTGATCGCAGTGTCTCCAGGAACGGCATTCAGTGAGCCAGGAATTTTTCTCCCTACACTGTCCATTGAGTTGTCCTCAAAACCAATATACATCGTGCTATATCTCCCACATGGAAAATGCCAGGAGGGAAAAGTGGGGATTAGCTTAGACTTTCTCGGAACTGCTTCAAATCAACTAGATATCTTTGTGCTGTAAATCTCCCAATAGCCAAACGCAAAAGCAGCGAACATCTCGCTGTATGTCCCACATTGAAAGTGCCAAGAGAGTAATATAGAGCTTGCTCTCCCTGTCTTTGAGTACTGTTTTCACTGTCCCGGTTACCTCTTTGCTAACATTCTCTTCAGAGCTGCAGTGAAACCAGGAACCACGTGGAGAAGGCACCCACACTGAAAGTGCCTGCAGGCAACATTGGGGCTTCTTCTCAGTGTCTCTGACATAGGGTTTCACTGTCCCGGGAAAGTCTCTGCTAACACCCTGCAGAGCGCTGTGCCCAATATACAGAAACGTCTTGCGGTATCTCCTACAGGGAAAGTGCCAGGAGGGAATTGTCGATCTTGTTCTCAGTGTCTCTGAGAATTGCTCTGATTCTCCGTGTGACCTCTTTGCTAAGACTCTCCAGAGAGCCGTCCTCAAAACCAACACACATCTTGACATATCTCCCACATTGATCGCAGTGTCTCCAGGAATGGCATTCAGCGAGCCAGGAGCTTTTCTCCCTACACTGTCCATTGAGTTGTCCTCAAAACCAATATACATCGTGCTATATCTCCCACATGGAAAGTGCCAGGAGGGAAAAGTGGGGATTAGCTTAGACTTTCTCGGAACTGCTTCAAATCAACTAGATATCTTTGTGCTGTAAATCTCCCAATAGCCAAACGCAAAAGCAGCAAACATCTCGCTGTATGTCCCACATTGAAAGTGCCAAGAGAGTAATATAGAGCTTGCTCTCCCTGTCTTTGAGTACTGTTTTCACTGTCCCGCTTACCTCTTTGCTAACATTCTCTTCAGAGCTGCAGTGAAACCAGGAACCATGTGGAGAAGGCACCCACACTGAAAGTGCCTGCAGGCAACATTGGGCCTTCTTCTCAGTGTCTCTGACATAGGGTTTCACTGTCCCGGGAAAGTCTCTGCTAACACCCTGCAGAGCGCTGTGCCCAATATACAGAAACGTCTTGCGGTATCTCCTACAGGGAAAGTGCCAGGAGGGAATTGTCGATCTTGTTCTCAGTGTCTCTGAGAATTGCTCTGATTCTCCGTGTGACCTCTTTGCTAAGACTCTCCAGAGAGCCGTCCTCAAAACCAACACACATCTTGACATATCTCCCACATTGATCGCAGGGTCTCCAGGAACGGCGTTCAGCGAGCCAGGAGCTTTTCTCCCTACACTGTCCCTTGAGTTGTCCTCAAAACCAATATACATCGTGCTATATCTCCCACATGGAAAGTGCCAGGAGGGAAAAGTGGGGATTAGCTTAGACTTTCTCGGAACTGCTTCAAATCAACTAGATATCTTTGTGCTGTAAATCTCCCAATAGCCAAACGCAAAAGCAGCAAACATCTCGCTGTATGTCCCACATTGAAAGTGCCAAGAGAGTAATATAGAGCTTGCTCTCCCTGTCTTTGAGTACTGTTTTCACTGTCCCGGTTACCTCTTTGCTAACATTCTCTTCAGAGCTGCAGTGAAACCAGGAACCATGTGGAGAAGGCACCCACACTGAAAGTGCCTGCAGGCAACATTGGGGCTTCTTCTCAGTGTCTCTGACATAGGGTTTCACTGTCCCGGGAAAGTCTCTGCTAACACCCTGCAGAGCGCTGTGCCCAATATACAGAAACGTCTTGCGGTATCTCCTACAGGGAAAGTGCCAGGAGGGAATTGTCGATCTTGTTCTCAGTGTCTCTGAGAATTGCTCTGATTCTCCGTGTGACCTCTTTGCTAAGACTCTCCAGAGAGCCGTCCTCAAAACCAACACACATCTTGACATATCTCCCACATTGATCGCAGTGTCTCCAGGAACCGCATTCAGCGAGCCAGGAGCTTTTCTCCCTACACTGTCCATTGAGTTGTCCTCAAAACCAATATACATCGTGCTATATCTCCCACATGGAAAATGCCAGGAGGGAAAAGTGGGGATTAGCTTAGACTTTCTCGGAACTGCTTCAAACCAACTAGATATCTTTGTGCTGTAAATCTCCCAATAGCCAAACGCAAAAGCAGCGAACATCTCGCTCTATGTCCCACATTGAAAGTGCCAAGAGAGTAATATAGAGCTTGCTCTCCCTGTCTTTGAGTACTGTTTTCACTGTCCCGGTTACCTCTTTGCTAACATTCTCTTCAGAGCTGCAGTGAAACCAGGAACCACGTGGAGAAGGCACCCACACTGAAAGTGCCTGCAGGCAACATTGGGGCTTCTTCTCAGTGTCTCTGACATAGGGTTTCACTGTCCCGGGAAAGTCTCTGCTAACACCCTGCAGAGCGCTGTGCCCAATATACAGAAACGTCTTGCGGTATCTCCTACAGGGAAAGTGCCAGGAGGGAATTGTCGATCTTGTTCTCAGTGTCTCTGAGAATTGCTCTGATTCTCCGTGTGACCTCTTTGCTAAGACTCTCCAGAGAGCCGTCCTCAAAACCAACACACATCTTGACATATCTCCCACATTGATCGCAGTGTCTCCAGGAACGGCATTCAGCGAGCCAGGAGCTTTTCTCCCTACACTGTCCATTGAGTTGTCCTCAAAACCAATATACATCGTGCTATATCTCCCACATGGAAAGTGCCAGGAGGGAAAAGTGGGGATTAGCTTAGACTTTCTCGGAACTGCTTCAAATCAACTAGATATCTTTGTGCTGTAAATCTCCCAATAGCCAAACGCAAAAGCAGCGAACATCTCGCTCTATGTCCCACATTGAAAGTGCCAAGAGAGTAATATAGAGCTTGCTCTCCCTGTCTTTGAGTACTGTTTTCACTGTCCCGGTTACCTCTTTGCTAACATTCTCTTCAGAGCTGCAGTGAAACCAGGAACCACGTGGAGAAGGCACCCACACTGAAAGTGCCTGCAGGCAACATTGGGGCTTCTTCTCAGTGTCTCTGACATAGGGTTTCACTGTCCCGGGAAAGTCTCTGCTAACACCCTGCAGAGCGCTGTGCCCAATATACAGAAACGTCTTGCGGTATCTCCTACAGGGAAAGTGCCAGGAGGGAATTGTCGATCTTGTTCTCAGTGTCTCTGAGAATTGCTCTGATTCTCCGTGTGACCTCTTTGCTAAGACTCTCCAGAGAGCCGTCCTCAAAACCAACACACATCTTGACATATCTCCCACATTGATCGCAGTGTCTCCAGGAACCGCATTCAGCGAGCCAGGAGCTTTTCTCCCTACACTGTCCATTGAGTTGTCCTCAAAACCAATATACATCGTGCTATATCTCCCACATGGAAAATGCCAGGAGGGAAAAGTGGGGATTAGCTTAGACTTTCTCGGAACTGCTTCAAATCAACTAGATATCTTTGTGCTGTAAATCTCCCAATAGCCAAACGCAAAAGCAGCAAACATCTCGCTGTATGTCCCACATTGAAAGTGCCAAGAGAGTAATATAGAGCTTGCTCTCCCTGTCTTTGAGTACTGTTTTCACTGTCCCGGTTACCTCTTTGCTAACATTCTCTTCAGAGCTGCAGTGAAACCAGGAACCATGTGGAGAAGGCACCCACACTGAAAGTGCCTGCAGGCAACATTGGGGCTTCTTCTCAGTGTCTCTGACATAGGGTTTCACTGTCCCGGGAAAGTCTCTGCTAACACCCTGCAGAGCGCTGTGCCCAATATACAGAAACGTCTTGCGGTATCTCCTACAGGGAAAGTGCCAGGAGGGAATTGTCGATCTTGTTCTCAGTGTCTCTGAGAATTGCTCTGATTCTCCGTGTGACCTCTTTGCTAAGACTCTCCAGAGAGCCGTCCTCAAAACCAACACACATCTTGACATATCTCCCACATTGATCGCAGTGTCTCCAGGAACCGCATTCAGCGAGCCAGGAGCTTTTCTCCCTACACTGTCCATTGAGTTGTCCTCAAAACCAATATACATCGTGCTATATCTCCCACATGGAAAATGCCAGGAGGGAAAAGTGGGGATTAGCTTAGACTTTCTCGGAACTGCTTCAAACCAACTAGATATCTTTGTGCTGTAAATCTCCCAATAGCCAAACGCAAAAGCAGCGAACATCTCGCTCTATGTCCCACATTGAAAGTGCCAAGAGAGTAATATAGAGCTTGCTCTCCCTGTCTTTGAGTACTGTTTTCACTGTCCCGGTTACCTCTTTGCTAACATTCTCTTCAGAGCTGCAGTGAAACCAGGAACCACGTGGAGAAGGCACCCACACTGAAAGTGCCTGCAGGCAACATTGGGGCTTCTTCTCAGTGTCTCTGACATAGGGTTTCACTGTCCCGGGAAAGTCTCTGCTAACACCCTGCAGAGCGCTGTGCCCAATATACAGAAACGTCTTGCGGTATCTCCTACAGGGAAAGTGCCAGGAGGGAATTGTCGATCTTGTTCTCAGTGTCTCTGAGAATTGCTCTGATTCTCCGTGTGACCTCTTTGCTAAGACTCTCCAGAGAGCCGTCCTCAAAACCAACACACATCTTGACATATCTCCCACATTGATCGCAGTGTCTCCAGGAACGGCATTCAGCGAGCCAGGAGCTTTTCTCCCTACACTGTCCATTGAGTTGTCCTCAAAACCAATATACATCGTGCTATATCTCCCACATGGAAAGTGCCAGGAGGGAAAAGTGGGGATTAGCTTAGACTTTCTCGGAACTGCTTCAAATCAACTAGATATCTTTGTGCTGTAAATCTCCCAATAGCCAAACGCAAAAGCAGCGAACATCTCGCTCTATGTCCCACATTGAAAGTGCCAAGAGAGTAATATAGAGCTTGCTCTCCCTGTCTTTGAGTACTGTTTTCACTGTCCCGGTTACCTCTTTGCTAACATTCTCTTCAGAGCTGCAGTGAAACCAGGAACCACGTGGAGAAGGCACCCACACTGAAAGTGCCTGCAGGCAACATTGGGGCTTCTTCTCAGTGTCTCTGACATAGGGTTTCACTGTCCCGGGAAAGTCTCTGCTAACACCCTGCAGAGCGCTGTGCCCAATATACAGAAACGTCTTGCGGTATCTCCTACAGGGAAAGTGCCAGGAGGGAATTGTCGATCTTGTTCTCAGTGTCTCTGAGAATTGCTCTGATTCTCCGTGTGACCTCTTTGCTAAGACTCTCCAGAGAGCCGTCCTCAAAACCAACACACATCTTGACATATCTCCCACATTGATCGCAGTGTCTCCAGGAACCGCATTCAGCGAGCCAGGAGCTTTTCTCCCTACACTGTCCATTGAGTTGTCCTCAAAACCAATATACATCGTGCTATATCTCCCACATGGAAAATGCCAGGAGGGAAAAGTGGGGATTAGCTTAGACTTTCTCGGAACTGCTTCAAATCAACTAGATATCTTTGTGCTGTAAATCTCCCAATAGCCAAACGCAAAAGCAGCGAACATCTCGCTCTATGTCCCACATTGAAAGTGCCAAGAGAGTAATATAGAGCTTGCTCTCCCTGTCTTTGAGTACTGTTTTCACTGTCCCGGTTACCTCTTTGCTAACATTCTCTTCAGAGCTGCAGTGAAACCAGGAACCACGTGGAGAAGGCACCCACACTGAAAGTGCCTGCAGGCAACATTGGGGCTTCTTCTCAGTGTCTCTGACATAGGGTTTCACTGTCCCGGGAAAGTCTCTGCTAACACCCTGCAGAGCGCTGTGCCCAATATACAGAAACGTCTTGCGGTATCTCCCACAGGGAAAGTGCCAGGAGGGAATTGTCGATCTTGTTCTCAGTGTCTCTGAGAATTGCTCTGATTCTCCGTGTGACCTCTTTGCTAAGACTCTCCAGAGAGCCGTCCTCAAAACCAACACACATCTTGACATATCTCCCACATTGATCGCAGTGTCTCCAGGAACGGCATTCAGTGAGCCAGGAATTTTTCTCCCTACACTGTCCCTTGAGTTGTCCTCAAAACCAATATACATCGTGCTATATCTCCCACATGGAAAGTGCCAGGAGGGAAAAGTGGGGATTAGCTTAGACTTTCTCGGAACTGCTTCAAATCAACTAGATATCTTTGTGCTGTAAATCTCCCAATAGCCAAACGCAAAAGCAGCGAACATCTCGCTCTATGTCCCACATTGAAAGTGCCAAGAGAGTAATATAGAGCTTGCTCTCCCTGTCTTTGAGTACCGTTTTCACTGTCCTGGTTACCTCTTTGCTAACATTCTCTTCAGAGCTGCAGTGAAACCAGGAACCATGTGGAGAAGGCACCCACACTGAAAGTGCCTGCAGGCAACATTGGGGCTTCTTCTCAGTGTCTCTGACATAGGGTTTCACTGTCCCGGGAAAGTCTCTGCTAACACCCTGCAGAGCGCTGTGCCCAATATACAGAAACGTCTTGCGGTATCTCCTACAGGGAAAGTGCCAGGAGGGAATTGTCGATCTTGTTCTCAGTGTCTCTGAGAATTGCTCTGATTCTCCGTGTGACCTCTTTGCTAAGACTCTCCAGAGAGCCGTCCTCAAAACCAACACACATCTTGACATATCTCCCACATTGATCGCAGTGTCTCCAGGAACCGCATTCAGCGAGCCAGGAACTTTTCTCCCTACACTGTCCCTTGAGTTGTCCTCAAAACCAATATACATCGTGCTATATCTCCCACATGGAAAGTGCCAGGAGGGAAAAGTGGGGATTAGCTTAGACTTTCTCGGAACTGCTTCAAATCAACTAGATATCTTTGTGCTGTAAATCTCCCAATAGCCAAACGCAAAAGCAGCAAACATCTCGCTGTATGTCCCACATTGAAAGTGCCAAGAGAGTAATATAGAGCTTGCTCTCCCTGTCTTTGAGTACTGTTTTCACTGTCCCGCTTACCTCTTTGCTAACATTCTCTTCAGAGCTGCAGTGAAACCAGGAACCATGTGGAGAAGGCACCCACACTGAAAGTGCCTGCAGGCAACATTGGGGCTTCTTCTCAGTGTCTCTGACATAGGGTTTCACTGTCCCGGGAAAGTCTCTGCTAACACCCTGCAGAGCGCTGTGCCCAATATACAGAAACGTCTTGCGGTATCTCCTACAGGGAAAGTGCCAGGAGGGAATTGTCGATCTTGTTCTCAGTGTCTCTGAGAATTGCTCTGATTCTCCGTGTGACCTCTTTGCTAAGACTCTCCAGAGAGCCGTCCTCAAAACCAACACACATCTTGACATATCTCCCACATTGATCGCAGGGTCTCCAGGAACGGCATTCAGCGAGCCAGGAACTTTTCTCCCTACACTGTCCATTGAGTTGTCCTCAAAACCAATATACATCGTGCTATATCTCCCACATGGAAAAAGCCAGGAGGGAAAAGTGGGGATTAGCTTAGACTTTCTCGGAACTGCTTCAAATCAACTAGATATCTTTGTGCTGTAAATCTCCCAATAGCCAAACGCAAAAGCAGTGAACATCTCGCTGTATGTCCCACACTGAAAGTGCCAAGAGAGTAATATAGAGCTTGCTCTCCCTGTCTTTGAGTACTGTTTTCACTGTCCCGGTTACCTCTTTGCTAACATTCTCTTCAGAGCTGCAGTGAAACCAGGAACCACGTGGAGAAGGCACCCACACTGAAAGTGCCTGCAGGCAACATTGGGGCTTCTTCTCAGTGTCTCTGACATAGGGTTTCACTGTCCCGGGAAAGTCTCTGCTAACACCCTGCAGAGCGCTGTGCCCAATATACAGAAACGTCTTGCGGTATCTCCTACAGGGAAAGTGCCAGGAGGGAATTGTCGATCTTGTTCTCAGTGTCTCTGAGAATTGCTCTGATTCTCCGTGTGACCTCTTTGCTAAGACTCTCCAGAGAGCCGTCCTCAAAACCAACACACATCTTGACATATCTCCCACATTGATCGCAGGGTCTCCAGGAACGGCATTCAGCGAGCCAGGAGCTTTTCTCCCTACACTGTCCCTTGAGTTGTCCTCAAAACCAATATACATCGTGCTATATCTCCCACATAGAAAGTGCCAGGAGGGAAAAGTGGGGATTAGCTTAGACTTTCTCGGAACTGCTTCAAATCAACTAGATATCTTTGTGCTGTAAATCTCCCAATAGCCAAACGCAAAAGCAGCAAACATCTCGCTGTATGTCCCACATTGAAAGTGCCAAGAGAGTAATATAGAGCTTGCTCTCCCTGTCTTTGAGTACTGTTTTCACTGTCCCAGTTACCTCTTTGCTAACATTCTCTTCAGAGCTGCAGTGAAACCAGGAACCACGTGGAGAAGGCACCCACACTGAAAGTGCCTGCAGGCAACATTGGGCCTTCTTCTCAGTGTCTCTGACATAGGGTTTCACTGTCCCGGGAAAGTCTCTGCTAACACCCTGCAGAGTGCTGTGCCGAATATACAGAAACGTCTTGCGGTATCTCCTACAGGGAAAGTGCCAGGAGGGAATTGTCGATCTTGTTCTCAGTGTCTCTGAGAATTGCTCTGATTCTCCGTGTGACCTCTTTGCTAAGACTCTCCAGAGAGCCGTCCTCAAAGCCAACACACATCTTGACATATCTCCCACATTGATCGCAGTGTCTCCAGGAACCGCATTCAGCGAGCCAGGAGCTTTTCTCCCTACACTGTCCCTTGAGTTGTCCTCAAAACCAATATACATCGTGCTATATCTCCCACATGGAAAATGCCAGGAGGGAAAAGTGGGGATTAGCTTAGACTTTCTCGGAACTGCTTCAAATCAACTAGATATCTTTGTGCTGTAAATCTCCCAATAGCCAAACGCAAAAGCAGCAAACATCTCGCTGTATGTCCCACATTGAAAGTGCCAAGAGAGTAATATAGAGCTTGCTCTCCCTGTCTTTGAGTACTGTTTTCACTGTCCCGGTTACCTCTTTGCTAACATTCTCTTCAGAGCTGCAGTGAAACCAGGAACCACGTGGAGAAGGCACCCACACTGAAAGTGCCTGCAGGCAACATTGGGGCTTCTTCTCAGTGTCTCTGACATAGGGTTTCACTGTCCCGGGAAAGTCTCTGCTAACACCCTGCAGAGCGCTGTGCCCAATATACAGAAACGTCTTGCGGTATCTCCTACAGGGAAAGTGCCAGGAGGGAATTGTCGATCTTGTTCTCAGTGTCTCTGAGAATTGCTCTGATTCTCCGTGTGACCTCTTTGCTAAGACTCTCCAGAGAGCCGTCCTCAAAACCAACACACATCTTGACATATCTCCCACATTGATCGCAGTGTCTCCAGGAACGGCATTCAGCGAGCCAGGAACTTTTCTCCCTACACTGTCCCTTGAGTTGTCCTCAAAACCAATATACATCGTGCTATATCTCCCACATGGAAAATGCCAGGAGGGAAAAGTGGGGATTAGCTTAGACTTTCTCGGAACTGCTTCAAATCAACTAGATATCTTTGTGCTGTAAATCTCCCAATAGCCAAACGCAAAAGCAGTGAACATCTCGCTGTATGTCCCACACTGAAAGTGCCAAGAGAGTAATATAGAGCTTGCTCTCCCTGTCTTTGAGTACTGTTTTCACTGTCCCGGTTACCTCTTTGCTAACATTCTCTTCAGAGCTGCAGTGAAACCAGGAACCACGTGGAGAAGGCACCCACACTGAAAGTGCCTGCAGGCAACATTGGGGCTTCTTCTCAGTGTCTCTGACATAGGGTTTCACTGTCCCGGGAAAGTCTCTGCTAACACCCTGCAGAGCGCTGTGCCCAATATACAGAAACGTCTTGCGGTATCTCCTACAGGGAAAGTGCCAGGAGGGAATTGTCGATCTTGTTCTCAGTGTCTCTGAGAATTGCTCTGATTCTCCGTGTGACCTCTTTGCTAAGACTCTCCAGAGAGCCGTCCTCAAAACCAACACACATCTTGACATATCTCCCACATTGATCGCAGGGTCTCCAGGAACGGCATTCAGCGAGCCAGGAGCTTTTCTCCCTACACTGTCCCTTGAGTTGTCCTCAAAACCAATATACATCGTGCTATATCTCCCACATAGAAAGTGCCAGGAGGGAAAAGTGGGGATTAGCTTAGACTTTCTCGGAACTGCTTCAAATCAACTAGATATCTTTGTGCTGTAAATCTCCCAATAGCCAAACGCAAAAGCAGCAAACATCTCGCTGTATGTCCCACATTGAAAGTGCCAAGAGAGTAATATAGAGCTTGCTCTCCCTGTCTTTGAGTACTGTTTTCACTGTCCCAGTTACCTCTTTGCTAACATTCTCTTCAGAGCTGCAGTGAAACCAGGAACCACGTGGAGAAGGCACCCACACTGAAAGTGCCTGCAGGCAACATTGGGGCTTCTTCTCAGTGTCTCTGACATAGGGTTTCACTGTCCCGGGAAAGTCTCTGCTAACACCCTGCAGAGTGCTGTGCCCAATATACAGAAACGTCTTGCGGTATCTCCTACAGGGAAAGTGCCAGGAGGGAATTGTCGATCTTGTTCTCAGTGTCTCTGAGAATTGCTCTGATTCTCCGTGTGACCTCTTTGCTAAGACTCTCCAGAGAGCCGTCCTCAAAGCCAACACACATCTTGACATATCTCCCACATTGATCGCAGTGTCTCCAGGAACCGCATTCAGCGAGCCAGGAGCTTTTCTCCCTACACTGTCCCTTGAGTTGTCCTCAAAACCAATATACATCGTGCTATATCTCCCACATGGAAAATGCCAGGAGGGAAAAGTGGGGATTAGCTTAGACTTTCTCGGAACTGCTTCAAATCAACTAGATATCTTTGTGCTGTAAATCTCCCAATAGCCAAACGCAAAAGCAGCAAACATCTCGCTGTATGTCCCACATTGAAAGTGCCAAGAGAGTAATATAGAGCTTGCTCTCCCTGTCTTTGAGTACTGTTTTCACTGTCCCGGTTACCTCTTTGCTAACATTCTCTTCAGAGCTGCAGTGAAACCAGGAACCACGTGGAGAAGGCACCCACACTGAAAGTGCCTGCAGGCAACATTGGGGCTTCTTCTCAGTGTCTCTGACATAGGGTTTCACTGTCCCGGGAAAGTCTCTGCTAACACCCTGCAGAGCGCTGTGCCCAATATACAGAAACGTCTTGCGGTATCTCCTACAGGGAAAGTGCCAGGAGGGAATTGTCGATCTTGTTCTCAGTGTCTCTGAGAATTGCTCTGATTCTCCGTGTGACCTCTTTGCTAAGACTCTCCAGAGAGCCGTCCTCAAAACCAACACACATCTTGACATATCTCCCACATTGATCGCAGTGTCTCCAGGAACGGCGTTCAGCGAGCCAGGAACTTTTCTCCCTACACTGTCCCTTGAGTTGTCCTCAAAACCAATATACATCGTGCTATATCTCCCACATGGAAAATGCCAGGAGGGAAAAGTGGGGATTAGCTTAGACTTTCTCGGAACTGCTTCAAATCAACTAGATATCTTTGTGCTGTAAATCTCCCAATAGCCAAACGCAAAAGCAGCAAACATCTCGCTGTATGTCCCACATTGAAAGTGCCAAGAGAGCAATATAGAGCTTGCTCTCCCTGTCTTTGAGTACTGTTTTCACTGTCCCGCTTACCTCTTTGCTAACATTCTCTTCAGAGCTGCAGTGAAACCAGGAACCACGTGGAGAAGGCACCCACACTGAAAGTGCCTGCAGGCAACATTGGGGCTTCTTCTCAGTGTCTCTGACATAGGGTTTC
This sequence comes from Larus michahellis, assembly GCF_964199755.1. Lineage (NCBI taxonomy): Eukaryota > Metazoa > Chordata > Aves > Charadriiformes > Laridae > Larus > Larus michahellis. Next base: position 3,100,116 of record NC_133900.1, read on the forward strand.
ACTGTCCCGGGAAAGTCTCTGCTAACACCCTGCAGAGCGCTGTGCCCAATATACAGAAACGTCTTGCGGTATCTCCTACAGGGAAAGTGCCAGGAGGGAATTGTCGATCTTGTTCTCAGTGTCTCTGAGAATTGCTCTGATTCTCCGTGTGACCTCTTTGCTAAGACTCTCCAGAGAGCCGTCCTCAAAACCAACACACATCTTGACATATCTCCCACATTGATCGCAGTGTCTCCAGGAACGGCATTCAGTGAGCCAGGAATTTTTCTCCCTACACTGTCCATTGAGTTGTCCTCAAAACCAATATACATCGTGCTATATCTCCCACATGGAAAATGCCAGGAGGGAAAAGTGGGGATTAGCTTAGACTTTCTCGGAACTGCTTCAAATCAACTAGATATCTTTGTGCTGTAAATCTCCCAATAGCCAAACGCAAAAGCAGCGAACATCTCGCTGTATGTCCCACATTGAAAGTGCCAAGAGAGTAATATAGAGCTTGCTCTCCCTGTCTTTGAGTACTGTTTTCACTGTCCCGGTTACCTCTTTGCTAACATTCTCTTCAGAGCTGCAGTGAAACCAGGAACCATGTGGAGAAGGCACCCACACTGAAAATGCCTGGAGGGAACATTGGGGCTTCTTCTCAGTGTCTCTGACATAGGGTTTCACTGTCCCGGGAAAGTCTCTGCTAACACCCTGCAGAGCGCTGTGCCCAATATACAGAAACGTCTTGCGGTATCTCCTACAGGGAAAGTGCCAGGAGGGAATTGTCGATCTTGTTCTCAGTGTCTCTGAGAATTGCTCTGATTCTCCGTGTGACCTCTTTGCTAAGACTCTCCAGAGAGCCGTCCTCAAAACCAACACACATCTTGACATATCTCCCACATTGATCGCAGTGTCTCCAGGAACCGCATTCAGCGAGCCAGGAACTTTTCTCCCTACACTGTCCCTTGAGTTGTCCTCAAAACCAATATACATCGTGCTATATCTCCCACATGGAAAGTGCCAGGAGGGAAAAGTGGGGATTAGCTTAGACTTTCTCGGAACTGCTTCAAATCAACTAGATATCTTTGTGCTGTAAATCTCCCAGTAGCCAAACGCAAAAGCAGCGAACATCTCGCTGTATGTCCCACATTGAAAGTGCCAAGAGAATAATATAGAGCTTGCTCTCCCTGTCTTTGAGTACTGTTTTCACTGTCCCGCTTACCTCTTTGCTAACATTCTCTTCAGAGCTGCAGTGAAACCAGGAACCACGTGGAGAAGGCACCCACACTGAAAGTGCCTGCAGGCAACATTGGGGCTTCTTCTCAGTGTCTCTGACATAGGGTTTCACTGTCCCGGGAAAGTCTCTGCTAACACCCTGCAGAGCGCTGTGCCCAATATACAGAAACGTCTTGCGGTATCTCCTACAGGGAAAGTGCCAGGAGGGAATTGTCGATCTTGTTCTCAGTGTCTCTGAGAATTGCTCTGATTCTCCGTGTGACCTCTTTGCTAAGACTCTCCAGAGAGCCGTCCTCAAAACCAACACACATCTTGACATATCTCCCACATTGATCGCAGGGTCTCCAGGAACGGCATTCAGTGAGCCAGGAATTTTTCTCCCTACACTGTCCATTGAGTTGTCCTCAAAACCAATATACATCGTGCTATATCTCCCACATGGAAAATGCCAGGAGGGAAAAGTGGGGATTAGCTTAGACTTTCTCGGAACTGCTTCAAATCAACTAGATATCTTTGTGCTGTAAATCTCCCAATAGCCAAACGCAAAAGCAGCGAAAATCTCGCTCTATGTCCCACATTGAAAGTGCCAAGAGAGTAATATAGAGCTTGCTCTCCCTGTCTTTGAGTACTGTTTTCACTGTCCCGCTTACCTCTTTGCTAACATTCTCTTCAGAGCTGCAGTGAAACCAGGAACCACGTGGAGAAGGCACCCACACTGAAAGTGCCTGCAGGCAACATTGGGGCTTCTTCTCAGTGTCTCTGACATAGGGTTTCACTGTCCCGGGAAAGTCTCTGCTAACACCCTGCAGAGCGCTGTGCCCAATATACAGAAACGTCTTGCGGTATCTCCTACAGGGAAAGTGCCAGGAGGGAATTGTCGATCTTGTTCTCAGTGTCTCTGAGAATTGCTCTGATTCTCCGTGTGACCTCTTTGCTAAGACTCTCCAGAGAGCCGTCCTCAAAACCAACACACATCTTGACATATCTCCCACATTGATCGCAGTGTCTCCAGGAACGGCATTCAGTGAGCCAGGAATTTTTCTCCCTACACTGTCCATTGAGTTGTCCTCAAAACCAATATACATCGTGCTATATCTCCCACATGGAAAATGCCAGGAGGGAAAAGTGGGGATTAGCTTAGACTTTCTCGGAACTGCTTCAAATCAACTAGATATCTTTGTGCTGTAAATCTCCCAATAGCCAAACGCAAAAGCAGCGAAAATCTCGCTCTATGTCCCACATTGAAAGTGCCAAGAGAGTAATATAGAGCTTGCTCTCCCTGTCTTTGAGTACTGTTTTCACTGTCCCGCTTACCTCTTTGCTAACATTCTCTTCAGAGCTGCAGTGAAACCAGGAACCATGTGGAGAAGGCACCCACACTGAAAGTGCCTGCAGGCAACATTGGGGCTTCTTCTCAGTGTCTCTGACATAGGGTTTCACTGTCCCGGGAAAGTCTCTGCTAACACCCTGCAGAGCGCTGTGCCCAATATACAGAAACGTCTTGCGGTATCTCCTACAGGGAAAGTGCCAGGAGGGAATTGTTGATCTTGTTCTCAGTGTCTCTGAGAATTGCTCTGATTCTCCGTGTGACCTCTTTGCTAAGACTCTCCAGAGAGCCGTCCTCAAAACCAACACACATCTTGACATATCTCCCACATTGATCGCAGTGTCTCCAGGAACGGCATTCAGCGAGCCAGGAACTTTTCTCCCTACACTGTCCCTTGAGTTGTCCTCAAAACCAATATACATCGTGCTATATCTCCCACATGGAAAGTGCCAGGAGGGAAAAGTGGGGATTAGCTTAGACTTTCTCGGAACTGCTTCAAATCAACTAGATATCTTTGTGCTGTAAATCTCCCAATAGCCAAACGCAAAAGCAGCGAACATCTCGCTGTATGTCCCACATTGAAAGTGCCAAGAGAGTAATATAGAGCTTGCTCTCCCTGTCTTTGAGTACTGTTTTCACTGTCCCGCTTACCTCTTTGCTAACATTCTCTTCAGAGCTGCAGTGAAACCAGGAACCACGTGGAGAAGGCACCCACACTGAAAGTGCCTGCAGGCAACATTGGGGCTTCTTCTCAGTGTCTCTGACATAGGGTTTCCCTGTCCCGGGAAAGTCTCTGCTAACACCCTGCAGAGCGCTGTGCCCAATATACAGAAACGTCTTGCGGTATCTCCCACAGGGAAAGTGCCAGGAGGGAATTGTCGATCTTGTTCTCAGTGTCTCTGAGAATTGCTCTGATTCTCCGTGTGACCTCTTTGCTAAGACTCTCCAGAGAGCCGTCCTCAAAACCAACACACATCTTGACATATCTCCCACATTGATCGCAGGGTCTCCAGGAACGGCATTCAGTGAGCCAGGAATTTTTCTCCCTACACTGTCCATTGAGTTGTCCTCAAAACCAATATACATCGTGCTATATCTCCCACATGGAAAGTGCCAGGAGGGAAAAGTGGGGATTAGCTTAGACTTTCTCGGAACTGCTTCAAATCAACTAGATATCTTTGTGCTGTAAATCTCCCAATAGCCAAACGCAAAAGCAGCAAACATCTCGCTGTATGTCCCACATTGAAAGTGCCAAGAGAGTAATATAGAGCTTGCTCTCCCTGTCTTTGAGTACTGTTTTCACTGTCCCGGTTACCTCTTTGCTAACATTCTCTTCAGAGCTGCAGTGAAACCAGGAACCACGTGGAGAAGGCACCCACACTGAAAGTGCCTGCAGGCAACATTGGGGCTTCTTCTCAGTGTCTCTGACATAGGGTTTCACTGTCCCGGGAAAGTCTCTGCTAACACCCTGCAGAGCGCTGTGCCCAATATACAGAAACGTCTTGCGGTATCTCCCACAGGGAAAGTGCCAGGAGGGAATTGTCGATCTTGTTCTCAGTGTCTCTGAGAATTGCTCTGATTCTCCGTGTGACCTCTTTGCTAAGACTCTCCAGAGAGCCGTCCTCAAAACCAACACACATCTTGACATATCTCCCACATTGATCGCAGTGTCTCCAGGAACCGCATTCAGCGAGCCAGGAGCTTTTCTCCCTACACTGTCCATTGAGTTGTCCTCAAAACCAATATACATCGTGCTATATCTCCCACATGGAAAGTGCCAGGAGGGAAAAGTGGGGATTAGCTTAGACTTTCTCGGAACTGCTTCAAATCAACTAGATATCTTTGTGCTGTAAATCTCCCAATAGCCAAACGCAAAAGCAGCGAACATCTCGCTGTATGTCCCACATTGAAAGTGCCAAGGGAGTAATATAGAGCTTGCTCTCCCTGTCTTTGAGTACTGTTTTCACTGTCCCGCTTACCTCTTTGCTAACATTCTCTTCAGAGCTGCAGTGAAACCAGGAACCATGTGGAGAAGGCACCCACACTGAAAGTGCCTGCAGGCAACATTGGGGCTTCTTCTCAGTGTCTCTGACATAGGGTTTCACTGTCCCGGGAAAGTCTCTGCTAACACCCTGCAGAGCGCTGTGCCCAATATACAGAAACGTCTTGCGGTATCTCCTACAGGGAAAGTGCCAGGAGGGAATTGTCGATCTTGTTCTCAGTGTCTCTGAGAATTGCTCTGATTCTCCGTGTGACCTCTTTGCTAAGACTCTCCAGAGAGCCGTCCTCAAAACCAACACACATCTTGACATATCTCCCACATTGATCGCAGTGTCTCCAGGAACGGCATTCAGCGAGCCAGGAGCTTTTCTCCCTACACTGTCCATTGAGTTGTCCTCAAAACCAATATACATCGTGCTATATCTCCCACATGGAAAATGCCAGGAGGGAAAAGTGGGGATTAGCTTAGACTTTCTCGGAACTGCTTCAAATCAACTAGATATCTTTGTGCTGTAAATCTCCCAATAGCCAAACGCAAAAGCAGCGAAAATCTCGCTCTATGTCCCACATTGAAAGTGCCAAGAGAGTAATATAGAGCTTGCTCTCCCTGTCTTTGAGTACTGTTTTCACTGTCCCCCTTACCTCTTTGCTAACATTCTCTTCAGAGCTGCAGTGAAACCAGGAACCATGTGGAGAAGGCACCCACACTGAAAGTGCCTGCAGGCAACATTGGGGCTTCTTCTCAGTGTCTCTGACATAGGGTTTCACTGTCCCGGGAAAGTCTCTGCTAACACCCTGCAGAGCGCTGTGCCCAATATACAGAAACGTCTTGCGGTATCTCCCACAGGGAAAGTGCCAGGAGGGAATTGTCGATCTTGTTCTCAGTGTCTCTGAGAATTGCTCTGATTCTCCGTGTGACCTCTTTGCTAAGACTCTCCAGAGAGCCGTCCTCAAAACCAACACACATCTTGACATATCTCCCACATTGATCGCAGTGTCTCCAGGAACGGCATTCAGCGAGCCAGGAGCTTTTCTCCCTACACTGTCCATTGAGTTGTCCTCAAAACCAATATACATCGTGCTATATCTCCCACATGGAAAATGCCAGGAGGGAAAAGTGGGGATTAGCTTAGACTTTCTCGGAACTGCTTCAAATCAACTAGATATCTTTGTGCTGTAAATCTCCCAATAGCCAAACGCAAAAGCAGCGAAAATCTCGCTCTATGTCCCACATTGAAAGTGCCAAGAGAGTAATATAGAGCTTGCTCTCCCTGTCTTTGAGTACTGTTTTCACTGTCCCCCTTACCTCTTTGCTAACATTCTCTTCAGAGCTGCAGTGAAACCAGGAACCATGTGGAGAAGGCACCCACACTGAAAGTGCCTGCAGGCAACATTGGGGCTTCTTCTCAGTGTCTCTGACATAGGGTTTCACTGTCCCGGGAAAGTCTCTGCTAACACCCTGCAGAGCGCTGTGCCCAATATACAGAAACGTCTTGCGGTATCTCCCACAGGGAAAGTGCCAGGAGGGAATTGTCGATCTTGTTCTCAGTGTCTCTGAGAATTGCTCTGATTCTCCGTGTGACCTCTTTGCTAAGACTCTCCAGAGAGCCGTCCTCAAAACCAACACACATCTTGACATATCTCCCACATTGATCGCAGGGTCTCCAGGAACGGCATTCAGTGAGCCAGGAATTTTTCTCCCTACACTGTCCATTGAGTTGTCCTCAAAACCAATATACATCGTGCTATATCTCCCACATGGAAAGTGCCAGGAGGGAAAAGTGGGGATTAGCTTAGACTTTCTCGGAACTGCTTCAAATCAACTAGATATCTTTGTGCTGTAAATCTCCCAATAGCCAAACGCAAAAGCAGCAAACATCTCGCTGTATGTCCCACATTGAAAGTGCCAAGAGAGTAATATAGAGCTTGCTCTCCCTGTCTTTGAGTACTGTTTTCACTATCCCGGTTACCTCTTTGCTAACATTCTCTTCAGAGCTGCAGTGAAACCAGGAACCACGTGGAGAAGGCACCCACACTGAAAGTGCCTGCAGGCAACATTGGGGCTTCTTCTCAGTGTCTCTGACATAGGGTTTCACTGTCCCGGGAAAGTCTCTGCTAACACCCTGCAGAGCGCTGTGCCCAATATACAGAAACGTCTTGCGGTATCTCCCACAGGGAAAGTGCCAGGAGGGAATTGTCGATCTTGTTCTCAGTGTCTCTGAGAATTGCTCTGATTCTCCGTGTGACCTCTTTGCTAAGACTCTCCAGAGAGCCGTCCTCAAAACCAACACACATCTTGACATATCTCCCACATTGATCGCAGTGTCTCCAGGAACCGCATTCAGCGAGCCAGGAGCTTTTCTCCCTACACTGTCCATTGAGTTGTCCTCAAAACCAATATACATCGTGCTATATCTCCCACATGGAAAGTGCCAGGAGGGAAAAGTGGGGATTAGCTTAGACTTTCTCGGAACTGCTTCAAATCAACTAGATATCTTTGTGCTGTAAATCTCCCAATAGCCAAACGCAAAAGCAGCGAACATCTCGCTGTATGTCCCACATTGAAAGTGCCAAGGGAGTAATATAGAGCTTGCTCTCCCTGTCTTTGAGTACTGTTTTCACTGTCCCGCTTACCTCTTTGCTAACATTCTCTTCAGAGCTGCAGTGAAACCAGGAACCATGTGGAGAAGGCACCCACACTGAAAGTGCCTGCAGGAAACATTGGGGCTTCTTCTCAGTGTCTCTGACATAGGGTTTCACTGTCCCGGGAAAGTCTCTGCTAACACCCTGCAGAGCGCTGTGCCCAATATACAGAAACGTCTTGCGGTATCTCCTACAGGGAAAGTGCCAGGAGGGAATTGTCGATCTTGTTCTCAGTGTCTCTGAGAATTGCTCTGATTCTCCGTGTGACCTCTTTGCTAAGACTCTCCAGAGAGCCGTCCTCAAAACCAACACACATCCTGACATATCTCCCACATTGATCGCAGTGTCTCCAGGAACCGCATTCAGCGAGCCAGGAGCTTTTCTCCCTACACTGTCCATTGAGTTGTCCTCAAAACCAATATACATCGTGCTATATCTCCCACATGGAAAATGCCAGGAGGGAAAAGTGGGGATTAGCTTAGACTTTCTCGGAACTGCTTCAAATCAACTAGATATCTTTGTGCTGTAAATCTCCCAATAGCCAAACGCAAAAGCAGCGAAAATCTCGCTCTATGTCCCACATTGAAAGTGCCAAGAGAGTAATATAGAGCTTGCTCTCCCTGTCTTTGAGTACTGTTTTCACTGTCCTGGTTACCTCTTTGCTAACATTCTCTTCAGAGCTGCAGTGAAACCAGGAACCATGTGGAGAAGGCACCCACACTGAAAGTGCCTGGAGGGAACATTGGGGCTTCTTCTCAGTGTCTCTGACATAGGGTTTCACTGTCCCGGGAAAGTCTCTGCTAACACCCTGCAGAGCGCTGTGCCCAATATACAGAAACGTCTTGCGGTATCTCCTACAGGGAAAGTGCCAGGAGGGAATTGTCGATCTTGTTCTCAGTGTCTCTGAGAATTGCTCTGATTCTCCGTGTGACCTCTTTGCTAAGACTCTCCAGAGAGCCGTCCTCAAAACCAACACGCATCTTGACATATCTCCCACATTGATCGCAGTGTCTCCAGGAACGGCATTCAGCGAGCCAGGAGCTTTTCTCCCTACACTGTCCATTGAGTTGTCCTCAAAACCAATATACATCGTGCTATATCTCCCACATGGAAAGTGCCAGGAGGGAAAAGTGGGGATTAGCTTAGACTTTCTCGGAACTGCTTCAAATCAACTAGATATCTTTGTGCTGTAAATCTCCCAATAGCCAAACGCAAAAGCAGCAAACATCTCGCTGTATGTCCCACATTGAAAGTGCCAAGAGAGTAATATAGAGCTTGCTCTCCCTGTCTTTGAGTACTGTTTTCACTGTCCCGGTTACCTCTTTGCTAACATTCTCTTCAGAGCTGCAGTGAAACCAGGAACCACGTGGAGAAGGCACCCACACTGAAAGTGCCTGCAGGCAACATTGGGGCTTCTTCTCAGTGTCTCTGACATAGGGTTTCACTGTCCCGGGAAAGTCTCTGCTAACAGCCTGCAGAGCGCTGTGCCCAATATACAGAAACGTCTTGCGGTATCTCCCACAGGGAAAGTGCCAGGAGGGAATTGTCGATCTTGTTCTCAGTGTCTCTGAGAATTGCTCTGATTCTCCGTGTGACCTCTTTGCTAAGACTCTCCACAGAGCCGTCCTCAAAACCAACACACATCTTGACATATCTCCCACATTGATCGCAGGGTCTCCAGGAACCGCATTCAGCGAGCCAGGAGCTTTTCTCCCTACACTGTCCCTTGAGTTGTCCTCAAAACCAATATACATCGTGCTATATCTCCCACATGGAAAGTGCCAGGAGGGAAAAGTGGGGATTAGCTTAGACTTTCTCGGAACTGCTTCAAATCAACTAGATATCTTTGTGCTGTAAATCTCCCAATAGCCAAACGCAAAAGCAGCAAACATCTCGCTGTATGTCCCACATTGAAAGTGCCAAGAGAGTAATATAGAGCTTGCTCTCCCTGTCTTTGAGTACTGTTTTCACTGTCCCGGTTACCTCTTTGCTAACATTCTCTTCAGAGCTGCAGTGAAACCAGGAACCACGTGGAGAAGGCACCCACACTGAAAGTGCCTGCAGGAAACATTGGGGCTTCTTCTCAGTGTCTCTGACATAGGGTTTCACTGTCCCGGGAAAGTCTCTGCTAACACCCTGCAGAGCGCTGTGCCCAATATACAGAAACGTCTTGCGGTATCTCCCACAGGGAAAGTGCCAGGAGGGAATTGTCGATCTTGTTCTCAGTGTCTCTGAGAATTGCTCTGATTCTCCGTGTGACCTCTTTGCTAAGACTCTCCAGAGAGCCGTCCTCAAAACCAACACACATCTTGACATATCTCCCACATTGATCGCAGTGTCTCCAGGAACGGCATTCAGCGAGCCAGGAACTTTTCTCCCTACACTGTCCCTTGAGTTGTCCTCAAAACCAATATACATCGTGCTATATCTCCCACATGGAAAGTGCCAGGAGGGAAAAGTGGGGATTAGCTTAGACTTTCTCGGAACTGCTTCAAATCAACTAGATATCTTTGTGCTGTAAATCTCCCAATAGCCAAACGCAAAAGCAGCGAACATCTCGCTGTATGTCCCACATTGAAAGTGCCAAGAGAGTAATATAGAGCTTGCTCTCCCTGTCTTTGAGTACTGTTTTCACTGTCCCGGTTACCTCTTTGCTAACATTCTCTTCAGAGCTGCAGTGAAACCAGGAACCATGTGGAGAAGGCACCCACACTGAAAGTGCCTGCAGGCAACATTGGGGCTTCTTCTCAGTGTCTCTGACATAGGGTTTCACTGTCCCGGGAAAGTCTCTGCTAACACCCTGCAGAGCGCTGTGCCCAATATACAGAAACGTCTTGCGGTATCTCCTACAGGGAAAGTGCCAGGAGGGAATTGTCGATCTTGTTCTCAGTGTCTCTGAGAATTGCTCTGATTCTCCGTGTGACCTCTTTGCTAAGACTCTCCAGAGAGCCGTCCTCAAAAACAACACACATCTTGACATATCTCCCACATTGATCGCAGTGTCTCCAGGAACGGCATTCAGTGAGCCAGGAATTTTTCTCCCTACACTGTCCCTTGAGTTGTCCTCAAAACCAATATACATCGTGCTATATCTCCCACATGGAAAATGCCAGGAGGGAAAAGTGGGGATTAGCTTAGACTTTCTCGGAACTGCTTCAAATCAACTAGATATCTTTGTGCTGTAAATCTCCCAATAGCCAAACGCAAAAGCAGCGAACATCTCGCTCTATGTCCCACATTGAAAGTGCCAAGAGAGTAATATAGAGCTTGCTCTCCCTGTCTTTGAGTACTGTTTTCACTGTCCCGGTTACCTCTTTGCTAACATTCTCTTCAGAGCTGCAGTGAAACCAGGAACCACGTGGAGAAGGCACCCACACTGAAAGTGCCTGCAGGCAACATTGGGGCTTCTTCTCAGTGTCTCTGACATAGGGTTTCACTGTCCCGGGAAAGTCTCTGCTAACACCCTGCAGAGCGCTGTGCCCAATATACAGAAACGTCTTGCGGTATCTCCTACAGGGAAAGTGCCAGGAGGGAATTGTCGATCTTGTTCTCAGTGTCTCTGAGAATTGCTCTGATTCTCCGTGTGACCTCTTTGCTAAGACTCTCCAGAGAGCCGTCCTCAAAACCAACACACATCTTGACATATCTCCCACATTGATCGCAGTGTCTCCAGGAACGGCATTCAGCGAGCCAGGAACTTTTCTCCCTACACTGTCCATTGAGTTGTCCTCAAAACCAATATACATCGTGCTATATCTCCCACATGGAAAGTGCCAGGAGGGAAAAGTGGGGATTAGCTTAGACTTTCTCGGAACTGCTTCAAATCAACTAGATATCTTTGTGCTGTAAATCTCCCAATAGCCAAACGCAAAAGCAGCGAACATCTCGCTCTATGTCCCACATTGAAAGTGCCAAGAGAGTAATATAGAGCTTGCTCTCCCTGTCTTTGAGTACTGTTTTCACTGTCCCGGTTACCTCTTTGCTAACATTCTCTTCAGAGCTGCAGTGAAACCAGGAACCACGTGGAGAAGGCACCCACACTGAAAGTGCCTGCAGGCAACATTGGGGCTTCTTCTCAGTGTCTCTGACATAGGGTTTCACTGTCCCGGGAAAGTCTCTGCTAACACCCTGCAGAGCGCTGTGCCCAATATACAGAAACGTCTTGCGGTATCTCCTACAGGGAAAGTGCCAGGAGGGAATTGTCGATCTTGTTCTCAGTGTCTCTGAGAATTGCTCTGATTCTCCGTGTGACCTCTTTGCTAAGACTCTCCAGAGAGCCGTCCTCAAAACCAACACACATCTTGACATATCTCCCACATTGATCGCAGTGTCTCCAGGAACGGCATTCAGTGAGCCAGGAATTTTTCTCCCTACACTGTCCATTGAGTTGTCCTCAAAACCAATATACATCGTGCTATATCTCCCACATGGAAAATGCCAGGAGGGAAAAGTGGGGATTAGCTTAGACTTTCTCGGAACTGCTTCAAATCAACTAGATATCTTTGTGCTGTAAATCTCCCAATAGCCAAACGCAAAAGCAGCGAACATCTCGCTGTATGTCCCACATTGAAAGTGCCAAGAGAGTAATATAGAGCTTGCTCTCCCTGTCTTTGAGTACTGTTTTCACTGTCCTGGTTACCTCTTTGCTAACATTCTCTTCAGAGCTGCAGTGAAACCAGGAACCATGTGGAGAAGGCACCCACACTGAAAGTGCCTGCAGGCAACATTGGGGCTTCTTCTCAGTGTCTCTGACATAGGGTTTCACTGTCCCGGGAAAGTCTCTGCTAACACCCTGCAGAGCGCTGTGCCCAATATACAGAAACGTCTTGCGGTATCTCCTACAGGGAAAGTGCCAGGAGGGAATTGTCGATCTTGTTCTCAGTGTCTCTGAGAATTGCTCTGATTCTCCGTGTGACCTCTTTGCTAAGACTCTCCAGAGAGCCGTCCTCAAAACCAACACACATCTTGACATATCTCCCACATTGATCGCAGTGTCTCCAGGAACCGCATTCAGCGAGCCAGGAGCTTTTCTCCCTACACTGTCCCATTGAGTTGTCCTCAAAACCAATATACATCGTGCTATATCTCCCACATGGAAAATGCCAGGAGGGAAAAGTGGGGATTAGCTTAGACTTTCTCGGAACTGCTTCAAATCAACTAGATATCTTTGTGCTGTAAATCTCCCAATAGCCAAACGCAAAAGCAGCAAACATCTCGCTGTATGTCCCACATTGAAAGTGCCAAGAGAGTAATATAGAGCTTGCTCTCCCTGTCTTTGAGTACTGTTTTCACTGTCCCGGTTACCTCTTTGCTAACATTCTCTTCAGAGCTGCAGTGAAACCAGGAACCACGTGGAGAAGGCACCCACACTGAAAGTGCCTGCAGGCAACATTGGGGCTTCTTCTCAGTGTCTCTGACATAGGGTTTCACTGTCCCGGGAAAGTCTCTGCTAACACCCTGCAGAGCGCTGTGCCCAATATACAGAAACGTCTTGCGGTATCTCCTACAGGGAAAGTGCCAGGAGGGAATTGTCGATCTTGTTCTCAGTGTCTCTGAGAATTGCTCTGATTCTCCGTGTGACCTCTTTGCTAAGACTCTCCAGAGAGCCGTCCTCAAAACCAACACACATCTTGACATATCTCCCACATTGATCGCAGTGTCTCCAGGAACGGCATTCAGCGAGCCAGGAACTTTTCTCCCTACACTGTCCCTTGAGTTGTCCTCAAAACCAATATACATCGTGCTATATCTCCCACATGGAAAATGCCAGGAGGGAAAAGTGGGGATTAGCTTAGACTTTCTCGGAACTGCTTCAAATCAACTAGATATCTTTGTGCTGTAAATCTCCCAATAGCCAAACGCAAAAGCAGCAAACATCTCGCTGTATGTCCCACATTGAAAGTGCCAAGAGAGCAATATAGAGCTTGCTCTCCCTGTCTTTGAGTACTGTTTTCACTGTCCCGGTTACCTCTTTGCTAACATTCTCTTCAGAGCTGCAGTGAAACCAGGAACCACGTGGAGAAGGCACCCACACTGAAAGTGCCTGCAGGCAACATTGGGGCTTCTTCTCAGTGTCTCTGACATAGGGTTTCACTGTCCCGGGAAAGTCTCTGCTAACAGCCTGCAGAGCGCTGTGCCCAATATACAGAAACGTCTTGCGGTATCTCCCACAGGGAAAGTGCCAGGAGGGAATTGTCGATCTTGTTCTCAGTGTCTCTGAGAATTGCTCTGATTCTCCGTGTGACCTCTTTGCTAAGACTCTCCACAGAGCCGTCCTCAAAACCAACACACATCTTGACATATCTCCCACATTGATCGCAGGGTCTCCAGGAACCGCATTCAGCGAGCCAGGAGCTTTTCTCCCTACACTGTCCCTTGAGTTGTCCTCAAAACCAATATACATCGTGCTATATCTCCCACATGGAAAGTGCCAGGAGGGAAAAGTGGGGATTAGCTTAGACTTTCTCGGAACTGCTTCAAATCAACTAGATATCTTTGTGCTGTAAATCTCCCAATAGCCAAACGCAAAAGCAGCAAACATCTCGCTGTATGTCCCACATTGAAAGTGCCAAGAGAGTAATATAGAGCTTGCTCTCCCTGTCTTTGAGTACTGTTTTCACTGTCCCGGTTACCTCTTTGCTAACATTCTCTTCAGAGCTGCAGTGAAACCAGGAACCACGTGGAGAAGGCACCCACACTGAAAGTGCCTGCAGGAAACATTGGGGCTTCTTCTCAGTGTCTCTGACATAGGGTTTCACTGTCCCGGGAAAGTCTCTGCTAACACCCTGCAGAGCGCTGTGCCCAATATACAGAAACGTCTTGCGGTATCTCCCACAGGGAAAGTGCCAGGAGGGAATTGTCGATCTTGTTCTCAGTGTCTCTGAGAATTGCTCTGATTCTCCGTGTGACCTCTTTGCTAAGACTCTCCAGAGAGCCGTCCTCAAAACCAACACACATCTTGACATATCTCCCACATTGATCGCAGTGTCTCCAGGAACGGCATTCAGCGAGCCAGGAACTTTTCTCCCTACACTGTCCCTTGAGTTGTCCTCAAAACCAATATACATCGTGCTATATCTCCCACATGGAAAGTGCCAGGAGGGAAAAGTGGGGATTAGCTTAGACTTTCTCGGAACTGCTTCAAATCAACTAGATATCTTTGTGCTGTAAATCTCCCAATAGCCAAACGCAAAAGCAGCGAACATCTCGCTGTATGTCCCACATTGAAAGTGCCAAGAGAGTAATATAGAGCTTGCTCTCCCTGTCTTTGAGTACTGTTTTCACTGTCCCGGTTACCTCTTTGCTAACATTCTCTTCAGAGCTGCAGTGAAACCAGGAACCATGTGGAGAAGGCACCCACACTGAAAGTGCCTGCAGGCAACATTGGGGCTTCTTCTCAGTGTCTCTGACATAGGGTTTCACTGTCCCGGGAAAGTCTCTGCTAACACCCTGCAGAGCGCTGTGCCCAATATACAGAAACGTCTTGCGGTATCTCCTACAGGGAAAGTGCCAGGAGGGAATTGTCGATCTTGTTCTCAGTGTCTCTGAGAATTGCTCTGATTCTCCGTGTGACCTCTTTGCTAAGACTCTCCAGAGAGCCGTCCTCAAAAACAACACACATCTTGACATATCTCCCACATTGATCGCAGTGTCTCCAGGAACGGCATTCAGTGAGCCAGGAATTTTTCTCCCTACACTGTCCCTTGAGTTGTCCTCAAAACCAATATACATCGTGCTATATCTCCCACATGGAAAATGCCAGGAGGGAAAAGTGGGGATTAGCTTAGACTTTCTCGGAACTGCTTCAAATCAACTAGATATCTTTGTGCTGTAAATCTCCCAATAGCCAAACGCAAAAGCAGCGAACATCTCGCTCTATGTCCCACATTGAAAGTGCCAAGAGAGTAATATAGAGCTTGCTCTCCCTGTCTTTGAGTACTGTTTTCACTGTCCCGGTTACCTCTTTGCTAACATTCTCTTCAGAGCTGCAGTGAAACCAGGAACCACGTGGAGAAGGCACCCACACTGAAAGTGCCTGCAGGCAACATTGGGGCTTCTTCTCAGTGTCTCTGACATAGGGTTTCACTGTCCCGGGAAAGTCTCTGCTAACACCCTGCAGAGCGCTGTGCCCAATATACAGAAACGTCTTGCGGTATCTCCTACAGGGAAAGTGCCAGGAGGGAATTGTCGATCTTGTTCTCAGTGTCTCTGAGAATTGCTCTGATTCTCCGTGTGACCTCTTTGCTAAGACTCTCCAGAGAGCCGTCCTCAAAACCAACACACATCTTGACATATCTCCCACATTGATCGCAGTGTCTCCAGGAACGGCATTCAGCGAGCCAGGAACTTTTCTCCCTACACTGTCCATTGAGTTGTCCTCAAAACCAATATACATCGTGCTATATCTCCCACATGGAAAGTGCCAGGAGGGAAAAGTGGGGATTAGCTTAGACTTTCTCGGAACTGCTTCAAATCAACTAGATATCTTTGTGCTGTAAATCTCCCAATAGCCAAACGCAAAAGCAGCGAACATCTCGCTGTATGTCCCACATTGAAAGTGCCAAGAGAGTAATATAGAGCTTGCTCTCCCTGTCTTTGAGTACTGTTTTCACTGTCCCGGTTACCTCTTTGCTAACATTCTCTTCAGAGCTGCAGTGAAACCAGGAACCACGTGGAGAAGGCACCCACACTGAAAGTGCCTGCAGGCAACATTGGGGCTTCTTCTCAGTGTCTCTGACATAGGGTTTCACTGTCCCGGGAAAGTCTCTGCTAACACCCTGCAGAGCGCTGTGCCCAATATACAGAAACGTCTTGCGGTATCTCCTACAGGGAAAGTGCCAGGAGGGAATTGTCGATCTTGTTCTCAGTGTCTCTGAGAATTGCTCTGATTCTCCGTGTGACCTCTTTGCTAAGACTCTCCAGAGAGCCGTCCTCAAAACCAACACACATCTTGACATATCTCCCACATTGATCGCAGTGTCTCCAGGAACGGCATTCAGTGAGCCAGGAATTTTTCTCCCTACACTGTCCATTGAGTTGTCCTCAAAACCAATATACATCGTGCTATATCTCCCACATGGAAAATGCCAGGAGGGAAAAGTGGGGATTAGCTTAGACTTTCTCGGAACTGCTTCAAATCAACTAGATATCTTTGTGCTGTAAATCTCCCAATAGCCAAACGCAAAAGCAGCGAACATCTCGCTGTATGTCCCACATTGAAAGTGCCAAGAGAGTAATATAGAGCTTGCTCTCCCTGTCTTTGAGTACTGTTTTCACTGTCCTGGTTACCTCTTTGCTAACATTCTCTTCAGAGCTGCAGTGAAACCAGGAACCATGTGGAGAAGGCACCCACACTGAAAGTGCCTGCAGGCAACATTGGGGCTTCTTCTCAGTGTCTCTGACATAGGGTTTCACTGTCCCGGGAAAGTCTCTGCTAACACCCTGCAGAGCGCTGTGCCCAATATACAGAAACGTCTTGCGGTATCTCCTACAGGGAAAGTGCCAGGAGGGAATTGTCGATCTTGTTCTCAGTGTCTCTGAGAATTGCTCTGATTCTCCGTGTGACCTCTTTGCTAAGACTCTCCAGAGAGCCGTCCTCAAAACCAACACACATCTTGACATATCTCCCACATTGATCGCAGTGTCTCCAGGAACCGCATTCAGCGAGCCAGGAGCTTTTCTCCCTACACTGTCCCATTGAGTTGTCCTCAAAACCAATATACATCGTGCTATATCTCCCACATGGAAAATGCCAGGAGGGAAAAGTGGGGATTAGCTTAGACTTTCTCGGAACTGCTTCAAATCAACTAGATATCTTTGTGCTGTAAATCTCCCAATAGCCAAACGCAAAAGCAGCAAACATCTCGCTGTATGTCCCACATTGAAAGTGCCAAGAGAGTAATATAGAGCTTGCTCTCCCTGTCTTTGAGTACTGTTTTCACTGTCCCGGTTACCTCTTTGCTAACATTCTCTTCAGAGCTGCAGTGAAACCAGGAACCACGTGGAGAAGGCACCCACACTGAAAGTGCCTGCAGGCAACATTGGGGCTTCTTCTCAGTGTCTCTGACATAGGGTTTCACTGTCCCGGGAAAGTCTCTGCTAACACCCTGCAGAGCGCTGTGCCCAATATACAGAAACGTCTTGCGGTATCTCCTACAGGGAAAGTGCCAGGAGGGAATTGTCGATCTTGTTCTCAGTGTCTCTGAGAATTGCTCTGATTCTCCGTGTGACCTCTTTGCTAAGACTCTCCAGAGAGCCGTCCTCAAAACCAACACACATCTTGACATATCTCCCACATTGATCGCAGTGTCTCCAGGAACGGCATTCAGCGAGCCAGGAACTTTTCTCCCTACACTGTCCCTTGAGTTGTCCTCAAAACCAATATACATCGTGCTATATCTCCCACATGGAAAATGCCAGGAGGGAAAAGTGGGGATTAGCTTAGACTTTCTCGGAACTGCTTCAAATCAACTAGATATCTTTGTGCTGTAAATCTCCCAATAGCCAAACGCAAAAGCAGCAAACATCTCGCTGTATGTCCCACATTGAAAGTGCCAAGAGAGCAATATAGAGCTTGCTCTCCCTGTCTTTGAGTACTGTTTTCACTGTCCCGGTTACCTCTTTGCTAACATTCTCTTCAGAGCTGCAGTGAAACCAGGAACCACGTGGAGAAGGCACCCACACTGAAAGTGCCTGCAGGCAACATTGGGGCTTCTTCTCAGTGTCTCTGACATAGGGTTTCACTGTCCCGGGAAAGTCTCTGCTAACACCCTGCAGAGCGCTGTGCCCAATATACAGAAACGTCTTGCGGTATCTCCTACAGGGAAAGTGCCAGGAGGGAATTGTCGATCTTGTTCTCAGTGTCTCTGAGAATTGCTCTGATTCTCCGTGTGACCTCTTTGCTAAGACTCTCCAGAGAGCCGTCCTCAAAACCAACACACATCTTGACATATCTCCCACATTGATCGCAGTGTCTCCAGGAACGGCATTCAGTGAGCCAGGAATTTTTCTCCCTACACTGTCCATTGAGTTGTCCTCAAAACCAATATACATCGTGCTATATCTCCCACATGGAAAATGCCAGGAGGGAAAAGTGGGGATTAGCTTAGACTTTCTCGGAACTGCTTCAAATCAACTAGATATCTTTGTGCTGTAAATCTCCCAATAGCCAAACGCAAAAGCAGCGAACATCTCGCTCTATGTCCCACATTGAAAGTGCCAAGAGAGTAATATAGAGCTTGCTCTCCCTGTCTTTGAGTACTGTTTTCACTGTCCCGGTTACCTCTTTGCTAACATTCTCTTCAGAGCTGCAGTGAAACCAGGAACCATGTGGAGAAGGCACCCACACTGAAAATGCCTGGAGGGAACATTGGGGCTTCTTCTCAGTGTCTCTGACATAGGGTTTCACTGTCCCGGGAAAGTCTCTGCTAACACCCTGCAGAGCGCTGTGCCCAATATACAGAAACGTCTTGCGGTATCTCCTACAGGGAAAGTGCCAGGAGGGAATTGTCGATCTTGTTCTCAGTGTCTCTGAGAATTGCTCTGATTCTCCGTGTGACCTCTTTGCTAAGACTCTCCAGAGAGCCGTCCTCAAAACCAACACACATCTTGACATATCTCCCACATTGATCGCAGTGTCTCCAGGAACCGCATTCAGCGAGCCAGGAACTTTTCTCCCTACACTGTCCCTTGAGTTGTCCTCAAAACCAATATACATCGTGCTATATCTCCCACATGGAAAATGCCAGGAGGGAAAAGTGGGGATTAGCTTAGACTTTCTCGGAACTGCTTCAAATCAACTAGATATCTTTGTGCTGTAAATCTCCCAATAGCCAAACGCAAAAGCAGCGAACATCTCGCTCTATGTCCCACATTGAAAGTGCCAAGAGAATAATATAGAGCTTGCTCTCCCTGTCTTTGAGTACTGTTTTCACTGTCCCGCTTACCTCTTTGCTAACATTCTCTTCAGAGCTGCAGTGAAACCAGGAACCACGTGGAGAAGGCACCCACACTGAAAGTGCCTGCAGGCAACATTGGGGCTTCTTCTCAGTGTCTCTGACATAGGGTTTCACTGTCCCGGGAAAGTCTCTGCTAACACCCTGCAGAGCGCTGTGCCCAATATACAGAAACGTCTTGCGGTATCTCCTACAGGGAAAGTGCCAGGAGGGAATTGTCGATCTTGTTCTCAGTGTCTCTGAGAATTGCTCTGATTCTCCGTGTGACCTCTTTGCTAAGACTCTCCAGAGAGCCGTCCTCAAAACCAACACACATCTTGACATATCTCCCACATTGATCGCAGTGTCTCCAGGAACGGCATTCAGTGAGCCAGGAATTTTTCTCCCTACACTGTCCATTGAGTTGTCCTCAAAACCAATATACATCGTGCTATATCTCCCACATGGAAAATGCCAGGAGGGAAAAGTGGGGATTAGCTTAGACTTTCTCGGAACTGCTTCAAATCAACTAGATATCTTTGTGCTGTAAATCTCCCAATAGCCAAACGCAAAAGCAGCAAACATCTCGCTGTATGTCCCACATTGAAAGTGCCAAGAGAGTAATATAGAGCTTGCTCTCCCTGTCTTTGAGTACTGTTTTCACTGTCCCGGTTACCTCTTTGCTAACATTCTCTTCAGAGCTGCAGTGAAACCAGGAACCACGTGGAGAAGGCACCCACACTGAAAGTGCCTGCAGGCAACATTGGGGCTTCTTCTCAGTGTCTCTGACATAGGGTTTCACTGTCCCGGGAAAGTCTCTGCTAACACCCTGCAGAGCGCTGTGCCCAATATACAGAAACGTCTTGCGGTATCTCCTACAGGGAAAGTGCCAGGAGGGAATTGTCGATCTTGTTCTCAGTGTCTCTGAGAATTGCTCTGATTCTCCGTGTGACCTCTTTGCTAAGACTCTCCAGAGAGCCGTCCTCAAAACCAACACACATCTTGACATATCTCCCACATTGATCGCAGTGTCTCCAGGAACGGCATTCAGCGAGCCAGGAACTTTTCTCCCTACACTGTCCCTTGAGTTGTCCTCAAAACCAATATACATCGTGCTATATCTCCCACATGGAAAATGCCAGGAGGGAAAAGTGGGGATTAGCTTAGACTTTCTCGGAACTGCTTCAAATCAACTAGATATCTTTGTGCTGTAAATCTCCCAATAGCCAAACGCAAAAGCAGCAAACATCTCGCTGTATGTCCCACATTGAAAGTGCCAAGAGAGCAATATAGAGCTTGCTCTCCCTGTCTTTGAGTACTGTTTTCACTGTCCCGGTTACCTCTTTGCTAACATTCTCTTCAGAGCTGCAGTGAAACCAGGAACCACGTGGAGAAGGCACCCACACTGAAAGTGCCTGCAGGCAACATTGGGGCTTCTTCTCAGTGTCTCTGACATAGGGTTTCACTGTCCCGGGAAAGTCTCTGCTAACACCCTGCAGAGCGCTGTGCCCAATATACAGAAACGTCTTGCGGTATCTCCTACAGGGAAAGTGCCAGGAGGGAATTGTCGATCTTGTTCTCAGTGTCTCTGAGAATTGCTCTGATTCTCCGTGTGACCTCTTTGCTAAGACTCTCCAGAGAGCCGTCCTCAAAACCAACACACATCTTGACATATCTCCCACATTGATCGCAGTGTCTCCAGGAACGGCATTCAGTGAGCCAGGAATTTTTCTCCCTACACTGTCCATTGAGTTGTCCTCAAAACCAATATACATCGTGCTATATCTCCCACATGGAAAATGCCAGGAGGGAAAAGTGGGGATTAGCTTAGACTTTCTCGGAACTGCTTCAAATCAACTAGATATCTTTGTGCTGTAAATCTCCCAATAGCCAAACGCAAAAGCAGCAAACATCTCGCTGTATGTCCCACATTGAAAGTGCCAAGAGAGTAATATAGAGCTTGCTCTCCCTGTCTTTGAGTACTGTTTTCACTGTCCCGGTTACCTCTTTGCTAACATTCTCTTCAGAGCTGCAGTGAAACCAGGAACCACGTGGAGAAGGCACCCACACTGAAAGTGCCTGCAGGCAACATTGGGGCTTCTTCTCAGTGTCTCTGACATAGGGTTTCACTGTCCCGGGAAAGTCTCTGCTAACACCCTGCAGAGCGCTGTGCCCAATATACAGAAACGTCTTGCGGTATCTCCTACAGGGAAAGTGCCAGGAGGGAATTGTCGATCTTGTTCTCAGTGTCTCTGAGAATTGCTCTGATTCTCCGTGTGACCTCTTTGCTAAGACTCTCCAGAGAGCCGTCCTCAAAACCAACACACATCTTGACATATCTCCCACATTGATCGCAGTGTCTCCAGGAACGGCATTCAGCGAGCCAGGAACTTTTCTCCCTACACTGTCCCTTGAGTTGTCCTCAAAACCAATATACATCGTGCTATATCTCCCACATGGAAAGTGCCAGGAGGGAAAAGTGGGGATTAGCTTAGACTTTCTCGGAACTGCTTCAAATCAACTAGATATCTTTGTGCTGTAAATCTCCCAATAGCCAAACGCAAAAGCAGCAAACATCTCGCTGTATGTCCCACATTGAAAGTGCCAAGAGAGCAATATAGAGCTTGCTCTCCCTGTCTTTGAGTACTGTTTTCACTGTCCCGGTTACCTCTTTGCTAACATTCTCTTCAGAGCTGCAGTGAAACCAGGAACCACGTGGAGAAGGCACCCACACTGAAAGTGCCTGCAGGCAACATTGGGGCTTCTTCTCAGTGTCTCTGACATAGGGTTTCACTGTCCCGGGAAAGTCTCTGCTAACACCCTGCAGAGCGCTGTGCCCAATATACAGAAACGTCTTGCGGTATCTCCTACAGGGAAAGTGCCAGGAGGGAATTGTCGATCTTGTTCTCAGTGTCTCTGAGAATTGCTCTGATTCTCCGTGTGACCTCTTTGCTAAGACTCTCCAGAGAGCCGTCCTCAAAACCAACACACATCTTGACATATCTCCCACATTGATCGCAGTGTCTCCAGGAACGGCATTCAGCGAGCCAGGAGCTTTTCTCCGTACACTGTCCATTGAGTTGTCCTCAAAACCAATATACATCGTGCTATATCTCCCACATGGAAAATGCCAGGAGGGAAAAGTGGGGATTAGCTTAGACTTTCTCGGAACTGCTTCAAATCAACTAGATATCTTTGTGCTGTAAATCTCCCAATAGCCAAACGCAAAAGCAGCGAAAATCTCGCTCTATGTCCCACATTGAAAGTGCCAAGAGAGTAATATAGAGCTTGCTCTCCCTGTCTTTGAGTACTGTTTTCACTGTCCCCCTTACCTCTTTGCTAACATTCTCTTCAGAGCTGCAGTGAAACCAGGAACCATGTGGAGAAGGCACCCACACTGAAAGTGCCTGCAGGCAACATTGGGGCTTCTTCTCAGTGTCTCTGACATAGGGTTTCACTGTCCCGGGAAAGTCTCTGCTAACACCCTGCAGAGCGCTGTGCCCAATATACAGAAACGTCTTGCGGTATCTCCCACAGGGAAAGTGCCAGGAGGGAATTGTCGATCTTGTTCTCAGTGTCTCTGAGAATTGCTCTGATTCTCCGTGTGACCTCTTTGCTAAGACTCTCCAGAGAGCCGTCCTCAAAACCAACACACATCTTGACATATCTCCCACATTGATCGCAGGGTCTCCAGGAACGGCATTCAGTGAGCCAGGAATTTTTCTCCCTACACTGTCCATTGAGTTGTCCTCAAAACCAATATACATCGTGCTATATCTCCCACATGGAAAGTGCCAGGAGGGAAAAGTGGGGATTAGCTTAGACTTTCTCGGAACTGCTTCAAATCAACTAGATATCTTTGTGCTGTAAATCTCCCAATAGCCAAACGCAAAAGCAGCAAACATCTCGCTGTATGTCCCACATTGAAAGTGCCAAGAGAGTAATATAGAGCTTGCTCTCCCTGTCTTTGAGTACTGTTTTCACTGTCCCGGTTACCTCTTTGCTAACATTCTCTTCAGAGCTGCAGTGAAACCAGGAACCACGTGGAGAAGGCACCCACACTGAAAGTGCCTGCAGGCAACATTGGGGCTTCTTCTCAGTGTCTCTGACATAGGGTTTCACTGTCCCGGGAAAGTCTCTGCTAACACCCTGCAGAGCGCTGTGCCCAATATACAGAAACGTCTTGCGGTATCTCCCACAGGGAAAGTGCCAGGAGGGAATTGTCGATCTTGTTCTCAGTGTCTCTGAGAATTGCTCTGATTCTCCGTGTGACCTCTTTGCTAAGACTCTCCAGAGAGCCGTCCTCAAAACCAACACACATCTTGACATATCTCCCACATTGATCGCAGTGTCTCCAGGAACCGCATTCAGCGAGCCAGGAGCTTTTCTCCCTACACTGTCCATTGAGTTGTCCTCAAAACCAATATACATCGTGCTATATCTCCCACATGGAAAGTGCCAGGAGGGAAAAGTGGGGATTAGCTTAGACTTTCTCGGAACTGCTTCAAATCAACTAGATATCTTTGTGCTGTAAATCTCCCAATAGCCAAACGCAAAAGCAGCGAACATCTCGCTGTATGTCCCACATTGAAAGTGCCAAGGGAGTAATATAGAGCTTGCTCTCCCTGTCTTTGAGTACTGTTTTCACTGTCCCGGTTACCTCTTTGCTAACATTCTCTTCAGAGCTGCAGTGAAACCAGGAACCATGTGGAGAAGGCACCCACACTGAAAGTGCCTGCAGGAAACATTGGGGCTTCTTCTCAGTGTCTCTGACATAGGGTTTCACTGTCCCGGGAAAGTCTCTGCTAACACCCTGCAGAGCGCTGTGCCCAATATACAGAAACGTCTTGCGGTATCTCCTACAGGGAAAGTGCCAGGAGGGAATTGTCGATCTTGTTCTCAGTGTCTCTGAGAATTGCTCTGATTCTCCGTGTGACCTCTTTGCTAAGACTCTCCAGAGAGCCGTCCTCAAAACCAACACACATCCTGACATATCTCCCACATTGATCGCAGTGTCTCCAGGAACCGCATTCAGCGAGCCAGGAGCTTTTCTCCCTACACTGTCCATTGAGTTGTCCTCAAAACCAATATACATCGTGCTATATCTCCCACATGGAAAATGCCAGGAGGGAAAAGTGGGGATTAGCTTAGACTTTCTCGGAACTGCTTCAAATCAACTAGATATCTTTGTGCTGTAAATCTCCCAATAGCCAAACGCAAAAGCAGCGAAAATCTCGCTCTATGTCCCACATTGAAAGTGCCAAGAGAGTAATATAGAGCTTGCTCTCCCTGTCTTTGAGTACTGTTTTCACTGTCCCCCTTACCTCTTTGCTAACATTCTCTTCAGAGCTGCAGTGAAACCAGGAACCATGTGGAGAAGGCACCCACACTGAAAATGCCTGGAGGGAACATTGGGCCTTCTTCTCAGTGTCTCTGACATAGGGTTTCACTGTCCCGGGAAAGTCTCTGCTAACACCCTGCAGAGCGCTGTGCCCAATATACAGAAACGTCTTGCGGTATCTCCTACAGGGAAAGTGCCAGGAGGGAATTGTCGATCTTGTTCTCAGTGTCTCTGAGAATTGCTCTGATTCTCCGTGTGACCTCTTTGCTAAGACTCTCCAGAGAGCCGTCCTCAAAACCAACACGCATCTTGACATATCTCCCACATTGATCGCAGTGTCTCCAGGAACGGCATTCAGCGAGCCAGGAGCTTTTCTCCCTACACTGTCCATTGAGTTGTCCTCAAAACCAATATACATCGTGCTATATCTCCCACATGGAAAGTGCCAGGAGGGAAAAGTGGGGATTAGCTTAGACTTTCTCGGAACTGCTTCAAATCAACTAGATATCTTTGTGCTGTAAATCTCCCAATAGCCAAACGCAAAAGCAGCAAACATCTCGCTGTATGTCCCACATTGAAAGTGCCAAGAGAGTAATATAGAGCTTGCTCTCCCTGTCTTTGAGTACTGTTTTCACTGTCCCGGTTACCTCTTTGCTAACATTCTCTTCAGAGCTGCAGTGAAACCAGGAACCACGTGGAGAAGGCACCCACACTGAAAGTGCCTGCAGGCAACATTGGGGCTTCTTCTCAGTGTCTCTGACATAGGGTTTCACTGTCCCGGGAAAGTCTCTGCTAACACCCTGCAGAGCGCTGTGCCCAATATACAGAAACGTCTTGCGGTATCTCCCACAGGGAAAGTGCCAGGAGGGAATTGTCGATCTTGTTCTCAGTGTCTCTGAGAATTGCTCTGATTCTCCGTGTGACCTCTTTGCTAAGACTCTCCAGAGAGCCGTCCTCAAAACCAACACACATCTTGACATATCTCCCACATTGATCGCAGGGTCTCCAGGAACCGCATTCAGCGAGCCAGGAGCTTTTCTCCCTACACTGTCCCTTGAGTTGTCCTCAAAACCAATATACATCGTGCTATATCTCCCACATGGAAAGTGCCAGGAGGGAAAAGTGGGGATTAGCTTAGACTTTCTCGGAACTGCTTCAAATCAACTAGATATCTTTGTGCTGTAAATCTCCCAATAGCCAAACGCAAAAGCAGCGAACATCTCGCTGTATGTCCCACATTGAAAGTGCCAAGAGAGTAATATAGAGCTTGCTCTCCCTGTCTTTGAGTACTGTTTTCACTGTCCCGCTTACCTCTTTGCTAACATTCTCTTCAGAGCTGCAGTGAAACCAGGAACCACGTGGAGAAGGCACCCACACTGAAAGTGCCTGCAGGCAACATTGGGGCTTCTTCTCAGTGTCTCTGACATAGGGTTTCACTGTCCCGGGAAAGTCTCTGCTAACACCCTGCAGAGCGCTGTGCCCAATATACAGAAACGTCTTGCGGTATCTCCTACAGGGAAAGTGCCAGGAGGGAATTGTCGATCTTGTTCTCAGTGTCTCTGAGAATTGCTCTGATTCTCCGTGTGACCTCTTTGCTAAGACTCTCCAGAGAGCCGTCCTCAAAACCAACACACATCTTGACATATCTCCCACATTGATCGCAGTGTCTCCAGGAACGGCATTCAGTGAGCCAGGAGCTTTTCTCCCTACACTGTCCCTTGAGTTGTCCTCAAAACCAATATACATCGTGCTATATCTCCCACATGGAAAATGCCAGGAGGGAAAAGTGGGGATTAGCTTAGACTTTCTCGGAACTGCTTCAAATCAACTAGATATCTTTGTGCTGTAAATCTCCCAATAGCCAAACGCAAAAGCAGCAAACATCTCGCTGTATGTCCCACATTGAAAGTGCCAAGAGAGTAATATAGAGCTTGCTCTCCCTGTCTTTGAGTACTGTTTTCACTGTCCCGGTTACCTCTTTGCTAACATTCTCTTCAGAGCTGCAGTGAAACCAGGAACCACGTGGAGAAGGCACCCACACTGAAAGTGCCTGCAGGAAACATTGGGGCTTCTTCTCAGTGTCTCTGACATAGGGTTTCACTGTCCCGGGAAAGTCTCTGCTAACACCCTGCAGAGCGCTGTGCCCAATATACAGAAACGTCTTGCGGTATCTCCCACAGGGAAAGTGCCAGGAGGGAATTGTCGATCTTGTTCTCAGTGTCTCTGAGAATTGCTCTGATTCTCCGTGTGACCTCTTTGCTAAGACTCTCCAGAGAGCCGTCCTCAAAACCAACACACATCTTGACATATCTCCCACATTGATCGCAGTGTCTCCAGGAACGGCATTCAGCGAGCCAGGAACTTTTCTCCCTACACTGTCCCTTGAGTTGTCCTCAAAACCAATATACATCGTGCTATATCTCCCACATGGAAAGTGCCAGGAGGGAAAAGTGGGGATTAGCTTAGACTTTCTCGGAACTGCTTCAAATCAACTAGATATCTTTGTGCTGTAAATCTCCCAATAGCCAAACGCAAAAGCAGCGAACATCTCGCTGTATGTCCCACATTGAAAGTGCCAAGAGAGTAATATAGAGCTTGCTCTCCCTGTCTTTGAGTACTGTTTTCACTGTCCCGGTTACCTCTTTGCTAACATTCTCTTCAGAGCTGCAGTGAAACCAGGAACCATGTGGAGAAGGCACCCACACTGAAAGTGCCTGCAGGCAACATTGGGGCTTCTTCTCAGTGTCTCTGACATAGGGTTTCACTGTCCCGGGAAAGTCTCTGCTAACACCCTGCAGAGCGCTGTGCCCAATATACAGAAACGTCTTGCGGTATCTCCCACAGGGAAAGTGCCAGGAGGGAATTGTCGATCTTGTTCTCAGTGTCTCTGAGAATTGCTCTGATTCTCCGTGTGACCTCTTTGCTAAGACTCTCCAGAGAGCCGTCCTCAAAAACAACACACATCTTGACATATCTCCCACATTGATCGCAGTGTCTCCAGGAACCGCATTCAGCGAGCCAGGAATTTTTCTCCCTACACTGTCCCTTGAGTCGTCCTCAAAACCAATATACATCGTGCTATATCTCCCACATGGAAAATGCCAGGAGGGAAAAGTGGGGATTAGCTTAGACTTTCTCGGAACTGCTTCAAATCAACTAGATATCTTTGTGCTGTAAATCTCCCAATAGCCAAACGCAAAAGCAGCGAACATCTCGCTGTATGTCCCACATTGAAAGTGCCAAGAGAGTAATATAGAGCTTGCTCTCCCTGTCTTTGAGTACTGTTTTCACTGTCCCGGTTACCTCTTTGCTAACATTCTCTTCAGAGCTGCAGTGAAACCAGGAACCACGTGGAGAAGGCACCCACACTGAAAGTGCCTGCAGGCAACATTGGGGCTTCTTCTCAGTGTCTCTGACATAGGGTTTCACTGTCCCGGGAAAGTCTCTGCTAACACCCTGCAGAGCGCTGTGCCCAATATACAGAAACGTCTTGCGGTATCTCCTACAGGGAAAGTGCCAGGAGGGAATTGTCGATCTTGTTCTCAGTGTCTCTGAGAATTGCTCTGATTCTCCGTGTGACCTCTTTGCTAAGACTCTCCAGAGAGCCGTCCTCAAAACCAACACACATCTTGACATATCTCCCACATTGATCGCAGTGTCTCCAGGAACGGCATTCAGTGAGCCAGGAATTTTTCTCCCTACACTGTCCATTGAGTTGTCCTCAAAACCAATATACATCGTGCTATATCTCCCACATGGAAAATGCCAGGAGGGAAAAGTGGGGATTAGCTTAGACTTTCTCGGAACTGCTTCAAATCAACTAGATATCTTTGTGCTGTAAATCTCCCAATAGCCAAACGCAAAAGCAGCGAACATCTCGCTGTATGTCCCACATTGAAAGTGCCAAGAGAGTAATATAGAGCTTGCTCTCCCTGTCTTTGAGTACTGTTTTCACTGTCCTGGTTACCTCTTTGCTAACATTCTCTTCAGAGCTGCAGTGAAACCAGGAACCATGTGGAGAAGGCACCCACACTGAAAGTGCCTGCAGGAAACATTGGGGCTTCTTCTCAGTGTCTCTGACATAGGGTTTCACTGTCCCGGGAAAGTCTCTGCTAACACCCTGCAGAGCGCTGTGCCCAATATACAGAAACGTCTTGCGGTATCTCCTACAGGGAAAGTGCCAGGAGGGAATTGTCGATCTTGTTCTCAGTGTCTCTGAGAATTGCTCTGATTCTCCGTGTGACCTCTTTGCTAAGACTCTCCAGAGAGCCGTCCTCAAAACCAACACACATCTTGACATATCTCCCACATTGATCGCAGTGTCTCCAGGAACCGCATTCAGCGAGCCAGGAGCTTTTCTCCCTACACTGTCCCATTGAGTTGTCCTCAAAACCAATATACATCGTGCTATATCTCCCACATGGAAAATGCCAGGAGGGAAAAGTGGGGATTAGCTTAGACTTTCTCGGAACTGCTTCAAATCAACTAGATATCTTTGTGCTGTAAATCTCCCAATAGCCAAACGCAAAAGCAGTGAACATCTCGCTGTATGTCCCACACTGAAAGTGCCAAGGGAGTAATATAGAGCTTGCTCTCCCTGTCTTTGAGTACTGTTTTCACTGTCCCGGTTACCTCTTTGCTAACATTCTCTTCAGAGCTGCAGTGAAACCAGGAACCACGTGGAGAAGGCACCCACACTGAAAGTGCCTGCAGGCAACATTGGGGCTTCTTCTCAGTGTCTCTGACATAGGGTTTCCCTGTCCCGGGAAAGTCTCTGCTAACACCCTGCAGAGCGCTGTGCCCAATATACAGAAACGTCTTGCGGTATCTCCTACAGGGAAAGTGCCAGGAGGGAATTGTCGATCTTGTTCTCAGTGTCTCTGAGAATTGCTCTGATTCTCCGTGTGACCTCTTTGCTAAGACTCTCCAGAGAGCCGTCCTCAAAACCAACACACATCTTGACATATCTCCCACATTGATCGCAGGGTCTCCAGGAACGGCATTCAGCGAGCCAGGAGCTTTTCTCCCTACACTGTCCATTGAGTTGTCCTCAAAACCAATATACATCGTGCTATATCTCCCACATAGAAAGTGCCAGGAGGGAAAAGTGGGGATTAGCTTAGACTTTCTCGGAACTGCTTCAAATCAACTAGATATCTTTGTGCTGTAAATCTCCCAATAGCCAAACGCAAAAGCAGCAAACATCTCGCTGTATGTCCCACATTGAAAGTGCCAAGAGAGTAATATAGAGCTTGCTCTCCCTGTCTTTGAGTACTGTTTTCACTGTCCCGGTTACCTCTTTGCTAACATTCTCTTCAGAGCTGCAGTGAAACCAGGAACCACGTGGAGAAGGCACCCACACTGAAAGTGCCTGCAGGCAACATTGGGCCTTCTTCTCAGTGTCTCTGACATAGGGTTTCACTGTCCCGGGAAAGTCTCTGCTAACACCCTGCAGAGTGCTGTGCCCAATATACAGAAACGTCTTGCGGTATCTCCTACAGGGAAAGTGCCAGGAGGGAATTGTCGATCTTGTTCTCAGTGTCTCTGAGAATTGCTCTGATTCTCCGTGTGACCTCTTTGCTAAGACTCTCCAGAGAGCCGTCCTCAAAAACAACACACATCTTGACATATCTCCCACATTGATCGCAGTGTCTCCAGGAACCGCATTCAGCGAGCCAGGAATTTTTCTCCCTACACTGTCCCTTGAGTCGTCCTCAAAACCAATATACATCGTGCTATATCTCCCACATGGAAAATGCCAGGAGGGAAAAGTGGGGATTAGCTTAGACTTTCTCGGAACTGCTTCAAATCAACTAGATATCTTTGTGCTGTAAATCTCCCAATAGCCAAACGCAAAAGCAGCAAACATCTCGCTGTATGTCCCACATTGAAAGTGCCAAGAGAGTAATATAGAGCTTGCTCTCCCTGTCTTTGAGTACTGTTTTCACTGTCCCGGTTACCTCTTTGCTAACATTCTCTTCAGAGCTGCAGTGAAACCAGGAACCACGTGGAGAAGGCACCCACACTGAAAGTGCCTGCAGGCAACATTGGGGCTTCTTCTCAGTGTCTCTGACATAGGGTTTCACTGTCCCGGGAAAGTCTCTGCTAACACCCTGCAGAGCGCTGTGCCCAATATACAGAAACGTCTTGCGGTATCTCCTACAGGGAAAGTGCCAGGAGGGAATTGTCGATCTTGTTCTCAGTGTCTCTGAGAATTGCTCTGATTCTCCGTGTGACCTCTTTGCTAAGACTCTCCAGAGAGCCGTCCTCAAAACCAACACACATCTTGACATATCTCCCACATTGATCGCAGTGTCTCCAGGAACGGCATTCAGTGAGCCAGGAATTTTTCTCCCTACACTGTCCATTGAGTTGTCCTCAAAACCAATATACATCGTGCTATATCTCCCACATGGAAAATGCCAGGAGGGAAAAGTGGGGATTAGCTTAGACTTTCTCGGAACTGCTTCAAATCAACTAGATATCTTTGTGCTGTAAATCTCCCAATAGCCAAACGCAAAAGCAGCGAACATCTCGCTGTATGTCCCACATTGAAAGTGCCAAGAGAGTAATATAGAGCTTGCTCTCCCTGTCTTTGAGTACTGTTTTCACTGTCCTGGTTACCTCTTTGCTAACATTCTCTTCAGAGCTGCAGTGAAACCAGGAACCATGTGGAGAAGGCACCCACACTGAAAGTGCCTGCAGGCAACATTGGGGCTTCTTCTCAGTGTCTCTGACATAGGGTTTCACTGTCCCGGGAAAGTCTCTGCTAACACCCTGCAGAGCGCTGTGCCCAATATACAGAAACGTCTTGCGGTATCTCCTACAGGGAAAGTGCCAGGAGGGAATTGTCGATCTTGTTCTCAGTGTCTCTGAGAATTGCTCTGATTCTCCGTGTGACCTCTTTGCTAAGACTCTCCAGAGAGCCGTCCTCAAAACCAACACACATCTTGACATATCTCCCACATTGATCGCAGTGTCTCCAGGAACCGCATTCAGCGAGCCAGGAGCTTTTCTCCCTACACTGTCCCATTGAGTTGTCCTCAAAACCAATATACATCGTGCTATATCTCCCACATGGAAAATGCCAGGAGGGAAAAGTGGGGATTAGCTTAGACTTTCTCGGAACTGCTTCAAATCAACTAGATATCTTTGTGCTGTAAATCTCCCAATAGCCAAACGCAAAAGCAGTGAACATCTCGCTGTATGTCCCACACTGAAAGTGCCAAGGGAGTAATATAGAGCTTGCTCTCCCTGTCTTTGAGTACTGTTTTCACTGTCCCGGTTACCTCTTTGCTAACATTCTCTTCAGAGCTGCAGTGAAACCAGGAACCACGTGGAGAAGGCACCCACACTGAAAGTGCCTGCAGGCAACATTGGGGCTTCTTCTCAGTGTCTCTGACATAGGGTTTCCCTGTCCCGGGAAAGTCTCTGCTAACACCCTGCAGAGCGCTGTGCCCAATATACAGAAACGTCTTGCGGTATCTCCTACAGGGAAAGTGCCAGGAGGGAATTGTCGATCTTGTTCTCAGTGTCTCTGAGAATTGCTCTGATTCTCCGTGTGACCTCTTTGCTAAGACTCTCCAGAGAGCCGTCCTCAAAACCAACACACATCTTGACATATCTCCCACATTGATCGCAGGGTCTCCAGGAACGGCATTCAGCGAGCCAGGAGCTTTTCTCCCTACACTGTCCATTGAGTTGTCCTCAAAACCAATATACATCGTGCTATATCTCCCACATAGAAAGTGCCAGGAGGGAAAAGTGGGGATTAGCTTAGACTTTCTCGGAACTGCTTCAAATCAACTAGATATCTTTGTGCTGTAAATCTCCCAATAGCCAAACGCAAAAGCAGCAAACATCTCGCTGTATGTCCCACATTGAAAGTGCCAAGAGAGTAATATAGAGCTTGCTCTCCCTGTCTTTGAGTACTGTTTTCACTGTCCCGGTTACCTCTTTGCTAACATTCTCTTCAGAGCTGCAGTGAAACCAGGAACCACGTGGAGAAGGCACCCACACTGAAAGTGCCTGCAGGCAACATTGGGCCTTCTTCTCAGTGTCTCTGACATAGGGTTTCACTGTCCCGGGAAAGTCTCTGCTAACACCCTGCAGAGTGCTGTGCCCAATATACAGAAACGTCTTGCGGTATCTCCTACAGGGAAAGTGCCAGGAGGGAATTGTCGATCTTGTTCTCAGTGTCTCTGAGAATTGCTCTGATTCTCCGTGTGACCTCTTTGCTAAGACTCTCCAGAGAGCCGTCCTCAAAGCCAACACACATCTTGACATATCTCCCACATTGATCGCAGTGTCTCCAGGAACCGCATTCAGCGAGCCAGGAGCTTTTCTCCCTACACTGTCCCTTGAGTTGTCCTCAAAACCAATATACATCGTGCTATATCTCCCACATGGAAAATGCCAGGAGGGAAAAGTGGGGATTAGCTTAGACTTTCTCGGAACTGCTTCAAATCAACTAGATATCTTTGTGCTGTAAATCTCCCAATAGCCAAACGCAAAAGCAGCAAACATCTCGCTGTATGTCCCACATTGAAAGTGCCAAGAGAGTAATATAGAGCTTGCTCTCCCTGTCTTTGAGTACTGTTTTCACTGTCCCGGTTACCTCTTTGCTAACATTCTCTTCAGAGCTGCAGTGAAACCAGGAACCACGTGGAGAAGGCACCCACACTGAAAGTGCCTGCAGGCAACATTGGGGCTTCTTCTCAGTGTCTCTGACATAGGGTTTCACTGTCCCGGGAAAGTCTCTGCTAACACCCTGCAGAGCGCTGTGCCCAATATACAGAAACGTCTTGCGGTATCTCCTACAGGGAAAGTGCCAGGAGGGAATTGTCGATCTTGTTCTCAGTGTCTCTGAGAATTGCTCTGATTCTCCGTGTGACCTCTTTGCTAAGACTCTCCAGAGAGCCGTCCTCAAAACCAACACACATCTTGACATATCTCCCACATTGATCGCAGTGTCTCCAGGAACGGCATTCAGCGAGCCAGGAGCTTTTCTCCCTACACTGTCCCTTGAGTTGTCCTCAAAACCAATATACATCGTGCTATATCTCCCACATGGAAAATGCCAGGAGGGAAAAGTGGGGATTAGCTTAGACTTTCTCGGAACTGCTTCAAATCAACTAGATATCTTTGTGCTGTAAATCTCCCAATAGCCAAACGCAAAAGCAGCAAACATCTCGCTGTATGTCCCACATTGAAAGTGCCAAGAGAGCAATATAGAGCTTGCTCTCCCTGTCTTTGAGTACTGTTTTCACTGTCCCGGTTACCTCTTTGCTAACATTCTCTTCAGAGCTGCAGTGAAACCAGGAACCACGTGGAGAAGGCACCCACACTGAAAGTGCCTGCAGGCAACATTGGGGCTTCTTCTCAGTGTCTCTGACATAGGGTTTCACTGTCCCGGGAAAGTCTCTGCTAACACCCTGCAGAGCGCTGTGCCCAATATACAGAAACGTCTTGCGGTATCTCCTACAGGGAAAGTGCCAGGAGGGAATTGTCGATCTTGTTCTCAGTGTCTCTGAGAATTGCTCTGATTCTCCGTGTGACCTCTTTGCTAAGACTCTCCAGAGAGCCGTCCTCAAAACCAACACACATCTTGACATATCTCCCACATTGATCGCAGTGTCTCCAGGAACGGCATTCAGTGAGCCAGGAATTTTTCTCCCTACACTGTCCATTGAGTTGTCCTCAAAACCAATATACATCGTGCTATATCTCCCACATGGAAAATGCCAGGAGGGAAAAGTGGGGATTAGCTTAGACTTTCTCGGAACTGCTTCAAATCAACTAGATATCTTTGTGCTGTAAATCTCCCAATAGCCAAACGCAAAAGCAGCGAACATCTCGCTGTATGTCCCACATTGAAAGTGCCAAGAGAGTAATATAGAGCTTGCTCTCCCTGTCTTTGAGTACTGTTTTCACTGTCCCGGTTACCTCTTTGCTAACATTCTCTTCAGAGCTGCAGTGAAACCAGGAACCATGTGGAGAAGGCACCCACACTGAAAATGCCTGGAGGGAACATTGGGGCTTCTTCTCAGTGTCTCTGACATAGGGTTTCACTGTCCCGGGAAAGTCTCTGCTAACACCCTGCAGAGCGCTGTGCCCAATATACAGAAACGTCTTGCGGTATCTCCTACAGGGAAAGTGCCAGGAGGGAATTGTCGATCTTGTTCTCAGTGTCTCTGAGAATTGCTCTGATTCTCCGTGTGACCTCTTTGCTAAGACTCTCCAGAGAGCCGTCCTCAAAACCAACACACATCTTGACATATCTCCCACATTGATCGCAGTGTCTCCAGGAACCGCATTCAGCGAGCCAGGAACTTTTCTCCCTACACTGTCCCTTGAGTTGTCCTCAAAACCAATATACATCGTGCTATATCTCCCACATGGAAAATGCCAGGAGGGAAAAGTGGGGATTAGCTTAGACTTTCTCGGAACTGCTTCAAATCAACTAGATATCTTTGTGCTGTAAATCTCCCAATAGCCAAACGCAAAAGCAGCGAACATCTCGCTGTATGTCCCACATTGAAAGTGCCAAGAGAGTAATATAGAGCTTGCTCTCCCTGTCTTTGAGTACTGTTTTCACTGTCCCGCTTACCTCTTTGCTAACATTCTCTTCAGAGCTGCAGTGAAACCAGGAACCACGTGGAGAAGGCACCCACACTGAAAGTGCCTGCAGGCAACATTGGGGCTTCTTCTCAGTGTCTCTGACATAGGGTTTCACTGTCCCGGGAAAGTCTCTGCTAACACCCTGCAGAGCGCTGTGCCCAATATACAGAAACGTCTTGCGGTATCTCCTACAGGGAAAGTGCCAGGAGGGAATTGTCGATCTTGTTCTCAGTGTCTCTGAGAATTGCTCTGATTCTCCGTGTGACCTCTTTGCTAAGACTCTCCAGAGAGCCGTCCTCAAAACCAACACACATCTTGACATATCTCCCACATTGATCGCAGTGTCTCCAGGAACGGCATTCAGTGAGCCAGGAATTTTTCTCCCTACACTGTCCATTGAGTTGTCCTCAAAACCAATATACATCGTGCTATATCTCCCACATGGAAAATGCCAGGAGGGAAAAGTGGGGATTAGCTTAGACTTTCTCGGAACTGCTTCAAATCAACTAGATATCTTTGTGCTGTAAATCTCCCAATAGCCAAACGCAAAAGCAGCAAACATCTCGCTGTATGTCCCACATTGAAAGTGCCAAGAGAGTAATATAGAGCTTGCTCTCCCTGTCTTTGAGTACTGTTTTCACTGTCCCGGTTACCTCTTTGCTAACATTCTCTTCAGAGCTGCAGTGAAACCAGGAACCACGTGGAGAAGGCACCCACACTGAAAGTGCCTGGAGGGAACATTGGGGCTTCTTCTCAGTGTCTCTGACATAGGGTTTCACTGTCCCGGGAAAGTCTCTGCTAACACCCTGCAGAGCGCTGTGCCCAATATACAGAAACGTCTTGCGGTATCTCCTACAGGGAAAGTGCCAGGAGGGAATTGTCGATCTTGTTCTCAGTGTCTCTGAGAATTGCTCTGATTCTCCGTGTGACCTCTTTGCTAAGACTCTCCAGAGAGCCGTCCTCAAAACCAACACACATCTTGACATATCTCCCACATTGATCGCAGTGTCTCCAGGAACGGCATTCAGCGAGCCAGGAACTTTTCTCCCTACACTGTCCCTTGAGTTGTCCTCAAAACCAATATACATCGTGCTATATCTCCCACATGGAAAATGCCAGGAGGGAAAAGTGGGGATTAGCTTAGACTTTCTCGGAACTGCTTCAAATCAACTAGATATCTTTGTGCTGTAAATCTCCCAATAGCCAAACGCAAAAGCAGCAAACATCTCGCTGTATGTCCCACATTGAAAGTGCCAAGAGAGCAATATAGAGCTTGCTCTCCCTGTCTTTGAGTACTGTTTTCACTGTCCCGGTTACCTCTTTGCTAACATTCTCTTCAGAGCTGCAGTGAAACCAGGAACCACGTGGAGAAGGCACCCACACTGAAAGTGCCTGCAGGCAACATTGGGGCTTCTTCTCAGTGTCTCTGACATAGGGTTTCACTGTCCCGGGAAAGTCTCTGCTAACACCCTGCAGAGCGCTGTGCCCAATATACAGAAACGTCTTGCGGTATCTCCTACAGGGAAAGTGCCAGGAGGGAATTGTCGATCTTGTTCTCAGTGTCTCTGAGAATTGCTCTGATTCTCCGTGTGACCTCTTTGCTAAGACTCTCCAGAGAGCCGTCCTCAAAACCAACACACATCTTGACATATCTCCCACATTGATCGCAGTGTCTCCAGGAACGGCATTCAGTGAGCCAGGAATTTTTCTCCCTACACTGTCCATTGAGTTGTCCTCAAAACCAATATACATCGTGCTATATCTCCCACATGGAAAATGCCAGGAGGGAAAAGTGGGGATTAGCTTAGACTTTCTCGGAACTGCTTCAAATCAACTAGATATCTTTGTGCTGTAAATCTCCCAATAGCCAAACGCAAAAGCAGCGAACATCTCGCTGTATGTCCCACATTGAAAGTGCCAAGAGAGTAATATAGAGCTTGCTCTCCCTGTCTTTGAGTACTGTTTTCACTGTCCCGGTTACCTCTTTGCTAACATTCTCTTCAGAGCTGCAGTGAAACCAGGAACCATGTGGAGAAGGCACCCACACTGAAAATGCCTGGAGGGAACATTGGGGCTTCTTCTCAGTGTCTCTGACATAGGGTTTCACTGTCCCGGGAAAGTCTCTGCTAACACCCTGCAGAGCGCTGTGCCCAATATACAGAAACGTCTTGCGGTATCTCCTACAGGGAAAGTGCCAGGAGGGAATTGTCGATCTTGTTCTCAGTGTCTCTGAGAATTGCTCTGATTCTCCGTGTGACCTCTTTGCTAAGACTCTCCAGAGAGCCGTCCTCAAAACCAACACACATCTTGACATATCTCCCACATTGATCGCAGTGTCTCCAGGAACCGCATTCAGCGAGCCAGGAACTTTTCTCCCTACACTGTCCCTTGAGTTGTCCTCAAAACCAATATACATCGTGCTATATCTCCCACATGGAAAGTGCCAGGAGGGAAAAGTGGGGATTAGCTTAGACTTTCTCGGAACTGCTTCAAATCAACTAGATATCTTTGTGCTGTAAATCTCCCAATAGCCAAACGCAAAAGCAGCGAACATCTCGCTGTATGTCCCACATTGAAAGTGCCAAGAGAATAATATAGAGCTTGCTCTCCCTGTCTTTGAGTACTGTTTTCACTGTCCCGCTTACCTCTTTGCTAACATTCTCTTCAGAGCTGCAGTGAAACCAGGAACCATGTGGAGAAGGCACCCACACTGAAAGTGCCTGCAGGCAACATTGGGGCTTCTTCTCAGTGTCTCTGACATAGGGTTTCACTGTCCCGGGAAAGTCTCTGCTAACACCCTGCAGAGCGCTGTGCCCAATATACAGAAACGTCTTGCGGTATCTCCCACAGGGAAAGTGCCAGGAGGGAATTGTCGATCTTGTTCTCAGTGTCTCTGAGAATTGCTCTGATTCTCCGTGTGACCTCTTTGCTAAGACTCTCCAGAGAGCCGTCCTCAAAACCAACACACATCTTGACATATCTCCCACATTGATCGCAGGGTCTCCAGGAACGGCATTCAGTGAGCCAGGAATTTTTCTCCCTACACTGTCCATTGAGTTGTCCTCAAAACCAATATACATCGTGCTATATCTCCCACATGGAAAGTGCCAGGAGGGAAAAGTGGGGATTAGCTTAGACTTTCTCGGAACTGCTTCAAATCAACTAGATATCTTTGTGCTGTAAATCTCCCAATAGCCAAACGCAAAAGCAGCAAACATCTCGCTGTATGTCCCACATTGAAAGTGCCAAGAGAGTAATATAGAGCTTGCTCTCCCTGTCTTTGAGTACTGTTTTCACTGTCCCGGTTACCTCTTTGCTAACATTCTCTTCAGAGCTGCAGTGAAACCAGGAACCACGTGGAGAAGGCACCCACACTGAAAGTGCCTGCAGGCAACATTGGGGCTTCTTCTCAGTGTCTCTGACATAGGGTTTCACTGTCCCGGGAAAGTCTCTGCTAACACCCTGCAGAGCGCTGTGCCCAATATACAGAAACGTCTTGCGGTATCTCCTACAGGGAAAGTGCCAGGAGGGAATTGTCGATCTTGTTCTCAGTGTCTCTGAGAATTGCTCTGATTCTCCGTGTGACCTCTTTGCTAAGACTCTCCAGAGAGCCGTCCTCAAAACCAACACACATCTTGACATATCTCCCACATTGATCGCAGTGTCTCCAGGAACCGCATTCAGCGAGCCAGGAGCTTTTCTCCCTACACTGTCCATTGAGTTGTCCTCAAAACCAATATACATCGTGCTATATCTCCCACATGGAAAGTGCCAGGAGGGAAAAGTGGGGATTAGCTTAGACTTTCTCGGAACTGCTTCAAATCAACTAGATATCTTTGTGCTGTAAATCTCCCAATAGCCAAACGCAAAAGCAGCGAACATCTCGCTGTATGTCCCACATTGAAAGTGCCAAGGGAGTAATATAGAGCTTGCTCTCCCTGTCTTTGAGTACTGTTTTCACTGTCCCGGTTACCTCTTTGCTAACATTCTCTTCAGAGCTGCAGTGAAACCAGGAACCATGTGGAGAAGGCACCCACACTGAAAGTGCCTGCAGGAAACATTGGGGCTTCTTCTCAGTGTCTCTGACATAGGGTTTCACTGTCCCGGGAAAGTCTCTGCTAACACCCTGCAGAGCGCTGTGCCCAATATACAGAAACGTCTTGCGGTATCTCCTACAGGGAAAGTGCCAGGAGGGAATTGTCGATCTTGTTCTCAGTGTCTCTGAGAATTGCTCTGATTCTCCGTGTGACCTCTTTGCTAAGACTCTCCAGAGAGCCGTCCTCAAAACCAACACACATCTTGACATATCTCCCACATTGATCGCAGTGTCTCCAGGAACCGCATTCAGCGAGCCAGGAGCTTTTCTCCCTACACTGTCCCTTGAGTTGTCCTCAAAACCAATATACATCGTGCTATATCTCCCACATGGAAAATGCCAGGAGGGAAAAGTGGGGATTAGCTTAGACTTTCTCGGAACTGCTTCAAATCAACTAGATATCTTTGTGCTGTAAATCTCCCAATAGCCAAACGCAAAAGCAGCGAACATCTCGCTCTATGTCCCACATTGAAAGTGCCAAGAGAATAATATAGAGCTTGCTCTCCCTGTCTTTGAGTACTGTTTTCACTGTCCCGCTTACCTCTTTGCTAACATTCTCTTCAGAGCTGCAGTGAAACCAGGAACCATGTGGAGAAGGCACCCACACTGAAAGTGCCTGCAGGCAACATTGGGGCTTCTTCTCAGTGTCTCTGACATAGGGTTTCACTGTCCCGGGAAAGTCTCTGCTAACACCCTGCAGAGCGCTGTGCCCAATATACAGAAACGTCTTGCGGTATCTCCTACAGGGAAAGTGCCAGGAGGGAATTGTCGATCTTGTTCTCAGTGTCTCTGAGAATTGCTCTGATTCTCCGTGTGACCTCTTTGCTAAGACTCTCCAGAGAGCCGTCCTCAAAACCAACACACATCTTGACATATCTCCCACATTGATCGCAGTGTCTCCAGGAACGGCATTCAGTGAGCCAGGAATTTTTCTCCCTACACTGTCCATTGAGTTGTCCTCAAAACCAATATACATCGTGCTATATCTCCCACATGGAAAATGCCAGGAGGGAAAAGTGGGGATTAGCTTAGACTTTCTCGGAACTGCTTCAAATCAACTAGATATCTTTGTGCTGTAAATCTCCCAATAGCCAAACGCAAAAGCAGCGAAAATCTCGCTCTATGTCCCACATTGAAAGTGCCAAGAGAGTAATATAGAGCTTGCTCTCCCTGTCTTTGAGTACTGTTTTCACTGTCCCCCTTACCTCTTTGCTAACATTCTCTTCAGAGCTGCAGTGAAACCAGGAACCATGTGGAGAAGGCACCCACACTGAAAATGCCTGGAGGGAACATTGGGCCTTCTTCTCAGTGTCTCTGACATAGGGTTTCACTGTCCCGGGAAAGTCTCTGCTAACACCCTGCAGAGCGCTGTGCCCAATATACAGAAACGTCTTGCGGTATCTCCCACAGGGAAAGTGCCAGGAGGGAATTGTCGATCTTGTTCTCAGTGTCTCTGAGAATTGCTCTGATTCTCCGTGTGACCTCTTTGCTAAGACTCTCCAGAGAGCCGTCCTCAAAACCAACACGCATCTTGACATATCTCCCACATTGATCGCAGTGTCTCCAGGAACGGCATTCAGCGAGCCAGGAGCTTTTCTCCCTACACTG
The DNA here is from genome assembly GCF_964199755.1 of Larus michahellis. Taxonomy (NCBI): domain Eukaryota; kingdom Metazoa; phylum Chordata; class Aves; order Charadriiformes; family Laridae; genus Larus; species Larus michahellis. The sequence goes on from NC_133900.1 coordinate 3,140,903, forward strand.
TCCATTGAGTTGTCCTCAAAACCAATATACATCGTGCTATATCTCCCACATGGAAAGTGCCAGGAGGGAAAAGTGGGGATTAGCTTAGACTTTCTCGGAACTGCTTCAAATCAACTAGATATCTTTGTGCTGTAAATCTCCCAATAGCCAAACGCAAAAGCAGCAAACATCTCGCTGTATGTCCCACATTGAAAGTGCCAAGAGAGTAATATAGAGCTTGCTCTCCCTGTCTTTGAGTACTGTTTTCACTGTCCCGGTTACCTCTTTGCTAACATTCTCTTCAGAGCTGCAGTGAAACCAGGAACCACGTGGAGAAGGCACCCACACTGAAAGTGCCTGCAGGCAACATTGGGGCTTCTTCTCAGTGTCTCTGACATAGGGTTTCACTGTCCCGGGAAAGTCTCTGCTAACAGCCTGCAGAGCGCTGTGCCCAATATACAGAAACGTCTTGCGGTATCTCCCACAGGGAAAGTGCCAGGAGGGAATTGTCGATCTTGTTCTCAGTGTCTCTGAGAATTGCTCTGATTCTCCGTGTGACCTCTTTGCTAAGACTCTCCAGAGAGCCGTCCTCAAAACCAACACACATCTTGACATATCTCCCACATTGATCGCAGTGTCTCCAGGAACGGCATTCAGCGAGCCAGGAGCTTTTCTCCCTACACTGTCCCTTGAGTTGTCCTCAAAACCAATATACATCGTGCTATATCTCCCACATGGAAAGTGCCAGGAGGGAAAAGTGGGGATTAGCTTAGACTTTCTCGGAACTGCTTCAAATCAACTAGATATCTTTGTGCTGTAAATCTCCCAATAGCCAAACGCAAAAGCAGCGAACATCTCGCTGTATGTCCCACATTGAAAGTGCCAAGAGAGTAATATAGAGCTTGCTCTCCCTGTCTTTGAGTACTGTTTTCACTGTCCCGCTTACCTATTTGCTAACATTCTCTTCAGAGCTGCAGTGAAACCAGGAACCATGTGGAGAAGGCACCCACACTGAAAGTGCCTGCAGGCAACATTGGGGCTTCTTCTCAGTGTCTCTGACATAGGGTTTCACTGTCCCGGGAAAGTCTCTGCTAACAGCCTGCAGAGCGCTGTGCCCAATATACAGAAACGTCTTGCGGTATCTCCTACAGGGAAAGTGCCAGGAGGGAATTGTCGATCTTGTTCTCAGTGTCTCTGAGAATTGCTCTGATTCTCCGTGTGACCTCTTTGCTAAGACTCTCCAGAGAGCCGTCCTCAAAACCAACACACATCTTGACATATCTCCCACATTGATCGCAGTGTCTCCAGGAACCGCATTCAGTGAGCCAGGAACTTTTCTCCCTACACTGCCCATTGAGTTGTCCTCAAAACCAATATACATCGTGCTATATCTCCCACATGGAAAATGCCAGGAGGGAAAAGTGGGGATTAGCTTAGACTTTCTCGGAACTGCTTCAAATCAACTAGATATCTTTGTGCTGTAAATCTCCCAATAGCCAAACGCAAAAGCAGCGAACATCTCGCTGTATGTCCCACACTGAAAGTGCCAAGAGAGTAATATAGAGCTTGCTCTCCCTGTCTTTGAGTACTGTTTTCACTGTCCCGGTTACCTCTTTGCTAACATTCTCTTCAGAGCTGCAGTGAAACCAGGAACCACGTGGAGAAGGCACCCACACTGAAAGTGCCTGCAGGCAACATTGGGGCTTCTTCTCAGTGTCTCTGACATAGGGTTTCACTGTCCCGGGAAAGTCTCTGCTAACAGCCTGCAGAGCGCTGTGCCCAATATACAGAAACGTCTTGCGGTATCTCCTACAGGGAAAGTGCCAGGAGGGAATTGTCGATCTTGTTCTCAGTGTCTCTGAGAATTGCTCTGATTCTCCGTGTGACCTCTTTGCTAAGACTCTCCAGAGAGCCGTCCTCAAAACCAACACACATCTTGACATATCTCCCACATTGATCGCAGTGTCTCCAGGAACGGCATTCAGCGAGCCAGGAGCTTTTCTCCCTACACTGTCCCTTGAGTTGTCCTCAAAACCAATATACATCGTGCTATATCTCCCACATGGAAAGTGCCAGGAGGGAAAAGTGGGGATTAGCTTAGACTTTCTCGGAACTGCTTCAAATCAACTAGATATCTTTGTGCTGTAAATCTCCCAATAGCCAAACGCAAAAGCAGCAAACATCTCGCTGTATGTCCCACATTGAAAGTGCCAAGAGAGTAATATAGAGCTTGCTCTCCCTGTCTTTGAGTACTGTTTTCACTGTCCTGGTTACCTCTTTGCTAACATTCTCTTCAGAGCTGCAGTGAAACCAGGAACCATGTGGAGAAGGCACCCACACTGAAAGTGCCTGCAGGCAACATTGGGGCTTCTTCTCAGTGTCTCTGACATAGGGTTTCACTGTCCCGGGAAAGTCTCTGCTAACACCCTGCAGAGCGCTGTGCCCAATATACAGAAACGTCTTGCGGTATCTCCCACAGGGAAAGTGCCAGGAGGGAATTGTCGATCTTGTTCTCAGTGTCTCTGAGAATTGCTCTGATTCTCCGTGTGACCTCTTTGCTAAGACTCTCCAGAGAGCCGTCCTCAAAACCAACACACATCTTGACATATCTCCCACATTGATCGCAGGGTCTCCAGGAACCGCATTCAGTGAGCCAGGAATTTTTCTCCCTACACTGTCCATTGAGTTGTCCTCAAAACCAATATACATCGTGCTATATCTCCCACATGGAAAATGCCAGGAGGGAAAAGTGGGGATTAGCTTAGACTTTCTCGGAACTGCTTCAAATCAACTAGATATCTTTGTGCTGTAAATCTCCCAATAGCCAAACGCAAAAGCAGCGAACATCTCGCTCTATGTCCCACATTGAAAGTGCCAAGAGAGTAATATAGAGCTTGCTCTCCCTGTCTTTGAGTACTGTTTTCACTGTCCTGGTTACCTCTTTGCTAACATTCTCTTCAGAGCTGCAGTGAAACCAGGAACCACGTGGAGAAGGCACCCACACTGAAAGTGCCTGCAGGCAACATTGGGGCTTCTTCTCAGTGTCTCTGACATAGGGTTTCACTGTCCCGGGAAAGTCTCTGCTAACACCCTGCAGAGCGCTGTGCCCAATATACAGAAACGTCTTGCGGTATCTCCTACAGGGAAAGTGCCAAGAGGGAATTGTCAATCTTGTTCTCAGTGTCTCTGAGAATTGCTCTGATTCTCCATGTGACCTCTTTGCTAAGACTCTCCAGAGAGCCGTCCTCAAAACCAACACACATCTTGACATATCTCACACATTGATCGCAGTGTCTCCAGGAACCGCATTCAGCGAGCCAGGAACTTTTCTCCCTACACTGTCCCTTGAGTTGTCCTCAAAACCAATATACATCGTGCTATATCTCCCACATGGAAAGTGCCAGGAGGGAAAAGTGGGGATTAGCTTAGACTTTCTCGGAACTGCTTCAAATCAACTAGATATCTTTGTGCTGTAAATCTCCCAATAGGCAAACGCAAAAGCAGCGAACATCTCGCTGTATGTCCCACATTGAAAGTGCCAAGAGAGTAATATAGAGCTTGCTCTCCCTGTCTTTGAGTACTGTTTTCACTGTCCTGGTTACCTCTTTGCTAACATTCTCTTCAGAGCTGCAGTGAAACCAGGAACCATGTGGAGAAGGCACCCACACTGAAAGTGCCTGCAGGCAACATTGGGCCTTCTTCTCAGTGTCTCTGACATAGGGTTTCACTGTCCCGGGAAAGTCTCTGCTAACACCCTGCAGAGCGCTGTGCCCAATATACAGAAACGTCTTGCGGTATCTCCCACAGGGAAAGTGCCAGGAGGGAATTGTCGATCTTGTTCTCAGTGTCTCTGAGAATTGCTCTGATTCTCCGTGTGACCTCTTTGCTAAGACTCTCCAGAGAGCCGTCCTCAAAACCAACACACATCTTGACATATCTCCCACATTGATCGCAGTGTCTCCAGGAACGGCATTCAGTGAGCCAGAAATTTTTCTCCCTACACTGTCCATTGAGTTGTCCTCAAAACCAATATACATCGTGCTATATCTCCCACATGGAAAATGCCAGGAGGGAAAAGTGGGGATTAGCTTAGACTTTCTCGGAACTGCTTCAAATCAACTAGATATCTTTGTGCTGTAAATCTCCCAATAGCCAAACGCAAAAGCAGCGAACATCTCGCTCTATGTCCCACATTGAAAGTGCCAAGAGAGTAATATAGAGCTTGCTCTCCCTGTCTTTGAGTACTGTTTTCACTGTCCCGCTTACCTCTTTGCTAACATTCTCTTCAGAGCTGCAGTGAAACCAGGAACCACGTGGAGAAGGCACCCACACTGAAAGTGCCTGGAGGGAACATTGGGGCTTCTTCTCAGTGTCTCTGACATAGGGTTTCACTGTCCCGGGAAAGTCTCTGCTAACACCCTGCAGAGCGCTGTGCCCAATATACAGAAACGTCTTGCGGTATCTCCCACAGGGAAAGTGCCAGGAGGGAATTGTCGATCTTGTTCTCAGTGTCTCTGAGAATTGCTCTGATTCTCCGTGTGACCTCTTTGCTAAGACCCTCCAGAGAGCCGTCCTCAAAACCAACACACATCTTGACATATCTCCCACATTGATCGCAGTGTCTCCAGGAACCGCATTCAGCGAGCCAGGAACTTTTCTCCCTACACTGTCCCTTGAGTTGTCCTCAAAACCAATATACATCGTGCTATATCTCCCACATGGAAAATGCCAGGAGGGAAAAGTGGGGATTAGCTTAGACTTTCTCGGAACTGCTTCAAATCAACTAGATATCTTTGTGCTGTAAATCTCCCAATAGCCAAACGCAAAAGCAGCGAACATCTCGCTCTATGTCCCACATTGAAAGTGCCAAGAGAGTAATATAGAGCTTGCTCTCCCTGTCTTTGAGTACTGTTTTCACTGTCCCGGTTACCTCTTTGCTAACATTCTCTTCAGAGCTGCAGTGAAACCAGGAACCACGTGGAGAAGGCACCCACACTGAAAGTGCCTGCAGGCAACATTGGGGCTTCTTCTCAGTGTCTCTGACATAGGGTTTCACTGTCCCGGGAAAGTCTCTGCTAACAGCCTGCAGAGCGCTGTGCCCAATATACAGAAACGTCTTGCGGTATCTCCTACAGGGAAAGTGCCAGGAGGGAATTGTCGATCTTGTTCTCAGTGTCTCTGAGAATTGCTCTGATTCTCCGTGTGACCTCTTTGCTAAGACTCTCCAGAGAGCCGTCCTCAAAACCAACACACATCTTGACATATCTCCCACATTGATCGCAGTGTCTCCAGGAACCGCATTCAGCGAGCCAGGAGCTTTTCTCCCTACACTGTCCCTTGAGTTGTCCTCAAAACCAATATACATCGTGCTATATCTCCCACATGGAAAGTGCCAGGAGGGAAAAGTGGGGATTAGCTTAGACTTTCTCGGAACTGCTTCAAATCAACTAGATATCTTTGTGCTGTAAATCTCCCAATAGCCAAACGCAAAAGCAGCAAACATCTCGCTCTATGTCCCACATTGAAAGTGCCAAGAGAGTAATATAGAGCTTGCTCTCCCTGTCTTTGAGTACTGTTTTCACTGTCCCGGTTACCTCTTTGCTAACATTCTCTTCAGAGCTGCAGTGAAACCAGGAACCACGTGGAGAAGGCACCCACACTGAAAGTGCCTGCAGGCAACATTGGGCCTTCTTCTCAGTGTCTCTGACATAGGGTTTCACTGTCCCGGGAAAGTCTCTGCTAACAGCCTGCAGAGCGCTGTGCCCAATATACAGAAACGTCTTGCGGTATCTCCTACAGGGAAAGTGCCAGGAGGGAATTGTCGATCTTGTTCTCAGTGTCTCTGAGAATTGCTCTGATTCTCCGTGTGACCTCTTTGCTAAGACTCTCCAGAGAGCCGTCCTCAAAACCAACACACATCTTGACATATCTCCCACATTGATCGCAGTGTCTCCAGGAACCGCATTCAGCGAGCCAGGAACTTTTCTCCCTACACTGTCCATTGAGTTGTCCTCAAAACCAATATACATCGTGCTATATCTCCCACATGGAAAATGCCAGGAGGGAAAAGTGGGGATTAGCTTAGACTTTCTCGGAACTGCTTCAAATCAACTAGATATCTTTGTGCTGTAAATCTCCCAATAGCCAAACGCAAAAGCAGCGAACATCTCGCTGTATGTCCCACATTGAAAGTGCCAAGAGAGTAATATAGAGCTTGCTCTCCCTGTCTTTGAGTACTGTTTTCACTGTCCCGGTTACCTCTTTGCTAACATTCTCTTCAGAGCTGCAGTGAAACCAGGAACCACGTGGAGAAGGCACCCACACTGAAAGTGCCTGCAGGCAACATTGGGCCTTCTTCTCAGTGTCTCTGACATAGGGTTTCACTGTCCCGGGAAAGTCTCTGCTAACACCCTGCAGAGCGCTGTGCCCAATATACAGAAACGTCTTGCGGTATCTCCTACAGGGAAAGTGCCAGGAGGGAATTGTCGATCTTGTTCTCAGTGTCTCTGAGAATTGCTCTGATTCTCCGTGTGACCTCTTTGCTAAGACTCTCCAGAGAGCCGTCCTCAAAACCAACACACATCTTGACATATCTCCCACATTGATCGCAGTGTCTCCAGGAACCGCATTCAGCGAGCCAGGAGCTTTTCTCCCTACACTGTCCATTGAGTTGTCCTCAAAACCAATATACATCGTGCTATATCTCCCACATGGCAAGTGCCAGGAGGGAAAAGTGGGGATTAGCTTAGACTTTCTCGGAACTGCTTCAAATCAACTAGATATCTTTGTGCTGTAAATCTCCCAATAGCCAAACGCAAAAGCAGCAAACATCTCGCTGTATGTCCCACATTGAAAGTGCCAAGAGAGTAATATAGAGCTTGCTCTCCCTGTCTTTGAGTACTGTTTTCACTGTCCTGGTTACCTCTTTGCTAACATTCTCTTCAGAGCTGCAGTGAAACCAGGAACCACGTGGAGAAGGCACCCACACTGAAAGTGCCTGCAGGCAACATTGGGGCTTCTTCTCAGTGTCTCTGACATAGGGTTTCACTGTCCCGGGAAAGTCTCTGCTAACACCCTGCAGAGCGCTGTGCCCAATATACAGAAACGTCTTGCGGTATCTCCTACAGGGAAAGTGCCAGGAGGGAATTGTCGATCTTGTTCTCAGTGTCTCTGAGAATTGCTCTGATTCTCCGTGTGACCTCTTTGCTAAGACTCTCCAGAGAGCCGTCCTCAAAACCAACACACATCTTGACATATCTCCCACATTGATCGCAGTGTCTCCAGGAACGGCATTCAGCGAGCCAGGAACTTTTCTCCCTACACTGTCCCTTGAGTTGTCCTCAAAACCAATATACATCGTGCTATATCTCCCACATGGAAAGTGCCAGGAGGGAAAAGTGGGGATTAGCTTAGACTTTCTCGGAACTGCTTCAAATCAACTAGATATCTTTGTGCTGTAAATCTCCCAATAGCCAAACGCAAAAGCAGCGAACATCTCGCTCTATGTCCCACATTGAAAGTGCCAAGAGAGTAATATAGAGCTTGCTCTCCCTGTCTTTGAGTACTGTTTTCACTGTCCCGGTTACCTCTTTGCTAACATTCTCTTCAGAGCTGCAGTGAAACCAGGAACCACGTGGAGAAGGCACCCACACTGAAAGTGCCTGCAGGCAACATTGGGGCTTCTTCTCAGTGTCTCTGACATAGGGTTTCACTGTCCCGGGAAAGTCTCTGCTAACACCCTGCAGAGCGCTGTGCCCAATATACAGAAACGTCTTGCGGTATCTCCTACAGGGAAAGTGCCAGGAGGGAATTGTCGATCTTGTTCTCAGTGTCTCTGAGAATTGCTCTGATTCTCCGTGTGACCTCTTTGCTAAGACTCTCCAGAGAGCCGTCCTCAAAACCAACACACATCTTGACATATCTCCCACATTGATCGCAGTGTCTCCAGGAACCGCATTCAGCGAGCCAGGAGCTTTTCTCCCTACACTGTCCATTGAGTTGTCCTCAAAACCAATATACATCGTGCTATATCTCCCACATGGAAAATGCCAGGAGGGAAAAGTGGGGATTAGCTTAGACTTTCTCGGAACTGCTTCAAATCAACTAGATATCTTTGTGCTGTAAATCTCCCAATAGCCAAACGCAAAAGCAGCGAACATCTCGCTCTATGTCCCACATTGAAAGTGCCAAGAGAGTAATATAGAGCTTGCTCTCCCTGTCTTTGAGTACTGTTTTCACTGTCCCGGTTACCTCTTTGCTAACATTCTCTTCAGAGCTGCAGTGAAACCAGGAACCACGTGGAGAAGGCACCCACACTGAAAGTGCCTGCAGGCAACATTGGGGCTTCTTCTCAGTGTCTCTGACATAGGGTTTCACTGTCTCGGGAAAGTCTCTGCTAACACCCTGCAGAGCGCTGTGCCCAATATACAGAAACGTCTTGCGGTATCTCCCACAGGGAAAGTGCCAGGAGGGAATTGTCGATCTTGTTCTCAGTGTCTCTGAGAATTGCTCTGATTCTCCGTGTGACCTCTTTGCTAAGACTCTCCAGAGAGCCGTCCTCAAAACCAACACACATCTTGACATATCTCCCACATTGATCGCAGTGTCTCCAGGAACGGCATTCAGTGAGCCAGGAATTTTTCTCCCTACACTGTCCCTTGAGTTGTCCTCAAAACCAATATACATCGTGCTATATCTCCCACATGGAAAGTGCCAGGAGGGAAAAGTGGGGATTAGCTTAGACTTTCTCGGAACTGCTTCAAATCAACTAGATATCTTTGTGCTGTAAATCTCCCAATAGGCAAACGCAAAAGCAGCGAACATCTCGCTGTATGTCCCACATTGAAAGTGCCAAGAGAGTAATATAGAGCTTGCTCTCCCTGTCTTTGAGTACCGTTTTCACTGTCCTGGTTACCTCTTTGCTAACATTCTCTTCAGAGCTGCAGTGAAACCAGGAACCATGTGGAGAAGGCACCCACACTGAAAGTGCCTGCAGGCAACATTGGGGCTTCTTCTCAGTGTCTCTGACATAGGGTTTCACTGTCCCGGGAAAGTCTCTGCTAACACCCTGCAGAGCGCTGTGCCCAATATACAGAAACGTCTTGCGGTATCTCCTACAGGGAAAGTGCCAGGAGGGAATTGTCGATCTTGTTCTCAGTGTCTCTGAGAATTGCTCTGATTCTCCGTGTGACCTCTTTGCTAAGACTCTCCAGAGAGCCGTCCTCAAAACCAACACACATCTTGACATATCTCCCACATTGATCGCAGTGTCTCCAGGAACGGCATTCAGCGAGCCAGGAACTTTTCTCCCTACACTGTCCCTTGAGTTGTCCTCAAAACCAATATACATCGTGCTATATCTCCCACATGGAAAGTGCCAGGAGGGAAAAGTGGGGATTAGCTTAGACTTTCTCGGAACTGCTTCAAATCAACTAGATATCTTTGTGCTGTAAATCTCCCAATAGCCAAACGCAAAAGCAGCAAACATCTCGCTGTATGTCCCACATTGAAAGTGCCAAGAGAGTAATATAGAGCTTGCTCTCCCTGTCTTTGAGTACTGTTTTCACTGTCCCGCTTACCTCTTTGCTAACATTCTCTTCAGAGCTGCAGTGAAACCAGGAACCACGTGGAGAAGGCACCCACACTGAAAGTGCCTGCAGGCAACATTGGGGCTTCTTCTCAGTGTCTCTGACATAGGGTTTCACTGTCCCGGGAAAGTCTCTGCTAACACCCTGCAGAGCGCTGTGCCCAATATACAGAAACGTCTTGCGGTATCTCCTACAGGGAAAGTGCCAGGAGGGAATTGTCGATCTTGTTCTCAGTGTCTCTGAGAATTGCTCTGATTCTCCGTGTGACCTCTTTGCTAAGACTCTCCAGAGAGCCGTCCTCAAAACCAACACACATCTTGACATATCTCCCACATTGATCGCAGTGTCTCCAGGAACCGCATTCAGCGAGCCAGGAACTTTTCTCCCTACACTGTCCATTGAGTTGTCCTCAAAACCAATATACATCGTGCTATATCTCCCACATGGAAAATGCCAGGAGGGAAAAGTGGGGATTAGCTTAGACTTTCTCGGAACTGCTTCAAATCAACTAGATATCTTTGTGCTGTAAATCTCCCAATAGCCAAACGCAAAAGCAGTGAACATCTCGCTGTATGTCCCACACTGAAAGTGCCAAGAGAGTAATATAGAGCTTGCTCTCCCTGTCTTTGAGTACTGTTTTCACTGTCCCGGTTACCTCTTTGCTAACATTCTCTTCAGAGCTGCAGTGAAACCAGGAACCACGTGGAGAAGGCACCCACACTGAAAGTGCCTGCAGGCAACATTGGGGCTTCTTCTCAGTGTCTCTGACATAGGGTTTCACTGTCCCGGGAAAGTCTCTGCTAACACCCTGCAGAGCGCTGTGCCCAATATACAGAAACGTCTTGCGGTATCTCCTACAGGGAAAGTGCCAGGAGGGAATTGTCGATCTTGTTCTCAGTGTCTCTGAGAATTGCTCTGATTCTCCGTGTGACCTCTTTGCTAAGACTCTCCAGAGAGCCGTCCTCAAAACCAACACACATCTTGACATATCTCCCACATTGATCGCAGTGTCTCCAGGAACCGCATTCAGCGAGCCAGGAGCTTTTCTCCCTACACTGTCCATTGAGTTGTCCTCAAAACCAATATACATCGTGCTATATCTCCCACATGGAAAATGCCAGGAGGGAAAAGTGGGGATTAGCTTAGACTTTCTCGGAACTGCTTCAAATCAACTAGATATCTTTGTGCTGTAAATCTCCCAATAGCCAAACGCAAAAGCAGCGAACATCTCGCTGTATGTCCCACATTGAAAGTGCCAAGAGAGTAATATAGAGCTTGCTCTCCCTGTCTTTGAGTACTGTTTTCACTGTCCCGGTTACCTCTTTGCTAACATTCTCTTCAGAGCTGCAGTGAAACCAGGAACCACGTGGAGAAGGCACCCACACTGAAAGTGCCTGCAGGCAACATTGGGGCTTCTTCTCAGTGTCTCTGACATAGGGTTTCACTGTCTCGGGAAAGTCTCTGCTAACACCCTGCAGAGCGCTGTGCCCAATATACAGAAACGTCTTGCGGTATCTCCCACAGGGAAAGTGCCAGGAGGGAATTGTCGATCTTGTTCTCAGTGTCTCTGAGAATTGCTCTGATTCTCCGTGTGACCTCTTTGCTAAGACTCTCCAGAGAGCCGTCCTCAAAACCAACACACATCTTGACATATCTCCCACATTGATCGCAGTGTCTCCAGGAACGGCATTCAGTGAGCCAGGAATTTTTCTCCCTACACTGTCCCTTGAGTTGTCCTCAAAACCAATATACATCGTGCTATATCTCCCACATGGAAAGTGCCAGGAGGGAAAAGTGGGGATTAGCTTAGACTTTCTCGGAACTGCTTCAAATCAACTAGATATCTTTGTGCTGTAAATCTCCCAATAGGCAAACGCAAAAGCAGCGAACATCTCGCTCTATGTCCCACATTGAAAGTGCCAAGAGAGTAATATAGAGCTTGCTCTCCCTGTCTTTGAGTACTGTTTTCACTGTCCCGCTTACCTCTTTGCTAACATTCTCTTCAGAGCTGCAGTGAAACCAGGAACCACGTGGAGAAGGCACCCACACTGAAAGTGCCTGCAGGCAACATTGGGGCTTCTTCTCAGTGTCTCTGACATAGGGTTTCACTGTCCCGGGAAAGTCTCTGCTAACACCCTGCAGAGCGCTGTGCCCAATATACAGAAACGTCTTGCGGTATCTCCTACAGGGAAAGTGCCAGGAGGGAATTGTCGATCTTGTTCTCAGTGTCTCTGAGAATTGCTCTGATTCTCCGTGTGACCTCTTTGCTAAGACTCTCCAGAGAGCCGTCCTCAAAACCAACACACATCTTGACATATCTCCCACATTGATCGCAGTGTCTCCAGGAACCGCATTCAGCGAGCCAGGAACTTTTCTCCCTACACTGTCCATTGAGTTGTCCTCAAAACCAATATACATCGTGCTATATCTCCCACATGGAAAATGCCAGGAGGGAAAAGTGGGGATTAGCTTAGACTTTCTCGGAACTGCTTCAAATCAACTAGATATCTTTGTGCTGTAAATCTCCCAATAGCCAAACGCAAAAGCAGTGAACATCTCGCTGTATGTCCCACACTGAAAGTGCCAAGAGAGTAATATAGAGCTTGCTCTCCCTGTCTTTGAGTACTGTTTTCACTGTCCCGGTTACCTCTTTGCTAACATTCTCTTCAGAGCTGCAGTGAAACCAGGAACCACGTGGAGAAGGCACCCACACTGAAAGTGCCTGCAGGCAACATTGGGGCTTCTTCTCAGTGTCTCTGACATAGGGTTTCACTGTCCCGGGAAAGTCTCTGCTAACACCCTGCAGAGCGCTGTGCCCAATATACAGAAACGTCTTGCGGTATCTCCTACAGGGAAAGTGCCAGGAGGGAATTGTCGATCTTGTTCTCAGTGTCTCTGAGAATTGCTCTGATTCTCCGTGTGACCTCTTTGCTAAGACTCTCCAGAGAGCCGTCCTCAAAACCAACACACATCTTGACATATCTCCCACATTGATCGCAGGGTCTCCAGGAACGGCATTCAGCGAGCCAGGAGCTTTTCTCCCTACACTGTCCATTGAGTTGTCCTCAAAACCAATATACATCGTGCTATATCTCCCACATAGAAAGTGCCAGGAGGGAAAAGTGGGGATTAGCTTAGACTTTCTCGGAACTGCTTCAAATCAACTAGATATCTTTGTGCTGTAAATCTCCCAATAGCCAAACGCAAAAGCAGCGAACATCTCGCTGTATGTCCCACATTGAAAGTGCCAAGAGAGTAATATAGAGCTTGCTCTCCCTGTCTTTGAGTACTGTTTTCACTGTCCCGGTTACCTCTTTGCTAACATTCTCTTCAGAGCTGCAGTGAAACCAGGAACCACGTGGAGAAGGCACCCACACTGAAAGTGCCTGCAGGCAACATTGGGCCTTCTTCTCAGTGTCTCTGACATAGGGTTTCACTGTCCCGGGAAAGTCTCTGCTAACACCCTGCAGAGTGCTGTGCCCAATATACAGAAACGTCTTGCGGTATCTCCTACAGGGAAAGTGCCAGGAGGGAATTGTCGATCTTGTTCTCAGTGTCTCTGAGAATTGCTCTGATTCTCCGTGTGACCTCTTTGCTAAGACTCTCCAGAGAGCCGTCCTCAAAGCCAACACACATCTTGACATATCTCCCACATTGATCGCAGTGTCTCCAGGAACCGCATTCAGCGAGCCAGGAGCTTTTCTCCCTACACTGTCCCTTGAGTTGTCCTCAAAACCAATATACATCGTGCTATATCTCCCACATGGAAAATGCCAGGAGGGAAAAGTGGGGATTAGCTTAGACTTTCTCGGAACTGCTTCAAATCAACTAGATATCTTTGTGCTGTAAATCTCCCAATAGCCAAACGCAAAAGCAGCAAACATCTCGCTGTATGTCCCACATTGAAAGTGCCAAGAGAGTAATATAGAGCTTGCTCTCCCTGTCTTTGAGTACTGTTTTCACTGTCCCGGTTACCTCTTTGCTAACATTCTCTTCAGAGCTGCAGTGAAACCAGGAACCACGTGGAGAAGGCACCCACACTGAAAGTGCCTGCAGGCAACATTGGGGCTTCTTCTCAGTGTCTCTGACATAGGGTTTCACTGTCCCGGGAAAGTCTCTGCTAACACCCTGCAGAGCGCTGTGCCCAATATACAGAAACGTCTTGCGGTATCTCCTACAGGGAAAGTGCCAGGAGGGAATTGTCGATCTTGTTCTCAGTGTCTCTGAGAATTGCTCTGATTCTCCGTGTGACCTCTTTGCTAAGACTCTCCAGAGAGCCGTCCTCAAAACCAACACACATCTTGACATATCTCCCACATTGATCGCAGTGTCTCCAGGAACCGCATTCAGCGAGCCAGGAGCTTTTCTCCCTACACTGTCCATTGAGTTGTCCTCAAAACCAATATACATCGTGCTATATCTCCCACATGGAAAATGCCAGGAGGGAAAAGTGGGGATTAGCTTAGACTTTCTCGGAACTGCTTCAAATCAACTAGATATCTTTGTGCTGTAAATCTCCCAATAGCCAAACGCAAAAGCAGCGAACATCTCGCTCTATGTCCCACATTGAAAGTGCCAAGAGAGTAATATAGAGCTTGCTCTCCCTGTCTTTGAGTACTGTTTTCACTGTCCCGGTTACCTCTTTGCTAACATTCTCTTCAGAGCTGCAGTGAAACCAGGAACCACGTGGAGAAGGCACCCACACTGAAAATGCCTGGAGGGAACATTGGGCCTTCTTCTCAGTGTCTCTGACATAGGGTTTCACTGTCCCGGGAAAGTCTCTGCTAACACCCTGCAGAGCGCTGTGCCCAATATACAGAAACGTCTTGCGGTATCTCCTACAGGGAAAGTGCCAGGAGGGAATTGTCGATCTTGTTCTCAGTGTCTCTGAGAATTGCTCTGATTCTCCGTGTGACCTCTTTGCTAAGACTCTCCAGAGAGCCGTCCTCAAAACCAACACACATCTTGACATATCTCCCACATTGATCGCAGTGTCTCCAGGAACCGCATTCAGCGAGCCAGGAGCTTTTCTCCCTACACTGTCCATTGAGTTGTCCTCAAAACCAATATACATCGTGCTATATCTCCCACATGGCAAGTGCCAGGAGGGAAAAGTGGGGATTAGCTTAGACTTTCTCGGAACTGCTTCAAATCAACTAGATATCTTTGTGCTGTAAATCTCCCAATAGCCAAACGCAAAAGCAGCAAACATCTCGCTGTATGTCCCACATTGAAAGTGCCAAGAGAGTAATATAGAGCTTGCTCTCCCTGTCTTTGAGTACTGTTTTCACTGTCCTGGTTACCTCTTTGCTAACATTCTCTTCAGAGCTGCAGTGAAACCAGGAACCACGTGGAGAAGGCACCCACACTGAAAGTGCCTGCAGGCAACATTGGGGCTTCTTCTCAGTGTCTCTGACATAGGGTTTCACTGTCCCGGGAAAGTCTCTGCTAACACCCTGCAGAGCGCTGTGCCCAATATACAGAAACGTCTTGCGGTATCTCCTACAGGGAAAGTGCCAGGAGGGAATTGTCGATCTTGTTCTCAGTGTCTCTGAGAATTGCTCTGATTCTCCGTGTGACCTCTTTGCTAAGACTCTCCAGAGAGCCGTCCTCAAAACCAACACACATCTTGACATATCTCCCACATTGATCGCAGTGTCTCCAGGAACGGCATTCAGCGAGCCAGGAACTTTTCTCCCTACACTGTCCCTTGAGTTGTCCTCAAAACCAATATACATCGTGCTATATCTCCCACATGGAAAGTGCCAGGAGGGAAAAGTGGGGATTAGCTTAGACTTTCTCGGAACTGCTTCAAATCAACTAGATATCTTTGTGCTGTAAATCTCCCAATAGCCAAACGCAAAAGCAGCGAACATCTCGCTCTATGTCCCACATTGAAAGTGCCAAGAGAGTAATATAGAGCTTGCTCTCCCTGTCTTTGAGTACTGTTTTCACTGTCCCGGTTACCTCTTTGCTAACATTCTCTTCAGAGCTGCAGTGAAACCAGGAACCACGTGGAGAAGGCACCCACACTGAAAGTGCCTGCAGGCAACATTGGGGCTTCTTCTCAGTGTCTCTGACATAGGGTTTCACTGTCCCGGGAAAGTCTCTGCTAACACCCTGCAGAGCGCTGTGCCCAATATACAGAAACGTCTTGCGGTATCTCCCACAGGGAAAGTGCCAGGAGGGAATTGTCGATCTTGTTCTCAGTGTCTCTGAGAATTGCTCTGATTCTCCGTGTGACCTCTTTGCTAAGACTCTCCAGAGAGCCGTCCTCAAAACCAACACACATCTTGACATATCTCCCACATTGATCGCAGTGTCTCCAGGAACCGCATTCAGCGAGCCAGGAGCTTTTCTCCCTACACTGTCCCTTGAGTTGTCCTCAAAACCAATATACATCGTGCTATATCTCCCACATGGAAAATGCCAGGAGGGAAAAGTGGGGATTAGCTTAGACTTTCTCGGAACTGCTTCAAATCAACTAGATATCTTTGTGCTGTAAATCTCCCAATAGCCAAACGCAAAAGCAGCGAACATCTCGCTCTATGTCCCACATTGAAAGTGCCAAGAGAGTAATATAGAGCTTGCTCTCCCTGTCTTTGAGTACTGTTTTCACTGTCCCGGTTACCTCTTTGCTAACATTCTCTTCAGAGCTGCAGTGAAACCAGGAACCACGTGGAGAAGGCACCCACACTGAAAGTGCCTGCAGGCAACATTGGGGCTTCTTCTCAGTGTCTCTGACATAGGGTTTCACTGTCTCGGGAAAGTCTCTGCTAACACCCTGCAGAGCGCTGTGCCCAATATACAGAAACGTCTTGCGGTATCTCCCACAGGGAAAGTGCCAGGAGGGAATTGTCGATCTTGTTCTCAGTGTCTCTGAGAATTGCTCTGATTCTCCGTGTGACCTCTTTGCTAAGACTCTCCAGAGAGCCATCCTCAAAACCAACACACATCTTGACATATCTCCCACATTGATCGCAGTGTCTCCAGGAACGGCATTCAGTGAGCCAGGAATTTTTCTCCCTACACTGTCCCTTGAGTTGTCCTCAAAACCAATATACATCGTGCTATATCTCCCACATGGAAAGTGCCAGGAGGGAAAAGTGGGGATTAGCTTAGACTTTCTCGGAACTGCTTCAAATCAACTAGATATCTTTGTGCTGTAAATCTCCCAATAGGCAAACGCAAAAGCAGCGAACATCTCGCTCTATGTCCCACATTGAAAGTGCCAAGAGAGTAATATAGAGCTTGCTCTCCCTGTCTTTGAGTACCGTTTTCACTGTCCTGGTTACCTCTTTGCTAACATTCTCTTCAGAGCTGCAGTGAAACCAGGAACCATGTGGAGAAGGCACCCACACTGAAAGTGCCTGCAGGCAACATTGGGGCTTCTTCTCAGTGTCTCTGACATAGGGTTTCACTGTCCCGGGAAAGTCTCTGCTAACACCCTGCAGAGCGCTGTGCCCAATATACAGAAACGTCTTGCGGTATCTCCTACAGGGAAAGTGCCAGGAGGGAATTGTCGATCTTGTTCTCAGTGTCTCTGAGAATTGCTCTGATTCTCCGTGTGACCTCTTTGCTAAGACTCTCCAGAGAGCCGTCCTCAAAGCCAACACACATCTTGACATATCTCCCACATTGATCGCAGTGTCTCCAGGAACGGCATTCAGCGAGCCAGGAACTTTTCTCCCTACACTGTCCCTTGAGTTGTCCTCAAAACCAATATACATCGTGCTATATCTCCCACATGGAAAGTGCCAGGAGGGAAAAGTGGGGATTAGCTTAGACTTTCTCGGAACTGCTTCAAATCAACTAGATATCTTTGTGCTGTAAATCTCCCAATAGCCAAACGCAAAAGCAGCAAACATCTCGCTGTATGTCCCACATTGAAAGTGCCAAGAGAGTAATATAGAGCTTGCTCTCCCTGTCTTTGAGTACTGTTTTCACTGTCCCGCTTACCTCTTTGCTAACATTCTCTTCAGAGCTGCAGTGAAACCAGGAACCACGTGGAGAAGGCACCCACACTGAAAGTGCCTGCAGGCAACATTGGGGCTTCTTCTCAGTGTCTCTGACATAGGGTTTCACTGTCCCGGGAAAGTCTCTGCTAACACCCTGCAGAGCGCTGTGCCCAATATACAGAAACGTCTTGCGGTATCTCCTACAGGGAAAGTGCCAGGAGGGAATTGTCGATCTTGTTCTCAGTGTCTCTGAGAATTGCTCTGATTCTCCGTGTGACCTCTTTGCTAAGACTCTCCAGAGAGCCGTCCTCAAAACCAACACACATCTTGACATATCTCCCACATTGATCGCAGGGTCTCCAGGAACGGCATTCAGCGAGCCAGGAACTTTTCTCCCTACACTGTCCATTGAGTTGTCCTCAAAACCAATATACATCGTGCTATATCTCCCACATGGAAAATGCCAGGAGGGAAAAGTGGGGATTAGCTTAGACTTTCTCGGAACTGCTTCAAATCAACTAGATATCTTTGTGCTGTAAATCTCCCAATAGCCAAACGCAAAAGCAGTGAACATCTCGCTGTATGTCCCACACTGAAAGTGCCAAGAGAGTAATATAGAGCTTGCTCTCCCTGTCTTTGAGTACTGTTTTCACTGTCCCGGTTACCTCTTTGCTAACATTCTCTTCAGAGCTGCAGTGAAACCAGGAACCACGTGGAGAAGGCACCCACACTGAAAGTGCCTGCAGGCAACATTGGGGCTTCTTCTCAGTGTCTCTGACATAGGGTTTCACTGTCCCGGGAAAGTCTCTGCTAACACCCTGCAGAGCGCTGTGCCCAATATACAGAAACGTCTTGCGGTATCTCCTACAGGGAAAGTGCCAGGAGGGAATTGTCGATCTTGTTCTCAGTGTCTCTGAGAATTGCTCTGATTCTCCGTGTGACCTCTTTGCTAAGACTCTCCAGAGAGCCGTCCTCAAAACCAACACACATCTTGACATATCTCCCACATTGATCGCAGGGTCTCCAGGAACGGCATTCAGCGAGCCAGGAGCTTTTCTCCCTACACTGTCCATTGAGTTGTCCTCAAAACCAATATACATCGTGCTATATCTCCCACATAGAAAGTGCCAGGAGGGAAAAGTGGGGATTAGCTTAGACTTTCTCGGAACTGCTTCAAATCAACTAGATATCTTTGTGCTGTAAATCTCCCAATAGCCAAACGCAAAAGCAGCAAACATCTCGCTGTATGTCCCACATTGAAAGTGCCAAGAGAGTAATATAGAGCTTGCTCTCCCTGTCTTTGAGTACTGTTTTCACTGTCCCGGTTACCTCTTTGCTAACATTCTCTTCAGAGCTGCAGTGAAACCAGGAACCACGTGGAGAAGGCACCCACACTGAAAGTGCCTGCAGGCAACATTGGGCCTTCTTCTCAGTGTCTCTGACATAGGGTTTCACTGTCCCGGGAAAGTCTCTGCTAACACCCTGCAGAGTGCTGTGCCCAATATACAGAAACGTCTTGCGGTATCTCCTACAGGGAAAGTGCCAGGAGGGAATTGTCGATCTTGTTCTCAGTGTCTCTGAGAATTGCTCTGATTCTCCGTGTGACCTCTTTGCTAAGACTCTCCAGAGAGCCGTCCTCAAAGCCAACACACATCTTGACATATCTCCCACATTGATCGCAGTGTCTCCAGGAACCGCATTCAGCGAGCCAGGAGCTTTTCTCCCTACACTGTCCATTGAGTTGTCCTCAAAACCAATATACATCGTGCTATATCTCCCACATGGAAAATGCCAGGAGGGAAAAGTGGGGATTAGCTTAGACTTTCTCGGAACTGCTTCAAATCAACTAGATATCTTTGTGCTGTAAATCTCCCAATAGCCAAACGCAAAAGCAGCGAACATCTCGCTCTATGTCCCACATTGAAAGTGCCAAGAGAGTAATATAGAGCTTGCTCTCCCTGTCTTTGAGTACTGTTTTCACTGTCCCGGTTACCTCTTTGCTAACATTCTCTTCAGAGCTGCAGTGAAACCAGGAACCACGTGGAGAAGGCACCCACACTGAAAGTGCCTGCAGGCAACATTGGGGCTTCTTCTCAGTGTCTCTGACATAGGGTTTCACTGTCTCGGGAAAGTCTCTGCTAACACCCTGCAGAGCGCTGTGCCCAATATACAGAAACGTCTTGCGGTATCTCCCACAGGGAAAGTGCCAGGAGGGAATTGTCGATCTTGTTCTCAGTGTCTCTGAGAATTGCTCTGATTCTCCGTGTGACCTCTTTGCTAAGACTCTCCAGAGAGCCGTCCTCAAAACCAACACACATCTTGACATATCTCCCACATTGATCGCAGTGTCTCCAGGAACGGCATTCAGTGAGCCAGGAATTTTTCTCCCTACACTGTCCCTTGAGTTGTCCTCAAAACCAATATACATCGTGCTATATCTCCCACATGGAAAGTGCCAGGAGGGAAAAGTGGGGATTAGCTTAGACTTTCTCGGAACTGCTTCAAATCAACTAGATATCTTTGTGCTGTAAATCTCCCAATAGGCAAACGCAAAAGCAGCGAACATCTCGCTCTATGTCCCACATTGAAAGTGCCAAGAGAGTAATATAGAGCTTGCTCTCCCTGTCTTTGAGTACCGTTTTCACTGTCCTGGTTACCTCTTTGCTAACATTCTCTTCAGAGCTGCAGTGAAACCAGGAACCATGTGGAGAAGGCACCCACACTGAAAGTGCCTGCAGGCAACATTGGGGCTTCTTCTCAGTGTCTCTGACATAGGGTTTCACTGTCCCGGGAAAGTCTCTGCTAACACCCTGCAGAGCGCTGTGCCCAATATACAGAAACGTCTTGCGGTATCTCCTACAGGGAAAGTGCCAGGAGGGAATTGTCGATCTTGTTCTCAGTGTCTCTGAGAATTGCTCTGATTCTCCGTGTGACCTCTTTGCTAAGACTCTCCAGAGAGCCGTCCTCAAAACCAACACACATCTTGACATATCTCCCACATTGATCGCAGTGTCTCCAGGAACGGCATTCAGCGAGCCAGGAACTTTTCTCCCTACACTGTCCCTTGAGTTGTCCTCAAAACCAATATACATCGTGCTATATCTCCCACATGGAAAGTGCCAGGAGGGAAAAGTGGGGATTAGCTTAGACTTTCTCGGAACTGCTTCAAATCAACTAGATATCTTTGTGCTGTAAATCTCCCAATAGCCAAACGCAAAAGCAGCAAACATCTCGCTGTATGTCCCACATTGAAAGTGCCAAGAGAGTAATATAGAGCTTGCTCTCCCTGTCTTTGAGTACTGTTTTCACTGTCCCGCTTACCTCTTTGCTAACATTCTCTTCAGAGCTGCAGTGAAACCAGGAACCACGTGGAGAAGGCACCCACACTGAAAGTGCCTGCAGGCAACATTGGGGCTTCTTCTCAGTGTCTCTGACATAGGGTTTCACTGTCCCGGGAAAGTCTCTGCTAACACCCTGCAGAGCGCTGTGCCCAATATACAGAAACGTCTTGCGGTATCTCCTACAGGGAAAGTGCCAGGAGGGAATTGTCGATCTTGTTCTCAGTGTCTCTGAGAATTGCTCTGATTCTCCGTGTGACCTCTTTGCTAAGACTCTCCAGAGAGCCGTCCTCAAAACCAACACACATCTTGACATATCTCCCACATTGATCGCAGGGTCTCCAGGAACGGCATTCAGCGAGCCAGGAACTTTTCTCCCTACACTGTCCATTGAGTTGTCCTCAAAACCAATATACATCGTGCTATATCTCCCACATGGAAAATGCCAGGAGGGAAAAGTGGGGATTAGCTTAGACTTTCTCGGAACTGCTTCAAATCAACTAGATATCTTTGTGCTGTAAATCTCCCAATAGCCAAACGCAAAAGCAGTGAACATCTCGCTGTATGTCCCACACTGAAAGTGCCAAGAGAGTAATATAGAGCTTGCTCTCCCTGTCTTTGAGTACTGTTTTCACTGTCCCGGTTACCTCTTTGCTAACATTCTCTTCAGAGCTGCAGTGAAACCAGGAACCACGTGGAGAAGGCACCCACACTGAAAGTGCCTGGAGGGAACATTGGGGCTTCTTCTCAGTGTCTCTGACATAGGGTTTCACTGTCCCGGGAAAGTCTCTGCTAACACCCTGCAGAGCGCTGTGCCCAATATACAGAAACGTCTTGCGGTATCTCCTACAGGGAAAGTGCCAGGAGGGAATTGTCGATCTTGTTCTCAGTGTCTCTGAGAATTGCTCTGATTCTCCGTGTGACCTCTTTGCTAAGACTCTCCAGAGAGCCGTCCTCAAAACCAACACACATCTTGACATATCTCCCACATTGATCGCAGGGTCTCCAGGAACGGCATTCAGCGAGCCAGGAGCTTTTCTCCCTACACTGTCCATTGAGTTGTCCTCAAAACCAATATACATCGTGCTATATCTCCCACATAGAAAGTGCCAGGAGGGAAAAGTGGGGATTAGCTTAGACTTTCTCGGAACTGCTTCAAATCAACTAGATATCTTTGTGCTGTAAATCTCCCAATAGCCAAACGCAAAAGCAGCAAACATCTCGCTGTATGTCCCACATTGAAAGTGCCAAGAGAGTAATATAGAGCTTGCTCTCCCTGTCTTTGAGTACTGTTTTCACTGTCCCGGTTACCTCTTTGCTAACATTCTCTTCAGAGCTGCAGTGAAACCAGGAACCACGTGGAGAAGGCACCCACACTGAAAGTGCCTGCAGGCAACATTGGGCCTTCTTCTCAGTGTCTCTGACATAGGGTTTCACTGTCCCGGGAAAGTCTCTGCTAACACCCTGCAGAGTGCTGTGCCCAATATACAGAAACGTCTTGCGGTATCTCCTACAGGGAAAGTGCCAGGAGGGAATTGTCGATCTTGTTCTCAGTGTCTCTGAGAATTGCTCTGATTCTCCGTGTGACCTCTTTGCTAAGACTCTCCAGAGAGCCGTCCTCAAAGCCAACACACATCTTGACATATCTCCCACATTGATCGCAGTGTCTCCAGGAACGGCATTCAGCGAGCCAGGAACTTTTCTCCCTACACTGTCCCTTGAGTTGTCCTCAAAACCAATATACATCGTGCTATATCTCCCACATGGAAAATGCCAGGAGGGAAAAGTGGGGATTAGCTTAGACTTTCTCGGAACTGCTTCAAATCAACTAGATATCTTTGTGCTGTAAATCTCCCAATAGCCAAACGCAAAAGCAGCAAACATCTCGCTGTATGTCCCACATTGAAAGTGCCAAGAGAGTAATATAGAGCTTGCTCTCCCTGTCTTTGAGTACTGTTTTCACTGTCCCGGTTACCTCTTTGCTAACATTCTCTTCAGAGCTGCAGTGAAACCAGGAACCACGTAGAGAAGGCACCCACACTGAAAGTGCCTGCAGGCAACATTGGGGCTTCTTCTCAGTGTCTCTGACATAGGGTTTCACTGTCCCGGGAAAGTCTCTGCTAACACCCTGCAGAGCGCTGTGCCCAATATACAGAAACGTCTTGCGGTATCTCCTACAGGGAAAGTGCCAGGAGGGAATTGTCGATCTTGTTCTCAGTGTCTCTGAGAATTGCTCTGATTCTCCGTGTGACCTCTTTGCTAAGACTCTCCAGAGAGCCGTCCTCAAAACCAACACACATCTTGACATATCTCCCACATTGATCGCAGTGTCTCCAGGAACGGCATTCAGCGAGCCAGGAACTTTTCTCCCTACACTGTCCCTTGAGTTGTCCTCAAAACCAATATACATCGTGCTATATCTCCCACATGGAAAATGCCAGGAGGGAAAAGTGGGGATTAGCTTAGACTTTCTCGGAACTGCTTCAAATCAACTAGATATCTTTGTGCTGTAAATCTCCCAATAGCCAAACGCAAAAGCAGCAAACATCTCGCTGTATGTCCCACATTGAAAGTGCCAAGAGAGCAATATAGAGCTTGCTCTCCCTGTCTTTGAGTACTGTTTTCACTGTCCCGGTTACCTCTTTGCTAACATTCTCTTCAGAGCTGCAGTGAAACCAGGAACCACGTGGAGAAGGCACCCACACTGAAAGTGCCTGCAGGCAACATTGGGGCTTCTTCTCAGTGTCTCTGACATAGGGTTTCACTGTCCCGGGAAAGTCTCTGCTAACACCCTGCAGAGCGCTGTGCCCAATATACAGAAACGTCTTGCGGTATCTCCTACAGGGAAAGTGCCAGGAGGGAATTGTCGATCTTGTTCTCAGTGTCTCTGAGAATTGCTCTGATTCTCCGTGTGACCTCTTTGCTAAGACTCTCCAGAGAGCCGTCCTCAAAACCAACACACATCTTGACATATCTCCCACATTGATCGCAGGGTCTCCAGGAACGGCATTCAGCGAGCCAGGAGCTTTTCTCCCTACACTGTCCATTGAGTTGTCCTCAAAACCAATATACATCGTGCTATATCTCCCACATAGAAAGTGCCAGGAGGGAAAAGTGGGGATTAGCTTAGACTTTCTCGGAACTGCTTCAAATCAACTAGATATCTTTGTGCTGTAAATCTCCCAATAGCCAAACGCAAAAGCAGCAAACATCTCGCTGTATGTCCCACATTGAAAGTGCCAAGAGAGTAATATAGAGCTTGCTCTCCCTGTCTTTGAGTACTGTTTTCACTGTCCCGCTTACCTCTTTGCTAACATTCTCTTCAGAGCTGCAGTGAAACCAGGAACCACGTGGAGAAGGCACCCACACTGAAAGTGCCTGCAGGCAACATTGGGCCTTCTTCTCAGTGTCTCTGACATAGGGTTTCACTGTCCCGGGAAAGTCTCTGCTAACACCCTGCAGAGTGCTGTGCCCAATATACAGAAACGTCTTGCGGTATCTCCTACAGGGAAAGTGCCAGGAGGGAATTGTCGATCTTGTTCTCAGTGTCTCTGAGAATTGCTCTGATTCTCCGTGTGACCTCTTTGCTAAGACTCTCCAGAGAGCCGTCCTCAAAACCAACACACATCTTGACATATCTCCCACATTGATCGCAGTGTCTCCAGGAACGGCATTCAGCGAGCCAGGAACTTTTCTCCCTACACTGTCCCTTGAGTTGTCCTCAAAACCAATATACATCGTGCTATATCTCCCACATGGAAAATGCCAGGAGGGAAAAGTGGGGATTAGCTTAGACTTTCTCGGAACTGCTTCAAATCAACTAGATATCTTTGTGCTGTAAATCTCCCAATAGCCAAACGCAAAAGCAGCAAACATCTCGCTGTATGTCCCACATTGAAAGTGCCAAGAGAGCAATATAGAGCTTGCTCTCCCTGTCTTTGAGTACTGTTTTCACTGTCCCGGTTACCTCTTTGCTAACATTCTCTTCAGAGCTGCAGTGAAACCAGGAACCACGTGGAGAAGGCACCCACACTGAAAGTGCCTGCAGGCAACATTGGGGCTTCTTCTCAGTGTCTCTGACATAGGGTTTCACTGTCCCGGGAAAGTCTCTGCTAACACCCTGCAGAGCGCTGTGCCCAATATACAGAAACGTCTTGCGGTATCTCCTACAGGGAAAGTGCCAGGAGGGAATTGTCGATCTTGTTCTCAGTGTCTCTGAGAATTGCTCTGATTCTCCGTGTGACCTCTTTGCTAAGACTCTCCAGAGAGCCGTCCTCAAAACCAACACACATCTTGACATATCTCCCACATTGATCGCAGTGTCTCCAGGAACGGCATTCAGTGAGCCAGGAATTTTTCTCCCTACACTGTCCATTGAGTTGTCCTCAAAACCAATATACATCGTGCTATATCTCCCACATGGAAAATGCCAGGAGGGAAAAGTGGGGATTAGCTTAGACTTTCTCGGAACTGCTTCAAATCAACTAGATATCTTTGTGCTGTAAATCTCCCAATAGCCAAACGCAAAAGCAGCGAACATCTCGCTGTATGTCCCACATTGAAAGTGCCAAGAGAGTAATATAGAGCTTGCTCTCCCTGTCTTTGAGTACTGTTTTCACTGTCCCGGTTACCTCTTTGCTAACATTCTCTTCAGAGCTGCAGTGAAACCAGGAACCATGTGGAGAAGGCACCCACACTGAAAGTGCCTGCAGGCAACATTGGGGCTTCTTCTCAGTGTCTCTGACATAGGGTTTCACTGTCCCGGGAAAGTCTCTGCTAACAGCCTGCAGAGCGCTGTGCCCAATATACAGAAACGTCTTGCGGTATCTCCTACAGGGAAAGTGCCAGGAGGGAATTGTCGATCTTGTTCTCAGTGTCTCTGAGAATTGCTCTGATTCTCCGTGTGACCTCTTTGCTAAGACTCTCCAGAGAGCCGTCCTCAAAACCAACACACATCTTGACATATCTCCCACATTGATCGCAGGGTCTCCAGGAACGGCATTCAGCGAGCCAGGAGCTTTTCTCCCTACACTGTCCATTGAGTTGTCCTCAAAACCAATATACATCGTGCTATATCTCCCACATAGAAAGTGCCAGGAGGGAAAAGTGGGGATTAGCTTAGACTTTCTCGGAACTGCTTCAAATCAACTAGATATCTTTGTGCTGTAAATCTCCCAATAGCCAAACGCAAAAGCAGCAAACATCTCGCTGTATGTCCCACATTGAAAGTGCCAAGAGAGTAATATAGAGCTTGCTCTCCCTGTCTTTGAGTACTGTTTTCACTGTCCCGCTTACCTCTTTGCTAACATTCTCTTCAGAGCTGCAGTGAAACCAGGAACCACGTGGAGAAGGCACCCACACTGAAAGTGCCTGCAGGCAACATTGGGCCTTCTTCTCAGTGTCTCTGACATAGGGTTTCACTGTCCCGGGAAAGTCTCTGCTAACACCCTGCAGAGTGCTGTGCCCAATATACAGAAACGTCTTGCGGTATCTCCTACAGGGAAAGTGCCAGGAGGGAATTGTCGATCTTGTTCTCAGTGTCTCTGAGAATTGCTCTGATTCTCCGTGTGACCTCTTTGCTAAGACTCTCCAGAGAGCCGTCCTCAAAACCAACACACATCTTGACATATCTCCCACATTGATCGCAGTGTCTCCAGGAACGGCATTCAGCGAGCCAGGAACTTTTCTCCCTACACTGTCCCTTGAGTTGTCCTCAAAACCAATATACATCGTGCTATATCTCCCACATGGAAAATGCCAGGAGGGAAAAGTGGGGATTAGCTTAGACTTTCTCGGAACTGCTTCAAATCAACTAGATATCTTTGTGCTGTAAATCTCCCAATAGCCAAACGCAAAAGCAGCAAACATCTCGCTGTATGTCCCACATTGAAAGTGCCAAGAGAGCAATATAGAGCTTGCTCTCCCTGTCTTTGAGTACTGTTTTCACTGTCCCGGTTACCTCTTTGCTAACATTCTCTTCAGAGCTGCAGTGAAACCAGGAACCACGTGGAGAAGGCACCCACACTGAAAGTGCCTGCAGGCAACATTGGGGCTTCTTCTCAGTGTCTCTGACATAGGGTTTCACTGTCCCGGGAAAGTCTCTGCTAACACCCTGCAGAGCGCTGTGCCCAATATACAGAAACGTCTTGCGGTATCTCCTACAGGGAAAGTGCCAGGAGGGAATTGTCGATCTTGTTCTCAGTGTCTCTGAGAATTGCTCTGATTCTCCGTGTGACCTCTTTGCTAAGACTCTCCAGAGAGCCGTCCTCAAAACCAACACACATCTTGACATATCTCCCACATTGATCGCAGTGTCTCCAGGAACGGCATTCAGTGAGCCAGGAATTTTTCTCCCTACACTGTCCATTGAGTTGTCCTCAAAACCAATATACATCGTGCTATATCTCCCACATGGAAAATGCCAGGAGGGAAAAGTGGGGATTAGCTTAGACTTTCTCGGAACTGCTTCAAATCAACTAGATATCTTTGTGCTGTAAATCTCCCAATAGCCAAACGCAAAAGCAGCGAACATCTCGCTGTATGTCCCACATTGAAAGTGCCAAGAGAGTAATATAGAGCTTGCTCTCCCTGTCTTTGAGTACTGTTTTCACTGTCCCGGTTACCTCTTTGCTAACATTCTCTTCAGAGCTGCAGTGAAACCAGGAACCATGTGGAGAAGGCACCCACACTGAAAGTGCCTGCAGGCAACATTGGGGCTTCTTCTCAGTGTCTCTGACATAGGGTTTCACTGTCCCGGGAAAGTCTCTGCTAACACCCTGCAGAGCGCTGTGCCCAATATACAGAAACGTCTTGCGGTATCTCCTACAGGGAAAGTGCCAGGAGGGAATTGTCGATCTTGTTCTCAGTGTCTCTGAGAATTGCTCTGATTCTCCGTGTGACCTCTTTGCTAAGACTCTCCAGAGAGCCGTCCTCAAAACCAACACACATCTTGACATATCTCCCACATTGATCGCAGGGTCTCCAGGAACGGCATTCAGCGAGCCAGGAGCTTTTCTCCCTACACTGTCCATTGAGTTGTCCTCAAAACCAATATACATCGTGCTATATCTCCCACATAGAAAGTGCCAGGAGGGAAAAGTGGGGATTAGCTTAGACTTTCTCGGAACTGCTTCAAATCAACTAGATATCTTTGTGCTGTAAATCTCCCAATAGCCAAACGCAAAAGCAGCAAACATCTCGCTGTATGTCCCACATTGAAAGTGCCAAGAGAGTAATATAGAGCTTGCTCTCCCTGTCTTTGAGTACTGTTTTCACTGTCCCGGTTACCTCTTTGCTAACATTCTCTTCAGA
Organism: Larus michahellis; assembly: GCF_964199755.1. Lineage (NCBI taxonomy): Eukaryota > Metazoa > Chordata > Aves > Charadriiformes > Laridae > Larus > Larus michahellis. Next base: position 3,169,076 of record NC_133900.1, read on the forward strand.
GCTGCAGTGAAACCAGGAACCACGTGGAGAAGGCACCCACACTGAAAGTGCCTGCAGGCAACATTGGGCCTTCTTCTCAGTGTCTCTGACATAGGGTTTCACTGTCCCGGGAAAGTCTCTGCTAACACCCTGCAGAGTGCTGTGCCCAATATACAGAAACGTCTTGCGGTATCTCCTACAGGGAAAGTGCCAGGAGGGAATTGTCGATCTTGTTCTCAGTGTCTCTGAGAATTGCTCTGATTCTCCGTGTGACCTCTTTGCTAAGACTCTCCAGAGAGCCGTCCTCAAAGCCAACACACATCTTGACATATCTCCCACATTGATCGCAGTGTCTCCAGGAACCGCATTCAGCGAGCCAGGAGCTTTTCTCCCTACACTGTCCCTTGAGTTGTCCTCAAAACCAATATACATCGTGCTATATCTCCCACATGGAAAATGCCAGGAGGGAAAAGTGGGGATTAGCTTAGACTTTCTCGGAACTGCTTCAAATCAACTAGATATCTTTGTGCTGTAAATCTCCCAATAGCCAAACGCAAAAGCAGCAAACATCTCGCTGTATGTCCCACATTGAAAGTGCCAAGAGAGCAATATAGAGCTTGCTCTCCCTGTCTTTGAGTACTGTTTTCACTGTCCCGGTTACCTCTTTGCTAACATTCTCTTCAGAGCTGCAGTGAAACCAGGAACCACGTGGAGAAGGCACCCACACTGAAAGTGCCTGCAGGCAACATTGGGGCTTCTTCTCAGTGTCTCTGACATAGGGTTTCACTGTCCCGGGAAAGTCTCTGCTAACACCCTGCAGAGCGCTGTGCCCAATATACAGAAACGTCTTGCGGTATCTCCTACAGGGAAAGTGCCAGGAGGGAATTGTCGATCTTGTTCTCAGTGTCTCTGAGAATTGCTCTGATTCTCCGTGTGACCTCTTTGCTAAGACTCTCCAGAGAGCCGTCCTCAAAACCAACACACATCTTGACATATCTCCCACATTGATCGCAGTGTCTCCAGGAACGGCATTCAGTGAGCCAGGAATTTTTCTCCCTACACTGTCCATTGAGTTGTCCTCAAAACCAATATACATCGTGCTATATCTCCCACATGGAAAATGCCAGGAGGGAAAAGTGGGGATTAGCTTAGACTTTCTCGGAACTGCTTCAAATCAACTAGATATCTTTGTGCTGTAAATCTCCCAATAGCCAAACGCAAAAGCAGCATACATCTCGCTGTATGTCCCACATTGAAAGTGCCAAGAGAGTAATATAGAGCTTGCTCTCCCTGTCTTTGAGTACTGTTTTCACTGTCCCGGTTACCTCTTTGCTAACATTCTCTTCAGAGCTGCAGTGAAACCAGGAACCATGTGGAGAAGGCACCCACACTGAAAATGCCTGGAGGGAACATTGGGGCTTCTTCTCAGTGTCTCTGACATAGGGTTTCACTGTCCCGGGAAAGTCTCTGCTAACACCCTGCAGAGCGCTGTGCCCAATATACAGAAACGTCTTGCGGTATCTCCTACAGGGAAAGTGCCAGGAGGGAATTGTCGATCTTGTTCTCAGTGTCTCTGAGAATTGCTCTGATTCTCCGTGTGACCTCTTTGCTAAGACTCTCCAGAGAGCCGTCCTCAAAACCAACACACATCTTGACATATCTCCCACATTGATCGCAGTGTCTCCAGGAACCGCATTCAGCGAGCCAGGAACTTTTCTCCCTACACTGTCCCTTGAGTTGTCCTCAAAACCAATATACATCGTGCTATATCTCCCACATGGAAAGTGCCAGGAGGGAAAAGTGGGGATTAGCTTAGACTTTCTCGGAACTGCTTCAAATCAACTAGATATCTTTGTGCTGTAAATCTCCCAATAGCCAAACGCAAAAGCAGCGAACATCTCGCTGTATGTCCCACATTGAAAGTGCCAAGAGAATAATATAGAGCTTGCTCTCCCTGTCTTTGAGTACTGTTTTCACTGTCCCGCTTACCTCTTTGCTAACATTCTCTTCAGAGCTGCAGTGAAACCAGGAACCACGTGGAGAAGGCACCCACACTGAAAGTGCCTGCAGGCAACATTGGGGCTTCTTCTCAGTGTCTCTGACATAGGGTTTCACTGTCCCGGGAAAGTCTCTGCTAACAGCCTGCAGAGCGCTGTGCCCAATATACAGAAACGTCTTGCGGTATCTCCTACAGGGAAAGTGCCAGGAGGGAATTGTCGATCTTGTTCTCAGTGTCTCTGAGAATTGCTCTGATTCTCCGTGTGACCTCTTTGCTAAGACTCTCCAGAGAGCCGTCCTCAAAACCAACACACATCTTGACATATCTCCCACATTGATCGCAGTGTCTCCAGGAACGGCATTCAGTGAGCCAGGAATTTTTCTCCCTACACTGTCCATTGAGTTGTCCTCAAAACCAATATACATCGTGCTATATCTCCCACATGGAAAATGCCAGGAGGGAAAAGTGGGGATTAGCTTAGACTTTCTCGGAACTGCTTCAAGTCAACTAGATATCTTTGTGCTGTAAATCTCCCAATAGCCAAACGCAAAAGCAGCGAAAATCTCGCTCTATGTCCCACATTGAAAGTGCCAAGAGAGTAATATAGAGCTTGCTCTCCCTGTCTTTGAGTACTGTTTTCACTGTCCCGCTTACCTCTTTGCTAACATTCTCTTCAGAGCTGCAGTGAAACCAGGAACCATGTGGAGAAGGCACCCACACTGAAAGTGCCTGCAGGCAACATTGGGGCTTCTTCTCAGTGTCTCTGACATAGGGTTTCACTGTCCCGGGAAAGTCTCTGCTAACAGCCTGCAGAGCGCTGTGCCCAATATACAGAAACGTCTTGCGGTATCTCCTACAGGGAAAGTGCCAGGAGGGAATTGTTGATCTTGTTCTCAGTGTCTCTGAGAATTGCTCTGATTCTCCGTGTGACCTCTTTGCTAAGACTCTCCAGAGAGCCGTCCTCAAAACCAACACACATCTTGACATATCTCCCACATTGATCGCAGGGTCTCCAGGAACCGCATTCAGCGAGCCAGGAGCTTTTCTCCCTACACTGTCCCTTGAGTTGTCCTCAAAACCAATATACATCGTGCTATATCTCCCACATGGAAAGTGCCAGGAGGGAAAAGTGGGGATTAGCTTAGACTTTCTCGGAACTGCTTCAAATCAACTAGATATCTTTGTGCTGTAAATCTCCCAATAGCCAAAAGCAAAAGCAGCGAACATCTCGCTCTATGTCCCACATTGAAAGTGCCAAGAGAATAATATAGAGCTTGCTCTCCCTGTCTTTGAGTACTGTTTTCACTGTCCCGCTTACCTCTTTGCTAACATTCTCTTCAGAGCTGCAGTGAAACCAGGAACCATGTGGAGAAGGCACCCACACTGAAAGTGCCTGCAGGCAACATTGGGGCTTCTTCTCAGTGTCTCTGACATAGGGTTTCACTGTCCCGGGAAAGTCTCTGCTAACACCCTGCAGAGCGCTGTGCCCAATATACAGAAACGTCTTGCGGTATCTCCTACAGGGAAAGTGCCAGGAGGGAATTGTCGATCTTGTTCTCAGTGTCTCTGAGAATTGCTCTGATTCTCCGTGTGACCTCTTTGCTAAGACTCTCCAGAGAGCCGTCCTCAAAACCAACACACATCTTGACATATCTCCCACATTGATCGCAGTGTCTCCAGGAACGGCATTCAGTGAGCCAGGAATTTTTCTCCCTACACTGTCCATTGAGTTGTCCTCAAAACCAATATACATCGTGCTATATCTCCCACATGGAAAATGCCAGGAGGGAAAAGTGGGGATTAGCTTAGACTTTCTCGGAACTGCTTCAAATCAACTAGATATCTTTGTGCTGTAAATCTCCCAATAGCCAAACGCAAAAGCAGCGAAAATCTCGCTGTATGTCCCACATTGAAAGTGCCAAGAGAGTAATATAGAGCTTGCTCTCCCTGTCTTTGAGTACTGTTTTCACTGTCCCGGTTACCTCTTTGCTAACATTCTCTTCAGAGCTGCAGTGAAACCAGGAACCATGTGGAGAAGGCACCCACACTGAAAATGCCTGGAGGGAACATTGGGCCTTCTTCTCAGTGTCTCTGACATAGGGTTTCACTGTCCCGGGAAAGTCTCTGCTAACACCCTGCAGAGCGCTGTGCCCAATATACAGAAACGTCTTGCGGTATCTCCCACAGGGAAAGTGCCAGGAGGGAATTGTCGATCTTGTTCTCAGTGTCTCTGAGAATTGCTCTGATTCTCCATGTGACCTCTTTGCTAAGACTCTCCAGAGAGCCGTCCTCAAAACCAACACACATCTTGACATATCTCCCACATTGATCGCAGGGTCTCCAGGAACGGCATTCAGTGAGCCAGGAATTTTTCTCCCTACACTGTCCATTGAGTTGTCCTCAAAACCAATATACATCGTGCTATATCTCCCACATGGAAAATGCCAGGAGGGAAAAGTGGGGATTAGCTTAGACTTTCTCGGAACTGCTTCAAATCAACTAGATATCTTTGTGCTGTAAATCTCCCAATAGCCAAACGCAAAAGCAGCGAACATCTCGCTCTATGTCCCACATTGAAAGTGCCAAGAGAGTAATATAGAGCTTGCTCTCCCTGTCTTTGAGTACTGTTTTCACTGTCCTGGTTACCTCTTTGCTAACATTCTCTTCAGAGCTGCAGTGAAACCAGGAACCATGTGGAGAAGGCACCCACACTGAAAGTGCCTGGAGGGAACATTGGGGCTTCTTCTCAGTGTCTCTGACATAGGGTTTCACTGTCCCGGGAAAGTCTCTGCTAACACCCTGCAGAGCGCTGTGCCCAATATACAGAAACGTCTTGCGGTATCTCCTACAGGGAAAGTGCCAGGAGGGAATTGTCGATCTTGTTCTCAGTGTCTCTGAGAATTGCTCTGATTCTCCGTGTGACCTCTTTGCTAAGACTCTCCAGAGAGCCGTCCTCAAAACCAACACGCATCTTGACATATCTCCCACATTGATCGCAGTGTCTCCAGGAACGGCATTCAGCGAGCCAGGAGCTTTTCTCCCTACACTGTCCATTGAGTTGTCCTCAAAACCAATATACATCGTGCTATATCTCCCACATGGAAAGTGCCAGGAGGGAAAAGTGGGGATTAGCTTAGACTTTCTCGGAACTGCTTCAAATCAACTAGATATCTTTGTGCTGTAAATCTCCCAATAGCCAAACGCAAAAGCAGCAAACATCTCGCTGTATGTCCCACATTGAAAGTGCCAAGAGAGTAATATAGAGCTTGCTCTCCCTGTCTTTGAGTACTGTTTTCACTGTCCCGGTTACCTCTTTGCTAACATTCTCTTCAGAGCTGCAGTGAAACCAGGAACCACGTGGAGAAGGCACCCACACTGAAAGTGCCTGCAGGCAACATTGGGGCTTCTTCTCAGTGTCTCTGACATAGGGTTTCACTGTCCCGGGAAAGTCTCTGCTAACAGCCTGCAGAGCGCTGTGCCCAATATACAGAAACGTCTTGCGGTATCTCCCACAGGGAAAGTGCCAGGAGGGAATTGTCGATCTTGTTCTCAGTGTCTCTGAGAATTGCTCTGATTCTCCGTGTGACCTCTTTGCTAAGACTCTCCAGAGAGCCGTCCTCAAAACCAACACACATCTTGACATATCTCCCACATTGATCGCAGGGTCTCCAGGAACCGCATTCAGCGAGCCAGGAGCTTTTCTCCCTACACTGTCCCTTGAGTTGTCCTCAAAACCAATATACATCGTGCTATATCTCCCACATGGAAAGTGCCAGGAGGGAAAAGTGGGGATTAGCTTAGACTTTCTCGGAACTGCTTCAAATCAACTAGATATCTTTGTGCTGTAAATCTCCCAATAGCCAAACGCAAAAGCAGCGAACATCTCGCTGTATGTCCCACATTGAAAGTGCCAAGAGAGTAATATAGAGCTTGCTCTCCCTGTCTTTGAGTACTGTTTTCACTGTCCCGCTTACCTCTTTGCTAACATTCTCTTCAGAGCTGCAGTGAAACCAGGAACCATGTGGAGAAGGCACCCACACTGAAAGTGCCTGGAGGGAACATTGGGGCTTCTTCTCAGTGTCTCTGACATAGGGTTTCACTGTCCCGGGAAAGTCTCTGCTAACACCCTGCAGAGCGCTGTGCCCAATATACAGAAACGTCTTGCGGTATCTCCTACAGGGAAAGTGCCAGGAGGGAATTGTCGATCTTGTTCTCAGTGTCTCTGAGAATTGCTCTGATTCTCCGTGTGACCTCTTTGCTAAGACTCTCCAGAGAGCCGTCCTCAAAACCAACACACATCTTGACATATCTCCCACATTGATCGCAGTGTCTCCAGGAACGGCATTCAGCGAGCCAGGAGCTTTTCTCCCTACACTGTCCATTGAGTTGTCCTCAAAACCAATATACATCGTGCTATATCTCCCACATGGAAAGTGCCAGGAGGGAAAAGTGGGGATTAGCTTAGACTTTCTCGGAACTGCTTCAAATCAACTAGATATCTTTGTGCTGTAAATCTCCCAATAGCCAAACGCAAAAGCAGCAAACATCTCGCTGTATGTCCCACATTGAAAGTGCCAAGAGAGTAATATAGAGCTTGCTCTCCCTGTCTTTGAGTACTGTTTTCACTGTCCCGGTTACCTCTTTGCTAACATTCTCTTCAGAGCTGCAGTGAAACCAGGAACCACGTGGAGAAGGCACCCACACTGAAAGTGCCTGCAGGCAACATTGGGGCTTCTTCTCAGTGTCTCTGACATAGGGTTTCACTGTCCCGGGAAAGTCTCTGCTAACAGCCTGCAGAGCGCTGTGCCCAATATACAGAAACGTCTTGCGGTATCTCCCACAGGGAAAGTGCCAGGAGGGAATTGTCGATCTTGTTCTCAGTGTCTCTGAGAATTGCTCTGATTCTCCGTGTGACCTCTTTGCTAAGACTCTCCAGAGAGCCGTCCTCAAAACCAACACACATCTTGACATATCTCCCACATTGATCGCAGGGTCTCCAGGAACCGCATTCAGCGAGCCAGGAGCTTTTCTCCCTACACTGTCCCTTGAGTTGTCCTCAAAACCAATATACATCGTGCTATATCTCCCACATGGAAAGTGCCAGGAGGGAAAAGTGGGGATTAGCTTAGACTTTCTCGGAACTGCTTCAAATCAACTAGATATCTTTGTGCTGTAAATCTCCCAATAGCCAAACGCAAAAGCAGCGAACATCTCGCTGTATGTCCCACATTGAAAGTGCCAAGAGAGTAATATAGAGCTTGCTCTCCCTGTCTTTGAGTACTGTTTTCACTGTCCCGCTTACCTCTTTGCTAACATTCTCTTCAGAGCTGCAGTGAAACCAGGAACCATGTGGAGAAGGCACCCACACTGAAAGTGCCTGCAGGCAACATTGGGGCTTCTTCTCAGTGTCTCTGACATAGGGTTTCACTGTCCCGGGAAAGTCTCTGCTAACACCCTGCAGAGCGCTGTGCCCAATATACAGAAACGTCTTGCGGTATCTCCTACAGGGAAAGTGCCAGGAGGGAATTGTTGATCTTGTTCTCAGTGTCTCTGAGAATTGCTCTGATTCTCCGTGTGACCTCTTTGCTAAGACTCTCCAGAGAGCCGTCCTCAAAACCAACACACATCTTGACATATCTCCCACATTGATCGCAGTGTCTCCAGGAACGGCATTCAGTGAGCCAGGAATTTTTCTCCCTACACTGTCCATTGAGTTGTCCTCAAAACCAATATACATCGTGCTATATCTCCCACATGGAAAATGCCAGGAGGGAAAAGTGGGGATTAGCTTAGACTTTCTCGGAACTGCTTCAAATCAACTAGATATCTTTGTGCTGTAAATCTCCCAATAGCCAAACGCAAAAGCAGCAAACATCTCGCTGTATGTCCCACATTGAAAGTGCCAAGAGAGTAATATAGAGCTTGCTCTCCCTGTCTTTGAGTACTGTTTTCACTGTCCCGGTTACCTCTTTGCTAACATTCTCTTCAGAGCTGCAGTGAAACCAGGAACCACGTGGAGAAGGCACCCACACTGAAAGTGCCTGCAGGCAACATTGGGGCTTCTTCTCAGTGTCTCTGACATAGGGTTTCACTGTCCCGGGAAAGTCTCTGCTAACACCCTGCAGAGCGCTGTGCCCAATATACAGAAACGTCTTGCGGTATCTCCTACAGGGAAAGTGCCAGGAGGGAATTGTCGATCTTGTTCTCAGTGTCTCTGAGAATTGCTCTGATTCTCCGTGTGACCTCTTTGCTAAGACTCTCCAGAGAGCCGTCCTCAAAACCAACACACATCTTGACATATCTCCCACATTGATCGCAGGGTCTCCAGGAACGGCATTCAGCGAGCCAGGAATTTTTCTCCCTACACTGTCCATTGAGTTGTCCTCAAAACCAATATACATCGTGCTATATCTCCCACATGGAAAATGCCAGGAGGGAAAAGTGGGGATTAGCTTAGACTTTCTCGGAACTGCTTCAAATCAACTAGATATCTTTGTGCTGTAAATCTCCCAATAGCCAAACGCAAAAGCAGCGAACATCTCGCTCTATGTCCCACATTGAAAGTGCCAAGAGAGTAATATAGAGCTTGCTCTCCCTGTCTTTGAGTACTGTTTTCACTGTCCTGGTTACCTCTTTGCTAACATTCTCTTCAGAGCTGCAGTGAAACCAGGAACCATGTGGAGAAGGCACCCACACTGAAAGTGCCTGGAGGGAACATTGGGGCTTCTTCTCAGTGTCTCTGACATAGGGTTTCACTGTCCCGGGAAAGTCTCTGCTAACACCCTGCAGAGCGCTGTGCCCAATATACAGAAACGTCTTGCGGTATCTCCTACAGGGAAAGTGCCAGGAGGGAATTGTCGATCTTGTTCTCAGTGTCTCTGAGAATTGCTCTGATTCTCCGTGTGACCTCTTTGCTAAGACTCTCCAGAGAGCCGTCCTCAAAACCAACACGCATCTTGACATATCTCCCACATTGATCGCAGTGTCTCCAGGAACGGCATTCAGCGAGCCAGGAGCTTTTCTCCCTACACTGTCCATTGAGTTGTCCTCAAAACCAATATACATCGTGCTATATCTCCCACATGGAAAGTGCCAGGAGGGAAAAGTGGGGATTAGCTTAGACTTTCTCGGAACTGCTTCAAATCAACTAGATATCTTTGTGCTGTAAATCTCCCAATAGCCAAACGCAAAAGCAGCAAACATCTCGCTGTATGTCCCACATTGAAAGTGCCAAGAGAGTAATATAGAGCTTGCTCTCCCTGTCTTTGAGTACTGTTTTCACTGTCCCGGTTACCTCTTTGCTAACATTCTCTTCAGAGCTGCAGTGAAACCAGGAACCACGTGGAGAAGGCACCCACACTGAAAGTGCCTGCAGGCAACATTGGGGCTTCTTCTCAGTGTCTCTGACATAGGGTTTCACTGTCCCGGGAAAGTCTCTGCTAACAGCCTGCAGAGCGCTGTGCCCAATATACAGAAACGTCTTGCGGTATCTCCCACAGGGAAAGTGCCAGGAGGGAATTGTCGATCTTGTTCTCAGTGTCTCTGAGAATTGCTCTGATTCTCCGTGTGACCTCTTTGCTAAGACTCTCCAGAGAGCCGTCCTCAAAACCAACACACATCTTGACATATCTCCCACATTGATCGCAGGGTCTCCAGGAACCGCATTCAGCGAGCCAGGAGCTTTTCTCCCTACACTGTCCCTTGAGTTGTCCTCAAAACCAATATACATCGTGCTATATCTCCCACATGGAAAGTGCCAGGAGGGAAAAGTGGGGATTAGCTTAGACTTTCTCGGAACTGCTTCAAATCAACTAGATATCTTTGTGCTGTAAATCTCCCAATAGCCAAACGCAAAAGCAGCGAACATCTCGCTGTATGTCCCACATTGAAAGTGCCAAGAGAGTAATATAGAGCTTGCTCTCCCTGTCTTTGAGTACTGTTTTCACTGTCCCGCTTACCTCTTTGCTAACATTCTCTTCAGAGCTGCAGTGAAACCAGGAACCATGTGGAGAAGGCACCCACACTGAAAGTGCCTGCAGGCAACATTGGGGCTTCTTCTCAGTGTCTCTGACATAGGGTTTCACTGTCCCGGGAAAGTCTCTGCTAACACCCTGCAGAGCGCTGTGCCCAATATACAGAAACGTCTTGCGGTATCTCCTACAGGGAAAGTGCCAGGAGGGAATTGTCGATCTTGTTCTCAGTGTCTCTGAGAATTGCTCTGATTCTCCGTGTGACCTCTTTGCTAAGACTCTCCAGAGAGCCGTCCTCAAAACCAACACGCATCTTGACATATCTCCCACATTGATCGCAGTGTCTCCAGGAACGGCATTCAGCGAGCCAGGAGCTTTTCTCCCTACACTGTCCCTTGAGTTGTCCTCAAAACCAATATACATCGTGCTATATCTCCCACATGGAAAGTGCCAGGAGGGAAAAGTGGGGATTAGCTTAGACTTTCTCGGAACTGCTTCAAATCAACTAGATATCTTTGTGCTGTAAATCTCCCAATAGCCAAACGCAAAAGCAGCAAACATCTCGCTGTATGTCCCACATTGAAAGTGCCAAGAGAGTAATATAGAGCTTGCTCTCCCTGTCTTTGAGTACTGTTTTCACTGTCCCGGTTACCTCTTTGCTAACATTCTCTTCAGAGCTGCAGTGAAACCAGGAACCACGTGGAGAAGGCACCCACACTGAAAGTGCCTGCAGGCAACATTGGGGCTTCTTCTCAGTGTCTCTGACATAGGGTTTCACTGTCCCGGGAAAGTCTCTGCTAACAGCCTGCAGAGCGCTGTGCCCAATATACAGAAACGTCTTGCGGTATCTCCCACAGGGAAAGTGCCAGGAGGGAATTGTCGATCTTGTTCTCAGTGTCTCTGAGAATTGCTCTGATTCTCCGTGTGACCTCTTTGCTAAGACTCTCCAGAGAGCCGTCCTCAAAACCAACACACATCTTGACATATCTCCCACATTGATCGCAGGGTCTCCAGGAACCGCATTCAGCGAGCCAGGAGCTTTTCTCCCTACACTGTCCCTTGAGTTGTCCTCAAAACCAATATACATCGTGCTATATCTCCCACATGGAAAGTGCCAGGAGGGAAAAGTGGGGATTAGCTTAGACTTTCTCGGAACTGCTTCAAATCAACTAGATATCTTTGTGCTGTAAATCTCCCAATAGCCAAACGCAAAAGCAGCGAACATCTCGCTGTATGTCCCACATTGAAAGTGCCAAGAGAGTAATATAGAGCTTGCTCTCCCTGTCTTTGAGTACTGTTTTCACTGTCCCGCTTACCTCTTTGCTAACATTCTCTTCAGAGCTGCAGTGAAACCAGGAACCATGTGGAGAAGGCACCCACACTGAAAGTGCCTGCAGGCAACATTGGGGCTTCTTCTCAGTGTCTCTGACATAGGGTTTCACTGTCCCGGGAAAGTCTCTGCTAACACCCTGCAGAGCGCTGTGCCCAATATACAGAAACGTCTTGCGGTATCTCCTACAGGGAAAGTGCCAGGAGGGAATTGTTGATCTTGTTCTCAGTGTCTCTGAGAATTGCTCTGATTCTCCGTGTGACCTCTTTGCTAAGACTCTCCAGAGAGCCGTCCTCAAAACCAACACACATCTTGACATATCTCCCACATTGATCGCAGTGTCTCCAGGAACGGCATTCAGTGAGCCAGGAATTTTTCTCCCTACACTGTCCATTGAGTTGTCCTCAAAACCAATATACATCGTGCTATATCTCCCACATGGAAAATGCCAGGAGGGAAAAGTGGGGATTAGCTTAGACTTTCTCGGAACTGCTTCAAATCAACTAGATATCTTTGTGCTGTAAATCTCCCAATAGCCAAACGCAAAAGCAGCAAACATCTCGCTGTATGTCCCACATTGAAAGTGCCAAGAGAGTAATATAGAGCTTGCTCTCCCTGTCTTTGAGTACTGTTTTCACTGTCCCGGTTACCTCTTTGCTAACATTCTCTTCAGAGCTGCAGTGAAACCAGGAACCACGTGGAGAAGGCACCCACACTGAAAGTGCCTGCAGGCAACATTGGGGCTTCTTCTCAGTGTCTCTGACATAGGGTTTCACTGTCCCGGGAAAGTCTCTGCTAACACCCTGCAGAGCGCTGTGCCCAATATACAGAAACGTCTTGCGGTATCTCCCACAGGGAAAGTGCCAGGAGGGAATTGTCGATCTTGTTCTCAGTGTCTCTGAGAATTGCTCTGATTCTCCGTGTGACCTCTTTGCTAAGACTCTCCAGAGAGCCGTCCTCAAAACCAACACACATCTTGACATATCTCCCACATTGATCGCAGTGTCTCCAGGAACGGCATTCAGCGAGCCAGGAACTTTTCTCCCTACACTGTCCCTTGAGTTGTCCTCAAAACCAATATACATCGTGCTATATCTCCCACATGGAAAGTGCCAGGAGGGAAAAGTGGGGATTAGCTTAGACTTTCTCGGAACTGCTTCAAATCAACTAGATATCTTTGTGCTGTAAATCTCCCAATAGCCAAACGCAAAAGCAGCGAACATCTCGCTGTATGTCCCACATTGAAAGTGCCAAGAGAGTAATATAGAGCTTGCTCTCCCTGTCTTTGAGTACTGTTTTCACTGTCCTGGTTACCTCTTTGCTAACATTCTCTTCAGAGCTGCAGTGAAACCAGGAACCATGTGGAGAAGGCACCCACACTGAAAGTGCCTGCAGGCAACATTGGGGCTTCTTCTCAGTGTCTCTGACATAGGGTTTCACTGTCCCGGGAAAGTCTCTGCTAACACCCTGCAGAGCGCTGTGCCCAATATACAGAAACGTCTTGCGGTATCTCCTACAGGGAAAGTGCCAGGAGGGAATTGTCGATCTTGTTCTCAGTGTCTCTGAGAATTGCTCTGATTCTCCGTGTGACCTCTTTGCTAAGACTCTCCAGAGAGCCGTCCTCAAAACCAACACACATCTTGACATATCTCCCACATTGATCGCAGTGTCTCCAGGAACCGCATTCAGCGAGCCAGGAACTTTTCTCCCTACACTGTCCCTTGAGTTGTCCTCAAAACCAATATACATCGTGCTATATCTCCCACATGGCAAGTGCCAGGAGGGAAAAGTGGGGATTAGCTTAGACTTTCTCGGAACTGCTTCAAATCAACTAGATATCTTTGTGCTGTAAATCTCCCAATAGCCAAACGCAAAAGCAGCGAACATCTCGCTGTATGTCCCACATTGAAAGTGCCAAGAGAGTAATATAGAGCTTGCTCTCCCTGTCTTTGAGTACTGTTTTCACTGTCCCGGTTACCTCTTTGCTAACATTCTCTTCAGAGCTGCAGTGAAACCAGGAACCACGTGGAGAAGGCACCCACACTGAAAGTGCCTGCAGGCAACATTGGGGCTTCTTCTCAGTGTCTCTGACATAGGGTTTCACTGTCCCGGGAAAGTCTCTGCTAACACCCTGCAGAGCGCTGTGCCCAATATACAGAAACGTCTTGCGGTATCTCCTACAGGGAAAGTGCCAGGAGGGAATTGTCGATCTTGTTCTCAGTGTCTCTGAGAATTGCTCTGATTCTCCGTGTGACCTCTTTGCTAAGACTCTCCAGAGAGCCGTCCTCAAAACCAACACGCATCTTGACATATCTCCCACATTGATCGCAGTGTCTCCAGGAACGGCATTCAGCGAGCCAGGAGCTTTTCTCCCTACACTGTCCCTTGAGTTGTCCTCAAAACCAATATACATCGTGCTATATCTCCCACATGGAAAGTGCCAGGAGGGAAAAGTGGGGATTAGCTTAGACTTTCTCGGAACTGCTTCAAATCAACTAGATATCTTTGTGCTGTAAATCTCCCAATAGCCAAACGCAAAAGCAGCGAACATCTCGCTCTATGTCCCACATTGAAAGTGCCAAGAGAGTAATATAGAGCTTGCTCTCCCTGTCTTTGAGTACTGTTTTCACTGTCCCGGTTACCTCTTTGCTAACATTCTCTTCAGAGCTGCAGTGAAACCAGGAACCACGTGGAGAAGGCACCCACACTGAAAGTGCCTGCAGGCAACATTGGGGCTTCTTCTCAGTGTCTCTGACATAGGGTTTCACTGTCCCGGGAAAGTCTCTGCTAACAGCCTGCAGAGCGCTGTGCCCAATATACAGAAACGTCTTGCGGTATCTCCCACAGGGAAAGTGCCAGGAGGGAATTGTCGATCTTGTTCTCAGTGTCTCTGAGAATTGCTCTGATTCTCCGTGTGACCTCTTTGCTAAGACTCTCCAGAGAGCCGTCCTCAAAACCAACACACATCTTGACATATCTCCCACATTGATCGCAGGGTCTCCAGGAACCGCATTCAGCGAGCCAGGAGCTTTTCTCCCTACACTGTCCCTTGAGTTGTCCTCAAAACCAATATACATCGTGCTATATCTCCCACATGGAAAGTGCCAGGAGGGAAAAGTGGGGATTAGCTTAGACTTTCTCGGAACTGCTTCAAATCAACTAGATATCTTTGTGCTGTAAATCTCCCAATAGCCAAACGCAAAAGCAGCGAACATCTCGCTGTATGTCCCACATTGAAAGTGCCAAGAGAGTAATATAGAGCTTGCTCTCCCTGTCTTTGAGTACTGTTTTCACTGTCCCGCTTACCTCTTTGCTAACATTCTCTTCAGAGCTGCAGTGAAACCAGGAACCATGTGGAGAAGGCACCCACACTGAAAGTGCCTGCAGGCAACATTGGGGCTTCTTCTCAGTGTCTCTGACATAGGGTTTCACTGTCCCGGGAAAGTCTCTGCTAACACCCTGCAGAGCGCTGTGCCCAATATACAGAAACGTCTTGCGGTATCTCCTACAGGGAAAGTGCCAGGAGGGAATTGTTGATCTTGTTCTCAGTGTCTCTGAGAATTGCTCTGATTCTCCGTGTGACCTCTTTGCTAAGACTCTCCAGAGAGCCGTCCTCAAAACCAACACACATCTTGACATATCTCCCACATTGATCGCAGTGTCTCCAGGAACGGCATTCAGTGAGCCAGGAATTTTTCTCCCTACACTGTCCATTGAGTTGTCCTCAAAACCAATATACATCGTGCTATATCTCCCACATGGAAAATGCCAGGAGGGAAAAGTGGGGATTAGCTTAGACTTTCTCGGAACTGCTTCAAATCAACTAGATATCTTTGTGCTGTAAATCTCCCAATAGCCAAACGCAAAAGCAGCAAACATCTCGCTGTATGTCCCACATTGAAAGTGCCAAGAGAGTAATATAGAGCTTGCTCTCCCTGTCTTTGAGTACTGTTTTCACTGTCCCGGTTACCTCTTTGCTAACATTCTCTTCAGAGCTGCAGTGAAACCAGGAACCACGTGGAGAAGGCACCCACACTGAAAGTGCCTGCAGGCAACATTGGGGCTTCTTCTCAGTGTCTCTGACATAGGGTTTCACTGTCCCGGGAAAGTCTCTGCTAACACCCTGCAGAGCGCTGTGCCCAATATACAGAAACGTCTTGCGGTATCTCCCACAGGGAAAGTGCCAGGAGGGAATTGTCGATCTTGTTCTCAGTGTCTCTGAGAATTGCTCTGATTCTCCGTGTGACCTCTTTGCTAAGACTCTCCAGAGAGCCGTCCTCAAAACCAACACACATCTTGACATATCTCCCACATTGATCGCAGTGTCTCCAGGAACGGCATTCAGCGAGCCAGGAACTTTTCTCCCTACACTGTCCCTTGAGTTGTCCTCAAAACCAATATACATCGTGCTATATCTCCCACATGGAAAGTGCCAGGAGGGAAAAGTGGGGATTAGCTTAGACTTTCTCGGAACTGCTTCAAATCAACTAGATATCTTTGTGCTGTAAATCTCCCAATAGCCAAACGCAAAAGCAGCGAACATCTCGCTGTATGTCCCACATTGAAAGTGCCAAGAGAGTAATATAGAGCTTGCTCTCCCTGTCTTTGAGTACTGTTTTCACTGTCCTGGTTACCTCTTTGCTAACATTCTCTTCAGAGCTGCAGTGAAACCAGGAACCATGTGGAGAAGGCACCCACACTGAAAGTGCCTGCAGGCAACATTGGGGCTTCTTCTCAGTGTCTCTGACATAGGGTTTCACTGTCCCGGGAAAGTCTCTGCTAACACCCTGCAGAGCGCTGTGCCCAATATACAGAAACGTCTTGCGGTATCTCCTACAGGGAAAGTGCCAGGAGGGAATTGTCGATCTTGTTCTCAGTGTCTCTGAGAATTGCTCTGATTCTCCGTGTGACCTCTTTGCTAAGACTCTCCAGAGAGCCGTCCTCAAAACCAACACACATCTTGACATATCTCCCACATTGATCGCAGTGTCTCCAGGAACCGCATTCAGCGAGCCAGGAACTTTTCTCCCTACACTGTCCCTTGAGTTGTCCTCAAAACCAATATACATCGTGCTATATCTCCCACATGGAAAGTGCCAGGAGGGAAAAGTGGGGATTAGCTTAGACTTTCTCGGAACTGCTTCAAATCAACTAGATATCTTTGTGCTGTAAATCTCCCAATAGCCAAACGCAAAAGCAGCGAACATCTCGCTGTATGTCCCACATTGAAAGTGCCAAGAGAGTAATATAGAGCTTGCTCTCCCTGTCTTTGAGTACTGTTTTCACTGTCCCGGTTACCTCTTTGCTAACATTCTCTTCAGAGCTGCAGTGAAACCAGGAACCACGTGGAGAAGGCACCCACACTGAAAGTGCCTGCAGGCAACATTGGGGCTTCTTCTCAGTGTCTCTGACATAGGGTTTCACTGTCCCGGGAAAGTCTCTGCTAACACCCTGCAGAGCGCTGTGCCCAATATACAGAAACGTCTTGCGGTATCTCCTACAGGGAAAGTGCCAGGAGGGAATTGTCGATCTTGTTCTCAGTGTCTCTGAGAATTGCTCTGATTCTCCGTGTGACCTCTTTGCTAAGACTCTCCACAGAGCCGTCCTCAAAACCAACACACATCTTGACATATCTCCCACATTGATCGCAGTGTCTCCAGGAACGGCATTCAGTGAGCCAGGAATTTTTCTCCCTACACTGTCCATTGAGTTGTCCTCAAAACCAATATACATCGTGCTATATCTCCCACATGGAAAATGCCAGGAGGGAAAAGTGGGGATTAGCTTAGACTTTCTCGGAACTGCTTCAAATCAACTAGATATCTTTGTGCTGTAAATCTCCCAATAGCCAAACGCAAAAGCAGCGAACATCTCGCTGTATGTCCCACATTGAAAGTGCCAAGAGAGTAATATAGAGCTTGCTCTCCCTGTCTTTGAGTACTGTTTTCACTGTCCCGGTTACCTCTTTGCTAACATTCTCTTCAGAGCTGCAGTGAAACCAGGAACCACGTGGAGAAGGCACCCACACTGAAAGTGCCTGCAGGCAACATTGGGGCTTCTTCTCAGTGTCTCTGACATAGGGTTTCACTGTCCCGGGAAAGTCTCTGCTAACAGCCTGCAGAGCGCTGTGCCCAATATACAGAAACGTCTTGCGGTATCTCCCACAGGGAAAGTGCCAGGAGGGAATTGTCGATCTTGTTCTCAGTGTCTCTGAGAATTGCTCTGATTCTCCGTGTGACCTCTTTGCTAAGACTCTCCAGAGAGCCGTCCTCAAAACCAACACACATCTTGACATATCTCCCACATTGATCGCAGGGTCTCCAGGAACCGCATTCAGCGAGCCAGGAGCTTTTCTCCCTACACTGTCCCTTGAGTTGTCCTCAAAACCAATATACATCGTGCTATATCTCCCACATGGAAAGTGCCAGGAGGGAAAAGTGGGGATTAGCTTAGACTTTCTCGGAACTGCTTCAAATCAACTAGATATCTTTGTGCTGTAAATCTCCCAATAGCCAAACGCAAAAGCAGCGAACATCTCGCTGTATGTCCCACATTGAAAGTGCCAAGAGAGTAATATAGAGCTTGCTCTCCCTGTCTTTGAGTACTGTTTTCACTGTCCCGCTTACCTCTTTGCTAACATTCTCTTCAGAGCTGCAGTGAAACCAGGAACCATGTGGAGAAGGCACCCACACTGAAAGTGCCTGCAGGCAACATTGGGGCTTCTTCTCAGTGTCTCTGACATAGGGTTTCACTGTCCCGGGAAAGTCTCTGCTAACACCCTGCAGAGCGCTGTGCCCAATATACAGAAACGTCTTGCGGTATCTCCTACAGGGAAAGTGCCAGGAGGGAATTGTTGATCTTGTTCTCAGTGTCTCTGAGAATTGCTCTGATTCTCCGTGTGACCTCTTTGCTAAGACTCTCCAGAGAGCCGTCCTCAAAACCAACACACATCTTGACATATCTCCCACATTGATCGCAGTGTCTCCAGGAACGGCATTCAGTGAGCCAGGAATTTTTCTCCCTACACTGTCCATTGAGTTGTCCTCAAAACCAATATACATCGTGCTATATCTCCCACATGGAAAATGCCAGGAGGGAAAAGTGGGGATTAGCTTAGACTTTCTCGGAACTGCTTCAAATCAACTAGATATCTTTGTGCTGTAAATCTCCCAATAGCCAAACGCAAAAGCAGCGAACATCTCGCTCTATGTCCCACATTGAAAGTGCCAAGAGAGTAATATAGAGCTTGCTCTCCCTGTCTTTGAGTACTGTTTTCACTGTCCCGGTTACCTCTTTGCTAACATTCTCTTCAGAGCTGCAGTGAAACCAGGAACCACGTGGAGAAGGCACCCACACTGAAAGTGCCTGCAGGCAACATTGGGGCTTCTTCTCAGTGTCTCTGACATAGGGTTTCACTGTCCCGGGAAAGTCTCTGCTAACACCCTGCAGAGCGCTGTGCCCAATATACAGAAACGTCTTGCGGTATCTCCTACAGGGAAAGTGCCAGGAGGGAATTGTCGATCTTGTTCTCAGTGTCTCTGAGAATTGCTCTGATTCTCCGTGTGACCTCTTTGCTAAGACTCTCCAGAGAGCCGTCCTCAAAACCAACACACATCTTGACATATCTCCCACATTGATCGCAGTGTCTCCAGGAACGGCATTCAGCGAGCCAGGAACTTTTCTCCCTACACTGTCCCTTGAGTTGTCCTCAAAACCAATATACATCGTGCTATATCTCCCACATGGAAAGTGCCAGGAGGGAAAAGTGGGGATTAGCTTAGACTTTCTCGGAACTGCTTCAAATCAACTAGATATCTTTGTGCTGTAAATCTCCCAATAGCCAAACGCAAAAGCAGCGAACATCTCGCTGTATGTCCCACATTGAAAGTGCCAAGAGAGTAATATAGAGCTTGCTCTCCCTGTCTTTGAGTACTGTTTTCACTGTCCCGGTTACCTCTTTGCTAACATTCTCTTCAGAGCTGCAGTGAAACCAGGAACCACGTGGAGAAGGCACCCACACTGAAAGTGCCTGCAGGCAACATTGGGGCTTCTTCTCAGTGTCTCTGACATAGGGTTTCACTGTCCCGGGAAAGTCTCTGCTAACACCCTGCAGAGCGCTGTGCCCAATATACAGAAACGTCTTGCGGTATCTCCTACAGGGAAAGTGCCAGGAGGGAATTGTCGATCTTGTTCTCAGTGTCTCTGAGAATTGCTCTGATTCTCCGTGTGACCTCTTTGCTAAGACTCTCCAGAGAGCCGTCCTCAAAACCAACACACATCTTGACATATCTCCCACATTGATCGCAGTGTCTCCAGGAACGGCATTCAGTGAGCCAGGAATTTTTCTCCCTACACTGTCCCTTGAGTTGTCCTCAAAACCAATATACATCGTGCTATATCTCCCACATGGAAAATGCCAGGAGGGAAAAGTGGGGATTAGCTTAGACTTTCTCGGAACTGCTTCAAATCAACTAGATATCTTTGTGCTGTAAATCTCCCAATAGCCAAACGCAAAAGCAGCAAACATCTCGCTGTATGTCCCACATTGAAAGTGCCAAGAGAGTAATATAGAGCTTGCTCTCCCTGTCTTTGAGTACTGTTTTCACTGTCCCGGTTACCTCTTTGCTAACATTCTCTTCAGAGCTGCAGTGAAACCAGGAACCACGTGGAGAAGGCACCCACACTGAAAGTGCCTGCAGGCAACATTGGGGCTTCTTCTCAGTGTCTCTGACATAGGTTTCACTGTCCCGGGAAAGTCTCTGCTAACACCCTGCAGAGCGCTGTGCCCAATATACAGAAACGTCTTGCGGTATCTCCTACAGGGAAAGTGCCAGGAGGGAATTGTCGATCTTGTTCTCAGTGTCTCTGAGAATTGCTCTGATTCTCCGTGTGACCTCTTTGCTAAGACTCTCCAGAGAGCCGTCCTCAAAACCAACACACATCTTGACATATCTCCCACATTGATCGCAGTGTCTCCAGGAACGGCATTCAGCGAGCCAGGAGCTTTTCTCCCTACACTGTCCATTGAGTTGTCCTCAAAACCAATATACATCGTGCTATATCTCCCACATGGAAAATGCCAGGAGGGAAAAGTGGGGATTAGCTTAGACTTTCTCGGAACTGCTTCAAATCAACTAGATATCTTTGTGCTGTAAATCTCCCAATAGCCAAACGCAAAAGCAGCGAACATCTCGCTGTATGTCCCACATTGAAAGTGCCAAGAGAGTAATATAGAGCTTGCTCTCCCTGTCTTTGAGTACTGTTTTCACTGTCCCGGTTACCTCTTTGCTAACATTCTCTTCAGAGCTGCAGTGAAACCAGGAACCACGTGGAGAAGGCACCCACACTGAAAGTGCCTGCAGGCAACATTGGGGCTTCTTCTCAGTGTCTCTGACATAGGGTTTCACTGTCCCGGGAAAGTCTCTGCTAACACCCTGCAGAGCGCTGTGCCCAATATACAGAAACGTCTTGCGGTATCTCCTACAGGGAAAGTGCCAGGAGGGAATTGTCGATCTTGTTCTCAGTGTCTCTGAGAATTGCTCTGATTCTCCGTGTGACCTCTTTGCTAAGACTCTCCAGAGAGCCGTCCTCAAAACCAACACACATCTTGACATATCTCCCACATTGATCGCAGTGTCTCCAGGAACGGCATTCAGCGAGCCAGGAGCTTTTCTCCCTACACTGTCCCTTGAGTTGTCCTCAAAACCAATATACATCGTGCTATATCTCCCACATGGAAAGTGCCAGGAGGGAAAAGTGGGGATTAGCTTAGACTTTCTCGGAACTGCTTCAAATCAACTAGATATCTTTGTGCTGTAAATCTCCCAATAGCCAAACGCAAAAGCAGCAAACATCTCGCTCTATGTCCCACATTGAAAGTGCCAAGAGAGTAATATAGAGCTTGCTCTCCCTGTCTTTGAGTACTGTTTTCACTGTCCCGGTTACCTCTTTGCTAACATTCTCTTCAGAGCTGCAGTGAAACCAGGAACCACGTGGAGAAGGCACCCACACTGAAAGTGCCTGCAGGCAACATTGGGGCTTCTTCTCAGTGTCTCTGACATAGGGTTTCACTGTCCCGGGAAAGTCTCTGCTAACACCCTGCAGAGCGCTGTGCCCAATATACAGAAACGTCTTGCGGTATCTCCTACAGGGAAAGTGCCAGGAGGGAATTGTCGATCTTGTTCTCAGTGTCTCTGAGAATTGCTCTGATTCTCTGTGTGACCTCTTTGCTAAGACTCTCCAGAGAGCCGTCCTCAAAACCAACACACATCTTGACATATCTCCCACATTGATCGCAGTGTCTCCAGGAACCGCATTCAGCGAGCCAGGAGCTTTTCTCCCTACACTGTCCATTGAGTTGTCCTCAAAACCAATATACATCGTGCTATATCTCCCACATGGAAAGTGCCAGGAGGGAAAAGTGGGGATTAGCTTAGACTTTCTCGGAACTGCTTCAAATCAACTAGATATCTTTGTGCTGTAAATCTCCCAATAGCCAAACGCAAAAGCAGCAAACATCTCGCTCTATGTCCCACATTGAAAGTGCCAAGAGAGTAATATAGAGCTTGCTCTCCCTGTCTTTGAGTACTGTTTTCACTGTCCCGGTTACCTCTTTGCTAACATTCTCTTCAGAGCTGCAGTGAAACCAGGAACCACGTGGAGAAGGCACCCACACTGAAAGTGCCTGCAGGCAACATTGGGGCTTCTTCTCAGTGTCTCTGACATAGGGTTTCACTGTCCCGGGAAAGTCTCTGCTAACACCCTGCAGAGCGCTGTGCCCAATATACAGAAACGTCTTGCGGTATCTCCTACAGGGAAAGTGCCAGGAGGCAATTGTCGATCTTGTTCTCAGTGTCTCTGAGAATTGCTCTGATTCTCCGTGTGACCTCTTTGCTAAGACTCTCCAGAGAGCCGTCCTCAAAACCAACACACATCTTGACATATCTCCCACATTGATCGCAGTGTCTCCAGGAACCGCATTCAGTGAGCCAGGAGCTTTTCTCCCTACACTGTCCATTGAGTTGTCCTCAAAACCAATATACATCGTGCTATATCTCCCACATGGAAAGTGCCAGGAGGGAAAAGTGGGGATTAGCTTAGACTTTCTCGGAACTGCTTCAAATCAACTAGATATCTTTGTGCTGTAAATCTCCCAATAGCCAAACGCAAAAGCAGCGAACATCTCGCTGTATGTCCCACATTGAAAGTGCCAAGAGAGTAATATAGAGCTTGCTCTCCCTGTCTTTGAGTACTGTTTTCACTGTCCCGGTTACCTCTTTGCTAACATTCTCTTCAGAGCTGCAGTGAAACCAGGAACCACGTGGAGAAGGCACCCACACTGAAAGTGCCTGCAGGCAACATTGGGGCTTCTTCTCAGTGTCTCTGACATAGGGTTTCACTGTCCCGGGAAAGTCTCTGCTAACACCCTGCAGAGCGCTGTGCCCAATATACAGAAACGTCTTGCGGTATCTCCTACAGGGAAAGTGCCAGGAGGGAATTGTCGATCTTGTTCTCAGTGTCTCTGAGAATTGCTCTGATTCTCTGTGTGACCTCTTTGCTAAGACTCTCCAGAGAGCCGTCCTCAAAACCAACACACATCTTGACATATCTCCCACATTGATCGCAGTGTCTCCAGGAACCGCATTCAGCGAGCCAGGAGCTTTTCTCCCTACACTGTCCATTGAGTTGTCCTCAAAACCAATATACATCGTGCTATATCTCCCACATGGAAAATGCCAGGAGGGAAAAGTGGGGATTAGCTTAGACTTTCTCGGAACTGCTTCAAATCAACTAGATATCTTTGTGCTGTAAATCTCCCAATAGCCAAACGCAAAAGCAGCGAACATCTCGCTGTATGTCCCACATTGAAAGTGCCAAGAGAGTAATATAGAGCTTGCTCTCCCTGTCTTTGAGTACTGTTTTCACTGTCCCGGTTACCTCTTTGCTAACATTCTCTTCAGAGCTGCAGTGAAACCAGGAACCACGTGGAGAAGGCACCCACACTGAAAGTGCCTGCAGGCAACATTGGGGCTTCTTCTCAGTGTCTCTGACATAGGGTTTCACTGTCCCGGGAAAGTCTCTGCTAACACCCTGCAGAGCGCTGTGCCCAATATACAGAAACGTCTTGCGGTATCTCCTACAGGGAAAGTGCCAGGAGGGAATTGTCGATCTTGTTCTCAGTGTCTCTGAGAATTGCTCTGATTCTCCGTGTGACCTCTTTGCTAAGACTCTCCAGAGAGCCGTCCTCAAAACCAACACACATCTTGACATATCTCCCACATTGATCGCAGTGTCTCCAGGAACGGCATTCAGCGAGCCAGGAGCTTTTCTCCCTACACTGTCCCTTGAGTTGTCCTCAAAACCAATATACATCGTGCTATATCTCCCACATGGAAAGTGCCAGGAGGGAAAAGTGGGGATTAGCTTAGACTTTCTCGGAACTGCTTCAAATCAACTAGATATCTTTGTGCTGTAAATCTCCCAATAGCCAAACGCAAAAGCAGCAAACATCTCGCTCTATGTCCCACATTGAAAGTGCCAAGAGAGTAATATAGAGCTTGCTCTCCCTGTCTTTGAGTACTGTTTTCACTGTCCCGGTTACCTCTTTGCTAACATTCTCTTCAGAGCTGCAGTGAAACCAGGAACCACGTGGAGAAGGCACCCACACTGAAAGTGCCTGCAGGCAACATTGGGGCTTCTTCTCAGTGTCTCTGACATAGGGTTTCACTGTCCCGGGAAAGTCTCTGCTAACACCCTGCAGAGCGCTGTGCCCAATATACAGAAACGTCTTGCGGTATCTCCTACAGGGAAAGTGCCAGGAGGGAATTGTCGATCTTGTTCTCAGTGTCTCTGAGAATTGCTCTGATTCTCTGTGTGACCTCTTTGCTAAGACTCTCCAGAGAGCCGTCCTCAAAACCAACACACATCTTGACATATCTCCCACATTGATCGCAGTGTCTCCAGGAACCGCATTCAGCGAGCCAGGAGCTTTTCTCCCTACACTGTCCATTGAGTTGTCCTCAAAACCAATATACATCGTGCTATATCTCCCACATGGAAAGTGCCAGGAGGGAAAAGTGGGGATTAGCTTAGACTTTCTCGGAACTGCTTCAAATCAACTAGATATCTTTGTGCTGTAAATCTCCCAATAGCCAAACGCAAAAGCAGCAAACATCTCGCTCTATGTCCCACATTGAAAGTGCCAAGAGAGTAATATAGAGCTTGCTCTCCCTGTCTTTGAGTACTGTTTTCACTGTCCCGGTTACCTCTTTGCTAACATTCTCTTCAGAGCTGCAGTGAAACCAGGAACCACGTGGAGAAGGCACCCACACTGAAAGTGCCTGCAGGCAACATTGGGGCTTCTTCTCAGTGTCTCTGACATAGGGTTTCACTGTCCCGGGAAAGTCTCTGCTAACACCCTGCAGAGCGCTGTGCCCAATATACAGAAACGTCTTGCGGTATCTCCTACAGGGAAAGTGCCAGGAGGGAATTGTCGATCTTGTTCTCAGTGTCTCTGAGAATTGCTCTGATTCTCCGTGTGACCTCTTTGCTAAGACTCTCCAGAGAGCCGTCCTCAAAACCAACACACATCTTGACATATCTCCCACATTGATCGCAGTGTCTCCAGGAACCGCATTCAGTGAGCCAGGAGCTTTTCTCCCTACACTGTCCATTGAGTTGTCCTCAAAACCAATATACATCGTGCTATATCTCCCACATGGAAAGTGCCAGGAGGGAAAAGTGGGGATTAGCTTAGACTTTCTCGGAACTGCTTCAAATCAACTAGATATCTTTGTGCTGTAAATCTCCCAATAGCCAAACGCAAAAGCAGCAAACATCTCGCTGTATGTCCCACATTGAAAGTGCCAAGAGAGTAATATAGAGCTTGCTCTCCCTGTCTTTGAGTACTGTTTTCACTGTCCCGGTTACCTCTTTGCTAACATTCTCTTCAGAGCTGCAGTGAAACCAGGAACCACGTGGAGAAGGCACCCACACTGAAAGTGCCCGCAGGCAACATTGGGGCTTCTTCTCAGTGTCTCTGACATAGGGTTTCACTGTCCCGGGAACGTCTCTGCTAACACCCTGCAGAGCGCTGTGCCCAATATACAGAAACGTCTTGCGGTATCTCCTACAGGGAAAGTGCCAGGAGGGAATTGTCGATCTTGTTCTCAGTGTCTCTGAGAATTGCTCTGATTCTCCGTGTGACCTCTTTGCTAAGACTCTCCAGAGAGCCGTCCTCAAAACCAACACACATCTTGACATATCTCCCACATTGATCGCAGTGTCTCCAGGAACCGCATTCAGCGAGCCAGGAGCTTTTCTCCCTACACTGTCCATTGAGTTGTCCTCAAAACCAATATACATCGTGCTATATCTCCCACATGGAAAGTGCCAGGAGGGAAAAGTGGGGATTAGCTTAGACTTTCTCGGAACTGCTTCAAATCAACTAGATATCTTTGTGCTGTAAATCTCCCAATAGCCAAACGCAAAAGCAGCGAACATCTCGCTGTATGTCCCACATTGAAAGTGCCAAGAGAGTAATATAGAGCTTGCTCTCCCTGTCTTTGAGTACTGTTTTCACTGTCCCGCTTACCTCTTTGCTAACATTCTCTTCAGAGCTGCAGTGAAACCAGGAACCACGTGGAGAAGGCACCCACACTGAAAGTGCCTGCAGGCAACATTGGGGCTTCTTCTCAGTGTCTCTGACATAGGGTTTCACTGTCCCGGGAAAGTCTCTGCTAACACCCTGCAGAGCGCTGTGCCCAATATACAGAAACGTCTTGCGGTATCTCCTACAGGGAAAGTGCCAGGAGGGAATTGTCGATCTTGTTCTCAGTGTCTCTGAGAATTGCTCTGATTCTCCATGTGACCTCTTTGCTAAGACTCTCCAGAGAGCCGTCCTCAAAACCAACACACATCTTGACATATCTCCCACATTGATCGCAGTGTCTCCAGGAACCGCATTCAGCGAGCCAGGAGCTTTTCTCCCTACACTGTCCCTTGAGTTGTCCTCAAAACCAATATACATCGTGCTATATCTCCCACATGGAAAGTGCCAGGAGGGAAAAGTGGGGATTAGCTTAGACTTTCTCGGAACTGCTTCAAATCAACTAGATATCTTTGTGCTGTAAATCTCCCAATAGCCAAACGCAAAAGCAGCGAACATCTCGCTCTATGTCCCACATTGAAAGTGCCAAGAGAGTAATATAGAGCTTGCTCTCCCTGTCTTTGAGTACTGTTTTCACTGTCCCGCTTACCTCTTTGCTAACATTCTCTTCAGAGCTGCAGTGAAACCAGGAACCACGTGGAGAAGGCACCCACACTGAAAGTGCCTGCAGGCAACATTGGGGCTTCTTCTCAGTGTCTCTGACATAGGGTTTCACTGTCCCGGGAAAGTCTCTGCTAACACCCTGCAGAGCGCTGTGCCCAATATACAGAAACGTCTTGCGGTATCTCCTACAGGGAAAGTGCCAGGAGGGAATTGTCGATCTTGTTCTCAGTGTCTCTGAGAATTGCTCTGATTCTCCGTGTGACCTCTTTGCTAAGACTCTCCAGAGAGCCGTCCTCAAAACCAACACACATCTTGACATATCTCCCACATTGATCGCAGTGTCTCCAGGAACGGCATTCAGCGAGCCAGGAACTTTTCTCCCTACACTGTCCCTTGAGTTGTCCTCAAAACCAATATACATCGTGCTATATCTCCCACATGGAAAATGCCAGGAGGGAAAAGTGGGGATTAGCTTAGACTTTCTCGGAACTGCTTCAAATCAACTAGATATCTTTGTGCTGTAAATCTCCCAATAGCCAAACGCAAAAGCAGCGAACATCTCGCTGTATGTCCCACATTGAAAGTGCCAAGAGAGTAATATAGAGCTTGCTCTCCCTGTCTTTGAGTACTGTTTTCACTGTCCCGCTTACCTCTTTGCTAACATTCTCTTCAGAGCTGCAGTGAAACCAGGAACCACGTGGAGAAGGCACCCACACTGAAAGTGCCTGCAGGCAACATTGGGGCTTCTTCTCAGTGTCTCTGACATAGGGTTTCACTGTCCCGGGAAAGTCTCTGCTAACACCCTGCAGAGCGCTGTGCCCAATATACAGAAACGTCTTGCGGTATCTCCTACAGGGAAAGTGCCAGGAGGGAATTGTCGATCTTGTTCTCAGTGTCTCTGAGAATTGCTCTGATTCTCCATGTGACCTCTTTGCTAAGACTCTCCAGAGAGCCGTCCTCAAAACCAACACACATCTTGACATATCTCCCACATTGATCGCAGGGTCTCCAGGAACGGCATTCAGCGAGCCAGGAGCTTTTCTCCCTACACTGTCCCTTGAGTTGTCCTCAAAACCAATATACATCGTGCTATATCTCCCACATGGAAAGTGCCAGGAGGGAAAAGTGGGGATTAGCTTAGACTTTCTCGGAACTGCTTCAAATCAACTAGATATCTTTGTGCTGTAAATCTCCCAATAGCCAAACACAAAAGCAGCAAACATCTCGCTGTATGTCCCACATTGAAAGTGCCAAGAGAGTAATATAGAGCTTGCTCTCCCTGTCTTTGAGTACTGTTTTCACTGTCCCGGTTACCTCTTTGCTAACATTCTCTTCAGAGCTGCAGTGAAACCAGGAACCACGTGGAGAAGGCACCCACACTGAAAGTGCCTGCAGGCAACATTGGGGCTTCTTCTCAGTGTCTCTGACATAGGGTTTCACTGTCCCGGGAAAGTCTCTGCTAACACCCTGCAGAGCGCTGTGCCCAATATACAGAAACGTCTTGCGGTATCTCCTACAGGGAAAGTGCCAGGAGGGAATTGTCGATCTTGTTCTCAGTGTCTCTGAGAATTGCTCTGATTCTCCGTGTGACCTCTTTGCTAAGACTCTCCAGAGAGCCGTCCTCAAAACCAACACACATCTTGACATATCTCCCACATTGATCGCAGTGTCTCCAGGAACCGCATTCAGCGAGCCAGGAACTTTTCTCCCTACACTGTCCCTTGAGTTGTCCTCAAAACCAATATACATCGTGCTATATCTCCCACATGGAAAATGCCAGGAGGGAAAAGTGGGGATTAGCTTAGACTTTCTCGGAACTGCTTCAAATCAACTAGATATCTTTGTGCTGTAAATCTCCCAATAGCCAAACGCAAAAGCAGCAAACATCTCGCTGTATGTCCCACATTGAAAGTGCCAAGAGAGTAATATAGAGCTTGCTCTCCCTGTCTTTGAGTACTGTTTTCACTGTCCCGCTTACCTCTTTGCTAACATTCTCTTCAGAGCTGCAGTGAAACCAGGAACCACGTGGAGAAGGCACCCACACTGAAAGTGCCTGCAGGCAACATTGGGGCTTCTTCTCAGTGTCTCTGACATAGGGTTTCACTGTCCCGGGAAAGTCTCTGCTAACACCCTGCAGAGCGCTGTGCCCAATATACAGAAACGTCTTGCGGTATCTCCTACAGGGAAAGTGCCAGGAGGGAATTGTCGATCTTGTTCTCAGTGTCTCTGAGAATTGCTCTGATTCTCCGTGTGACCTCTTTGCTAAGACTCTCCAGAGAGCCGTCCTCAAAACCAACACACATCTTGACATATCTCCCACATTGATCGCAGTGTCTCCAGGAACGGCATTCAGCGAGCCAGGAACTTTTCTCCCTACACTGTCCCTTGAGTTGTCCTCAAAACCAATATACATCGTGCTATATCTCCCACATGGAAAATGCCAGGAGGGAAAAGTGGGGATTAGCTTAGACTTTCTCGGAACTGCTTCAAATCAACTAGATATCTTTGTGCTGTAAATCTCCCAATAGCCAAACGCAAAAGCAGCGAACATCTCGCTGTATGTCCCACATTGAAAGTGCCAAGAGAGTAATATAGAGCTTGCTCTCCCTGTCTTTGAGTACTGTTTTCACTGTCCCGCTTACCTCTTTGCTAACATTCTCTTCAGAGCTGCAGTGAAACCAGGAACCACGTGGAGAAGGCACCCACACTGAAAGTGCCTGCAGGCAACATTGGGGCTTCTTCTCAGTGTCTCTGACATAGGGTTTCACTGTCCCGGGAAAGTCTCTGCTAACACTCTGCAGAGCGCTGTGCCCAATATACAGAAACGTCTTGCGGTATCTCCTACAGGGAAAGTGCCAGGAGGGAATTGTCGATCTTGTTCTCAGTGTCTCTGAGAATTGCTCTGATTCTCCGTGTGACCTCTTTGCTAAGACTCTCCAGAGAGCCGTCCTCAAAACCAACACACATCTTGACATATCTCCCACATTGATCGCAGGGTCTCCAGGAACGGCATTCAGCGAGCCAGGAGCTTTTCTCCCTACACTGTCCATTGAGTTGTCCTCAAAACCAATATACATCGTGCTATATCTCCCACATGGAAAATGCCAGGAGGGAAAAGTGGGGATTAGCTTAGACTTTCTCGGAACTGCTTCAAATCAACTAGATATCTTTGTGCTGTAAATCTCCCAATAGCCAAACGCAAAAGCAGCAAACATCTCGCTGTATGTCCCACATTGAAAGTGCCAAGAGAGTAATATAGAGCTTGCTCTCCCTGTCTTTGAGTACCGTTTTCACTGTCCCGGTTACCTCTTTGCTAACATTCTCTTCAGAGCTGCAGTGAAACCAGGAACCACGTGGAGAAGGCACCCACACTGAAAGTGCCTGCAGGCAACATTGGGGCTTCTTCTCAGTGTCTCTGACATAGGGTTTCACTGTCCCGGGAAAGTCTCTGCTAACACCCTGCAGAGCGCTGTGCCCAATATACAGAAACGTCTTGCGGTATCTCCTACAGGGAAAGTGCCAGGAGGGAATTGTCGATCTTGTTCTCAGTGTCTCTGAGAATTGCTCTGATTCTCCGTGTGACCTCTTTGCTAAGACTCTCCAGAGAGCCGTCCTCAAAACCAACACACATCTTGACATATCTCCCACATTGATCGCAGTGTCTCCAGGAACCGCATTCAGCGAGCCAGGAGCTTTTCTCCCTACACTGTCCATAGAGTTGTCCTCAAAACCAATATACATCGTGCTATATCTCCCACATGGAAAGTGCCAGGAGGGAAAAGTGGGGATTAGCTTAGACTTTCTCGGAACTGCTTCAAATCAACTAGATATCTTTGTGCTGTAAATCTCTCAATAGCCAAACGCAAAAGCAGCAAACATCTCGCTGTATGTCCCACATTGAAAGTGCCAAGAGAGTAATATAGAGCTTGCTCTCCCTGTCTTTGAGTACTGTTTTCACTGTCCCGCTTACCTCTTTGCTAACATTCTCTTCAGAGCTGCAGTGAAACCAGGAACCACGTGGAGAAGGCACCCACACTGAAAGTGCCTGCAGGCAACATTGGGGCTTCTTCTCAGTGTCTCTGACATAGGGTTTCACTGTCCCGGGAAAGTCTCTGCTAACAGCCTGCAGAGCGCTGTGCCCAATATACAGAAACGTCTTGCGGTATCTCCTACAGGGAAAGTGCCAGGAGGGAATTGTCGATCTTGTTCTCAGTGTCTCTGAGAATTGCTCTGATTCTCTGTGTGACCTCTTTGCTAAGACTCTCCAGAGAGCCGTCCTCAAAACCAACACACATCTTGACATATCTCCCACATTGATCGCAGTGTCTCCAGGAACCGCATTCAGCGAGCCAGGAGCTTTTCTCCCTACACTGTCCATTGAGTTGTCCTCAAAACCAATATACATCGTGCTATATCTCCCACATGGAAAGTGCCAGGAGGGAAAAGTGGGGATTAGCTTAGACTTTCTCGGAACTGCTTCAAATCAACTAGATATCTTTGTGCTGTAAATCTCTCAATAGCCAAACGCAAAAGCAGCAAACATCTCGCTGTATGTCCCACATTGAAAGTGCCAAGAGAGTAATATAGAGCTTGCTCTCCCTGTCTTTGAGTACTGTTTTCACTGTCCTGGTTACCTCTTTGCTAACATTCTCTTCAGAGCTGCAGTGAAACCAGGAACCACGTGGAGAAGGCACCCACACTGAAAGTGCCTGCAGGCAACATTGGGGCTTCTTCTCAGTGTCTCTGACATAGGGTTTCACTGTCCCGGGAAAGTCTCTGCTAACAGCCTGCAGAGCGCTGTGCCCAATATACAGAAACGTCTTGCGGTATCTCCTACAGGGAAAGTGCCAGGAGGGAATTGTCGATCTTGTTCTCAGTGTCTCTGAGAATTGCTCTGATTCTCCGTGTGACCTCTTTGCTAAGACTCTCCAGAGAGCCGTCCTCAAAACCAACACACATCTTGACATATCTCCCACATTGATCGCAGTGTCTCCAGGAACCGCATTCAGCGAGCCAGGAGCTTTTCTCCCTACACTGTCCATTGAGTTGTCCTCAAAACCAATATACATCGTGCTATATCTCCCACATGGAAAATGCCAGGAGGGAAAAGTGGGGATTAGGTTAGACTTTCTTGGAACTGCTTCAAATCAACTAGATATCTTTGTGCTGTAAAT
Organism: Larus michahellis; assembly: GCF_964199755.1. Taxonomy (NCBI): domain Eukaryota; kingdom Metazoa; phylum Chordata; class Aves; order Charadriiformes; family Laridae; genus Larus; species Larus michahellis. The sequence continues at coordinate 3,200,799 of NC_133900.1, forward strand.
CTCCCAATAGCCAAACGCAAAAGCAGCGAACATCTCGCTGTATGTCCCACATTGAAAGTGCCAAGAGAGTAATATAGAGCTTGCTCTCCCTGTCTTTGAGTACTGTTTTCACTGTCCCGCTTACCTCTTTGCTAACATTCTCTTCAGAGCTGCAGTGAAACCAGGAACCACGTGGAGAAGGCACCCACACTGAAAGTGCCTGCAGGCAACATTGGGGCTTCTTCTCAGTGTCTCTGACATAGGGTTTCACTGTCCCGGGAAAGTCTCTGCTAACAGCCTGCAGAGCGCTGTGCCCAATATACAGAAACGTCTTGCGGTATCTCCTACAGGGAAAGTGCCAGGAGGGAATTGTCGATCTTGTTCTCAGTGTCTCTGAGAATTGCTCTGATTCTCCGTGTGACCTCTTTGCTAAGACTCTCCAGAGAGCCGTCCTCAAAACCAACACACATCTTGACATATCTCCCACATTGATCGCAGTGTCTCCAGGAACGGCATTCAGCGAGCCAGGAGCTTTTCTCCCTACACTGTCCCTTGAGTTGTCCTCAAAACCAATATACATCGTGCTATATCTCCCACATGGAAAATGCCAGGAGGGAAAAGTGGGGATTAGCTTAGACTTTCTCGGAACTGCTTCAAATCAACTAGATATCTTTGTGCTGTAAATCTCCCAATAGCCAAACGCAAAAGCAGCAAACATCTCGCTGTATGTCCCACATTGAAAGTGCCAAGAGAGTAATATAGAGCTTGCTCTCCCTGTCTTTGAGTACTGTTTTCACTGTCCCGGTTACCTCTTTGCTAACATTCTCTTCAGAGCTGCAGTGAAACCAGGAACCACGTGGAGAAGGCACCCACACTGAAAGTGCCTGCAGGCAACATTGGGGCTTCTTCTCAGTGTCTCTGACATAGGGTTTCACTGTCCCGGGAAAGTCTCTGCTAACACCCTGCAGAGCGCTGTGCCCAATATACAGAAACGTCTTGCGGTATCTCCTACAGGGAAAGTGCCAGGAGGGAATTGTCGATCTTGTTCTCAGTGTCTCTGAGAATTGCTCTGATTCTCCGTGTGACCTCTTTGCTAAGACTCTCCAGAGAGCCGTCCTCAAAACCAACACACATCTTGACTTATCTCCCACATTGATCGCAGTGTCTCCAGGAACCGCATTCAGCGAGCCAGGAGCTTTTCTCCCTACACTGTCCATAGAGTTGTCCTCAAAACCAATATACATCGTGCTATATCTCCCACATGGAAAGTGCCAGGAGGGAAAAGTGGGGATTAGCTTAGACTTTCTCGGAACTGCTTCAAATCAACTAGATATCTTTGTGCTGTAAATCTCTCAATAGCCAAACGCAAAAGCAGCAAACATCTCGCTGTATGTCCCACATTGAAAGTGCCAAGAGAGTAATATAGAGCTTGCTCTCCCTGTCTTTGAGTACTGTTTTCACTGTCCCGGTTACCTCTTTGCTAACATTCTCTTCAGAGCTGCAGTGAAACCAGGAACCACGTGGAGAAGGCACCCACACTGAAAGTGCCTGCAGGCAACATTGGGGCTTCTTCTCAGTGTCTCTGACATAGGGTTTCACTGTCCCGGGAAAGTCTCTGCTAACAGCCTGCAGAGCGCTGTGCCCAATATACAGAAACATCTTGCGGTATCTCCTACAGGGAAAGTGCCAGGAGGGAATTGTCGATCTTGTTCTCAGTGTCTCTGAGAATTGCTCTGATTCTCCGTGTGACCTCTTTGCTAAGACTCTCCAGAGAGCCGTCCTCAAAACCAACACACATCTTGACATATCTCCCACATTGATCGCAGTGTCTCCAGGAACCGCATTCAGCGAGCCAGGAGCTTTTCTCCCTACACTGTCCCTTGAGTTGTCCTCAAAACCAATATACATCGTGCTATATCTCCCACATGGAAAGTGCCAGGAGGGAAAAGTGGGGATTAGCTTAGACTTTCTCGGAACTGCTTCAAATCAACTAGATATCTTTGTGCTGTAAATCTCCCAATAGCCAAACGCAAAAGCAGCAAACATCTCGCTCTATGTCCCACATTGAAAGTGCCAAGAGAGTAATATAGAGCTTGCTCTCCCTGTCTTTGAGTACCGTTTTCACTGTCCCGGTTACCTCTTTGCTAACATTCTCTTCAGAGCTGCAGTGAAACCAGGAACCACGTGGAGAAGGCACCCACACTGAAAGTGCCTGCAGGCAACATTGGGGCTTCTTCTCAGTGTCTCTGACATAGGGTTTCACTGTCCCGGGAAAGTCTCTGCTAACAGCCTGCAGAGCGCTGTGCCCAATATACAGAAACGTCTTGCGGTATCTCCTACAGGGAAAGTGCCAGGAGGGAATTGTCGATCTTGTTCTCAGTGTCTCTGAGAATTGCTCTGATTCTCCGTGTGACCTCTTTGCTAAGACTCTCCAGAGAGCCGTCCTCAAAACCAACACACATCTTGACATATCTCCCACATTGATCGCAGTGTCTCCAGGAACCGCATTCAGCGAGCCAGGAGCTTTTCTCCCTACACTGTCCATTGAGTTGTCCTCAAAACCAATATACATCGTGCTATATCTCCCACATGGAAAGTGCCAGGAGGGAAAAGTGGGGATTAGCTTAGACTTTCTCGGAACTGCTTCAAATCAACTAGATATCTTTGTGCTGTAAATCTCCCAATAGCCAAACGCAAAAGCAGCGAACATCTCGCTCTATGTCCCACATTGAAAGTGCCAAGAGAGTAATATAGAGCTTGCTCTCCCTGTCTTTGAGTACTGTTTTCACTGTCCCGGTTACCTCTTTGCTAACATTCTCTTCAGAGCTGCAGTGAAACCAGGAACCACGTGGAGAAGGCACCCACACTGAAAGTGCCTGCAGGCAACATTGGGGCTTCTTCTCAGTGTCTCTGACATAGGGTTTCACTGTCCCGGGAAAGTCTCTGCTAACAGCCTGCAGAGCGCTGTGCCCAATATACAGAAACGTCTTGCGGTATCTCCTACAGGGAAAGTGCCAGGAGGCAATTGTCGATCTTGTTCTCAGTGTCTCTGAGAATTGCTCTGATTCTCCGTGTGACCTCTTTGCTAAGACTCTCCAGAGAGCCGTCCTCAAAACCAACACACATCTTGACATATCTCCCACATTGATCGCAGTGTCTCCAGGAACCGCATTCAGCGAGCCAGGAGCTTTTCTCCCTACACTGTCCCTTGAGTTGTCCTCAAAACCAATATACATCGTGCTATATCTCCCACATGGAAAGTGCCAGGAGGGAAAAGTGGGGATTAGCTTAGACTTTCTCGGAACTGCTTCAAATCAACTAGATATCTTTGTGCTGTAAATCTCCCAATAGCCAAACGCAAAAGCAGCAAACATCTCGCTGTATGTCCCACATTGAAAGTGCCAAGAGAGTAATATAGAGCTTGCTCTCCCTGTCTTTGAGTACTGTTTTCACTGTCCCGGTTACCTCTTTGCTAACATTCTCTTCAGAGCTGCAGTGAAACCAGGAACCACGTGGAGAAGGCACCCACACTGAAAGTGCCTGCAGGCAACATTGGGGCTTCTTCTCAGTGTCTCTGACATAGGGTTTCACTGTCCCGGGAAAGTCTCTGCTAACACCCTGCAGAGCGCTGTGCCCAATATACAGAAACGTCTTGCGGTATCTCCTACAGGGAAAGTGCCAGGAGGGAATTGTCGATCTTGTTCTCAGTGTCTCTGAGAATTGCTCTGATTCTCCGTGTGACCTCTTTGCTAAGACTCTCCAGAGAGCCGTCCTCAAAACCAACACACATCTTGACATATCTCCCACATTGATCGCAGTGTCTCCAGGAACGGCATTCAGCGAGCCAGGAGCTTTTCTCCCTACACTGTCCATTGAGTTGTCCTCAAAACCAATATACATCGTGCTATATCTCCCACATGGAAAGTGCCAGGAGGGAAAAGTGGGGATTAGCTTAGACTTTCTCGGAACTGCTTCAAATCAACTAGATATCTTTGTGCTGTAAATCTCCCAATAGCCAAACGCAAAAGCAGCGAACATCTCGCTCTATGTCCCACATTGAAAGTGCCAAGAGAGTAATATAGAGCTTGCTCTCCCTGTCTTTGAGTACTGTTTTCACTGTCCCGGTTACCTCTTTGCTAACATTCTCTTCAGAGCTGCAGTGAAACCAGGAACCACGTGGAGAAGGCACCCACACTGAAAGTGCCTGCAGGCAACATTGGGGCTTCTTCTCAGTGTCTCTGACATAGGGTTTCACTGTCCCGGGAAAGTCTCTGCTAACACCCTGCAGAGCGCTGTGCCCAATATACAGAAACGTCTTGCGGTATCTCCTACAGGGAAAGTGCCAGGAGGCAATTGTCGATCTTGTTCTCAGTGTCTCTGAGAATTGCTCTGATTCTCCGTGTGACCTCTTTGCTAAGACTCTCCAGAGAGCCGTCCTCAAAACCAACACACATCTTGACATATCTCCCACATTGATCGCAGTGTCTCCAGGAACCGCATTCAGCGAGCCAGGAGCTTTTCTCCCTACACTGTCCCTTGAGTTGTCCTCAAAACCAATATACATCGTGCTATATCTCCCACATGGAAAGTGCCAGGAGGGAAAAGTGGGGATTAGCTTAGACTTTCTCGGAACTGCTTCAAATCAACTAGATATCTTTGTGCTGTAAATCTCCCAATAGCCAAACGCAAAAGCAGCAAACATCTCGCTGTATGTCCCACATTGAAAGTGCCAAGAGAGTAATATAGAGCCTGCTCTCCCTGTCTTTGAGTACTGTTTTCACTGTCCCGGTTACCTCTTTGCTAACATTCTCTTCAGAGCTGCAGTGAAACCAGGAACCACGTGGAGAAGGCACCCACACTGAAAGTGCCTGCAGGCAACATTGGGGCTTCTTCTCAGTGTCTCTGACATAGGGTTTCACTGTGCCGGGAAAGTCTCTGCTAACAGCCTGCAGAGCGCTGTGCCCAATATACAGAAACGTCTTGCGGTATCTCCTACAGGGAAAGTGCCAGGAGGGAATTGTCGATCTTGTTCTCAGTGTCTCTGAGAATTGCTCTGATTCTCCGTGTGACCTCTTTGCTAAGACTCTCCAGAGAGCCGTCCTCAAAACCAACACACATCTTGACATATCTCCCACATTGATCGCAGTGTCTCCAGGAACGGCGTTCAGTGAGCCAGGAGCTTTTCTCCATACACTGCCCATTGAGTTGTCCTCAAAACCAATATACATCGTGCTATATCTCCCACATGGAAAATGCCAGGAGGGAAAAGTGGGGATTAGCTTAGACTTTCTCGGAACTGCTTCAAATCAACTAGATATCTTTGTGCTGTAAATCTCCCAATAGCCAAACGCAAAAGCAGCGAACATCTCGCTGTATGTCCCACATTGAAAGTGCCAAGAGAGTAATATAGAGCTTGCTCTCCCTGTCTTTGAGTACTGTTTTCACTGTCCCGGTTACCTCTTTGCTAACATTCTCTTCAGAGCTGCAGTGAAACCAGGAACCACGTGGAGAAGGCACCCACACTGAAAGTGCCTGCAGGCAACATTGGGGCTTCTTCTCAGTGTCTCTGACATAGGGTTTCACTGTCCCGGGAAAGTCTCTGCTAACACCCTGCAGAGCGCTGTGCCCAATATACAGAAACGTCTTGCGGTATCTCCTACAGGGAAAGTGCCAGGAGGCAATTGTCGATCTTGTTCTCAGTGTCTCTGAGAATTGCTCTGATTCTCCGTGTGACCTCTTTGCTAAGACTCTCCAGAGAGCCGTCCTCAAAACCAACACACATCTTGACATATCTCCTACATTGATCGCAGTGTCTCCAGGAACCGCATTCAGCGAGCCAGGAACTTTTCTCCCTACACTGTCCCTTGAGTTGTCCTCAAAACCAATATACATCGTGCTATATCTCCCACATGGAAAATGCCAGGAGGGAAAAGTGGGGATTAGCTTAGACTTTCTCGGAACTGCTTCAAATCAACTAGATATCTTTGTGCTGTAAATCTCCCAATAGCCAAACGCAAAAGCAGAGAACATCTCGCTGTATGTCCCACATTGAAAGTGCCAAGAGAGCAATATAGAGCTTGCTCTCCCTGTCTTTGAGTACTGTTTTCACTGTCCTGGTTACCTCTTTGCTAACATTCTCTTCAGAGCTGCAGTGAAACCAGGAACCATGTGGAGAAGGCACCCACACTGAAAGTGCCTGCAGGCAACATTGGGGCTTCTTCTCAGTGTCTCTGACATAGGGTTTCACTGTCCCGGGAAAGTCTCTGCTAACAGCCTGCAGAGCGCTGTGCCCAATATACAGAAACGTCTTGCGGTATCTCCTACAGGGAAAGTGCCAGGAGGGAATTGTCGATCTTGTTCTCAGTGTCTCTGAGAATTGCTCTGATTCTCCGTGTGACCTCTTTGCTAAGACTCTCCAGAGAGCCGTCCTCAAAACCAACACACATCTTGACATATCTCCCACATTGATCGCAGTGTCTCCAGGAACCGCATTCAGCGAGCCAGGAGCTTTTCTCCCTACACTGTCCATTGAGTTGTCCTCAAAACCAATATACATCGTGCTATATCTCCCACATGGAAAGTGCCAGGAGGGAAAAGTGGGGATTAGCTTAGACTTTCTCGGAACTGCTTCAAATCAACTAGATATCTTTGTGCTGTAAATCTCCCAATAGCCAAACGCAAAAGCAGCAAACATCTCGCTGTATGTCCCACATTGAAAGTGCCAAGAGAGTAATATAGAGCTTGCTCTCCCTGTCTTTGAGTACTGTTTTCACTGTCCCGGTTACCTCTTTGCTAACATTCTCTTCAGAGCTGCAGTGAAACCAGGAACCACGTGGAGAAGGCACCCACACTGAAAGTGCCTGCAGGCAACATTGGGGCTTCTTCTCAGTGTCTCTGACATAGGGTTTCACTGTCCCGGGAAAGTCTCTGCTAACACCCTGCAGAGCGCTGTGCCCAATATACAGAAACGTCTTGCGGTATCTCCTACAGGGAAAGTGCCAGGAGGGAATTGTCGATCTTGTTCTCAGTGTCTCTGAGAATTGCTCTGATTCTCCGTGTGACCTCTTTGCTAAGACTCTCCAGAGAGCCGTCCTCAAAACCAACACACATCTTGACATATCTCCCACATTGATCGCAGGGTCTCCAGGAACGGCGTTCAGTGAGCCAGGAGCTTTTCTCCATACACTGCCCATTGAGTTGTCCTCAAAACCAATATACATCGTGCTATATCTCCCACATGGAAAATGCCAGGAGGGAAAAGTGGGGATTAGCTTAGACTTTCTCGGAACTGCTTCAAATCAACTAGATATCTTTGTGCTGTAAATCTCCCAATAGCCAAACGCAAAAGCAGCAAACATCTCGCTGTATGTCCCACATTGAAAGTGCCAAGAGAGTAATATAGAGCTTGCTCTCCCTGTCTTTGAGTACTGTTTTCACTGTCCCGGTTACCTCTTTGCTAACATTCTCTTCAGAGCTGCAGTGAAACCAGGAACCACGTGGAGAAGGCACCCACACTGAAAGTGCCTGCAGGCAACATTGGGGCTTCTTCTCAGTGTCTCTGACATAGGGTTTCACTGTCCCGGGAAAGTCTCTGCTAACACCCTGCAGAGCGCTGTGCCCAATATACAGAAACGTCTTGCGGTATCTCCTACAGGGAAAGTGCCAGGAGGGAATTGTCGATCTTGTTCTCAGTGTCTCTGAGAATTGCTCTGATTCTCCGTGTGACCTCTTTGCTAAGACTCTCCAGAGAGCCGTCCTCAAAACCAACACACATCTTGACATATCTCCCACATTGATCGCAGGGTCTCCAGGAACGGCGTTCAGTGAGCCAGGAGCTTTTCTCCATACACTGTCCATTGAGTTGTCCTCAAAACCAATATACATCGTGCTATATCTCCCACATGGAAAATGCCAGGAGGGAAAAGTGGGGATTAGCTTAGACTTTCTCGGAACTGCTTCAAATCAACTAGATATCTTTGTGCTGTAAATCTCCCAATAGCCAAACGCAAAAGCAGCGAACATCTCGCTGTATGTCCCACATTGAAAGTGCCAAGAGAGTAATATAGAGCTTGCTCTCCCTGTCTTTGAGTACTGTTTTCACTGTCCCGGTTACCTCTTTGCTAACATTCTCTTCAGAGCTGCAGTGAAACCAGGAACCACGTGGAGAAGGCACCCACACTGAAAGTGCCTGCAGGCAACATTGGGGCTTCTTCTCAGTGTCTCTGACATAGGGTTTCACTGTCCCGGGAAAGTCTCTGCTAACAGCCTGCAGAGCGCTGTGCCCAATATACAGAAACGTCTTGCGGTATCTCCTACAGGGAAAGTGCCAGGAGGGAATTGTCGATCTTGTTCTCAGTGTCTCTGAGAATTGCTCTGATTCTCCGTGTGACCTCTTTGCTAAGACTCTCCAGAGAGCCGTCCTCAAAACCAACACACATCTTGACATATCTCCCACATTGATCGCAGTGTCTCCAGGAACGGCGTTCAGTGAGCCAGGAGCTTTTCTCCATACACTGCCCATTGAGTTGTCCTCAAAACCAATATACATCGTGCTATATCTCCCACATGGAAAATGCCAGGAGGGAAAAGTGGGGATTAGCTTAGACTTTCTCGGAACTGCTTCAAATCAACTAGATATCTTTGTGCTGTAAATCTCCCAATAGCCAAACGCAAAAGCAGCGAACATCTCGCTGTATGTCCCACATTGAAAGTGCCAAGAGAGTAATATAGAGCTTGCTCTCCCTGTCTTTGAGTACTGTTTTCACTGTCCCGGTTACCTCTTTGCTAACATTCTCTTCAGAGCTGCAGTGAAACCAGGAACCACGTGGAGAAGGCACCCACACTGAAAGTGCCTGCAGGCAACATTGGGGCTTCTTCTCAGTGTCTCTGACATAGGGTTTCACTGTCCCGGGAAAGTCTCTGCTAACACCCTGCAGAGCGCTGTGCCCAATATACAGAAACGTCTTGCGGTATCTCCTACAGGGAAAGTGCCAGGAGGGAATTGTCGATCTTGTTCTCAGTGTCTCTGAGAATTGCTCTGATTCTCCGTGTGACCTCTTTGCTAAGACTCTCCAGAGAGCCGTCCTCAAAACCAACACACATCTTGACATATCTCCCACATTGATCGCAGGGTCTCCAGGAACGGCGTTCAGTGAGCCAGGAGCTTTTCTCCATACACTGCCCATTGAGTTGTCCTCAAAACCAATATACATCGTGCTATATCTCCCACATGGAAAATGCCAGGAGGGAAAAGTGGGGATTAGCTTAGACTTTCTCGGAACTGCTTCAAATCAACTAGATATCTTTGTGCTGTAAATCTCCCAATAGCCAAACGCAAAAGCAGCGAACATCTCGCTGTATGTCCCACATTGAAAGTGCCAAGAGAGTAATATAGAGCTTGCTCTCCCTGTCTTTGAGTACTGTTTTCACTGTCCCGGTTACCTCTTTGCTAACATTCTCTTCAGAGCTGCAGTGAAACCAGGAACCACGTGGAGAAGGCACCCACACTGAAAGTGCCTGCAGGCAACATTGGGGCTTCTTCTCAGTGTCTCTGACATAGGGTTTCACTGTCCCGGGAAAGTCTCTGCTAACACCCTGCAGAGCGCTGTGCCCAATATACAGAAACGTCTTGCGGTATCTCCTACAGGGAAAGTGCCAGGAGGCAATTGTCGATCTTGTTCTCAGTGTCTCTGAGAATTGCTCTGATTCTCCGTGTGACCTCTTTGCTAAGACTCTCCAGAGAGCCGTCCTCAAAACCAACACACATCTTGACATATCTCCTACATTGATCGCAGTGTCTCCAGGAACCGCATTCAGCGAGCCAGGAACTTTTCTCCCTACACTGTCCCTTGAGTTGTCCTCAAAACCAATATACATCGTGCTATATCTCCCACATGGAAAATGCCAGGAGGGAAAAGTGGGGATTAGCTTAGACTTTCTCGGAACTGCTTCAAATCAACTAGATATCTTTGTGCTGTAAATCTCCCAATAGCCAAACGCAAAAGCAGAGAACATCTCGCTGTATGTCCCACATTGAAAGTGCCAAGAGAGCAATATAGAGCTTGCTCTCCCTGTCTTTGAGTACTGTTTTCACTGTCCTGGTTACCTCTTTGCTAACATTCTCTTCAGAGCTGCAGTGAAACCAGGAACCATGTGGAGAAGGCACCCACACTGAAAGTGCCTGCAGGCAACATTGGGGCTTCTTCTCAGTGTCTCTGACATAGGGTTTCACTGTCCCGGGAAAGTCTCTGCTAACAGCCTGCAGAGCGCTGTGCCCAATATACAGAAACGTCTTGCGGTATCTCCTACAGGGAAAGTGCCAGGAGGGAATTGTCGATCTTGTTCTCAGTGTCTCTGAGAATTGCTCTGATTCTCCGTGTGACCTCTTTGCTAAGACTCTCCAGAGAGCCGTCCTCAAAACCAACACACATCTTGACATATCTCCCACATTGATCGCAGTGTCTCCAGGAACCGCATTCAGCGAGCCAGGAGCTTTTCTCCCTACACTGTCCATTGAGTTGTCCTCAAAACCAATATACATCGTGCTATATCTCCCACATGGAAAGTGCCAGGAGGGAAAAGTGGGGATTAGCTTAGACTTTCTCGGAACTGCTTCAAATCAACTAGATATCTTTGTGCTGTAAATCTCCCAATAGCCAAACGCAAAAGCAGCAAACATCTCGCTGTATGTCCCACATTGAAAGTGCCAAGAGAGTAATATAGAGCTTGCTCTCCCTGTCTTTGAGTACTGTTTTCACTGTCCCGGTTACCTCTTTGCTAACATTCTCTTCAGAGCTGCAGTGAAACCAGGAACCACGTGGAGAAGGCACCCACACTGAAAGTGCCTGCAGGCAACATTGGGGCTTCTTCTCAGTGTCTCTGACATAGGGTTTCACTGTCCCGGGAAAGTCTCTGCTAACACCCTGCAGAGCGCTGTGCCCAATATACAGAAACGTCTTGCGGTATCTCCTACAGGGAAAGTGCCAGGAGGGAATTGTCGATCTTGTTCTCAGTGTCTCTGAGAATTGCTCTGATTCTCCGTGTGACCTCTTTGCTAAGACTCTCCAGAGAGCCGTCCTCAAAACCAACACACATCTTGACATATCTCCCACATTGATCGCAGGGTCTCCAGGAACGGCGTTCAGTGAGCCAGGAGCTTTTCTCCATACACTGCCCATTGAGTTGTCCTCAAAACCAATATACATCGTGCTATATCTCCCACATGGAAAATGCCAGGAGGGAAAAGTGGGGATTAGCTTAGACTTTCTCGGAACTGCTTCAAATCAACTAGATATCTTTGTGCTGTAAATCTCCCAATAGCCAAACGCAAAAGCAGCGAAAATCTCGCTCTATGTCCCACATTGAAAGTGCCAAGAGAGTAATATAGAGCTTGCTCTCCCTGTCTTTGAGTACTGTTTTCACTGTCCCGGTTACCTCTTTGCTAACATTCTCTTCAGAGCTGCAGTGAAACCAGGAACCACGTGGAGAAGGCACCCACACTGAAAGTGCCTGCAGGCAACATTGGGGCTTCTTCTCAGTGTCTCTGACATAGGGTTTCACTGTCCCGGGAAAGTCTCTGCTAACACCCTGCAGAGCGCTGTGCCCAATATACAGAAACGTCTTGCGGTATCTCCTACAGGGAAAGTGCCAGGAGGGAATTGTCGATCTTGTTCTCAGTGTCTCTGAGAATTGCTCTGATTCTCCGTGTGACCTCTTTGCTAAGACTCTCCAGAGAGCCGTCCTCAAAACCAACACACATCTTGACATATCTCCCACATTGATCGCAGGGTCTCCAGGAACGGCGTTCAGTGAGCCAGGAGCTTTTCTCCATACACTGTCCATTGAGTTGTCCTCAAAACCAATATACATCGTGCTATATCTCCCACATGGAAAATGCCAGGAGGGAAAAGTGGGGATTAGCTTAGACTTTCTCGGAACTGCTTCAAATCAACTAGATATCTTTGTGCTGTAAATCTCCCAATAGCCAAACGCAAAAGCAGCGAACATCTCGCTGTATGTCCCACATTGAAAGTGCCAAGAGAGTAATATAGAGCTTGCTCTCCCTGTCTTTGAGTACTGTTTTCACTGTCCCGGTTACCTCTTTGCTAACATTCTCTTCAGAGCTGCAGTGAAACCAGGAACCACGTGGAGAAGGCACCCACACTGAAAGTGCCTGCAGGCAACATTGGGGCTTCTTCTCAGTGTCTCTGACATAGGGTTTCACTGTCCCGGGAAAGTCTCTGCTAACAGCCTGCAGAGCGCTGTGCCCAATATACAGAAACGTCTTGCGGTATCTCCTACAGGGAAAGTGCCAGGAGGGAATTGTCGATCTTGTTCTCAGTGTCTCTGAGAATTGCTCTGATTCTCCGTGTGACCTCTTTGCTAAGACTCTCCAGAGAGCCGTCCTCAAAACCAACACACATCTTGACATATCTCCCACATTGATCGCAGTGTCTCCAGGAACGGCGTTCAGTGAGCCAGGAGCTTTTCTCCATACACTGCCCATTGAGTTGTCCTCAAAACCAATATACATCGTGCTATATCTCCCACATGGAAAATGCCAGGAGGGAAAAGTGGGGATTAGCTTAGACTTTCTCGGAACTGCTTCAAATCAACTAGATATCTTTGTGCTGTAAATCTCCCAATAGCCAAACGCAAAAGCAGCGAACATCTCGCTGTATGTCCCACATTGAAAGTGCCAAGAGAGTAATATAGAGCTTGCTCTCCCTGTCTTTGAGTACTGTTTTCACTGTCCCGGTTACCTCTTTGCTAACATTCTCTTCAGAGCTGCAGTGAAACCAGGAACCACGTGGAGAAGGCACCCACACTGAAAGTGCCTGCAGGCAACATTGGGGCTTCTTCTCAGTGTCTCTGACATAGGGTTTCACTGTCCCGGGAAAGTCTCTGCTAACACCCTGCAGAGCGCTGTGCCCAATATACAGAAACGTCTTGCGGTATCTCCTACAGGGAAAGTGCCAGGAGGGAATTGTCGATCTTGTTCTCAGTGTCTCTGAGAATTGCTCTGATTCTCCGTGTGACCTCTTTGCTAAGACTCTCCAGAGAGCCGTCCTCAAAACCAACACACATCTTGACATATCTCCCACATTGATCGCAGGGTCTCCAGGAACGGCGTTCAGTGAGCCAGGAGCTTTTCTCCATACACTGCCCATTGAGTTGTCCTCAAAACCAATATACATCGTGCTATATCTCCCACATGGAAAATGCCAGGAGGGAAAAGTGGGGATTAGCTTAGACTTTCTCGGAACTGCTTCAAATCAACTAGATATCTTTGTGCTGTAAATCTCCCAATAGCCAAACGCAAAAGCAGCGAACATCTCGCTGTATGTCCCACATTGAAAGTGCCAAGAGAGTAATATAGAGCTTGCTCTCCCTGTCTTTGAGTACTGTTTTCACTGTCCCGGTTACCTCTTTGCTAACATTCTCTTCAGAGCTGCAGTGAAACCAGGAACCACGTGGAGAAGGCACCCACACTGAAAGTGCCTGCAGGCAACATTGGGGCTTCTTCTCAGTGTCTCTGACATAGGGTTTCACTGTCCCGGGAAAGTCTCTGCTAACACCCTGCAGAGCGCTGTGCCCAATATACAGAAACGTCTTGCGGTATCTCCTACAGGGAAAGTGCCAGGAGGGAATTGTCGATCTTGTTCTCAGTGTCTCTGAGAATTGCTCTGATTCTCCGTGTGACCTCTTTGCTAAGACTCTCCAGAGAGCCGTCCTCAAAACCAACACACATCTTGACATATCTCCCACATTGATCGCAGTGTCTCCAGGAACCGCATTCAGCGAGCCAGGAACTTTTCTCCCTACACTGTCCCTTGAGTTGTCCTCAAAACCAATATACATCGTGCTATATCTCCCACATGGAAAATGCCAGGAGGGAAAAGTGGGGATTAGCTTAGACTTTCTCGGAACTGCTTCAAATCAACTAGATATCTTTGTGCTGTAAATCTCCCAATAGCCAAACGCAAAAGCAGCGAACATCTCGCTGTATGTCCCACATTGAAAGTGCCAAGAGAGTAATATAGAGCTTGCTCTCCCTGTCTTTGAGTCCTGTTTTCACTGTCCCGGTTACCTCTTTGCTAACATTCTCTTCAGAGCTGCAGTGAAACCAGGAACCACGTGGAGAAGGCACCCACACTGAAAGTGCCTGCAGGCAACATTGGGGCTTCTTCTCAGTGTCTCTGACATAGGGTTTCACTGTCCCGGGAAAGTCTCTGCTAACAGCCTGCAGAGCGCTGTGCCCAATATACAGAAACGTCTTGCGGTATCTCCTACAGGGAAAGTGCCAGGAGGGAATTGTCGATCTTGTTCTCAGTGTCTCTGAGAATTGCTCTGATTCTCCGTGTGACCTCTTTGCTAAGACTCTCCAGAGAGCCGTCCTCAAAACCAACACACATCTTGACATATCTCCCACATTGATCGCAGGGTCTCCAGGAACGGCGTTCAGTGAGCCAGGAGCTTTTCTCCCTACACTGTCCATTGAGTTGTCCTCAAAACCAATATACATCGTGCTATATCTCCCACATGGAAAGTGCCAGGAGGGAAAAGTGGGGATTAGCTTAGACTTTCTCAGAACTGCTTCAAATCAACTAGATATCTTTGTGCTGTAAATCTCCCAATAGCCAAACACAAAAGCAGCGAACATCTCGCTGTATGTCCCACATTGAAAGTGCCAAGAGAGTAATATAGAGCTTGCTCTCCCTGTCTTTGAGTACTGTTTTCACTGTCCCGGTTACCTCTTTGCTAACATTCTCTTCAGAGCTGCAGTGAAACCAGGAACCACGTGGAGAAGGCACCCACACTGAAAATGCCTGCAGGCAACATTGGGGCTTCTTCTCAGTGTCTCTGACATAGGGTTTCACTGTCCCGGGAAAGTCTCTGCTAACACCCTGCAGAGCGCTGTGCCCAATATACAGAAACGTCTTGCGGTATCTCCTACAGGGAAAGTGCCAGGAGGGAATTGTCGATCTTGTTCTCAGTGTCTCTGAGAATTGCTCTGATTCTCCGTGTGACCTCTTTGCTAAGACTCTCCAGAGAGCCGTCATCAAAACCAACACACATCTTGACATATCTCCCACATTGATCGCAGTGTCTCCAGGAACCGCATTCAGCGAGCCAGGAACTTTTCTCCCTACACTGTCCATTGAGTTGTCCTCAAAACCAATATACATCGTGCTATATCTCCCACATGGAAAATGCCAGGAGGGAAAAGTGGGGATTAGCTTAGACTTTCTCGGAACTGCTTCAAATCAACTAGATATCTTTGTGCTGTAAATCTCCCAATAGCCAAACGCAAAAGCAGCAAACATCTCGCTGTATGTCCCACATTGAAAGTGCCAAGAGAGTAATATAGAGCTTGCTCTCCCTGTCTTTGAGTACTGTTTTCACTGTCCCGGTTACCTCTTTGCTAACATTCTCTTCAGAGCTGCAGTGAAACCAGGAACCACGTGGAGAAGGCACCCACACTGAAAGTGCCTGCAGGCAACATTGGGGCTTCTTCTCAGTGTCTCTGACATAGGGTTTCACTGTCCCGGGAAAGTCTCTGCTAACACCCTGCAGAGCGCTGTGCCCAATATACAGAAACGTCTTGCGGTATCTCCTACAGGGAAAGTGCCAGGAGGGAATTGTCGATCTTGTTCTCAGTGTCTCTGAGAATTGCTCTGATTCTCCGTGTGACCTCTTTGCTAAGACTCTCCAGAGAGCCGTCCTCAAAACCAACACACATCTTGACATATCTCCCACATTGATCGCAGGGTCTCCAGGAACGGCGTTCAGTGAGCCAGGAGCTTTTCTCCATACACTGCCCATTGAGTTGTCCTCAAAACCAATATACATCGTGCTATATCTCCCACATGGAAAATGCCAGGAGGGAAAAGTGGGGATTAGCTTAGACTTTCTCGGAACTGCTTCAAATCAACTAGATATCTTTGTGCTGTAAATCTCCCAATAGCCAAACGCAAAAGCAGCGAACATCTCGCTGTATGTCCCACATTGAAAGTGCCAAGAGAGTAATATAGAGCTTGCTCTCCCTGTCTTTGAGTACTGTTTTCACTGTCCTGGTTACCTCTTTGCTAACATTCTCTTCAGAGCTGCAGTGAAACCAGGAACCATGTGGAGAAGGCACCCACACTGAAAGTGCCTGCAGGCAACATTGGGGCTTCTTCTCAGTGTCTCTGACATAGGGTTTCACTGTCCCGGGAAAGTCTCTGCTAACAGCCTGCAGAGCGCTGTGCCCAATATACAGAAACGTCTTGCGGTATCTCCTACAGGGAAAGTGCCAGGAGGGAATTGTCGATCTTGTTCTCAGTGTCTCTGAGAATTGCTCTGATTCTCCGTGTGACCTCTTTGCTAAGACTCTCCAGAGAGCCGTCCTCAAAACCAACACACATCTTGACATATCTCCCACATTGATCGCAGTGTCTCCAGGAACCGCATTCAGCGAGCCAGGAGCTTTTCTCCCTACACTGTCCCTTGAGTTGTCCTCAAAACCAATATACATCGTGCTATATCTCCCACATGGAAAGTGCCAGGAGGGAAAAGTGGGGATTAGCTTAGACTTTCTCGGAACTGCTTCAAATCAACTAGATATCTTTGTGCTGTAAATCTCCCAATAGCCAAACGCAAAAGCAGCAAACATCTCGCTGTATGTCCCACATTGAAAGTGCCAAGAGAGTAATATAGAGCTTGCTCTCCCTGTCTTTGAGTACTGTTTTCACTGTCCCGGTTACCTCTTTGCTAACATTCTCTTCAGAGCTGCAGTGAAACCAGGAACCACGTGGAGAAGGCACCCACACTGAAAGTGCCTGCAGGCAACATTGGGGCTTCTTCTCAGTGTCTCTGACATAGGGTTTCACTGTCCCGGGAAAGTCTCTGCTAACAGCCTGCAGAGCGCTGTGCCCAATATACAGAAACGTCTTGCGGTATCTCCTACAGGGAAAGTGCCAGGAGGGAATTGTCGATCTTGTTCTCAGTGTCTCTGAGAATTGCTCTGATTCTCCGTGTGACCTCTTTGCTAAGACTCTCCAGAGAGCCGTCCTCAAAACCAACACACATCTTGACATATCTCCCACATTGATCGCAGTGTCTCCAGGAACCGCATTCAGCGAGCCAGGAACTTTTCTCCCTACACTGTCCATTGAGTTGTCCTCAAAACCAATATACATCGTGCTATATCTCCCACATGGAAAATGCCAGGAGGGAAAAGTGGGGATTAGCTTAGACTTTCTCGGAACTGCTTCAAATCAACTAGATATCTTTGTGCTGTAAATCTCCCAATAGCCAAACGCAAAAGCAGCGAACATCTCGCTGTATGTCCCACATTGAAAGTGCCAAGAGAGTAATATAGAGCTTGCTCTCCCTGTCTTTGAGTACTGTTTTCACTGTCCCGGTTACCTCTTTGCTAACATTCTCTTCAGAGCTGCAGTGAAACCAGGAACCACGTGGAGAAGGCACCCACACTGAAAGTGCCTGCAGGCAACATTGGGGCTTCTTCTCAGTGTCTCTGACATAGGGTTTCACTGTCCCGGGAAAGTCTCTGCTAACAGCCTGCAGAGCGCTGTGCCCAATATACAGAAACGTCTTGCGGTATCTCCTACAGGGAAAGTGCCAGGAGGGAATTGTCGATCTTGTTCTCAGTGTCTCTGAGAATTGCTCTGATTCTCCGTGTGACCTCTTTGCTAAGACTCTCCAGAGAGCCGTCCTCAAAACCAACACACATCTTGACATATCTCCCACATTGATCGCAGTGTCTCCAGGAACCGCATTCAGCGAGCCAGGAACTTTTCTCCCTACACTGTCCATTGAGTTGTCCTCAAAACCAATATACATCGTGCTATATCTCCCACATGGAAAATGCCAGGAGGGAAAAGTGGGGATTAGCTTAGACTTTCTCGGAACTGCTTCAAATCAACTAGATATCTTTGTGCTGTAAATCTCCCAATAGCCAAACGCAAAAGCAGCGAACATCTCGCTGTATGTCCCACATTGAAAGTGCCAAGAGAGTAATATAGAGCTTGCTCTCCCTGTCTTTGAGTACTGTTTTCACTGTCCCGGTTACCTCTTTGCTAACATTCTCTTCAGAGCTGCAGTGAAACCAGGAACCATGTGGAGAAGGCACCCACACTGAAAATGCCTGGAGGGAACATTGGGCCTTCTTCTCAGTGTCTCTGACATAGGGTTTCACTGTCCCGGGAAAGTCTCTGCTAACAGCCTGCAGAGCGCTGTGCCCAATATACAGAAACGTCTTGCGGTATCTCCTACAGGGAAAGTGCCAGGAGGGAATTGTCGATCTTGTTCTCAGTGTCTCTGAGAATTGCTCTGATTCTCCGTGTGACCTCTTTGCTAAGACTCTCCAGAGAGCCGTCCTCAAAACCAACACACATCTTGACATATCTCCCACATTGATCGCAGTGTCTCCAGGAACGGCATTCAGCGAGCCAGGAGCTTTTCTCCCTACACTGTCCCTTGAGTTGTCCTCAAAACCAATATACATCGTGCTATATCTCCCACATGGAAAATGCCAGGAGGGAAAAGTGGGGATTAGCTTAGACTTTCTCGGAACTGCTTCAAATCAACTAGATATCTTTGTGCTGTAAATCTCCCAATAGCCAAACGCAAAAGCAGCGAACATCTCGCTGTATGTCCCACATTGAAAGTGCCAAGAGAGTAATATAGAGCTTGCTCTCCCTGTCTTTGAGTACTGTTTTCACTGTCCTGGTTACCTCTTTGCTAACATTCTCTTCAGAGCTGCAGTGAAACCAGGAACCATGTGGAGAAGGCACCCACACTGAAAGTGCCTGCAGGCAACATTGGGGCTTCTTCTCAGTGTCTCTGACATAGGGTTTCACTGTCCCGGGAAAGTCTCTGCTAACAGCCTGCAGAGCGCTGTGCCCAATATACAGAAACGTCTTGCGGTATCTCCTACAGGGAAAGTGCCAGGAGGGAATTGTCGATCTTGTTCTCAGTGTCTCTGAGAATTGCTCTGATTCTCCGTGTGACCTCTTTGCTAAGACTCTCCAGAGAGCCGTCCTCAAAACCAACACACATCTTGACATATCTCCCACATTGATCGCAGTGTCTCCAGGAACCGCATTCAGCGAGCCAGGAGCTTTTCTCCCTACACTGTCCCTTGAGTTGTCCTCAAAACCAATATACATCGTGCTATATCTCCCACATGGAAAGTGCCAGGAGGGAAAAGTGGGGATTAGCTTAGACTTTCTCGGAACTGCTTCAAATCAACTAGATATCTTTGTGCTGTAAATCTCCCAATAGCCAAACGCAAAAGCAGCAAACATCTCGCTGTATGTCCCACATTGAAAGTGCCAAGAGAGTAATATAGAGCTTGCTCTCCCTGTCTTTGAGTACTGTTTTCACTGTCCCGGTTACCTCTTTGCTAACATTCTCTTCAGAGCTGCAGTGAAACCAGGAACCACGTGGAGAAGGCACCCACACTGAAAGTGCCTGCAGGCAACATTGGGGCTTCTTCTCAGTGTCTCTGACATAGGGTTTCACTGTCCCGGGAAAGTCTCTGCTAACAGCCTGCAGAGCGCTGTGCCCAATATACAGAAACGTCTTGCGGTATCTCCTACAGGGAAAGTGCCAGGAGGGAATTGTCGATCTTGTTCTCAGTGTCTCTGAGAATTGCTCTGATTCTCCGTGTGACCTCTTTGCTAAGACTCTCCAGAGAGCCGTCCTCAAAACCAACACACATCTTGACATATCTCCCACATTGATCGCAGTGTCTCCAGGAACCGCATTCAGCGAGCCAGGAACTTTTCTCCCTACACTGTCCATTGAGTTGTCCTCAAAACCAATATACATCGTGCTATATCTCCCACATGGAAAATGCCAGGAGGGAAAAGTGGGGATTAGCTTAGACTTTCTCGGAACTGCTTCAAATCAACTAGATATCTTTGTGCTGTAAATCTCCCAATAGCCAAACGCAAAAGCAGCGAACATCTCGCTGTATGTCCCACATTGAAAGTGCCAAGAGAGTAATATAGAGCTTGCTCTCCCTGTCTTTGAGTACTGTTTTCACTGTCCCGGTTACCTCTTTGCTAACATTCTCTTCAGAGCTGCAGTGAAACCAGGAACCACGTGGAGAAGGCACCCACACTGAAAGTGCCTGCAGGCAACATTGGGGCTTCTTCTCAGTGTCTCTGACATAGGGTTTCACTGTCCCGGGAAAGTCTCTGCTAACAGCCTGCAGAGCGCTGTGCCCAATATACAGAAACGTCTTGCGGTATCTCCTACAGGGAAAGTGCCAGGAGGGAATTGTCGATCTTGTTCTCAGTGTCTCTGAGAATTGCTCTGATTCTCCGTGTGACCTCTTTGCTAAGACTCTCCAGAGAGCCGTCCTCAAAACCAACACACATCTTGACATATCTCCCACATTGATCGCAGTGTCTCCAGGAACCGCATTCAGCGAGCCAGGAACTTTTCTCCCTACACTGTCCATTGAGTTGTCCTCAAAACCAATATACATCGTGCTATATCTCCCACATGGAAAATGCCAGGAGGGAAAAGTGGGGATTAGCTTAGACTTTCTCGGAACTGCTTCAAATCAACTAGATATCTTTGTGCTGTAAATCTCCCAATAGCCAAACGCAAAAGCAGCGAACATCTCGCTGTATGTCCCACATTGAAAGTGCCAAGAGAGTAATATAGAGCTTGCTCTCCCTGTCTTTGAGTACTGTTTTCACTGTCCCGGTTACCTCTTTGCTAACATTCTCTTCAGAGCTGCAGTGAAACCAGGAACCATGTGGAGAAGGCACCCACACTGAAAATGCCTGGAGGGAACATTGGGCCTTCTTCTCAGTGTCTCTGACATAGGGTTTCACTGTCCCGGGAAAGTCTCTGCTAACAGCCTGCAGAGCGCTGTGCCCAATATACAGAAACGTCTTGCGGTATCTCCTACAGGGAAAGTGCCAGGAGGGAATTGTCGATCTTGTTCTCAGTGTCTCTGAGAATTGCTCTGATTCTCCGTGTGACCTCTTTGCTAAGACTCTCCAGAGAGCCGTCCTCAAAACCAACACACATCTTGACATATCTCCCACATTGATCGCAGTGTCTCCAGGAACGGCATTCAGCGAGCCAGGAGCTTTTCTCCCTACACTGTCCCTTGAGTTGTCCTCAAAACCAATATACATCGTGCTATATCTCCCACATGGAAAGTGCCAGGAGGGAAAAGTGGGGATTAGCTTAGACTTTCTCGGAACTGCTTCAAATCAACTAGATATCTTTGTGCTGTAAATCTCCCAATAGCCAAACGCAAAAGCAGCAAACATCTCGCTGTATGTCCCACATTGAAAGTGCCAAGAGAGTAATATAGAGCTTGCTCTCCCTGTCTTTGAGTCCTGTTTTCACTGTCCCGGTTACCTCTTTGCTAACATTCTCTTCAGAGCTGCAGTGAAACCAGGAACCACGTGGAGAAGGCACCCACACTGAAAGTGCCTGCAGGCAACATTGGGGCTTCTTCTCAGTGTCTCTGACATAGGGTTTCACTGTCCCGGGAAAGTCTCTGCTAACAGCCTGCAGAGCGCTGTGCCCAATATACAGAAACGTCTTGCGGTATCTCCTACAGGGAAAGTGCCAGGAGGGAATTGTCGATCTTGTTCTCAGTGTCTCTGAGAATTGCTCTGATTCTCCGTGTGACCTCTTTGCTAAGACTCTCCAGAGAGCCATCCTCAAAACCAACACACATCTTGACATATCTCCCACATTGATCGCAGGGTCTCCAGGAACGGCGTTCAGTGAGCCAGGAGCTTTTCTCCATACACTGCCCATTGAGTTGTCCTCAAAACCAATATACATCGTGCTATATCTCCCACATGGAAAGTGCCAGGAGGGAAAAGTGGGGATTAGCTTAGACTTTCTCGGAACTGCTTCAAATCAACTAGATATCTTTGTGCTGTAAATCTCCCAATAGCCAAACGCAAAAGCAGCAAACATCTCGCTGTATGTCCCACATTGAAAGTGCCAAGAGAGTAATATAGAGCTTGCTCTCCCTGTCTTTGAGTACTGTTTTCACTGTCCCGCTTACCTCTTTGCTAACATTCTCTTCAGAGCTGCAGTGAAACCAGGAACCACGTGGAGAAGGCACCCACACTGAAAATGCCTGGAGGGAACATTGGGCCTTCTTCTCAGTGTCTCTGACATAGGGTTTCACTGTCCCGGGAAAGTCTCTGCTAACAGCCTGCAGAGCGCTGTGCCCAATATACAGAAACGTCTTGCGGTATCTCCTACAGGGAAAGTGTCAGGAGGGAATTGTCGATCTTGTTCTCAGTGTCTCTGAGAATTGCTCTGATTCTCCGTGTGACCTCTTTGCTAAGACTCTCCAGAGAGCCGTCCTCAAAACCAACACACATCTTGACATATCTCCCACATTGATCGCAGTGTCTCCAGGAACCGCATTCAGCGAGCCAGGAACTTTTCTCCCTACACTGTCCATTGAGTTGTCCTCAAAACCAATATACATCGTGCTATATCTCCCACATGGAAAATGCCAGGAGGGAAAAGTGGGGATTAGCTTAGACTTTCTCGGAACTGCTTCAAATCAACTAGATATCTTTGTGCTGTAAATCTCCCAATAGCCAAACGCAAAAGCAGCAAACATCTCGCTGTATGTCCCACATTGAAAGTGCCAAGAGAGTAATATAGAGCTTGCTCTCCCTGTCTTTGAGTACTGTTTTCACTGTCCCGCTTACCTCTTTGCTAACATTCTCTTCAGAGCTGCAGTGAAACCAGGAACCACGTGGAGAAGGCACCCACACTGAAAGTGCCTGCAGGCAACATTGGGGCTTCTTCTCAGTGTCTCTGACATAGGGTTTCACTGTCCCGGGAAAGTCTCTGCTAACACCCTGCAGAGCGCTGTGCCCAATATACAGAAACGTCTTGCGGTATCTCCTACAGGGAAAGTGCCAGGAGGGAATTGTCGATCTTGTTCTCAGTGTCTCTGAGAATTGCTCTGATTCTCCGTGTGACCTCTTTGCTAAGACTCTCCAGAGAGCCGTCCTCAAAACCAACACACATCTTGACATATCTCCCACATTGATCGCAGGGTCTCCAGGAACGGCGTTCAGTGAGCCAGGAACTTTTCTCCCTACACTGTCCATTGAGTTGTCCTCAAAACCAATATACATCGTGCTATATCTCCCACATGGAAAGTGCCAGGAGGGAAAAGTGGGGATTAGCTTAGACTTTCTCGGAACTGCTTCAAATCAACTAGATATCTTTGTGCTGTAAATCTCCCAATAGCCAAACGCAAAAGCAGCAAACATCTCGCTGTATGTCCCACATTGAAAGTGCCAAGAGAGTAATATAGAGCTTGCTCTCCCTGTCTTTGAGTACTGTTTTCACTGTCGCGGTTACCTCTTTGCTAACATTCTCTTCAGAGCTGCAGTGAAACCAGGAACCACGTGGAGAAGGCACCCACACTGAAAATGCCTGGAGGGAACATTGGGGCTTCTTCTCAGTGTCTCTGACATAGGGTTTCACTGTCCCGGGAAAGTCTCTGCTAACACCCTGCAGAGCGCTGTGCCCAATATACAGAAACGTCTTGCGGTATCTCCTACAGGGAAAGTGCCAGGAGGGAATTGTCGATCTTGTTCTCAGTGTCTCTGAGAATTGCTCTGATTCTCCGTGTGACCTCTTTGCTAAGACTCTCCAGAGAGCCGTCATCAAAACCAACACACATCTTGACATATCTCCCACATTGATCGCAGTGTCTCCAGGAACCGCATTCAGCGAGCCAGGAACTTTTCTCCCTACACTGTCCATTGAGTTGTCCTCAAAACCAATATACATCGTGCTATATCTCCCACATGGAAAATGCCAGGAGGGAAAAGTGGGGATTAGCTTAGACTTTCTCGGAACTGCTTCAAATCAACTAGATATCTTTGTGCTGTAAATCTCCCAATAGCCAAACGCAAAAGCAGCAAACATCTCGCTGTATGTCCCACATTGAAAGTGCCAAGAGAGTAATATAGAGCTTGCTCTCCCTGTCTTTGAGTACTGTTTTCACTGTCCTGGTTACCTCTTTGCTAACATTCTCTTCAGAGCTGCAGTGAAACCAGGAACCATGTGGAGAAGGCACCCACACTGAAAGTGCCTGCAGGCAACATTGGGGCTTCTTCTCAGTGTCTCTGACATAGGGTTTCACTGTCCCGGGAAAGTCTCTGCTAACAGCCTGCAGAGCGCTGTGCCCAATATACAGAAACGTCTTGCGGTATCTCCTACAGGGAAAGTGCCAGGAGGGAATTGTCGATCTTGTTCTCAGTGTCTCTGAGAATTGCTCTGATTCTCCGTGTGACCTCTTTGCTAAGACTCTCCAGAGAGCCGTCCTCAAAACCAACACACATCTTGACATATCTCCCACATTGATCGCAGTGTCTCCAGGAACCGCATTCAGCGAGCCAGGAACTTTTCTCCCTACACTGTCCATTGAGTTGTCCTCAAAACCAATATACATCGTGCTATATCTCCCACATGGAAAATGCCAGGAGGGAAAAGTGGGGATTAGCTTAGACTTTCTCGGAACTGCTTCAAATCAACTAGATATCTTTGTGCTGTAAATCTCCCAATAGCCAAACGCAAAAGCAGCGAACATCTCGCTGTATGTCCCACATTGAAAGTGCCAAGAGAGTAATATAGAGCTTGCTCTCCCTGTCTTTGAGTACTGTTTTCACTGTCCCGGTTACCTCTTTGCTAACATTCTCTTCAGAGCTGCAGTGAAACCAGGAACCATGTGGAGAAGGCACCCACACTGAAAATGCCTGGAGGGAACATTGGGCCTTCTTCTCAGTGTCTCTGACATAGGGTTTCACTGTCCCGGGAAAGTCTCTGCTAACACCCTGCAGAGCGCTGTGCCCAATATACAGAAACGTCTTGCGGTATCTCCTACAGGGAAAGTGCCAGGAGGGAATTGTCGATCTTGTTCTCAGTGTCTCTGAGAATTGCTCTGATTCTCCGTGTGACCTCTTTGCTAAGACTCTCCAGAGAGCCGTCCTCAAAACCAACACACATCTTGACATATCTCCCACATTGATCGCAGGGTCTCCAGGAACGGCATTCAGCGAGCCAGGAGCTTTTCTCCCTACACTGTCCCTTGAGTTGTCCTCAAAACCAATATACATCGTGCTATATCTCCCACATGGAAAGTGCCAGGAGGGAAAAGTGGGGATTAGCTTAGACTTTCTCGGAACTGCTTCAAATCAACTAGATATCTTTGTGCTGTAAATCTCCCAATAGCCAAACGCAAAAGCAGCAAACATCTCGCTGTATGTCCCACATTGAAAGTGCCAAGAGAGTAATATAGAGCTTGCTCTCCCTGTCTTTGAGTCCTGTTTTCACTGTCCCGGTTACCTCTTTGCTAACATTCTCTTCAGAGCTGCAGTGAAACCAGGAACCACGTGGAGAAGGCACCCACACTGAAAGTGCCTGCAGGCAACATTGGGGCTTCTTCTCAGTGTCTCTGACATAGGGTTTCACTGTCCCGGGAAAGTCTCTGCTAACAGCCTGCAGAGCGCTGTGCCCAATATACAGAAACGTCTTGCGGTATCTCCTACAGGGAAAGTGCCAGGAGGGAATTGTCGATCTTGTTCTCAGTGTCTCTGAGAATTGCTCTGATTCTCCGTGTGACCTCTTTGCTAAGACTCTCCAGAGAGCCATCCTCAAAACCAACACACATCTTGACATATCTCCCACATTGATCGCAGGGTCTCCAGGAACGGCGTTCAGTGAGCCAGGAGCTTTTCTCCATACACTGCCCATTGAGTTGTCCTCAAAACCAATATACATCGTGCTATATCTCCCACATGGAAAGTGCCAGGAGGGAAAAGTGGGGATTAGCTTAGACTTTCTCGGAACTGCTTCAAATCAACTAGATATCTTTGTGCTGTAAATCTCCCAATAGCCAAACGCAAAAGCAGCAAACATCTCGCTGTATGTCCCACATTGAAAGTGTCAAGAGAGTAATATAGAGCTTGCTCTCCCTGTCTTTGAGTACTGTTTTCACTGTCCTGGTTACCTCTTTGCTAACATTCTCTTCAGAGCTGCAGTGAAACCAGGAACCATGTGGAGAAGGCACCCACACTGAAAGTGCCTGCAGGCAACATTGGGGCTTCTTCTCAGTGTCTCTGACATAGGGTTTCACTGTCCCGGGAAAGTCTCTGCTAACAGCCTGCAGAGCGCTGTGCCCAATATACAGAAACGTCTTGCGGTATCTCCTACAGGGAAAGTGCCAGGAGGGAATTGTCGATCTTGTTCTCAGTGTCTCTGAGAATTGCTCTGATTCTCCGTGTGACCTCTTTGCTAAGACTCTCCAGAGAGCCGTCCTCAAAACCAACACACATCTTGACATATCTCCCACATTGATCGCAGTGTCTCCAGGAACCGCATTCAGCGAGCCAGGAGCTTTTCTCCCTACACTGTCCCTTGAGTTGTCCTCAAAACCAATATACATCGTGCTATATCTCCCACATGGAAAGTGCCAGGAGGGAAAAGTGGGGATTAGCTTAGACTTTCTCGGAACTGCTTCAAATCAACTAGATATCTTTGTGCTGTAAATCTCCCAATAGCCAAACGCAAAAGCAGCAAACATCTCGCTGTATGTCCCACATTGAAAGTGCCAAGAGAGTAATATAGAGCTTGCTCTCCCTGTCTTTGAGTACTGTTTTCACTGTCCCGGTTACCTCTTTGCTAACATTCTCTTCAGAGCTGCAGTGAAACCAGGAACCACGTGGAGAAGGCACCCACACTGAAAGTGCCTGCAGGCAACATTGGGGCTTCTTCTCAGTGTCTCTGACATAGGGTTTCACTGTCCCGGGAAAGTCTCTGCTAACAGCCTGCAGAGCGCTGTGCACAATATACAGAAACGTCTTGCGGTATCTCCTACAGGGAAAGTGCCAGGAGGGAATTGTCGATCTTGTTCTCAGTGTCTCTGAGAATTGCTCTGATTCTCCGTGTGACCTCTTTGCTAAGACTCTCCAGAGAGCCGTCCTCAAAACCAACACACATCTTGACATATCTCCCACATTGATCGCAGTGTCTCCAGGAACCGCATTCAGCGAGCCAGGAACTTTTCTCCCTACACTGTCCATTGAGTTGTCCTCAAAACCAATATACATCGTGCTATATCTCCCACATGGAAAATGCCAGGAGGGAAAAGTGGGGATTAGCTTAGACTTTCTCGGAACTGCTTCAAATCAACTAGATATCTTTGTGCTGTAAATCTCCCAATAGCCAAACGCAAAAGCAGCGAACATCTCGCTGTATGTCCCACATTGAAAGTGCCAAGAGAGTAATATAGAGCTTGCTCTCCCTGTCTTTGAGTACTGTTTTCACTGTCCCGGTTACCTCTTTGCTAACATTCTCTTCAGAGCTGCAGTGAAACCAGGAACCATGTGGAGAAGGCACCCACACTGAAAATGCCTGGAGGGAACATTGGGCCTTCTTCTCAGTGTCTCTGACATAGGGTTTCACTGTCCCGGGAAAGTCTCTGCTAACACCCTGCAGAGCGCTGTGCCCAATATACAGAAACGTCTTGCGGTATCTCCTACAGGGAAAGTGCCAGGAGGGAATTGTCGACCTTGTTCTCAGTGTCTCTGAGAATTGCTCTGATTCTCCGTGTGACCTCTTTGCTAAGACTCTCCAGAGAGCCGTCCTCAAAACCAACACACATCTTGACATATCTCCCACATTGATCGCAGTGTCTCCAGGAACGGCATTCAGCGAGCCAGGAGCTTTTCTCCCTACACTGTCCCTTGAGTTGTCCTCAAAACCAATATACATCGTGCTATATCTCCCACATGGAAAGTGCCAGGAGGGAAAAGTGGGGATTAGCTTAGACTTTCTCGGAACTGCTTCAAATCAACTAGATATCTTTGTGCTGTAAATCTCCCAATAGCCAAACGCAAAAGCAGCAAACATCTCGCTGTATGTCCCACATTGAAAGTGCCAAGAGAGTAATATAGAGCTTGCTCTCCCTGTCTTTGAGTACTGTTTTCACTGTCCCGCTTACCTCTTTGCTAACATTCTCTTCAGAGCTGCAGTGAAACCAGGAACCACGTGGAGAAGGCACCCACACTGAAAATGCCTGGAGGGAACATTGGGCCTTCTTCTCAGTGTCTCTGACATAGGGTTTCACTGTCCCGGGAAAGTCTCTGCTAACACCCTGCAGAGCGCTGTGCCCAATATACAGAAACGTCTTGCGGTATCTCCTACAGGGAAAGTGTCAGGAGGGAATTGTCGACCTTGTTCTCAGTGTCTCTGAGAATTGCTCTGATTCTCCGTGTGACCTCTTTGCTAAGACTCTCCAGAGAGCCGTCCTCAAAACCAACACACATCTTGACATATCTCCCACATTGATCGCAGTGTCTCCAGGAATCGCATTCAGCGAGCCAGGAACTTTTCTCCCTACACTGTCCATTGAGTTGTCCTCAAAACCAATATACATCGTGCTATATCTCCCACATGGAAAATGCCAGGAGGGAAAAGTGGGGATTAGCTTAGACTTTCTCGGAACTGCTTCAAATCAACTAGATATCTTTGTGCTGTAAATCTCCCAATAGCCAAACGCAAAAGCAGCAAACATCTCGCTGTATGTCCCACATTGAAAGTGCCAAGAGAGTAATATAGAGCTTGCTCTCCCTGTCTTTGAGTACTGTTTTCACTGTCGCGGTTACCTCTTTGCTAACATTCTCTTCAGAGCTGCAGTGAAACCAGGAACCACGTGGAGAAGGCACCCACACTGAAAATGCCTGGAGGGAACATTGGGGGTTCTTCTCAGTGTCTCTGACATAGGGTTTCACTGTCCCGGGAAAGTCTCTGCTAACACCCTGCAGAGCGCTGTGCCCAATATACAGAAACGTCTTGCGGTATCTCCTACAGGGAAAGTGCCAGGAGGGAATTGTCGATCTTGTTCTCAGTGTCTCTGAGAATTGCTCTGATTCTCCGTGTGACCTCTTTGCTAAGACTCTCCAGAGAGCCGTCCTCAAAACCAACACACATCTTGACATATCTCCCACATTGATCGCAGTGTCTCCAGGAACCGCATTCAGCGAGCCAGGAGCTTTTCTCCCTACACTGTCCCTTGAGTTGTCCTCAAAACCAATATACATCGTGCTATATCTCCCACATGGAAAATGCCAGGAGGGAAAAGTGGGGATTAGCTTAGACTTTCTCGGAACTGCTTCAAATCAACTAGATATCTTTGTGCTGTAAATCTCCCAATAGCCAAACGCAAAAGCAGCGAACATCTCGCTGTAGGTCCCACATTGAAAGTGCCAAGAGAATAATATAGAGCTTGCTCTCCCTGTCTTTGAGTACTGTTTCCACTGTCCCGCTTACCTCTTTGCTAACATTCTCTTCAGAGCTGCAGTGAAACCAGGAACCACGTGGAGAAGGCACCCACACTGAAAGTGCCTGCAGGCAACATTGGGGCTTCTTCTCAGTGTCTCTGACATAGGGTTTCACTGTCCCGGGAAAGTCTCTGCTAACAGCCTGCAGAGCGCTGTGCCCAATATACAGAAACATCTTGCGGTATCTCCTACAGGGAAAGTGCCAGGAGGGAATTGTCGATCTTGTTCTCAGTGTCTCTGAGAATTGCTCTGATTCTCCGTGTGACCTCTTTGCTAAGACTCTCCAGAGAGCCGTCCTCAAAACCAACACACATCTTGACATATCTCCCACATTGATCGCAGTGTCTCCAGGAACGGCATTCAGTGAGCCAGGAATTTTTCTCCCTACACTGTCCATTGAGTTGTCCTCAAAACCAATATACATCGTGCTATATCTCCCACATGGAAAATGCCAGGAGGGAAAAGTGGGGATTAGCTTAGACTTTCTCGGAACTGCTTCAAATCAACTAGATATCTTTGTGCTGTAAATCTCCCAATAGCCAAACGCAAAAGCAGCGAACATCTCGCTCTATGTCCCACATTGAAAGTGCCAAGAGAGTAATATAGAGCTTGCTCTCCCTGTCTTTGAGTACTGTTTTCACTGTCCCGCTTACCTCTTTGCTAACATTCTCTTCAGAGCTGCAGTGAAACCAGGAACCACGTGGAGAAGGCACCCACACTGAAAATGCCTGCAGGCAACATTGGGCCTTCTTCTCAGTGTCTCTGACATAGGGTTTCACTGTCCCGGGAAAGTCTCTGCTAACACCCTGCAGAGCGCTGTGCCCAATATACAGAAACGTCTTGCGGTATCTCCTACAGGGAAAGTGCCAGGAGGGAATTGTCGATCTTGTTCTCAGTGTCTCTGAGAATTGCTCTGATTCTCCGTGTGACCTCTTTGCTAAGACTCTCCAGAGAGCCGTCCTCAAAACCAACACACATCTTGACATATCTCCCACATTGATCGCAGTGTCTCCAGGAACCGCATTCAGCGAGCCAGGAGCTTTTCTCCCTACACTGTCCATTGAGTTGTCCTCAAAACCAATATACATCGTGCTATATCTCCCACATGGAAAGTGCCAGGAGGGAAAAGTGGGGATTAGCTTAGACTTTCTCGGAACTGCTTCAAATCAACTAGATATCTTTGTGCTGTAAATCTCCCAATAGCCAAACGCAAAAGCAGCGAACATCTCGCTCTATGTCCCACATTGAAAGTGCCAAGAGAGTAATATAGAGCTTGCTCTCCCTGTCTTTGAGTACTGTTTTCACTGTCGCGGTTACCTCTTTGCTAACATTCTCTTCAGAGCTGCAGTGAAACCAGGAACCACGTGGAGAAGGCACCCACACTGAAAGTGCCTGCAGGCAACATTGGGGCTTCTTCTCAGTGTCTCTGACATAGGGTTTCACTGTCCCGGGAAAGTCTCTGCTAACACCCTGCAGAGCGCTGTGCCCAATATACAGAAACGTCTTGCGGTATCTCCTACAGGGAAAGTGCCAGGAGGGAATTGTCGATCTTGTTCTCAGTGTCTCTGAGAATTGCTCTGATTCTCCGTGTGACCTCTTTGCTAAGACTCTCCAGAGAGCCGTCCTCAAAACCAACACACATCTTGACATATCTCCCACATTGATCGCAGTGTCTCCAGGAACGGCATTCAGCGAGCCAGGAGCTTTTCTCCCTACACTGTCCCTTGAGTTGTCCTCAAAACCAATATACATCGTGCTATATCTCCCACATGGAAAATGCCAGGAGGGAAAAGTGGGGATTAGCTTAGACTTTCTCGGAACTGCTTCAAATCAACTAGATATCTTTGTGCTGTAAATCTCCCAATAGCCAAACGCAAAAGCAGCGAACATCTCGCTGTAGGTCCCACATTGAAAGTGCCAAGAGAGTAATATAGAGCTTGCTCTCCCTGTCTTTGAGTACTGTTTCCACTGTCCCGCTTACCTCTTTGCTAACATTCTCTTCAGAGCTGCAGTGAAACCAGGAACCACGTGGAGAAGGCACCCACACTGAAAGTGCCTGCAGGCAACATTGGGGCTTCTTCTCAGTGTCTCTGACATAGGGTTTCACTGTCCCGGGAAAGTCTCTGCTAACAGCCTGCAGAGCGCTGTGCCCAATATACAGAAACGTCTTGCGGTATCTCCTACAGGGAAAGTGCCAGGAGGGAATTGTCGATCTTGTTCTCAGTGTCTCTGAGAATTGCTCTGATTCTCCGTGTGACCTCTTTGCTAAGACTCTCCAGAGAGCCGTCCTCAAAACCAACACACATCTTGACATATCTCCCACATTGATCGCAGTGTCTCCAGGAACGGCATTCAGTGAGCCAGGAATTTTTCTCCCTACACTGTCCATTGAGTTGTCCTCAAAACCAATATACATCGTGCTATATCTCCCACATGGAAAATGCCAGGAGGGAAAAGTGGGGATTAGCTTAGACTTTCTCGGAACTGCTTCAAATCAACTAGATATCTTTGTGCTGTAAATCTCCCAATAGCCAAACGCAAAAGCAGCAAACATCTCGCTGTATGTCCCACATTGAAAGTGCCAAGAGAGTAATATAGAGCTTGCTCTCCCTGTCTTTGAGTACTGTTTTCACTGTCCTGGTTACCTCTTTGCTAACATTCTCTTCAGAGCTGCAGTGAAACCAGGAACCATGTGGAGAAGGCACCCACACTGAAAGTGCCTGCAGGCAACATTGGGGCTTCTTCTCAGTGTCTCTGACATAGGGTTTCACTGTCCCGGGAAAGTCTCTGCTAACAGCCTGCAGAGCGCTGTGCCCAATATACAGAAACGTCTTGCGGTATCTCCTACAGGGAAAGTGCCAGGAGGGAATTGTCGATCTTGTTCTCAGTGTCTCTGAGAATTGCTCTGATTCTCCGTGTGACCTCTTTGCTAAGACTCTCCAGAGAGCCGTCCTCAAAACCAACACACATCTTGACATATCTCCCACATTGATCGCAGTGTCTCCAGGAACCGCATTCAGCGAGCCAGGAACTTTTCTCCCTACACTGTCCATTGAGTTGTCCTCAAAACCAATATACATCGTGCTATATCTCCCACATGGAAAATGCCAGGAGGGAAAAGTGGGGATTAGCTTAGACTTTCTCGGAACTGCTTCAAATCAACTAGATATCTTTGTGCTGTAAATCTCCCAATAGCCAAACGCAAAAGCAGCGAACATCTCGCTGTATGTCCCACATTGAAAGTGCCAAGAGAGTAATATAGAGCTTGCTCTCCCTGTCTTTGAGTACTGTTTTCACTGTCCCGGTTACCTCTTTGCTAACATTCTCTTCAGAGCTGCAGTGAAACCAGGAACCATGTGGAGAAGGCACCCACACTGAAAATGCCTGGAGGGAACATTGGGCCTTCTTCTCAGTGTCTCTGACATAGGGTTTCACTGTCCCGGGAAAGTCTCTGCTAACACCCTGCAGAGCGCTGTGCCCAATATACAGAAACGTCTTGCGGTATCTCCTACAGGGAAAGTGCCAGGAGGGAATTGTCGATCTTGTTCTCAGTGTCTCTGAGAATTGCTCTGATTCTCCGTGTGACCTCTTTGCTAAGACTCTCCAGAGAGCCGTCCTCAAAACCAACACACATCTTGACATATCTCCCACATTGATCGCAGGGTCTCCAGGAACGGCATTCAGCGAGCCAGGAGCTTTTCTCCCTACACTGTCCCTTGAGTTGTCCTCAAAACCAATATACATCGTGCTATATCTCCCACATGGAAAGTGCCAGGAGGGAAAAGTGGGGATTAGCTTAGACTTTCTCGGAACTGCTTCAAATCAACTAGATATCTTTGTGCTGTAAATCTCCCAATAGCCAAACGCAAAAGCAGCAAACATCTCGCTGTATGTCCCACATTGAAAGTGCCAAGAGAGTAATATAGAGCTTGCTCTCCCTGTCTTTGAGTCCTGTTTTCACTGTCCCGGTTACCTCTTTGCTAACATTCTCTTCAGAGCTGCAGTGAAACCAGGAACCACGTGGAGAAGGCACCCACACTGAAAGTGCCTGCAGGCAACATTGGGGCTTCTTCTCAGTGTCTCTGACATAGGGTTTCACTGTCCCGGGAAAGTCTCTGCTAACAGCCTGCAGAGCGCTGTGCCCAATATACAGAAACGTCTTGCGGTATCTCCTACAGGGAAAGTGCCAGGAGGGAATTGTCGATCTTGTTCTCAGTGTCTCTGAGAATTGCTCTGATTCTCCGTGTGACCTCTTTGCTAAGACTCTCCAGAGAGCCATCCTCAAAACCAACACACATCTTGACATATCTCCCACATTGATCGCAGGGTCTCCAGGAACGGCGTTCAGTGAGCCAGGAGCTTTTCTCCATACACTGCCCATTGAGTTGTCCTCAAAACCAATATACATCGTGCTATATCTCCCACATGGAAAGTGCCAGGAGGGAAAAGTGGGGATTAGCTTAGACTTTCTCGGAACTGCTTCAAATCAACTAGATATCTTTGTGCTGTAAATCTCCCAATAGCCAAACGCAAAAGCAGCAAACATCTCGCTGTATGTCCCACATTGAAAGTGCCAAGAGAGTAATATAGAGCTTGCTCTCCCTGTCTTTGAGTACTGTTTTCACTGTCCTGGTTACCTCTTTGCTAACATTCTCTTCAGAGCTGCAGTGAAACCAGGAACCATGTGGAGAAGGCACCCACACTGAAAGTGCCTGCAGGCAACATTGGGGCTTCTTCTCAGTGTCTCTGACATAGGGTTTCACTGTCCCGGGAAAGTCTCTGCTAACAGCCTGCAGAGCGCTGTGCCCAATATACAGAAACGTCTTGCGGTATCTCCTACAGGGAAAGTGCCAGGAGGGAATTGTCGATCTTGTTCTCAGTGTCTCTGAGAATTGCTCTGATTCTCCGTGTGACCTCTTTGCTAAGACTCTCCAGAGAGCCGTCCTCAAAACCAACACACATCTTGACATATCTCCCACATTGATCGCAGTGTCTCCAGGAACCGCATTCAGCGAGCCAGGAGCTTTTCTCCCTACACTGTCCCTTGAGTTGTCCTCAAAACCAATATACATCGTGCTATATCTCCCACATGGAAAGTGCCAGGAGGGAAAAGTGGGGATTAGCTTAGACTTTCTCGGAACTGCTTCAAATCAACTAGATATCTTTGTGCTGTAAATCTCCCAATAGCCAAACGCAAAAGCAGCAAACATCTCGCTGTATGTCCCACATTGAAAGTGCCAAGAGAGTAATATAGAGCTTGCTCTCCCTGTCTTTGAGTCCTGTTTTCACTGTCGCGGTTACCTCTTTGCTAACATTCTCTTCAGAGCTGCAGTGAAACCAGGAACCACGTGGAGAAGGCACCCACACTGAAAGTGCCTGCAGGCAACATTGGGGCTTCTTCTCAGTGTCTCTGACATAGGGTTTCACTGTCCCGGGAAAGTCTCTGCTAACAGCCTGCAGAGCGCTGTGCACAATATACAGAAACGTCTTGCGGTATCTCCTACAGGGAAAGTGCCAGGAGGGAATTGTCGATCTTGTTCTCAGTGTCTCTGAGAATTGCTCTGATTCTCCGTGTGACCTCTTTGCTAAGACTCTCCAGAGAGCCGTCCTCAAAACCAACACACATCTTGACATATCTCCCACATTGATCGCAGTGTCTCCAGGAACCGCATTCAGCGAGCCAGGAACTTTTCTCCCTACACTGTCCATTGAGTTGTCCTCAAAACCAATATACATCGTGCTATATCTCCCACATGGAAAATGCCAGGAGGGAAAAGTGGGGATTAGCTTAGACTTTCTCGGAACTGCTTCAAATCAACTAGATATCTTTGTGCTGTAAATCTCCCAATAGCCAAACGCAAAAGCAGCGAACATCTCGCTGTATGTCCCACATTGAAAGTGCCAAGAGAGTAATATAGAGCTTGCTCTCCCTGTCTTTGAGTACTGTTTTCACTGTCCCGGTTACCTCTTTGCTAACATTCTCTTCAGAGCTGCAGTGAAACCAGGAACCATGTGGAGAAGGCACCCACACTGAAAATGCCTGGAGGGAACATTGGGCCTTCTTCTCAGTGTCTCTGACATAGGGTTTCACTGTCCCGGGAAAGTCTCTGCTAACACCCTGCAGAGCGCTGTGCCCAATATACAGAAACGTCTTGCGGTATCTCCTACAGGGAAAGTGCCAGGAGGGAATTGTCGACCTTGTTCTCAGTGTCTCTGAGAATTGCTCTGATTCTCCGTGTGACCTCTTTGCTAAGACTCTCCAGAGAGCCGTCCTCAAAACCAACACACATCTTGACATATCTCCCACATTGATCGCAGTGTCTCCAGGAACGGCATTCAGCGAGCCAGGAGCTTTTCTCCCTACACTGTCCCTTGAGTTGTCCTCAAAACCAATATACATCGTGCTATATCTCCCACATGGAAAGTGCCAGGAGGGAAAAGTGGGGATTAGCTTAGACTTTCTCGGAACTGCTTCAAATCAACTAGATATCTTTGTGCTGTAAATCTCCCAATAGCCAAACGCAAAAGCAGCAAACATCTCGCTGTATGTCCCACATTGAAAGTGCCAAGAGAGTAATATAGAGCTTGCTCTCCCTGTCTTTGAGTACTGTTTTCACTGTCCCGCTTACCTCTTTGCTAACATTCTCTTCAGAGCTGCAGTGAAACCAGGAACCACGTGGAGAAGGCACCCACACTGAAAATGCCTGGAGGGAACATTGGGCCTTCTTCTCAGTGTCTCTGACATAGGGTTTCACTGTCCCGGGAAAGTCTCTGCTAACAGCCTGCAGAGCGCTGTGCCCAATATACAGAAACGTCTTGCGGTATCTCCTACAGGGAAAGTGTCAGGAGGGAATTGTCGACCTTGTTCTCAGTGTCTCTGAGAATTGCTCTGATTCTCCGTGTGACCTCTTTGCTAAGACTCTCCAGAGAGCCGTCCTCAAAACCAACACACATCTTGACATATCTCCCACATTGATCGCAGTGTCTCCAGGAACCGCATTCAGCGAGCCAGGAACTTTTCTCCCTACACTGTCCATTGAGTTGTCCTCAAAACCAATATACATCGTGCTATATCTCCCACATGGAAAATGCCAGGAGGGAAAAGTGGGGATTAGCTTAGACTTTCTCGGAACTGCTTCAAATCAACTAGATATCTTTGTGCTGTAAATCTCCCAATAGCCAAACGCAAAAGCAGCAAACATCTCGCTGTATGTCCCACATTGAAAGTGCCAAGAGAGTAATATAGAGCTTGCTCTCCCTGTCTTTGAGTACTGTTTTCACTGTCGCGGTTACCTCTTTGCTAACATTCTCTTCAGAGCTGCAGTGAAACCAGGAACCACGTGGAGAAGGCACCCACACTGAAAATGCCTGGAGGGAACATTGGGGGTTCTTCTCAGTGTCTCTGACATAGGGTTTCACTGTCCCGGGAAAGTCTCTGCTAACACCCTGCAGAGCGCTGTGCCCAATATACAGAAACGTCTTGCGGTATCTCCTACAGGGAAAGTGCCAGGAGGGAATTGTCGATCTTGTTCTCAGTGTCTCTGAGAATTGCTCTGATTCTCCGTGTGACCTCTTTGCTAAGACTCTCCAGAGAGCCGTCCTCAAAACCAACACACATCTTGACATATCTCCCACATTGATCGCAGTGTCTCCAGGAACCGCATTCAGCGAGCCAGGAGCTTTTCTCCCTACACTGTCCCTTGAGTTGTCCTCAAAACCAATATACATCGTGCTATATCTCCCACATGGAAAATGCCAGGAGGGAAAAGTGGGGATTAGCTTAGACTTTCTCGGAACTGCTTCAAATCAACTAGATATCTTTGTGCTGTAAATCTCCCAATAGCCAAACGCAAAAGCAGCGAACATCTCGCTGTAGGTCCCACATTGAAAGTGCCAAGAGAATAATATAGAGCTTGCTCTCCCTGTCTTTGAGTACTGTTTCCACTGTCCCGCTTACCTCTTTGCTAACATTCTCTTCAGAGCTGCAGTGAAACCAGGAACCACGTGGAGAAGGCACCCACACTGAAAGTGCCTGCAGGCAACATTGGGGCTTCTTCTCAGTGTCTCTGACATAGGGTTTCACTGTCCCGGGAAAGTCTCTGCTAACAGCCTGCAGAGCGCTGTGCCCAATATACAGAAACGTCTTGCGGTATCTCCTACAGGGAAAGTGCCAGGAGGGAATTGTCGATCTTGTTCTCAGTGTCTCTGAGAATTGCTCTGATTCTCCGTGTGACCTCTTTGCTAAGACTCTCCAGAGAGCCGTCCTCAAAACCAACACACATCTTGACATATCTCCCACATTGATCGCAGTGTCTCCAGGAACGGCATTCAGTGAGCCAGGAATTTTTCTCCCTACACTGTCCATTGAGTTGTCCTCAAAACCAATATACATCGTGCTATATCTCCCACATGGAAAATGCCAGGAGGGAAAAGTGGGGATTAGCTTAGACTTTCTCGGAACTGCTTCAAATCAACTAGATATCTTTGTGCTGTAAATCTCCCAATAGCCAAACGCAAAAGCAGCGAACATCTCGCTCTATGTCCCACATTGAAAGTGCCAAGAGAGTAATATAGAGCTTGCTCTCCCTGTCTTTGAGTACTGTTTTCACTGTCCCGGTTACCTCTTTGCTAACATTCTCTTCAGAGCTGCAGTGAAACCAGGAACCATGTGGAGAAGGCACCCACACTGAAAGTGCCTGCAGGCAACATTGGGGCTTCTTCTCAGTGTCTCTGACATAGGGTTTCACTGTCCCGGGAAAGTCTCTGCTAACAGCCTGCAGAGCGCTGTGCCCAATATACAGAAACATCTTGCGGTATCTCCTACAGGGAAAGTGCCAGGAGGGAATTGTCGATCTTGTTCTCAGTGTCTCTGAGAATTGCTCTGATTCTCCGTGTGACCTCTTTGCTAAGACTCTCCAGAGAGCCGTCCTCAAAACCAACACACATCTTGACATATCTCCCACATTGATCGCAGTGTCTCCAGGAACGGCATTCAGTGAGCCAGGAATTTTTCTCCCTACACTGTCCATTGAGTTGTCCTCAAAACCAATATACATCGTGCTATATCTCCCACATGGAAAATGCCAGGAGGGAAAAGTGGGGATTAGCTTAGACTTTCTCGGAACTGCTTCAAATCAACTAGATATCTTTGTGCTGTAAATCTCCCAATAGCCAAACGCAAAAGCAGCGAACATCTCGCTCTATGTCCCACATTGAAAGTGCCAAGAGAGTAATATAGAGCTTGCTCTCCCTGTCTTTGAGTACTGTTTTCACTGTCCCGCTTACCTCTTTGCTAACATTCTCTTCAGAGCTGCAGTGAAACCAGGAACCACGTGGAGAAGGCACCCACACTGAAAATGCCTGCAGGCAACATTGGGCCTTCTTCTCAGTGTCTCTGACATAGGGTTTCACTGTCCCGGGAAAGTCTCTGCTAACACCCTGCAGAGCGCTGTGCCCAATATACAGAAACGTCTTGCGGTATCTCCTACAGGGAAAGTGCCAGGAGGGAATTGTCGATCTTGTTCTCAGTGTCTCTGAGAATTGCTCTGATTCTCCGTGTGACCTCTTTGCTAAGACTCTCCAGAGAGCCGTCCTCAAAACCAACACACATCTTGACATATCTCCCACATTGATCGCAGTGTCTCCAGGAACCGCATTCAGCGAGCCAGGAGCTTTTCTCCCTACACTGTCCATTGAGTTGTCCTCAAAACCAATATACATCGTGCTATATCTCCCACATGGAAAGTGCCAGGAGGGAAAAGTGGGGATTAGCTTAGACTTTCTCGGAACTGCTTCAAATCAACTAGATATCTTTGTGCTGTAAATCTCCCAATAGCCAAACGCAAAAGCAGCGAACATCTCGCTCTATGTCCCACATTGAAAGTGCCAAGAGAGTAATATAGAGCTTGCTCTCCCTGTCTTTGAGTACTGTTTTCACTGTCGCGGTTACCTCTTTGCTAACATTCTCTTCAGAGCTGCAGTGAAACCAGGAACCACGTGGAGAAGGCACCCACACTGAAAATGCCTGGAGGGAACATTGGGGGTTCTTCTCAGTGTCTCTGACATAGGGTTTCACTGTCCCGGGAAAGTCTCTGCTAACACCCTGCAGAGCGCTGTGCCCAATATACAGAAACGTCTTGCGGTATCTCCTACAGGGAAAGTGCCAGGAGGGAATTGTCGATCTTGTTCTCAGTGTCTCTGAGAATTGCTCTGATTCTCCGTGTGACCTCTTTGCTAAGACTCTCCAGAGAGCCGTCCTCAAAACCAACACACATCTTGACATATCTCCCACATTGATCGCAGTGTCTCCAGGAACCGCATTCAGCGAGCCAGGAGCTTTTCTCCCTACACTGTCCCTTGAGTTGTCCTCAAAACCAATATACATCGTGCTATATCTCCCACATGGAAAATGCCAGGAGGGAAAAGTGGGGATTAGCTTAGACTTTCTCGGAACTGCTTCAAATCAACTAGATATCTTTGTGCTGTAAATCTCCCAATAGCCAAACGCAAAAGCAGCGAACATCTCGCTGTAGGTCCCACATTGAAAGTGCCAAGAGAGTAATATAGAGCTTGCTCTCCCTGTCTTTGAGTACTGTTTCCACTGTCCCGCTTACCTCTTTGCTAACATTCTCTTCAGAGCTGCAGTGAAACCAGGAACCACGTGGAGAAGGCACCCACACTGAAAGTGCCTGCAGGCAACATTGGGGCTTCTTCTCAGTGTCTCTGACATAGGGTTTCACTGTCCCGGGAAAGTCTCTGCTAACAGCCTGCAGAGCGCTGTGCCCAATATACAGAAACGTCTTGCGGTATCTCCTACAGGGAAAGTGCCAGGAGGGAATTGTCGATCTTGTTCTCAGTGTCTCTGAGAATTGCTCTGATTCTCCGTGTGACCTCTTTGCTAAGACTCTCCAGAGAGCCGTCCTCAAAACCAACACACATCTTGACATATCTCCCACATTGATCGCAGTGTCTCCAGGAACGGCATTCAGTGAGCCAGGAATTTTTCTCCCTACACTGTCCATTGAGTTGTCCTCAAAACCAATATACATCGTGCTATATCTCCCACATGGAAAATGCCAGGAGGGAAAAGTGGGGATTAGCTTAGACTTTCTCGGAACTGCTTCAAATCAACTAGATATCTTTGTGCTGTAAATCTCCCAATAGCCAAACGCAAAAGCAGCGAACATCTCGCTCTATGTCCCACATTGAAAGTGCCAAGAGAGTAATATAGAGCTTGCTCTCCCTGTCTTTGAGTACTGTTTTCACTGTCCCGGTTACCTCTTTGCTAACATTCTCTTCAGAGCTGCAGTGAAACCAGGAACCATGTGGAGAAGGCACCCACACTGAAAGTGCCTGCAGGCAACATTGGGGCTTCTTCTCAGTGTCTCTGACATAGGGTTTCACTGTCCCGGGAAAGTCTCTGCTAACAGCCTGCAGAGCGCTGTGCCCAATATACAGAAACATCTTGCGGTATCTCCTACAGGGAAAGTGCCAGGAGGGAATTGTCGATCTTGTTCTCAGTGTCTCTGAGAATTGCTCTGATTCTCCGTGTGACCTCTTTGCTAAGACTCTCCAGAGAGCCGTCCTCAAAACCAACACACATCTTGACATATCTCCCACATTGATCGCAGTGTCTCCAGGAACGGCATTCAGTGAGCCAGGAATTTTTCTCCCTACACTGTCCATTGAGTTGTCCTCAAAACCAATATACATCGTGCTATATCTCCCACATGGAAAATGCCAGGAGGGAAAAGTGGGGATTAGCTTAGACTTTCTCGGAACTGCTTCAAATCAACTAGATATCTTTGTGCTGTAAATCTCCCAATAGCCAAACGCAAAAGCAGCGAACATCTCGCTCTATGTCCCACATTGAAAGTGCCAAGAGAGTAATATAGAGCTTGCTCTCCCTGTCTTTGAGTACTGTTTTCACTGTCCCGCTTACCTCTTTGCTAACATTCTCTTCAGAGCTGCAGTGAAACCAGGAACCACGTGGAGAAGGCACCCACACTGAAAATGCCTGCAGGCAACATTGGGCCTTCTTCTCAGTGTCTCTGACATAGGGTTTCACTGTCCCGGGAAAGTCTCTGCTAACACCCTGCAGAGCGCTGTGCCCAATATACAGAAACGTCTTGCGGTATCTCCTACAGGGAAAGTGCCAGGAGGGAATTGTCGATCTTGTTCTCAGTGTCTCTGAGAATTGCTCTGATTCTCCGTGTGACCTCTTTGCTAAGACTCTCCAGAGAGCCGTCCTCAAAACCAACACACATCTTGACATATCTCCCACATTGATCGCAGTGTCTCCAGGAACCGCATTCAGCGAGCCAGGAGCTTTTCTCCCTACACTGTCCATTGAGTTGTCCTCAAAACCAATATACATCGTGCTATATCTCCCACATGGAAAGTGCCAGGAGGGAAAAGTGGGGATTAGCTTAGACTTTCTCGGAACTGCTTCAAATCAACTAGATATCTTTGTGCTGTAAATCTCCCAATAGCCAAACGCAAAAGCAGCGAACATCTCGCTCTATGTCCCACATTGAAAGTGCCAAGAGAGTAATATAGAGCTTGCTCTCCCTGTCTTTGAGTACTGTTTTCACTGTCGCGGTTACCTCTTTGCTAACATTCTCTTCAGAGCTGCAGTGAAACCAGGAACCACGTGGAGAAGGCACCCACACTGAAAATGCCTGGAGGGAACATTGGGGGTTCTTCTCAGTGTCTCTGACATAGGGTTTCACTGTCCCGGGAAAGTCTCTGCTAACACCCTGCAGAGCGCTGTGCCCAATATACAGAAACGTCTTGCGGTATCTCCTACAGGGAAAGTGCCAGGAGGGAATTGTCGATCTTGTTCTCAGTGTCTCTGAGAATTGCTCTGATTCTCCGTGTGACCTCTTTGCTAAGACTCTCCAGAGAGCCGTCCTCAAAACCAACACACATCTTGACATATCTCCCACATTGATCGCAGTGTCTCCAGGAACCGCATTCAGCGAGCCAGGAGCTTTTCTCCCTACACTGTCCCTTGAGTTGTCCTCAAAACCAATATACATCGTGCTATATCTCCCACATGGAAAATGCCAGGAGGGAAAAGTGGGGATTAGCTTAGACTTTCTCGGAACTGCTTCAAATCAACTAGATATCTTTGTGCTGTAAATCTCCCAATAGCCAAACGCAAAAGCAGCGAACATCTCGCTGTAGGTCCCACATTGAAAGTGCCAAGAGAGTAATATAGAGCTTGCTCTCCCTGTCTTTGAGTACTGTTTCCACTGTCCCGCTTACCTCTTTGCTAACATTCTCTTCAGAGCTGCAGTGAAACCAGGAACCACGTGGAGAAGGCACCCACACTGAAAGTGCCTGCAGGCAACATTGGGGCTTCTTCTCAGTGTCTCTGACATAGGGTTTCACTGTCCCGGGAAAGTCTCTGCTAACAGCCTGCAGAGCGCTGTGCCCAATATACAGAAACGTCTTGCGGTATCTCCTACAGGGAAAGTGCCAGGAGGGAATTGTCGATCTTGTTCTCAGTGTCTCTGAGAATTGCTCTGATTCTCCGTGTGACCTCTTTGCTAAGACTCTCCAGAGAGCCGTCCTCAAAACCAACACACATCTTGACATATCTCCCACATTGATCGCAGTGTCTCCAGGAACGGCATTCAGTGAGCCAGGAATTTTTCTCCCTACACTGTCCATTGAGTTGTCCTCAAAACCAATATACATCGTGCTATATCTCCCACATGGAAAATGCCAGGAGGGAAAAGTGGGGATTAGCTTAGACTTTCTCGGAACTGCTTCAAATCAACTAGATATCTTTGTGCTGTAAATCTCCCAATAGCCAAACGCAAAAGCAGCGAACATCTCGCTCTATGTCCCACATTGAAAGTGCCAAGAGAGTAATATAGAGCTTGCTCTCCCTGTCTTTGAGTACTGTTTTCACTGTCCCGGTTACCTCTTTGCTAACATTCTCTTCAGAGCTGCAGTGAAACCAGGAACCATGTGGAGAAGGCACCCACACTGAAAGTGCCTGCAGGCAACATTGGGGCTTCTTCTCAGTGTCTCTGACATAGGGTTTCACTGTCCCGGGAAAGTCTCTGCTAACAGCCTGCAGAGCGCTGTGCCCAATATACAGAAACATCTTGCGGTATCTCCTACAGGGAAAGTGCCAGGAGGGAATTGTCGATCTTGTTCTCAGTGTCTCTGAGAATTGCTCTGATTCTCCGTGTGACCTCTTTGCTAAGACTCTCCAGAGAGCCGTCCTCAAAACCAACACACATCTTGACATATCTCCCACATTGATCGCAGTGTCTCCAGGAACGGCATTCAGTGAGCCAGGAATTTTTCTCCCTACACTGTCCATTGAGTTGTCCTCAAAACCAATATACATCGTGCTATATCTCCCACATGGAAAATGCCAGGAGGGAAAAGTGGGGATTAGCTTAGACTTTCTCGGAACTGCTTCAAATCAACTAGATATCTTTGTGCTGTAAATCTCCCAATAGCCAAACGCAAAAGCAGCGAACATCTCGCTCTATGTCCCACATTGAAAGTGCCAAGAGAGTAATATAGAGCTTGCTCTCCCTGTCTTTGAGTACTGTTTTCACTGTCCCGGTTACCTCTTTGCTAACATTCTCTTCAGAGCTGCAGTGAAACCAGGAACCATGTGGAGAAGGCACCCACACTGAAAGTGCCTGCAGGCAACATTGGGGCTTCTTCTCAGTGTCTCTGACATAGGGTTTCACTGTCCCGGGAAAGTCTCTGCTAACAGCCTGCAGAGCGCTGTGCCCAATATACAGAAACATCTTGCGGTATCTCCTACAGGGAAAGTGCCAGGAGGGAATTGTCGATCTTGTTCTCAGTGTCTCTGAGAATTGCTCTGATTCTCCGTGTGACCTCTTTGCTAAGACTCTCCAGAGAGCCGTCCTCAAAACCAACACACA
Source organism: Larus michahellis (assembly GCF_964199755.1). Classification (NCBI taxonomy): domain Eukaryota; kingdom Metazoa; phylum Chordata; class Aves; order Charadriiformes; family Laridae; genus Larus; species Larus michahellis. The sequence goes on from NC_133900.1 coordinate 3,245,071, forward strand.
TCTTGACATATCTCCCACATTGATCGCAGTGTCTCCAGGAATGGCATTCAGTGAGCCAGGAATTTTTCTCCCTACACTGTCCCTTGAGTTGTCCTCAAAACCAATATACATCGTGCTATATCTCCCACATGGAAAATGCCAGGAGGGAAAAGTGGGGATTAGCTTAGACTTTCTCGGAACTGCTTCAAATCAACTAGATATCTTTGTGCTGTAAATCTCCCAATAGCCAAACGCAAAAGCAGCGAACATCTCGCTGTAGGTCCCACATTGAAAGTGCCAAGAGAGTAATATAGAGCTTGCTCTCCCTGTCTTTGAGTACTGTTTCCACTGTCCCGCTTACCTCTTTGCTAACATTCTCTTCAGAGCTGCAGTGAAACCAGGAACCACGTGGAGAAGGCACCCACACTGAAAGTGCCTGCAGGCAACATTGGGGCTTCTTCTCAGTGTCTCTGACATAGGGTTTCACTGTCCCGGGAAAGTCTCTGCTAACAGCCTGCAGAGCGCTGTGCCCAATATACAGAAACGTCTTGCGGTATCTCCTACAGGGAAAGTGCCAGGAGGGAATTGTCGATCTTGTTCTCAGTGTCTCTGAGAATTGCTCTGATTCTCCGTGTGACCTCTTTGCTAAGACTCTCCAGAGAGCCGTCCTCAAAACCAACACACATCTTGACATATCTCCCACATTGATCGCAGTGTCTCCAGGAACGGCATTCAGTGAGCCAGGAATTTTTCTCCCTACACTGTCCATTGAGTTGTCCTCAAAACCAATATACATCGTGCTATATCTCCCACATGGAAAATGCCAGGAGGGAAAAGTGGGGATTAGCTTAGACTTTCTCGGAACTGCTTCAAATCAACTAGATATCTTTGTGCTGTAAATCTCCCAATAGCCAAACGCAAAAGCAGCGAACATCTCGCTCTATGTCCCACATTGAAAGTGCCAAGAGAGTAATATAGAGCTTGCTCTCCCTGTCTTTGAGTACTGTTTTCACTGTCCCGGTTACCTCTTTGCTAACATTCTCTTCAGAGCTGCAGTGAAACCAGGAACCATGTGGAGAAGGCACCCACACTGAAAGTGCCTGCAGGCAACATTGGGGCTTCTTCTCAGTGTCTCTGACATAGGGTTTCACTGTCCCGGGAAAGTCTCTGCTAACAGCCTGCAGAGCGCTGTGCCCAATATACAGAAACATCTTGCGGTATCTCCTACAGGGAAAGTGCCAGGAGGGAATTGTCGATCTTGTTCTCAGTGTCTCTGAGAATTGCTCTGATTCTCCGTGTGACCTCTTTGCTAAGACTCTCCAGAGAGCCGTCCTCAAAACCAACACACATCTTGACATATCTCCCACATTGATCGCAGTGTCTCCAGGAACGGCATTCAGTGAGCCAGGAATTTTTCTCCCTACACTGTCCCTTGAGTTGTCCTCAAAACCAATATACATCGTGCTATATCTCCCACATGGAAAATGCCAGGAGGGAAAAGTGGGGATTAGCTTAGACTTTCTCGGAACTGCTTCAAATCAACTAGATATCTTTGTGCTGTAAATCTCCCAATAGCCAAACGCAAAAGCAGCGAACATCTCGCTGTATGTCCCACATTGAAAGTGCCAAGAGAGTAATATAGAGCTTGCTCTCCCTGTCTTTGAGTACTGTTTTCACTGTCCCGGTTACCTCTTTGCTAACATTCTCTTCAGAGCTGCAGTGAAACCAGGAACCACGTGGAGAAGGCACCCACACTGAAAATGCCTGGAGGGAACATTGGGCCTTCTTCTCAGTGTCTCTGACATAGGGTTTCACTGTCCCGAGAAAGTCTCTGCTAACACCCTGCAGAGCGCTGTGCCCAATATACAGAAACGTCTTGCGGTATCTCCTACAGGGAAAGTGCCAGGAGGGAATTGTCGATCTTGTTCTCAGTGTCTCTGAGAATTGCTCTGATTCTCCGTGTGACCTCTTTGCTAAGACTCTCCAGAGAGCCGTCCTCAAAACCAACACACATCTTGACATATCTCCCACATTGATCGCAGTGTCTCCAGGAACGGCATTCAGTGAGCCAGGAATTTTTCTCCCTACACTGTCCATTGAGTTGTCCTCAAAACCAATATACATCGTGCTATATCTCCCACATGGAAAATGCCAGGAGGGAAAAGTGGGGATTAGCTTAGACTTTCTCGGAACTGCTTCAAATCAACTAGATATCTTTGTGCTGTAAATCTCCCAATAGCCAAACGCAAAAGCAGCGAACATCTCGCTCTATGTCCCACATTGAAAGTGCCAAGAGAGTAATATAGAGCTTGCTCTCCCTGTCTTTGAGTACTGTTTTCACTGTCCCAGTTACCTCTTTGCTAACATTCTCTTCAGAGCTGCAGTGAAACCAGGAACCATGTGGAGAAGGCACCCACACTGAAAGTGCCTGCAGGCAACATTGGGGCTTCTTCTCAGTGTCTCTGACATAGGGTTTCACTGTCCCGGGAAAGTCTCTGCTAACAGCCTGCAGAGCGCTGTGCCCAATATACAGAAACATCTTGCGGTATCTCCTACAGGGAAAGTGCCAGGAGGGAATTGTCGATCTTGTTCTCAGTGTCTCTGAGAATTGCTCTGATTCTCCGTGTGACCTCTTTGCTAAGACTCTCCAGAGAGCCGTCCTCAAAACCAACACACATCTTGACATATCTCCCACATTGATCGCAGGGTCTCCAGGAACGGCATTCAGTGAGCCAGGAATTTTTCTCCCTACACTGTCCATTGAGTTGTCCTCAAAACCAATATACATCGTGCTATATCTCCCACATGGAAAATGCCAGGAGGGAAAAGTGGGGATTAGCTTAGACTTTCTCGGAACTGCTTCAAATCAACTAGATATCTTTGTGCTGTAAATCTCCCAGTAGCCAAACGCAAAAGCAGCGAACATCTCGCTGTATGTCCCACATTGAAAGTGCCAAGAGAGTAATATAGAGCTTGCTCTCCCTGTCTTTGAGTACTGTTTTCACTGTCCCGGTTACCTCTTTGCTAACATTCTCTTCAGAGCTGCAGTGAAACCAGGAACCACGTGGAGAAGGCACCCACACTGAAAATGCCTGGAGGGAACATTGGGCCTTCTTCTCAGTGTCTCTGACATAGGGTTTCACTGTCCCGAGAAAGTCTCTGCTAACACCCTGCAGAGCGCTGTGCCCAATATACAGAAACGTCTTGCGGTATCTCCTACAGGGAAAGTGCCAGGAGGGAATTGTCGATCTTGTTCTCAGTGTCTCTGAGAATTGCTCTGATTCTCCGTGTGACCTCTTTGCTAAGACTCTCCAGAGAGCCGTCCTCAAAACCAACACACATCTTGACATATCTCCCACATTGATCGCAGTGTCTCCAGGAACCGCATTCAGCGAGCCAGGAACTTTTCTCCCTACACTGTCCCTTGAGTTGTCCTCAAAACCAATATACATCGTGCTATATCTCCCACATGGAAAGTGCCAGGAGGGAAAAGTGGGGATTAGCTTAGACTTTCTCGGAACTGCTTCAAATCAACTAGATATCTTTGTGCTGTAAATCTCCCAATAGCCAAACGCAAAAGCAGCAAACATCTCGCTCTATGTCCCACATTGAAAGTGCCAAGAGAGTAATATAGAGCTTGCTCTCCCTGTCTTTGAGTACTGTTTTCACTGTCCCGCTTACCTCTTTGCTAACATTCTCTTCAGAGCTGCAGTGAAACCAGGAACCATGTGGAGAAGGCACCCACACTGAAAGTGCCTGCAGGCAACATTGGGGCTTCTTCTCAGTGTCTCTGACATAGGGTTTCACTGTCCCGGGAAAGTCTCTGCTAACACCCTGCAGAGCGCTGTGCCCAATATACAGAAACATCTTGCGGTATCTCCTACAGGGAAAGTGCCAGGAGGGAATTGTTGATCTTGTTCTCAGTGTCTCTGAGAATTGCTCTGATTCTCCGTGTGACCTCTTTGCTAAGACTCTCCAGAGAGCCGTCCTCAAAACCAACACACATCTTGACATATCTCCCACATTGATCGCAGTGTCTCCAGGAACCGCATTCAGCGAGCCAGGAGCTTTTCTCCCTACACTGTCCCTTGAGTTGTCCTCAAAACCAATATACATCGTGCTATATCTCCCACATGGAAAATGCCAGGAGGGAAAAGTGGGGATTAGCTTAGACTTTCTCGGAACTGCTTCAAATCAACTAGATATCTTTGTGCTGTAAATCTCCCAATAGCCAAACGCAAAAGCAGCAAACATCTCGCTCTATGTCCCACATTGAAAGTGCCAAGAGAGTAATATAGAGCTTGCTCTCCCTGTCTTTGAGTACTGTTTTCACTGTCCCGGTTACCTCTTTGCTAACATTCTCTTCAGAGCTGCAGTGAAACCAGGAACCACGTGGAGAAGGCACCCACACTGAAAATGCCTGGAGGGAACATTGGGCCTTCTTCTCAGTGTCTCTGACATAGGGTTTCACTGTCCCGAGAAAGTCTCTGCTAACACCCTGCAGAGCGCTGTGCCCAATATACAGAAACGTCTTGCGGTATCTCCTACAGGGAAAGTGCCAGGAGGGAATTGTCGATCTTGTTCTCAGTGTCTCTGAGAATTGCTCTGATTCTCCGTGTGACCTCTTTGCTAAGACTCTCCAGAGAGCCGTCCTCAAAACCAACACACATCTTGACATATCTCCCACATTGATCGCAGTGTCTCCAGGAACCGCATTCAGCGAGCCAGGAACTTTTCTCCCTACACTGTCCCTTGAGTTGTCCTCAAAACCAATATACATCGTGCTATATCTCCCACATGGAAAGTGCCAGGAGGGAAAAGTGGGGATTAGCTTAGACTTTCTCGGAACTGCTTCAAATCAACTAGATATCTTTGTGCTGTAAATCTCCCAATAGCCAAACGCAAAAGCAGCAAACATCTCGCTCTATGTCCCACATTGAAAGTGCCAAGAGAGTAATATAGAGCTTGCTCTCCCTGTCTTTGAGTACTGTTTTCACTGTCCCGCTTACCTCTTTGCTAACATTCTCTTCAGAGCTGCAGTGAAACCAGGAACCATGTGGAGAAGGCACCCACACTGAAAGTGCCTGCAGGCAACATTGGGGCTTCTTCTCAGTGTCTCTGACATAGGGTTTCACTGTCCCGGGAAAGTCTCTGCTAACACCCTGCAGAGCGCTGTGCCCAATATACAGAAACATCTTGCGGTATCTCCTACAGGGAAAGTGCCAGGAGGGAATTGTTGATCTTGTTCTCAGTGTCTCTGAGAATTGCTCTGATTCTCCGTGTGACCTCTTTGCTAAGACTCTCCAGAGAGCCGTCCTCAAAACCAACACACATCTTGACATATCTCCCACATTGATCGCAGTGTCTCCAGGAACCGCATTCAGCGAGCCAGGAGCTTTTCTCCCTACACTGTCCCTTGAGTTGTCCTCAAAACCAATATACATCGTGCTATATCTCCCACATGGAAAATGCCAGGAGGGAAAAGTGGGGATTAGCTTAGACTTTCTCGGAACTGCTTCAAATCAACTAGATATCTTTGTGCTGTAAATCTCCCAATAGCCAAACGCAAAAGCAGCAAACATCTCGCTCTATGTCCCACATTGAAAGTGCCAAGAGAGTAATATAGAGCTTGCTCTCCCTGTCTTTGAGTACTGTTTTCACTGTCCCGGTTACCTCTTTGCTAACATTCTCTTCAGAGCTGCAGTGAAACCAGGAACCATGTGGAGAAGGCACCCACACTGAAAGTGCCTGCAGGCAACATTGGGGCTTCTTCTCAGTGTCTCTGACATAGGGTTTCACTGTCCCGGGAAAGTCTCTGCTAACAGCCTGCAGAGCGCTGTGCCCAATATACAGAAACGTCTTGCGGTATCTCCTACAGGGAAAGTGCCAGGAGGGAATTGTCGATCTTGTTCTCAGTGTCTCTGAGAATTGCTCTGATTCTCCGTGTGACCTCTTTGCTAAGACTCTCCAGAGAGCCGTCCTCAAAACCAACACACATCTTGACATATCTCCCACATTGATCGCAGTGTCTCCAGGAACGGCATTCAGCGAGCCAGGAGCTTTTCTCCCTACACTGTCCCTTGAGTTGTCCTCAAAACCAATATACATCGTGCAATATCTCCCACATGGAAAGTGCCAGGAGGGAAAAGTGGGGATTAGCTTAGACTTTCTCGGAACTGCTTCAAATCAACTAGATATCTTTGTGCTGTAAATCTCCCAATAGCCAAACGCAAAAGCAGCGAACATCTCGCTGTATGTCCCACATTGAAAGTGCCAAGAGAGTAATATAGAGCTTGCTCTCCCTGTCTTTGAGTACTGTTTTCACTGTCCCGGTTACCTCTTTGCTAACATTCTCTTCAGAGCTGCAGTGAAACCAGGAACCACGTGGAGAAGGCACCCACACTGAAAGTGCCTGCAGGCAACATTGGGGCTTCTTCTCAGTGTCTCTGACATAGGGTTTCACTGTCCCGGGAAAGTCTCTGCTAACACCCTGCAGAGCGCTGTGCCCAATATATAGAAACGTCTTGCGGTATCTCCTACAGGGAAAGTGCCAGGAGGGAATTGTCGATCTTGTTCTCAGTGTCTCTGAGAATTGCTCTGATTCTCCGTGTGACCTCTTTGCTAAGACTCTCCAGAGAGCCGTCCTCAAAACCAACACACATCTTGACATATCTCCCACATTGATCGCAGTGTCTCCAGGAACGGCATTCAGCGAGCCAGGAACTTTTCTCCCTACACTGTCCATTGAGTTGTCCTCAAAACCAATATACATCGTGCTATATCTCCCACATGGAAAATGCCAGGAGGGAAAAGTGGGGATTAGCTTAGACTTTCTCGGAACTGCTTCAAATCAACTAGATATCTTTGTGCTGTAAATCTCCCAATAGCCAAACGCAAAAGCAGCAAACATCTCGCTGTATGTCCCACATTGAAAGTGCCAAGAGAGTAATATAGAGCTTGCTCTCCCTGTCTTTGAGTACTGTTTTCACTGTCCCGGTTACCTCTTTGCTAACATTCTCTTCAGAGCTGCAGTGAAACCAGGAACCACGTGGAGAAGGCACCCACACTGAAAGTGCCTGCAGGCAACATTGGGCCTTCTTCTCAGTGTCTCTGACATAGGGTTTCACTGTCCCGGGAAAGTCTCTGCTAACAGCCTGCAGAGCGCTGTGCCCAATATACAGAAACGTCTTGCGGTATCTCCTACAGGGAAAGTGCCAGGAGGGAATTGTCGATCTTGTTCTCAGTGTCTCTGAGAATTGCTCTGATTCTCCGTGTGACCTCTTTGCTAAGACTCTCCAGAGAGCCGTCCTCAAAACCAACACACATCTTGACATATCTCCCACATTGATCGCAGTGTCTCCAGGAACGGCATTCAGCGAGCCAGGAGCTTTTCTCCCTACACTGTCCCTTGAGTTGTCCTCAAAACCAATATACATCGTGCTATATCTCCCACATGGAAAATGCCAGGAGGGAAAAGTGGGGATTAGTTTAGACTTTCTCGGAACTGCTTCTAATCAACTAGATATCTTTGTGCTGTAAATCTCCCAATAGCCAAACGCAAAAGCAGCAAACATCTCGCTGTATGTCCCACATTGAAAGTGCCAAGAGAGTAATATAGAGCTTGCTCTCCCTGTCTTTGAGTACCGTTTTCACTGTCCCGGTTACCTCTTTGCTAACATTCTCTTCAGAGCTGCAGTGAAACCAGGAACCACGTGGAGAAGGCACCCACACTGAAAGTGCCTGCAGGCAACATTGGGGCTTCTTCTCAGTGTCTCTGACATAGGGTTTCACTGTCCCGGGAAAGTCTCTGCTAACAGCCTGCAGAGCGCTGTGCCCAATATACAGAAACATCTTGCGGTATCTCCTACAGGGAAAGTGCCAGGAGGGAATTGTCGATCTTGTTCTCAGTGTCTCTGAGAATTGCTCTGATTCTCCGTGTGACCTCTTTGCTAAGACTCTCCAGAGAGCCGTCCTCAAAACCAACACACATCTTGACATATCTCCCACATTGATCGCAGTGTCTCCAGGAACGGCATTCAGTGAGCCAGGAATTTTTCTCCCTACACTGTCCCTTGAGTTGTCCTCAAAACCAATATACATCGTGCTATATCTCCCACATGGAAAATGCCAGGAGGGAAAAGTGGGGATTAGCTTAGACTTTCTCGGAACTGCTTCAAATCAACTAGATATCTTTGTGCTGTAAATCTCCCAATAGCCAAACGCAAAAGCAGCGAACATCTCGCTGTATGTCCCACATTGAAAGTGCCAAGAGAGTAATATAGAGCTTGCTCTCCCTGTCTTTGAGTACTGTTTTCACTGTCCCGGTTACCTCTTTGCTAACATTCTCTTCAGAGCTGCAGTGAAACCAGGAACCACGTGGAGAAGGCACCCACACTGAAAATGCCTGGAGGGAACATTGGGCCTTCTTCTCAGTGTCTCTGACATAGGGTTTCACTGTCCCGAGAAAGTCTCTGCTAACACCCTGCAGAGCGCTGTGCCCAATATACAGAAACGTCTTGCGGTATCTCCTACAGGGAAAGTGCCAGGAGGGAATTGTCGATCTTGTTCTCAGTGTCTCTGAGAATTGCTCTGATTCTCCGTGTGACCTCTTTGCTAAGACTCTCCAGAGAGCCGTCCTCAAAACCAACACACATCTTGACATATCTCCCACATTGATCGCAGTGTCTCCAGGAACGGCATTCAGTGAGCCAGGAATTTTTCTCCCTACACTGTCCATTGAGTTGTCCTCAAAACCAATATACATCGTGCTATATCTCCCACATGGAAAATGCCAGGAGGGAAAAGTGGGGATTAGCTTAGACTTTCTCGGAACTGCTTCAAATCAACTAGATATCTTTGTGCTGTAAATCTCCCAATAGCCAAACGCAAAAGCAGCGAACATCTCGCTCTATGTCCCACATTGAAAGTGCCAAGAGAGTAATATAGAGCTTGCTCTCCCTGTCTTTGAGTACTGTTTTCACTGTCCCAGTTACCTCTTTGCTAACATTCTCTTCAGAGCTGCAGTGAAACCAGGAACCATGTGGAGAAGGCACCCACACTGAAAGTGCCTGCAGGCAACATTGGGGCTTCTTCTCAGTGTCTCTGACATAGGGTTTCACTGTCCCGGGAAAGTCTCTGCTAACAGCCTGCAGAGCGCTGTGCCCAATATACAGAAACGTCTTGCGGTATCTCCTACAGGGAAAGTGCCAGGAGGGAATTGTCGATCTTGTTCTCAGTGTCTCTGAGAATTGCTCTGATTCTCCGTGTGACCTCTTTGCTAAGACTCTCCAGAGAGCCGTCCTCAAAACCAACACACATCTTGACATATCTCCCACATTGATCGCAGGGTCTCCAGGAACGGCATTCAGTGAGCCAGGAATTTTTCTCCCTACACTGTCCATTGAGTTGTCCTCAAAACCAATATACATCGTGCTATATCTCCCACATGGAAAATGCCAGGAGGGAAAAGTGGGGATTAGCTTAGACTTTCTCGGAACTGCTTCAAATCAACTAGATATCTTTGTGCTGTAAATCTCCCAATAGCCAAACGCAAAAGCAGCGAACATCTCGCTGTATGTCCCACATTGAAAGTGCCAAGAGAGTAATATAGAGCTTGCTCTCCCTGTCTTTGAGTACTGTTTTCACTGTCCCGGTTACCTCTTTGCTAACATTCTCTTCAGAGCTGCAGTGAAACCAGGAACCACGTGGAGAAGGCACCCACACTGAAAATGCCTGGAGGGAACATTGGGCCTTCTTCTCAGTGTCTCTGACATAGGGTTTCACTGTCCCGAGAAAGTCTCTGCTAACACCCTGCAGAGCGCTGTGCCCAATATACAGAAACGTCTTGCGGTATCTCCTACAGGGAAAGTGCCAGGAGGGAATTGTCGATCTTGTTCTCAGTGTCTCTGAGAATTGCTCTGATTCTCCGTGTGACCTCTTTGCTAAGACTCTCCAGAGAGCCGTCCTCAAAACCAACACACATCTTGACATATCTCCCACATTGATCGCAGTGTCTCCAGGAACCGCATTCAGCGAGCCAGGAACTTTTCTCCCTACACTGTCCCTTGAGTTGTCCTCAAAACCAATATACATCGTGCTATATCTCCCACATGGAAAGTGCCAGGAGGGAAAAGTGGGGATTAGCTTAGACTTTCTCGGAACTGCTTCAAATCAACTAGATATCTTTGTGCTGTAAATCTCCCAATAGCCAAACGCAAAAGCAGCGAACATCTCGCTGTATGTCCCACATTGAAAGTGCCAAGAGAGTAATATAGAGCTTGCTCTCCCTGTCTTTGAGTACTGTTTTCACTGTCCCGCTTACCTCTTTGCTAACATTCTCTTCAGAGCTGCAGTGAAACCAGGAACCATGTGGAGAAGGCACCCACACTGAAAGTGCCTGCAGGCAACATTGGGGCTTCTTCTCAGTGTCTCTGACATAGGGTTTCACTGTCCCGGGAAAGTCTCTGCTAACACCCTGCAGAGCGCTGTGCCCAATATACAGAAACATCTTGCGGTATCTCCTACAGGGAAAGTGCCAGGAGGGAATTGTTGATCTTGTTCTCAGTGTCTCTGAGAATTGCTCTGATTCTCCGTGTGACCTCTTTGCTAAGACTCTCCAGAGAGCCGTCCTCAAAACCAACACACATCTTGACATATCTCCCACATTGATCGCAGTGTCTCCAGGAACCGCATTCAGCGAGCCAGGAGCTTTTCTCCCTACACTGTCCCTTGAGTTGTCCTCAAAACCAATATACATCGTGCTATATCTCCCACATGGAAAATGCCAGGAGGGAAAAGTGGGGATTAGCTTAGACTTTCTCGGAACTGCTTCAAATCAACTAGATATCTTTGTGCTGTAAATCTCCCAATAGCCAAACGCAAAAGCAGCAAACATCTCGCTCTATGTCCCACATTGAAAGTGCCAAGAGAGTAATATAGAGCTTGCTCTCCCTGTCTTTGAGTACTGTTTTCACTGTCCCGGTTACCTCTTTGCTAACATTCTCTTCAGAGCTGCAGTGAAACCAGGAACCATGTGGAGAAGGCACCCACACTGAAAGTGCCTGCAGGCAACATTGGGGCTTCTTCTCAGTGTCTCTGACATAGGGTTTCACTGTCCCGGGAAAGTCTCTGCTAACAGCCTGCAGAGCGCTGTGCCCAATATACAGAAACGTCTTGCGGTATCTCCTACAGGGAAAGTGCCAGGAGGGAATTGTCGATCTTGTTCTCAGTGTCTCTGAGAATTGCTCTGATTCTCCGTGTGACCTCTTTGCTAAGACTCTCCAGAGAGCCGTCCTCAAAACCAACACACATCTTGACATATCTCCCACATTGATCGCAGTGTCTCCAGGAACGGCATTCAGCGAGCCAGGAGCTTTTCTCCCTACACTGTCCCTTGAGTTGTCCTCAAAACCAATATACATCGTGCAATATCTCCCACATGGAAAGTGCCAGGAGGGAAAAGTGGGGATTAGCTTAGACTTTCTCGGAACTGCTTCAAATCAACTAGATATCTTTGTGCTGTAAATCTCCCAATAGCCAAACGCAAAAGCAGCGAACATCTCGCTGTATGTCCCACATTGAAAGTGCCAAGAGAGTAATATAGAGCTTGCTCTCCCTGTCTTTGAGTACTGTTTTCACTGTCCCGGTTACCTCTTTGCTAACATTCTCTTCAGAGCTGCAGTGAAACCAGGAACCACGTGGAGAAGGCACCCACACTGAAAGTGCCTGCAGGCAACATTGGGGCTTCTTCTCAGTGTCTCTGACATAGGGTTTCACTGTCCCGGGAAAGTCTCTGCTAACACCCTGCAGAGCGCTGTGCCCAATATATAGAAACGTCTTGCGGTATCTCCTACAGGGAAAGTGCCAGGAGGGAATTGTCGATCTTGTTCTCAGTGTCTCTGAGAATTGCTCTGATTCTCCGTGTGACCTCTTTGCTAAGACTCTCCAGAGAGCCGTCCTCAAAACCAACACACATCTTGACATATCTCCCACATTGATCGCAGTGTCTCCAGGAACGGCATTCAGCGAGCCAGGAACTTTTCTCCCTACACTGTCCATTGAGTTGTCCTCAAAACCAATATACATCGTGCTATATCTCCCACATGGAAAATGCCAGGAGGGAAAAGTGGGGATTAGCTTAGACTTTCTCGGAACTGCTTCAAATCAACTAGATATCTTTGTGCTGTAAATCTCCCAATAGCCAAACGCAAAAGCAGCAAACATCTCGCTGTATGTCCCACATTGAAAGTGCCAAGAGAGTAATATAGAGCTTGCTCTCCCTGTCTTTGAGTACTGTTTTCACTGTCCCGGTTACCTCTTTGCTAACATTCTCTTCAGAGCTGCAGTGAAACCAGGAACCACGTGGAGAAGGCACCCACACTGAAAGTGCCTGCAGGCAACATTGGGCCTTCTTCTCAGTGTCTCTGACATAGGGTTTCACTGTCCCGGGAAAGTCTCTGCTAACAGCCTGCAGAGCGCTGTGCCCAATATACAGAAACGTCTTGCGGTATCTCCTACAGGGAAAGTGCCAGGAGGGAATTGTCGATCTTGTTCTCAGTGTCTCTGAGAATTGCTCTGATTCTCCGTGTGACCTCTTTGCTAAGACTCTCCAGAGAGCCGTCCTCAAAACCAACACACATCTTGACATATCTCCCACATTGATCGCAGTGTCTCCAGGAACCGCATTCAGCGAGCCAGGAGCTTTTCTCCCTACACTGTCCCTTGAGTTGTCCTCAAAACCAATATACATCGTGCTATATCTCCCACATGGAAAATGCCAGGAGGGAAAAGTGGGGATTAGCTTAGACTTTCTCGGAACTGCTTCAAATCAACTAGATATCTTTGTGCTGTAAATCTCCCAATAGCCAAACGCAAAAGCAGCGAACATCTCGCTGTAGGTCCCACATTGAAAGTGCCAAGAGAGTAATATAGAGCTTGCTCTCCCTGTCTTTGAGTACTGTTTCCACTGTCCCGCTTACCTCTTTGCTAACATTCTCTTCAGAGCTGCAGTGAAACCAGGAACCACGTGGAGAAGGCACCCACACTGAAAGTGCCTGCAGGCAACATTGGGGCTTCTTCTCAGTGTCTCTGACATAGGGTTTCACTGTCCCGGGAAAGTCTCTGCTAACAGCCTGCAGAGCGCTGTGCCCAATATACAGAAACGTCTTGCGGTATCTCCTACAGGGAAAGTGCCAGGAGGGAATTGTCGATCTTGTTCTCAGTGTCTCTGAGAATTGCTCTGATTCTCCGTGTGACCTCTTTGCTAAGACTCTCCAGAGAGCCGTCCTCAAAACCAACACACATCTTGACATATCTCCCACATTGATCGCAGTGTCTCCAGGAACGGCATTCAGTGAGCCAGGAATTTTTCTCCCTACACTGTCCATTGAGTTGTCCTCAAAACCAATATACATCGTGCTATATCTCCCACATGGAAAATGCCAGGAGGGAAAAGTGGGGATTAGCTTAGACTTTCTCGGAACTGCTTCAAATCAACTAGATATCTTTGTGCTGTAAATCTCCCAATAGCCAAACGCAAAAGCAGCGAACATCTCGCTGTATGTCCCACATTGAAAGTGCCAAGAGAGTAATATAGAGCTTGCTCTCCCTGTCTTTGAGTACTGTTTTCACTGTCCCGGTTACCTCTTTGCTAACATTCTCTTCAGAGCTGCAGTGAAACCAGGAACCATGTGGAGAAGGCACCCACACTGAAAGTGCCTGCAGGCAACATTGGGGCTTCTTCTCAGTGTCTCTGACATAGGGTTTCACTGTCCCGGGAAAGTCTCTGCTAACAGCCTGCAGAGCGCTGTGCCCAATATACAGAAACATCTTGCGGTATCTCCTACAGGGAAAGTGCCAGGAGGGAATTGTCGATCTTGTTCTCAGTGTCTCTGAGAATTGCTCTGATTCTCCGTGTGACCTCTTTGCTAAGACTCTCCAGAGAGCCGTCCTCAAAACCAACACACATCTTGACATATCTCCCACATTGATCGCAGTGTCTCCAGGAACGGCATTCAGTGAGCCAGGAATTTTTCTCCCTACACTGTCCATTGAGTTGTCCTCAAAACCAATATACATCGTGCTATATCTCCCACATGGAAAATGCCAGGAGGGAAAAGTGGGGATTAGCTTAGACTTTCTCGGAACTGCTTCAAATCAACTAGATATCTTTGTGCTGTAAATCTCCCAATAGCCAAACGCAAAAGCAGCGAACATCTCGCTCTATGTCCCACATTGAAAGTGCCAAGAGAGTAATATAGAGCTTGCTCTCCCTGTCTTTGAGTACTGTTTTCACTGTCCCGGTTACCTCTTTGCTAACATTCTCTTCAGAGCTGCAGTGAAACCAGGAACCACGTGGAGAAGGCACCCACACTGAAAGTGCCTGCAGGCAACATTGGGGCTTCTTCTCAGTGTCTCTGACATAGGGTTTCACTGTCCCGGGAAAGTCTCTGCTAACAGCCTGCAGAGCGCTGTGCCCAATATACAGAAACATCTTGCGGTATCTCCTACAGGGAAAGTGCCAGGAGGGAATTGTCGATCTTGTTCTCAGTGTCTCTGAGAATTGCTCTGATTCTCCGTGTGACCTCTTTGCTAAGACTCTCCAGAGAGCCGTCCTCAAAACCAACACACATCTTGACATATCTCCCACATTGATCGCAGTGTCTCCAGGAATGGCATTCAGTGAGCCAGGAATTTTTCTCCCTACACTGTCCCTTGAGTTGTCCTCAAAACCAATATACATCGTGCTATATCTCCCACATGGAAAATGCCAGGAGGGAAAAGTGGGGATTAGCTTAGACTTTCTCGGAACTGCTTCAAATCAACTAGATATCTTTGTGCTGTAAATCTCCCAATAGCCAAACGCAAAAGCAGCGAACATCTCGCTGTAGGTCCCACATTGAAAGTGCCAAGAGAGTAATATAGAGCTTGCTCTCCCTGTCTTTGAGTACTGTTTCCACTGTCCCGCTTACCTCTTTGCTAACATTCTCTTCAGAGCTGCAGTGAAACCAGGAACCACGTGGAGAAGGCACCCACACTGAAAGTGCCTGCAGGCAACATTGGGGCTTCTTCTCAGTGTCTCTGACATAGGGTTTCACTGTCCCGGGAAAGTCTCTGCTAACAGCCTGCAGAGCGCTGTGCCCAATATACAGAAACGTCTTGCGGTATCTCCTACAGGGAAAGTGCCAGGAGGGAATTGTCGATCTTGTTCTCAGTGTCTCTGAGAATTGCTCTGATTCTCCGTGTGACCTCTTTGCTAAGACTCTCCAGAGAGCCGTCCTCAAAACCAACACACATCTTGACATATCTCCCACATTGATCGCAGTGTCTCCAGGAACGGCATTCAGTGAGCCAGGAATTTTTCTCCCTACACTGTCCATTGAGTTGTCCTCAAAACCAATATACATCGTGCTATATCTCCCACATGGAAAATGCCAGGAGGGAAAAGTGGGGATTAGCTTAGACTTTCTCGGAACTGCTTCAAATCAACTAGATATCTTTGTGCTGTAAATCTCCCAATAGCCAAACGCAAAAGCAGCGAACATCTCGCTCTATGTCCCACATTGAAAGTGCCAAGAGAGTAATATAGAGCTTGCTCTCCCTGTCTTTGAGTACTGTTTTCACTGTCCCGGTTACCTCTTTGCTAACATTCTCTTCAGAGCTGCAGTGAAACCAGGAACCATGTGGAGAAGGCACCCACACTGAAAGTGCCTGCAGGCAACATTGGGGCTTCTTCTCAGTGTCTCTGACATAGGGTTTCACTGTCCCGGGAAAGTCTCTGCTAACAGCCTGCAGAGCGCTGTGCCCAATATACAGAAACATCTTGCGGTATCTCCTACAGGGAAAGTGCCAGGAGGGAATTGTCGATCTTGTTCTCAGTGTCTCTGAGAATTGCTCTGATTCTCCGTGTGACCTCTTTGCTAAGACTCTCCAGAGAGCCGTCCTCAAAACCAACACACATCTTGACATATCTCCCACATTGATCGCAGTGTCTCCAGGAACGGCATTCAGTGAGCCAGGAATTTTTCTCCCTACACTGTCCCTTGAGTTGTCCTCAAAACCAATATACATCGTGCTATATCTCCCACATGGAAAATGCCAGGAGGGAAAAGTGGGGATTAGCTTAGACTTTCTCGGAACTGCTTCAAATCAACTAGATATCTTTGTGCTGTAAATCTCCCAATAGCCAAACGCAAAAGCAGCGAACATCTCGCTGTATGTCCCACATTGAAAGTGCCAAGAGAGTAATATAGAGCTTGCTCTCCCTGTCTTTGAGTACTGTTTTCACTGTCCCGGTTACCTCTTTGCTAACATTCTCTTCAGAGCTGCAGTGAAACCAGGAACCACGTGGAGAAGGCACCCACACTGAAAATGCCTGGAGGGAACATTGGGCCTTCTTCTCAGTGTCTCTGACATAGGGTTTCACTGTCCCGAGAAAGTCTCTGCTAACACCCTGCAGAGCGCTGTGCCCAATATACAGAAACGTCTTGCGGTATCTCCTACAGGGAAAGTGCCAGGAGGGAATTGTCGATCTTGTTCTCAGTGTCTCTGAGAATTGCTCTGATTCTCCGTGTGACCTCTTTGCTAAGACTCTCCAGAGAGCCGTCCTCAAAACCAACACACATCTTGACATATCTCCCACATTGATCGCAGTGTCTCCAGGAACGGCATTCAGTGAGCCAGGAATTTTTCTCCCTACACTGTCCATTGAGTTGTCCTCAAAACCAATATACATCGTGCTATATCTCCCACATGGAAAATGCCAGGAGGGAAAAGTGGGGATTAGCTTAGACTTTCTCGGAACTGCTTCAAATCAACTAGATATCTTTGTGCTGTAAATCTCCCAATAGCCAAACGCAAAAGCAGCGAACATCTCGCTCTATGTCCCACATTGAAAGTGCCAAGAGAGTAATATAGAGCTTGCTCTCCCTGTCTTTGAGTACTGTTTTCACTGTCCCAGTTACCTCTTTGCTAACATTCTCTTCAGAGCTGCAGTGAAACCAGGAACCATGTGGAGAAGGCACCCACACTGAAAGTGCCTGCAGGCAACATTGGGGCTTCTTCTCAGTGTCTCTGACATAGGGTTTCACTGTCCCGGGAAAGTCTCTGCTAACAGCCTGCAGAGCGCTGTGCCCAATATACAGAAACATCTTGCGGTATCTCCTACAGGGAAAGTGCCAGGAGGGAATTGTCGATCTTGTTCTCAGTGTCTCTGAGAATTGCTCTGATTCTCCGTGTGACCTCTTTGCTAAGACTCTCCAGAGAGCCGTCCTCAAAACCAACACACATCTTGACATATCTCCCACATTGATCGCAGGGTCTCCAGGAACGGCATTCAGTGAGCCAGGAATTTTTCTCCCTACACTGTCCATTGAGTTGTCCTCAAAACCAATATACATCGTGCTATATCTCCCACATGGAAAATGCCAGGAGGGAAAAGTGGGGATTAGCTTAGACTTTCTCGGAACTGCTTCAAATCAACTAGATATCTTTGTGCTGTAAATCTCCCAATAGCCAAACGCAAAAGCAGCGAACATCTCGCTGTATGTCCCACATTGAAAGTGCCAAGAGAGTAATATAGAGCTTGCTCTCCCTGTCTTTGAGTACTGTTTTCACTGTCCCGGTTACCTCTTTGCTAACATTCTCTTCAGAGCTGCAGTGAAACCAGGAACCACGTGGAGAAGGCACCCACACTGAAAATGCCTGGAGGGAACATTGGGCCTTCTTCTCAGTGTCTCTGACATAGGGTTTCACTGTCCCGAGAAAGTCTCTGCTAACACCCTGCAGAGCGCTGTGCCCAATATACAGAAACGTCTTGCGGTATCTCCTACAGGGAAAGTGCCAGGAGGGAATTGTCGATCTTGTTCTCAGTGTCTCTGAGAATTGCTCTGATTCTCCGTGTGACCTCTTTGCTAAGACTCTCCAGAGAGCCGTCCTCAAAACCAACACACATCTTGACATATCTCCCACATTGATCGCAGTGTCTCCAGGAACCGCATTCAGCGAGCCAGGAACTTTTCTCCCTACACTGTCCCTTGAGTTGTCCTCAAAACCAATATACATCGTGCTATATCTCCCACATGGAAAGTGCCAGGAGGGAAAAGTGGGGATTAGCTTAGACTTTCTCGGAACTGCTTCAAATCAACTAGATATCTTTGTGCTGTAAATCTCCCAATAGCCAAACGCAAAAGCAGCGAACATCTCGCTCTATGTCCCACATTGAAAGTGCCAAGAGAGTAATATAGAGCTTGCTCTCCCTGTCTTTGAGTACTGTTTTCACTGTCCCGGTTACCTCTTTGCTAACATTCTCTTCAGAGCTGCAGTGAAACCAGGAACCACGTGGAGAAGGCACCCACACTGAAAATGCCTGGAGGGAACATTGGGCCTTCTTCTCAGTGTCTCTGACATAGGGTTTCACTGTCCCGAGAAAGTCTCTGCTAACACCCTGCAGAGCGCTGTGCCCAATATACAGAAACGTCTTGCGGTATCTCCTACAGGGAAAGTGCCAGGAGGGAATTGTCGATCTTGTTCTCAGTGTCTCTGAGAATTGCTCTGATTCTCCGTGTGACCTCTTTGCTAAGACTCTCCAGAGAGCCGTCCTCAAAACCAACACACATCTTGACATATCTCCCACATTGATCGCAGTGTCTCCAGGAACGGCATTCAGTGAGCCAGGAATTTTTCTCCCTACACTGT
Source organism: Larus michahellis (assembly GCF_964199755.1). Classification (NCBI taxonomy): domain Eukaryota; kingdom Metazoa; phylum Chordata; class Aves; order Charadriiformes; family Laridae; genus Larus; species Larus michahellis. Next base: position 3,263,743 of record NC_133900.1, read on the forward strand.
CCATTGAGTTGTCCTCAAAACCAATATACATCGTGCTATATCTCCCACATGGAAAATGCCAGGAGGGAAAAGTGGGGATTAGCTTAGACTTTCTCGGAACTGCTTCAAATCAACTAGATATCTTTGTGCTGTAAATCTCCCAATAGCCAAACGCAAAAGCAGCGAACATCTCGCTCTATGTCCCACATTGAAAGTGCCAAGAGAGTAATATAGAGCTTGCTCTCCCTGTCTTTGAGTACTGTTTTCACTGTCCCAGTTACCTCTTTGCTAACATTCTCTTCAGAGCTGCAGTGAAACCAGGAACCATGTGGAGAAGGCACCCACACTGAAAGTGCCTGCAGGCAACATTGGGGCTTCTTCTCAGTGTCTCTGACATAGGGTTTCACTGTCCCGGGAAAGTCTCTGCTAACAGCCTGCAGAGCGCTGTGCCCAATATACAGAAACATCTTGCGGTATCTCCTACAGGGAAAGTGCCAGGAGGGAATTGTCGATCTTGTTCTCAGTGTCTCTGAGAATTGCTCTGATTCTCCGTGTGACCTCTTTGCTAAGACTCTCCAGAGAGCCGTCCTCAAAACCAACACACATCTTGACATATCTCCCACATTGATCGCAGGGTCTCCAGGAACGGCATTCAGTGAGCCAGGAATTTTTCTCCCTACACTGTCCATTGAGTTGTCCTCAAAACCAATATACATCGTGCTATATCTCCCACATGGAAAATGCCAGGAGGGAAAAGTGGGGATTAGCTTAGACTTTCTCGGAACTGCTTCAAATCAACTAGATATCTTTGTGCTGTAAATCTCCCAATAGCCAAACGCAAAAGCAGCGAACATCTCGCTGTATGTCCCACATTGAAAGTGCCAAGAGAGTAATATAGAGCTTGCTCTCCCTGTCTTTGAGTACTGTTTTCACTGTCCCGGTTACCTCTTTGCTAACATTCTCTTCAGAGCTGCAGTGAAACCAGGAACCACGTGGAGAAGGCACCCACACTGAAAATGCCTGGAGGGAACATTGGGCCTTCTTCTCAGTGTCTCTGACATAGGGTTTCACTGTCCCGAGAAAGTCTCTGCTAACACCCTGCAGAGCGCTGTGCCCAATATACAGAAACGTCTTGCGGTATCTCCTACAGGGAAAGTGCCAGGAGGGAATTGTCGATCTTGTTCTCAGTGTCTCTGAGAATTGCTCTGATTCTCCGTGTGACCTCTTTGCTAAGACTCTCCAGAGAGCCGTCCTCAAAACCAACACACATCTTGACATATCTCCCACATTGATCGCAGTGTCTCCAGGAACCGCATTCAGCGAGCCAGGAACTTTTCTCCCTACACTGTCCCTTGAGTTGTCCTCAAAACCAATATACATCGTGCTATATCTCCCACATGGAAAGTGCCAGGAGGGAAAAGTGGGGATTAGCTTAGACTTTCTCGGAACTGCTTCAAATCAACTAGATATCTTTGTGCTGTAAATCTCCCAATAGCCAAACGCAAAAGCAGCAAACATCTCGCTCTATGTCCCACATTGAAAGTGCCAAGAGAGTAATATAGAGCTTGCTCTCCCTGTCTTTGAGTACTGTTTTCACTGTCCCGCTTACCTCTTTGCTAACATTCTCTTCAGAGCTGCAGTGAAACCAGGAACCATGTGGAGAAGGCACCCACACTGAAAGTGCCTGCAGGCAACATTGGGGCTTCTTCTCAGTGTCTCTGACATAGGGTTTCACTGTCCCGGGAAAGTCTCTGCTAACACCCTGCAGAGCGCTGTGCCCAATATACAGAAACATCTTGCGGTATCTCCTACAGGGAAAGTGCCAGGAGGGAATTGTTGATCTTGTTCTCAGTGTCTCTGAGAATTGCTCTGATTCTCCGTGTGACCTCTTTGCTAAGACTCTCCAGAGAGCCGTCCTCAAAACCAACACACATCTTGACATATCTCCCACATTGATCGCAGTGTCTCCAGGAACCGCATTCAGCGAGCCAGGAGCTTTTCTCCCTACACTGTCCCTTGAGTTGTCCTCAAAACCAATATACATCGTGCTATATCTCCCACATGGAAAATGCCAGGAGGGAAAAGTGGGGATTAGCTTAGACTTTCTCGGAACTGCTTCAAATCAACTAGATATCTTTGTGCTGTAAATCTCCCAATAGCCAAACGCAAAAGCAGCAAACATCTCGCTCTATGTCCCACATTGAAAGTGCCAAGAGAGTAATATAGAGCTTGCTCTCCCTGTCTTTGAGTACTGTTTTCACTGTCCCGGTTACCTCTTTGCTAACATTCTCTTCAGAGCTGCAGTGAAACCAGGAACCATGTGGAGAAGGCACCCACACTGAAAGTGCCTGCAGGCAACATTGGGGCTTCTTCTCAGTGTCTCTGACATAGGGTTTCACTGTCCCGGGAAAGTCTCTGCTAACAGCCTGCAGAGCGCTGTGCCCAATATACAGAAACGTCTTGCGGTATCTCCTACAGGGAAAGTGCCAGGAGGGAATTGTCGATCTTGTTCTCAGTGTCTCTGAGAATTGCTCTGATTCTCCGTGTGACCTCTTTGCTAAGACTCTCCAGAGAGCCGTCCTCAAAACCAACACACATCTTGACATATCTCCCACATTGATCGCAGTGTCTCCAGGAACGGCATTCAGCGAGCCAGGAGCTTTTCTCCCTACACTGTCCCTTGAGTTGTCCTCAAAACCAATATACATCGTGCAATATCTCCCACATGGAAAGTGCCAGGAGGGAAAAGTGGGGATTAGCTTAGACTTTCTCGGAACTGCTTCAAATCAACTAGATATCTTTGTGCTGTAAATCTCCCAATAGCCAAACGCAAAAGCAGCGAACATCTCGCTGTATGTCCCACATTGAAAGTGCCAAGAGAGTAATATAGAGCTTGCTCTCCCTGTCTTTGAGTACTGTTTTCACTGTCCCGGTTACCTCTTTGCTAACATTCTCTTCAGAGCTGCAGTGAAACCAGGAACCACGTGGAGAAGGCACCCACACTGAAAGTGCCTGCAGGCAACATTGGGGCTTCTTCTCAGTGTCTCTGACATAGGGTTTCACTGTCCCGGGAAAGTCTCTGCTAACACCCTGCAGAGCGCTGTGCCCAATATATAGAAACGTCTTGCGGTATCTCCTACAGGGAAAGTGCCAGGAGGGAATTGTCGATCTTGTTCTCAGTGTCTCTGAGAATTGCTCTGATTCTCCGTGTGACCTCTTTGCTAAGACTCTCCAGAGAGCCGTCCTCAAAACCAACACACATCTTGACATATCTCCCACATTGATCGCAGTGTCTCCAGGAACGGCATTCAGCGAGCCAGGAACTTTTCTCCCTACACTGTCCATTGAGTTGTCCTCAAAACCAATATACATCGTGCTATATCTCCCACATGGAAAATGCCAGGAGGGAAAAGTGGGGATTAGCTTAGACTTTCTCGGAACTGCTTCAAATCAACTAGATATCTTTGTGCTGTAAATCTCCCAATAGCCAAACGCAAAAGCAGCAAACATCTCGCTGTATGTCCCACATTGAAAGTGCCAAGAGAGTAATATAGAGCTTGCTCTCCCTGTCTTTGAGTACTGTTTTCACTGTCCCGGTTACCTCTTTGCTAACATTCTCTTCAGAGCTGCAGTGAAACCAGGAACCACGTGGAGAAGGCACCCACACTGAAAGTGCCTGCAGGCAACATTGGGCCTTCTTCTCAGTGTCTCTGACATAGGGTTTCACTGTCCCGGGAAAGTCTCTGCTAACAGCCTGCAGAGCGCTGTGCCCAATATACAGAAACGTCTTGCGGTATCTCCTACAGGGAAAGTGCCAGGAGGGAATTGTCGATCTTGTTCTCAGTGTCTCTGAGAATTGCTCTGATTCTCCGTGTGACCTCTTTGCTAAGACTCTCCAGAGAGCCGTCCTCAAAACCAACACACATCTTGACATATCTCCCACATTGATCGCAGTGTCTCCAGGAACGGCATTCAGCGAGCCAGGAGCTTTTCTCCCTACACTGTCCCTTGAGTTGTCCTCAAAACCAATATACATCGTGCTATATCTCCCACATGGAAAATGCCAGGAGGGAAAAGTGGGGATTAGTTTAGACTTTCTCGGAACTGCTTCTAATCAACTAGATATCTTTGTGCTGTAAATCTCCCAATAGCCAAACGCAAAAGCAGCAAACATCTCGCTGTATGTCCCACATTGAAAGTGCCAAGAGAGTAATATAGAGCTTGCTCTCCCTGTCTTTGAGTACCGTTTTCACTGTCCCGGTTACCTCTTTGCTAACATTCTCTTCAGAGCTGCAGTGAAACCAGGAACCACGTGGAGAAGGCACCCACACTGAAAGTGCCTGCAGGCAACATTGGGGCTTCTTCTCAGTGTCTCTGACATAGGGTTTCACTGTCCCGGGAAAGTCTCTGCTAACAGCCTGCAGAGCGCTGTGCCCAATATACAGAAACATCTTGCGGTATCTCCTACAGGGAAAGTGCCAGGAGGGAATTGTCGATCTTGTTCTCAGTGTCTCTGAGAATTGCTCTGATTCTCCGTGTGACCTCTTTGCTAAGACTCTCCAGAGAGCCGTCCTCAAAACCAACACACATCTTGACATATCTCCCACATTGATCGCAGTGTCTCCAGGAACGGCATTCAGTGAGCCAGGAATTTTTCTCCCTACACTGTCCCTTGAGTTGTCCTCAAAACCAATATACATCGTGCTATATCTCCCACATGGAAAATGCCAGGAGGGAAAAGTGGGGATTAGCTTAGACTTTCTCGGAACTGCTTCAAATCAACTAGATATCTTTGTGCTGTAAATCTCCCAATAGCCAAACGCAAAAGCAGCGAACATCTCGCTGTATGTCCCACATTGAAAGTGCCAAGAGAGTAATATAGAGCTTGCTCTCCCTGTCTTTGAGTACTGTTTTCACTGTCCCGGTTACCTCTTTGCTAACATTCTCTTCAGAGCTGCAGTGAAACCAGGAACCACGTGGAGAAGGCACCCACACTGAAAATGCCTGGAGGGAACATTGGGCCTTCTTCTCAGTGTCTCTGACATAGGGTTTCACTGTCCCGAGAAAGTCTCTGCTAACACCCTGCAGAGCGCTGTGCCCAATATACAGAAACGTCTTGCGGTATCTCCTACAGGGAAAGTGCCAGGAGGGAATTGTCGATCTTGTTCTCAGTGTCTCTGAGAATTGCTCTGATTCTCCGTGTGACCTCTTTGCTAAGACTCTCCAGAGAGCCGTCCTCAAAACCAACACACATCTTGACATATCTCCCACATTGATCGCAGTGTCTCCAGGAACGGCATTCAGTGAGCCAGGAATTTTTCTCCCTACACTGTCCATTGAGTTGTCCTCAAAACCAATATACATCGTGCTATATCTCCCACATGGAAAATGCCAGGAGGGAAAAGTGGGGATTAGCTTAGACTTTCTCGGAACTGCTTCAAATCAACTAGATATCTTTGTGCTGTAAATCTCCCAATAGCCAAACGCAAAAGCAGCGAACATCTCGCTCTATGTCCCACATTGAAAGTGCCAAGAGAGTAATATAGAGCTTGCTCTCCCTGTCTTTGAGTACTGTTTTCACTGTCCCAGTTACCTCTTTGCTAACATTCTCTTCAGAGCTGCAGTGAAACCAGGAACCATGTGGAGAAGGCACCCACACTGAAAGTGCCTGCAGGCAACATTGGGGCTTCTTCTCAGTGTCTCTGACATAGGGTTTCACTGTCCCGGGAAAGTCTCTGCTAACAGCCTGCAGAGCGCTGTGCCCAATATACAGAAACGTCTTGCGGTATCTCCTACAGGGAAAGTGCCAGGAGGGAATTGTCGATCTTGTTCTCAGTGTCTCTGAGAATTGCTCTGATTCTCCGTGTGACCTCTTTGCTAAGACTCTCCAGAGAGCCGTCCTCAAAACCAACACACATCTTGACATATCTCCCACATTGATCGCAGGGTCTCCAGGAACGGCATTCAGTGAGCCAGGAATTTTTCTCCCTACACTGTCCATTGAGTTGTCCTCAAAACCAATATACATCGTGCTATATCTCCCACATGGAAAATGCCAGGAGGGAAAAGTGGGGATTAGCTTAGACTTTCTCGGAACTGCTTCAAATCAACTAGATATCTTTGTGCTGTAAATCTCCCAATAGCCAAACGCAAAAGCAGCGAACATCTCGCTGTATGTCCCACATTGAAAGTGCCAAGAGAGTAATATAGAGCTTGCTCTCCCTGTCTTTGAGTACTGTTTTCACTGTCCCGGTTACCTCTTTGCTAACATTCTCTTCAGAGCTGCAGTGAAACCAGGAACCACGTGGAGAAGGCACCCACACTGAAAATGCCTGGAGGGAACATTGGGCCTTCTTCTCAGTGTCTCTGACATAGGGTTTCACTGTCCCGAGAAAGTCTCTGCTAACACCCTGCAGAGCGCTGTGCCCAATATACAGAAACGTCTTGCGGTATCTCCTACAGGGAAAGTGCCAGGAGGGAATTGTCGATCTTGTTCTCAGTGTCTCTGAGAATTGCTCTGATTCTCCGTGTGACCTCTTTGCTAAGACTCTCCAGAGAGCCGTCCTCAAAACCAACACACATCTTGACATATCTCCCACATTGATCGCAGTGTCTCCAGGAACCGCATTCAGCGAGCCAGGAACTTTTCTCCCTACACTGTCCCTTGAGTTGTCCTCAAAACCAATATACATCGTGCTATATCTCCCACATGGAAAGTGCCAGGAGGGAAAAGTGGGGATTAGCTTAGACTTTCTCGGAACTGCTTCAAATCAACTAGATATCTTTGTGCTGTAAATCTCCCAATAGCCAAACGCAAAAGCAGCGAACATCTCGCTGTATGTCCCACATTGAAAGTGCCAAGAGAGTAATATAGAGCTTGCTCTCCCTGTCTTTGAGTACTGTTTTCACTGTCCCGCTTACCTCTTTGCTAACATTCTCTTCAGAGCTGCAGTGAAACCAGGAACCATGTGGAGAAGGCACCCACACTGAAAGTGCCTGCAGGCAACATTGGGGCTTCTTCTCAGTGTCTCTGACATAGGGTTTCACTGTCCCGGGAAAGTCTCTGCTAACACCCTGCAGAGCGCTGTGCCCAATATACAGAAACATCTTGCGGTATCTCCTACAGGGAAAGTGCCAGGAGGGAATTGTTGATCTTGTTCTCAGTGTCTCTGAGAATTGCTCTGATTCTCCGTGTGACCTCTTTGCTAAGACTCTCCAGAGAGCCGTCCTCAAAACCAACACACATCTTGACATATCTCCCACATTGATCGCAGTGTCTCCAGGAACCGCATTCAGCGAGCCAGGAGCTTTTCTCCCTACACTGTCCCTTGAGTTGTCCTCAAAACCAATATACATCGTGCTATATCTCCCACATGGAAAATGCCAGGAGGGAAAAGTGGGGATTAGCTTAGACTTTCTCGGAACTGCTTCAAATCAACTAGATATCTTTGTGCTGTAAATCTCCCAATAGCCAAACGCAAAAGCAGCAAACATCTCGCTCTATGTCCCACATTGAAAGTGCCAAGAGAGTAATATAGAGCTTGCTCTCCCTGTCTTTGAGTACTGTTTTCACTGTCCCGGTTACCTCTTTGCTAACATTCTCTTCAGAGCTGCAGTGAAACCAGGAACCATGTGGAGAAGGCACCCACACTGAAAGTGCCTGCAGGCAACATTGGGGCTTCTTCTCAGTGTCTCTGACATAGGGTTTCACTGTCCCGGGAAAGTCTCTGCTAACAGCCTGCAGAGCGCTGTGCCCAATATACAGAAACGTCTTGCGGTATCTCCTACAGGGAAAGTGCCAGGAGGGAATTGTCGATCTTGTTCTCAGTGTCTCTGAGAATTGCTCTGATTCTCCGTGTGACCTCTTTGCTAAGACTCTCCAGAGAGCCGTCCTCAAAACCAACACACATCTTGACATATCTCCCACATTGATCGCAGTGTCTCCAGGAACGGCATTCAGCGAGCCAGGAGCTTTTCTCCCTACACTGTCCCTTGAGTTGTCCTCAAAACCAATATACATCGTGCAATATCTCCCACATGGAAAGTGCCAGGAGGGAAAAGTGGGGATTAGCTTAGACTTTCTCGGAACTGCTTCAAATCAACTAGATATCTTTGTGCTGTAAATCTCCCAATAGCCAAACGCAAAAGCAGCGAACATCTCGCTGTATGTCCCACATTGAAAGTGCCAAGAGAGTAATATAGAGCTTGCTCTCCCTGTCTTTGAGTACTGTTTTCACTGTCCCGGTTACCTCTTTGCTAACATTCTCTTCAGAGCTGCAGTGAAACCAGGAACCACGTGGAGAAGGCACCCACACTGAAAGTGCCTGCAGGCAACATTGGGGCTTCTTCTCAGTGTCTCTGACATAGGGTTTCACTGTCCCGGGAAAGTCTCTGCTAACACCCTGCAGAGCGCTGTGCCCAATATATAGAAACGTCTTGCGGTATCTCCTACAGGGAAAGTGCCAGGAGGGAATTGTCGATCTTGTTCTCAGTGTCTCTGAGAATTGCTCTGATTCTCCGTGTGACCTCTTTGCTAAGACTCTCCAGAGAGCCGTCCTCAAAACCAACACACATCTTGACATATCTCCCACATTGATCGCAGTGTCTCCAGGAACGGCATTCAGCGAGCCAGGAACTTTTCTCCCTACACTGTCCATTGAGTTGTCCTCAAAACCAATATACATCGTGCTATATCTCCCACATGGAAAATGCCAGGAGGGAAAAGTGGGGATTAGCTTAGACTTTCTCGGAACTGCTTCAAATCAACTAGATATCTTTGTGCTGTAAATCTCCCAATAGCCAAACGCAAAAGCAGCAAACATCTCGCTGTATGTCCCACATTGAAAGTGCCAAGAGAGTAATATAGAGCTTGCTCTCCCTGTCTTTGAGTACTGTTTTCACTGTCCCGGTTACCTCTTTGCTAACATTCTCTTCAGAGCTGCAGTGAAACCAGGAACCACGTGGAGAAGGCACCCACACTGAAAGTGCCTGCAGGCAACATTGGGCCTTCTTCTCAGTGTCTCTGACATAGGGTTTCACTGTCCCGGGAAAGTCTCTGCTAACAGCCTGCAGAGCGCTGTGCCCAATATACAGAAACGTCTTGCGGTATCTCCTACAGGGAAAGTGCCAGGAGGGAATTGTCGATCTTGTTCTCAGTGTCTCTGAGAATTGCTCTGATTCTCCGTGTGACCTCTTTGCTAAGACTCTCCAGAGAGCCGTCCTCAAAACCAACACACATCTTGACATATCTCCCACATTGATCGCAGTGTCTCCAGGAACGGCATTCAGCGAGCCAGGAGCTTTTCTCCCTACACTGTCCCTTGAGTTGTCCTCAAAACCAATATACATCGTGCTATATCTCCCACATGGAAAATGCCAGGAGGGAAAAGTGGGGATTAGTTTAGACTTTCTCGGAACTGCTTCTAATCAACTAGATATCTTTGTGCTGTAAATCTCCCAATAGCCAAACGCAAAAGCAGCAAACATCTCGCTGTATGTCCCACATTGAAAGTGCCAAGAGAGTAATATAGAGCTTGCTCTCCCTGTCTTTGAGTACCGTTTTCACTGTCCCGGTTACCTCTTTGCTAACATTCTCTTCAGAGCTGCAGTGAAACCAGGAACCACGTGGAGAAGGCACCCACACTGAAAGTGCCTGCAGGCAACATTGGGGCTTCTTCTCAGTGTCTCTGACATAGGGTTTCACTGTGCCGGGAAAGTCTCTGCTAACAGCCTGCAGAGCGCTGTGCCCAATATACAGAAACATCTTGCGGTATCTCCTACAGGGAAAGTGCCAGGAGGGAATTGTCGATCTTGTTCTCAGTGTCTCTGAGAATTGCTCTGATTCTCCGTGTGACCTCTTTGCTAAGACTCTCCAGAGAGCCGTCCTCAAAACCAACACACATCTTGACATATCTCCCACATTGATCGCAGTGTCTCCAGGAACGGCATTCAGCGAGCCAGGAACTTTTCTCCCTACACTGTCCATTGAGTTGTCCTCAAAACCAATATACATCGTGCTATATCTCCCACATGGAAAGTGCCAGGAGGGAAAAGTGGGGATTAGCTTAGACTTTCTCGGAACTGCTTCAAATCAACTAGATATCTTTGTGCTGTAAATCTCCCAATAGCCAAACGCAAAAGCAGCAAACATCTCGCTGTATGTCCCACATTGAAAGTGCCAAGAGAGTAATATAGAGCTTGCTCTCCCTGTCTTTGAGTACTGTTTTCACTGTCCCGGTTACCTCTTTGCTAACATTCTCTTCAGAGCTGCAGTGAAACCAGGAACCACGTGGAGAAGGCACCCACACTGAAAGTGCCTGCAGGCAACATTGGGGCTTCTTCTCAGTGTCTCTGACATAGGGTTTCACTGTCCCGGGAAAGTCTCTGCTAACAGCCTGCAGAGCGCTGTGCCCAATATACAGAAACGTCTTGCGGTATCTCCTACAGGGAAAGTGCCAGGAGGGAATTGTCGATCTTGTTCTCAGTGTCTCTGAGAATTGCTCTGATTCTCCGTGTGACCTCTTTGCTAAGACTCTCCAGAGAGCCGTCCTCAAAACCAACACACATCTTGACATATCTCCCACATTGATCGCAGGGTCTCCAGGAACGGCATTCAGCGAGCCAGGAGCTTTTCTCCCTACACTGTCCCTTGAGTTGTCCTCAAAACCAATATACATCGTGCTATATCTCCCACATGGAAAGTGCCAGGAGGGAAAAGTGGGGATTAGTTTAGACTTTCTCGGAACTGCTTCAAATCAACTAGATATCTTTGTGCTGTAAATCTCCCAATAGCCAAACGCAAAAGCAGCAAACATCTCGCTGTATGTCCCACATTGAAAGTGCCAAGAGAGTAATATAGAGCTTGCTCTCCCTGTCTTTGAGTACTGTTTTCACTGTCCCGGTTACCTCTTTGCTAACATTCTCTTCAGAGCTGCAGTGAAACCAGGAACCATGTGGAGAAGGCACCCACACTGAAAGTGCCTGCAGGCAACATTGGGGCTTCTTCTCAGTGTCTCTGACATAGGGTTTCACTGTCCCGGGAAAGTCTCTGCTAACACCCTGCAGAGCGCTGTGCCCAATATACAGAAACGTCTTGCGGTATCTCCTACAGGGAAAGTGCCAGGAGGGAATTGTCGATCTTGTTCTCAGTGTCTCTGAGAATTGCTCTGATTCTCCGTGTGACCTCTTTGCTAAGACTCTCCAGAGAGCCGTCCTCAAAACCAACACACATCTTGACATATCTCCCACATTGATCGCAGGGTCTCCAGGAACGGCATTCAGTGAGCCAGGAATTTTTCTCCCTACACTGTCCCTTGAGTTGTCCTCAAAACCAATATACATCGTGCTATATCTCCCACATGGAAAATGCCAGGAGGGAAAAGTGGGGATTAGCTTAGACTTTCTCGGAACTGCTTCAAATCAACTAGATATCTTTGTGCTGTAAATCTCCCAATAGCCAAACGCAAAAGCAGCGAACATCTCGCTGTATGTCCCACATTGAAAGTGCCAAGAGAGTAATATAGAGCTTGCTCTCCCTGTCTTTGAGTACTGTTTTCACTGTCCCGGTTACCTCTTTGCTAACATTCTCTTCAGAGCTGCAGTGAAACCAGGAACCATGTGGAGAAGGCACCCACACTGAAAGTGCCTGCAGGCAACATTGGGGCTTCTTCTCAGTGTCTCTGACATAGGGTTTCACTGTCCCGGGAAAGTCTCTGCTAACACCCTGCAGAGCGCTGTGCCCAATATACAGAAACGTCTTGCAGTATCTCCTACAGGGAAAGTGCCAGGAGGGAATTGTCGATCTTGTTCTCAGTGTCTCTGAGAATTGCTCTGATTCTCCGTGTGACCTCTTTGCTAAGACTCTCCAGAGAGCCGTCCTCAAAACCAACACACATCTTGACATATCTCCCACATTGATCGCAGTGTCTCCAGGAACCGCATTCAGCGAGCCAGGAGCTTTTCTCCCTACACTGTCCCTTGAGTTGTCCTCAAAACCAATATACATCGTGCAATATCTCCCACATGGAAAGTGCCAGGAGGGAAAAGTGGGGATTAGCTTAGACTTTCTCGGAACTGCTTCAAATCAACTAGATATCTTTGTGCTGTAAATCTCCCAATAGCCAAACGCAAAAGCAGCGAACATCTCGCTGTATGTCCCACATTGAAAGTGCCAAGAGAGTAATATAGAGCTTGCTCTCCCTGTCTTTGAGTACTGTTTTCACTGTCCCGGTTACCTCTTTGCTAACATTCTCTTCAGAGCTGCAGTGAAACCAGGAACCATGTGGAGAAGGCACCCACACTGAAAGTGCCTGCAGGCAACATTGGGGCTTCTTCTCAGTGTCTCTGACATAGGGTTTCACTGTCCCGGGAAAGTCTCTGCTAACACCCTGCAGAGCGCTGTGCCCAATATACAGAAACGTCTTGCGGTATCTCCTACAGGGAAAGTGCCAGGAGGGAATTGTCGATCTTGTTCTCAGTGTCTCTGAGAATTGCTCTGATTCTCCGTGTGACCTCTTTGCTAAGACTCTCCAGAGAGCCGTCCTCAAAACCAACACACATCTTGACATATCTCCCACATTGATCGCAGTGTCTCCAGGAACCGCATTCAGCGAGCCAGGAGCTTTTCTCCCTACACTGTCCCTTGAGTTGTCCTCAAAACCAATATACATCGTGCAATATCTCCCACATGGAAAGTGCCAGGAGGGAAAAGTGGGGATTAGCTTAGACTTTCTCGGAACTGCTTCAAATCAACTAGATATCTTTGTGCTGTAAATCTCCCAATAGCCAAACGCAAAAGCAGCAAACATCTCGCTGTATGTCCCACATTGAAAGTGCCAAGAGAGTAACATAGAGCTTGCACTCCCTGTCTTTGAGTACCGTTTTCACTGTCCCGCTTACCTCTTTGCTAACATTCTCTTCAGAGCTGCAGTGAAACCAGGAACCACGTGGAGAAGGCACCCACACTGAAAGTGCCTGCAGGCAACATTGGGGCTTCTTCTCAGTGTCTCTGACATAGGGTTTCACTGTCCCGGGAAAGTCTCTGCTAACAGCCTGCAGAGCGCTGTGCCCAATATACAGAAACGTCTTGCGGTATCTCCTACAGGGAAAGTGCCAGGAGGGAATTGTCGATCTTGTTCTCAGTGTCTCTGAGAATTGCTCTGATTCTCCGTGTGACCTCTTTGCTAAGACTCTCCAGAGAGCCGTCCTCAAAACCAACACACATCTTGACATATCTCCCACATTGATCGCAGTGTCTCCAGGAACGGCATTCAGCGAGCCAGGAACTTTTCTCCCTACACTGTCCATTGAGTTGTCCTCAAAACCAATATACATCGTGCTATATCTCCCACATGGAAAATGCCAGGAGGGAAAAGTGGGGATTAGCTTAGACTTTCTCGGAACTGCTTCAAATCAACTAGATATCTTTGTGCTGTAAATCTCCCAATAGCCAAACGCAAAAGCAGCGAACATCTCGCTGTATGTCCCACATTGAAAGTGCCAAGAGAGTAATATAGAGCTTGCTCTCCCTGTCTTTGAGTACTGTTTTCACTGTCCCGCTTACCTCTTTGCTAACATTCTCTTCAGAGCTGCAGTGAAACCAGGAACCACGTGGAGAAGGCACCCACACTGAAAGTGCCTGCAGGCAACATTGGGCCTTCTTCTCAGTGTCTCTGACATAGGGTTTCACTGTCCCGGGAAAGTCTCTGCTAACACCCTGCAGAGCGCTGTGCCCAATATACAGAAACGTCTTGCGGTATCTCCTACAGGGAAAGTGCCAGGAGGGAATTGTCGATCTTGTTCTCAGTGTCTCTGAGAATTGCTCTGATTCTCCGTGTGACCTCTTTGCTAAGACTCTCCAGAGAGCCGTCCTCAAAACCAACACACATCTTGACATATCTCCCACATTGATCGCAGTGTCTCCAGGAACCGCATTCAGCGAGCCAGGAGCTTTTCTCCCTACACTGTCCCTTGAGTTGTCCTCAAAACCAATATACATCGTGCAATATCTCCCACATGGAAAGTGCCAGGAGGGAAAAGTGGGGATTAGCTTAGACTTTCTCGGAACTGCTTCAAATCAACTAGATATCTTTGTGCTGTAAATCTCCCAATAGCCAAACGCAAAAGCAGCAAACATCTCGCTGTATGTCCCACATTGAAAGTGCCAAGAGAGTAATATAGAGCTTGCTCTCCCTGTCTTTGAGTACTGTTTTCACTGTCCCGGTTACCTCTTTGCTAACATTCTCTTCAGAGCTGCAGTGAAACCAGGAACCACGTGGAGAAGGCACCCACACTGAAAGTGCCTGCAGGCAACATTGGGGCTTCTTCTCAGTGTCTCTGACATAGGGTTTCACTGTCCCGGGAAAGTCTCTGCTAACACCCTGCAGAGCGCTGTGCCCAATATACAGAAACGTCTTGCGGTATCTCCTACAGGGAAAGTGCCAGGAGGGAATTGTCGATCTTGTTCTCAGTGTCTCTGAGAATTGCTCTGATTCTCCGTGTGACCTCTTTGCTAAGACTCTCCAGAGAGCCGTCCTCAAAACCAACACACATCTTGACATATCTCCCACATTGATCGCAGTGTCTCCAGGAACGGCATTCAGCGAGCCAGGAACTTTTCTCCCTACACTGTCCATTGAGTTGTCCTCAAAACCAATATACATCGTGCTATATCTCCCACATGGAAAATGCCAGGAGGGAAAAGTGGGGATTAGCTTAGACTTTCTCGGAACTGCTTCAAATCAACTAGATATCTTTGTGCTGTAAATCTCCCAATAGCCAAACGCAAAAGCAGCAAACATCTCGCTGTATGTCCCACATTGAAAGTGCCAAGAGAGTAATATAGAGCTTGCTCTCCCTGTCTTTGAGTACTGTTTTCACTGTCCCGGTTACCTCTTTGCTAACATTCTCTTCAGAGCTGCAGTGAAACCAGGAACCACGTGGAGAAGGCACCCACACTGAAAATGCCTGGAGGGAACATTGGGCCTTCTTCTCAGTGTCTCTGACATAGGGTTTCACTGTCCCGGGAAAGTCTCTGCTAACACCCTGCAGAGCGCTGTGCCCAATATACAGAAACGTCTTGCGGTATCTCCTACAGGGAAAGTGCCAGGAGGGAATTGTCGATCTTGTTCTCAGTGTCTCTGAGAATTGCTCTGATTCTCCGTGTGACCTCTTTGCTAAGACTCTCCAGAGAGCCGTCCTCAAAACCAACACACATCTTGACATATCTCCCACATTGATCGCAGTGTCTCCAGGAACGGCATTCAGCGAGCCAGGAGCTTTTCTCCCTACACTGTCCATTGAGTTGTCCTCAAAACCAATATACATCGTGCTATATCTCCCACATGGAAAGTGCCAGGAGGGAAAAGTGGGGATTAGTTTAGACTTTCTCGGAACTGCTTCTAATCAACTAGATATCTTTGTGCTGTAAATCTCCCAATAGCCAAACGCAAAAGCAGCAAACATCTCGCTGTATGTCCCACATTGAAAGTGCCAAGAGAGTAATATAGAGCTTGCTCTCCCTGTCTTTGAGTACCGTTTTCACTGTCCCGGTTACCTCTTTGCTAACATTCTCTTCAGAGCTGCAGTGAAACCAGGAACCACGTGGAGAAGGCACCCACACTGAAAGTGCCTGCAGGCAACATTGGGCCTTCTTCTCAGTGTCTCTGACATAGGGTTTCACTGTCCCGGGAAAGTCTCTGCTAACAGCCTGCAGAGCGCTGTGCCCAATATACAGAAACGTCTTGCGGTATCTCCTACAGGGAAAGTGCCAGGAGGGAATTGTCGATCTTGTTCTCAGTGTCTCTGAGAATTGCTCTGATTCTCCGTGTGACCTCTTTGCTAAGACTCTCCAGAGAGCCGTCCTCAAAACCAACACACATCTTGACATATCTCCCACATTGATCGCAGTGTCTCCAGGAACGGCATTCAGCGAGCCAGGAGCTTTTCTCCCTACACTGTCCATTGAGTTGTCCTCAAAACCAATATACATCGTGCTATATCTCCCACATGGAAAGTGCCAGGAGGGAAAAGTGGGGATTAGTTTAGACTTTCTCGGAACTGCTTCTAATCAACTAGATATCTTTGTGCTGTAAATCTCCCAATAGCCAAACGCAAAAGCAGCAAACATCTCGCTGTATGTCCCACATTGAAAGTGCCAAGAGAGTAATATAGAGCTTGCTCTCCCTGTCTTTGAGTACCGTTTTCACTGTCCCGGTTACCTCTTTGCTAACATTCTCTTCAGAGCTGCAGTGAAACCAGGAACCACGTGGAGAAGGCACCCACACTGAAAGTGCCTGCAGGCAACATTGGGGCTTCTTCTCAGTGTCTCTGACATAGGGTTTCACTGTCCCGGGAAAGTCTCTGCTAACAGCCTGCAGAGCGCTGTGCCCAATATACAGAAACGTCTTGCGGTATCTCCTACAGGGAAAGTGCCAGGAGGGAATTGTCGATCTTGTTCTCAGTGTCTCTGAGAATTGCTCTGATTCTCCGTGTGACCTCTTTGCTAAGACTCTCCAGAGAGCCGTCCTCAAAACCAACACACATCTTGACATATCTCCCACATTGATCGCAGTGTCTCCAGGAACCGCATTCAGCGAGCCAGGAGCTTCTCTCCCTACACTGTCCATTGAGTTGTCCTCAAAACCAATATACATCGTGCTATATCTCCCACATGGAAAATGCCAGGAGGGAAAAGTGGGGATTAGTTTAGACTTTCTCGGAACTGCTTCTAATCAACTAGATATCTTTGTGCTGTAAATCTCCCAATAGCCAAACGCAAAAGCAGCAAACATCTCGCTGTATGTCCCACATTGAAAGTGCCAAGAGAGTAATATAGAGCTTGCTCTCCCTGTCTTTGAGTCCTGTTTTCACTGTCCCGGTTACCTCTTTGCTAACATTCTCTTCAGAGCTGCAGTGAAACCAGGAACCACGTGGAGAAGGCACCCACACTGAAAATGCCTGGAGGGAACATTGGGCCTTCTTCTCAGTGTCTCTGACATAGGGTTTCACTGTCCCGGGAAAGTCTCTGCTAACACCCTGCAGAGCGCTGTGCCCAATATACAGAAACGTCTTGCGGTATCTCCTACAGGGAAAGTGCCAGGAGGGAATTGTCGATCTTGTTCTCAGTGTCTCTGAGAATTGCTCTGATTCTCCGTGTGACCTCTTTGCTAAGACTCTCCAGAGAGCCGTCCTCAAAACCAACACACATCTTGACATATCTCCCACATTGATCGCAGTGTCTCCAGGAACGGCATTCAGCGAGCCAGGAGCTTTTCTCCCTACACTGTCCATTGAGTTGTCCTCAAAACCAATATACATCGTGCTATATCTCCCACATGGAAAATGCCAGGAGGGAAAAGTGGGGATTAGTTTAGACTTTCTCGGAACTGCTTCAAATCAACTAGATATCTTTGTGCTGTAAATCTCCCAATAGCCAAACGCAAAAGCAGCAAACATCTCGCTGTATGTCCCACATTGAAAGTGCCAAGAGAGTAATATAGAGCTTGCTCTCCCTGTCTTTGAGTACCGTTTTCACTGTCCCGGTTACCTCTTTGCTAACATTCTCTTCAGAGCTGCAGTGAAACCAGGAACCACGTGGAGAAGGCACCCACACTGAAAGTGCCTGCAGGCAACATTGGGCCTTCTTCTCAGTGTCTCTGACATAGGGTTTCACTGTCCCGGGAAAGTCTCTGCTAACAGCCTGCAGAGCGCTGTGCCCAATATACAGAAACGTCTTGCGGTATCTCCTACAGGGAAAGTGCCAGGAGGGAATTGTCGATCTTGTTCTCAGTGTCTCTGAGAATTGCTCTGATTCTCCGTGTGACCTCTTTGCTAAGACTCTCCAGAGAGCCGTCCTCAAAACCAACACACATCTTGACATATCTCCCACATTGATCGCAGTGTCTCCAGGAACGGCATTCAGCGAGCCAGGAGCTTTTCTCCCTACACTGTCCATTGAGTTGTCCTCAAAACCAATATACATCGTGCTATATCTCCCACATGGAAAGTGCCAGGAGGGAAAAGTGGGGATTAGTTTAGACTTTCTCGGAACTGCTTCTAATCAACTAGATATCTTTGTGCTGTAAATCTCCCAATAGCCAAACGCAAAAGCAGCAAACATCTCGCTGTATGTCCCACATTGAAAGTGCCAAGAGAGTAATATAGAGCTTGCTCTCCCTGTCTTTGAGTACCGTTTTCACTGTCCCGGTTACCTCTTTGCTAACATTCTCTTCAGAGCTGCAGTGAAACCAGGAACCACGTGGAGAAGGCACCCACACTGAAAGTGCCTGCAGGCAACATTGGGGCTTCTTCTCAGTGTCTCTGACATAGGGTTTCACTGTCCCGGGAAAGTCTCTGCTAACAGCCTGCAGAGCGCTGTGCCCAATATACAGAAACGTCTTGCGGTATCTCCTACAGGGAAAGTGCCAGGAGGGAATTGTCGATCTTGTTCTCAGTGTCTCTGAGAATTGCTCTGATTCTCCGTGTGACCTCTTTGCTAAGACTCTCCAGAGAGCCGTCCTCAAAACCAACACACATCTTGACATATCTCCCACATTGATCGCAGTGTCTCCAGGAACGGCATTCAGCGAGCCAGGAGCTTTTCTCCCTACACTGTCCATTGAGTTGTCCTCAAAACCAATATACATCGTGCTATATCTCCCACATGGAAAATGCCAGGAGGGAAAAGTGGGGATTAGTTTAGACTTTCTCGGAACTGCTTCTAATCAACTAGATATCTTTGTGCTGTAAATCTCCCAATAGCCAAACGCAAAAGCAGCAAACATCTCGCTGTATGTCCCACATTGAAAGTGCCAAGAGAGTAATATAGAGCTTGCTCTCCCTGTCTTTGAGTCCTGTTTTCACTGTCCCGGTTACCTCTTTGCTAACATTCTCTTCAGAGCTGCAGTGAAACCAGGAACCACGTGGAGAAGGCACCCACACTGAAAATGCCTGGAGGGAACATTGGGCCTTCTTCTCAGTGTCTCTGACATAGGGTTTCACTGTCCCGGGAAAGTCTCTGCTAACACCCTGCAGAGCGCTGTGCCCAATATACAGAAACGTCTTGCGGTATCTCCTACAGGGAAAGTGCCAGGAGGGAATTGTCGATCTTGTTCTCAGTGTCTCTGAGAATTGCTCTGATTCTCCGTGTGACCTCTTTGCTAAGACTCTCCAGAGAGCCGTCCTCAAAACCAACACACATCTTGACATATCTCCCACATTGATCGCAGTGTCTCCAGGAACGGCATTCAGCGAGCCAGGAACTTTTCTCCCTACACTGTCCATTGAGTTGTCCTCAAAACCAATATACATCGTGCTATATCTCCCACATGGAAAATGCCAGGAGGGAAAAGTGGGGATTAGCTTAGACTTTCTCGGAACTGCTTCAAATCAACTAGATATCTTTGTGCTGTAAATCTCCCAATAGCCAAACGCAAAAGCAGCAAACATCTCGCTGTATGTCCCACATTGAAAGTGCCAAGAGAGTAATATAGAGCTTGCTCTCCCTGTCTTTGAGTACTGTTTTCACTGTCCCGGTTACCTCTTTGCTAACATTCTCTTCAGAGCTGCAGTGAAACCAGGAACCACGTGGAGAAGGCACCCACACTGAAAGTGCCTGCAGGCAACATTGGGGCTTCTTCTCAGTGTCTCTGACATAGGGTTTCACTGTCCCGGGAAAGTCTCTGCTAACAGCCTGCAGAGCGCTGTGCCCAATATACAGAAACGTCTTGCGGTATCTCCTACAGGGAAAGTGCCAGGAGGGAATTGTCGATCTTGTTCTCAGTGTCTCTGAGAATTGCTCTGATTCTCCGTGTGACCTCTTTGCTAAGACTCTCCAGAGAGCCGTCCTCAAAACCAACACACATCTTGACATATCTCCCACATTGATCGCAGTGTCTCCAGGAACGGCATTCAGCGAGCCAGGAGCTTTTCTCCCTACACTGTCCATTGAGTTGTCCTCAAAACCAATATACATCGTGCTATATCTCCCACATGGAAAATGCCAGGAGGGAAAAGTGGGGATTAGTTTAGACTTTCTCGGAACTGCTTCTAATCAACTAGATATCTTTGTGCTGTAAATCTCCCAATAGCCAAACGCAAAAGCAGCAAACATCTCGCTGTATGTCCCACATTGAAAGTGCCAAGAGAGTAATATAGAGCTTGCTCTCCCTGTCTTTGAGTACCGTTTTCACTGTCCCGGTTACCTCTTTGCTAACATTCTCTTCAGAGCTGCAGTGAAACCAGGAACCACGTGGAGAAGGCACCCACACTGAAAATGCCTGGAGGGAACATTGGGCCTTCTTCTCAGTGTCTCTGACATAGGGTTTCACTGTCCCGGGAAAGTCTCTGCTAACACCCTGCAGAGCGCTGTGCCCAATATACAGAAACGTCTTGCGGTATCTCCTACAGGGAAAGTGCCAGGAGGGAATTGTCGATCTTGTTCTCAGTGTCTCTGAGAATTGCTCTGATTCTCCGTGTGACCTCTTTGCTAAGACTCTCCAGAGAGCCGTCCTCAAAACCAACACACATCTTGACATATCTCCCACATTGATCGCAGTGTCTCCAGGAACCGCATTCAGCGAGCCAGGAGCTTTTCTCCCTACACTGTCCCTTGAGTTGTCCTCAAAACCAATATACATCGTGCTATATCTCCCACATGGAAAATGCCATGAGGGAAAAGTGGGGATTAGCTTAGACTTTCTCGGAACTGCTTCAAATCAACTAGATATCTTTGTGCTGTAAATCTCCCAATAGCCAAACGCAAAAGCAGCAAACATCTCGCTGTATGTCCCACATTGAAAGTGCCAAGAGAGTAATATAGAGCTTGCTCTCCCTGTCTTTGAGTACCGTTTTCACTGTCCCGCTTACCTCTTTGCTAACATTCTCTTCAGAGCTGCAGTGAAACCAGGAACCACGTGGAGAAGGCACCCACACTGAAAATGCCTGGAGGGAACATTGGGCCTTCTTCTCAGTGTCTCTGACATAGGGTTTCACTGTCCCGAGAAAGTCTCTGCTAACACCCTGCAGAGCGCTGTGCCCAATATACAGAAACGTCTTGCGGTATCTCCTACAGGGAAAGTGCCAGGAGGGAATTGTCGATCTTGTTCTCAGTGTCTCTGAGAATTGCTCTGATTCTCCGTGTGACCTCTTTGCTAAGACTCTCCAGAGAGCCGTCCTCAAAACCAACACACATCTTGACATATCTCCCACATTGATCGCAGTGTCTCCAGGAACCGCATTCAGCGAGCCAGGAACTTTTCTCCCTACACTGTCCCTTGAGTTGTCCTCAAAACCAATATACATCGTGCTATATCTCCCACATGGAAAATGCCAGGAGGGAAAAGTGGGGATTAGCTTAGACTTTCTCGGAACTGCTTCAAATCAACTAGATATCTTTGTGCTGTAAATCTCCCAATAGCCAAACGCAAAAGCAGCAAACATCTCGCTCTATGTCCCACATTGAAAGTGCCAAGAGAGTAATATAGAGCTTGCTCTCCCTGTCTTTGAGTACTGTTTTCACTGTCCCGGTTACCTCTTTGCTAACATTCTCTTCAGAGCTGCAGTGAAACCAGGAACCATGTGGAGAAGGCACCCACACTGAAAGTGCCTGCAGGCAACATTGGGGCTTCTTCTCAGTGTCTCTGACATAGGGTTTCACTGTTCCGGGAAAGTCTCTGCTAACAGCCTGCAGAGCGCTGTGCCCAATATACAGAAACGTCTTGCGGTATCTCCTACAGGGAAAGTGCCAGGAGGGAATTGTCGATCTTGTTCTCAGTGTCTCTGAGAATTGCTCTGATTCTCCGTGTGACCTCTTTGCTAAGACTCTCCAGAGAGCCGTCCTCAAAACCAACACACATCTTGACATATCTCCCACATTGATCGCAGTGTCTCCAGGAACGGCATTCAGCGAGCCAGGAGCTTTTCTCCCTACACTGTCCCTTGAGTTGTCCTCAAAACCAATATACATCGTGCAATATCTCCCACATGGAAAGTGCCAGGAGGGAAAAGTGGGGATTAGCTTAGACTTTCTCGGAACTGCTTCAAATCAACTAGATATCTTTGTGCTGTAAATCTCCCAATAGCCAAACGCAAAAGCAGCGAACATCTCGCTGTATGTCCCACATTGAAAGTGCCAAGAGAGTAATATAGAGCTTGCTCTCCCTGTCTTTGAGTACCGTTTTCACTGTCCCGGTTACCTCTTTGCTAACATTCTCTTCAGAGCTGCAGTGAAACCAGGAACCACGTGGAGAAGGCACCCACACTGAAAGTGCCTGCAGGCAACATTGGGGCTTCTTCTCAGTGTCTCTGACATAGGGTTTCACTGTCCCGGGAAAGTCTCTGCTAACACCCTGCAGAGCGCTGTGCCCAATATATAGAAACGTCTTGCGGTATCTCCTACAGGGAAAGTGCCAGGAGGGAATTGTCGATCTTGTTCTCAGTGTCTCTGAGAATTGCTCTGATTCTCCGTGTGACCTCTTTGCTAAGACTCTCCAGAGAGCCGTCCTCAAAACCAACACACATCTTGACATATCTCCCACATTGATCGCAGTGTCTCCAGGAACGGCATTCAGCGAGCCAGGAGCTTTTCTCCCTACACTGTCCATTGAGTTGTCCTCAAAACCAATATACATCGTGCTATATCTCCCACATGGAAAGTGCCAGGAGGGAAAAGTGGGGATTAGTTTAGACTTTCTCGGAACTGCTTCAAATCAACTAGATATCTTTGTGCTGTAAATCTCCCAATAGCCAAACGCAAAAGCAGCAAACATCTCGCTGTATGTCCCACATTGAAAGTGCCAAGAGAGTAATATAGAGCTTGCTCTCCCTGTCTTTGAGTACCGTTTTCACTGTCCCGGTTACCTCTTTGCTAACATTCTCTTCAGAGCTGCAGTGAAACCAGGAACCACGTGGAGAAGGCACCCACACTGAAAGTGCCTGCAGGCAACATTGGGGCTTCTTCTCAGTGTCTCTGACATAGGGTTTCACTGTCCCGGGAAAGTCTCTGCTAACAGCCTGCAGAGCGCTGTGCCCAATATACAGAAACGTCTTGCGGTATCTCCTACAGGGAAAGTGCCAGGAGGGAATTGTCGATCTTGTTCTCAGTGTCTCTGAGAATTGCTCTGATTCTCCGTGTGACCTCTTTGCTAAGACTCTCCAGAGAGCCGTCCTCAAAACCAACACACATCTTGACATATCTCCCACATTGATCGCAGTGTCTCCAGGAACGGCATTCAGCGAGCCAGGAGCTTTTCTCCCTACACTGTCCATTGAGTTGTCCTCAAAACCAATATACATCGTGCTATATCTCCCACATGGAAAATGCCAGGAGGGAAAAGTGGGGATTAGTTTAGACTTTCTCGGAACTGCTTCTAATCAACTAGATATCTTTGTGCTGTAAATCTCCCAATAGCCAAACGCAAAAGCAGCAAACATCTCGCTGTATGTCCCACATTGAAAGTGCCAAGAGAGTAATATAGAGCTTGCTCTCCCTGTCTTTGAGTACCGTTTTCACTGTCCCGGTTACCTCTTTGCTAACATTCTCTTCAGAGCTGCAGTGAAACCAGGAACCACGTGGAGAAGGCACCCACACTGAAAATGCCTGGAGGGAACATTGGGCCTTCTTCTCAGTGTCTCTGACATAGGGTTTCACTGTCCCGGGAAAGTCTCTGCTAACACCCTGCAGAGCGCTGTGCCCAATATACAGAAACGTCTTGCGGTATCTCCTACAGGGAAAGTGCCAGGAGGGAATTGTCGATCTTGTTCTCAGTGTCTCTGAGAATTGCTCTGATTCTCCGTGTGACCTCTTTGCTAAGACTCTCCAGAGAGCCGTCCTCAAAACCAACACACATCTTGACATATCTCCCACATTGATCGCAGTGTCTCCAGGAACCGCATTCAGCGAGCCAGGAGCTTTTCTCCCTACACTGTCCCTTGAGTTGTCCTCAAAACCAATATACATCGTGCTATATCTCCCACATGGAAAATGCCATGAGGGAAAAGTGGGGATTAGCTTAGACTTTCTCGGAACTGCTTCAAATCAACTAGATATCTTTGTGCTGTAAATCTCCCAATAGCCAAACGCAAAAGCAGCAAACATCTCGCTGTATGTCCCACATTGAAAGTGCCAAGAGAGTAATATAGAGCTTGCTCTCCCTGTCTTTGAGTACCGTTTTCACTGTCCCGCTTACCTCTTTGCTAACATTCTCTTCAGAGCTGCAGTGAAACCAGGAACCACGTGGAGAAGGCACCCACACTGAAAATGCCTGGAGGGAACATTGGGCCTTCTTCTCAGTGTCTCTGACATAGGGTTTCACTGTCCCGAGAAAGTCTCTGCTAACACCCTGCAGAGCGCTGTGCCCAATATACAGAAACGTCTTGCGGTATCTCCTACAGGGAAAGTGCCAGGAGGGAATTGTCGATCTTGTTCTCAGTGTCTCTGAGAATTGCTCTGATTCTCCGTGTGACCTCTTTGCTAAGACTCTCCAGAGAGCCGTCCTCAAAACCAACACACATCTTGACATATCTCCCACATTGATCGCAGTGTCTCCAGGAACCGCATTCAGCGAGCCAGGAACTTTTCTCCCTACACTGTCCCTTGAGTTGTCCTCAAAACCAATATACATCGTGCTATATCTCCCACATGGAAAGTGCCAGGAGGGAAAAGTGGGGATTAGCTTAGACTTTCTCGGAACTGCTTCAAATCAACTAGATATCTTTGTGCTGTAAATCTCCCAATAGCCAAACGCAAAAGCAGCGAACATCTCGCTGTATGTCCCACATTGAAAGTGCCAAGAGAGTAATATAGAGCTTGCTCTCCCTGTCTTTGAGTACTGTTTTCACTGTCCCGCTTACCTCTTTGCTAACATTCTCTTCAGAGCTGCAGTGAAACCAGGAACCATGTGGAGAAGGCACCCACACTGAAAGTGCCTGCAGGCAACATTGGGGCTTCTTCTCAGTGTCTCTGACATAGGGTTTCACTGTCCCGGGAAAGTCTCTGCTAACACCCTGCAGAGCGCTGTGCCCAATATACAGAAACATCTTGCGGTATCTCCTACAGGGAAAGTGCCAGGAGGGAATTGTTGATCTTGTTCTCAGTGTCTCTGAGAATTGCTCTGATTCTCCGTGTGACCTCTTTGCTAAGACTCTCCAGAGAGCCGTCCTCAAAACCAACACACATCTTGACATATCTCCCACATTGATCGCAGTGTCTCCAGGAACCGCATTCAGCGAGCCAGGAGCTTTTCTCCCTACACTGTCCCTTGAGTTGTCCTCAAAACCAATATACATCGTGCTATATCTCCCACATGGAAAATGCCAGGAGGGAAAAGTGGGGATTAGCTTAGACTTTCTCGGAACTGCTTCAAATCAACTAGATATCTTTGTGCTGTAAATCTCCCAATAGCCAAACGCAAAAGCAGCAAACATCTCGCTCTATGTCCCACATTGAAAGTGCCAAGAGAGTAATATAGAGCTTGCTCTCCCTGTCTTTGAGTACTGTTTTCACTGTCCCGGTTACCTCTTTGCTAACATTCTCTTCAGAGCTGCAGTGAAACCAGGAACCATGTGGAGAAGGCACCCACACTGAAAGTGCCTGCAGGCAACATTGGGGCTTCTTCTCAGTGTCTCTGACATAGGGTTTCACTGTCCCGGGAAAGTCTCTGCTAACAGCCTGCAGAGCGCTGTGCCCAATATACAGAAACGTCTTGCGGTATCTCCTACAGGGAAAGTGCCAGGAGGGAATTGTCGATCTTGTTCTCAGTGTCTCTGAGAATTGCTCTGATTCTCCGTGTGACCTCTTTGCTAAGACTCTCCAGAGAGCCGTCCTCAAAACCAACACACATCTTGACATATCTCCCACATTGATCGCAGTGTCTCCAGGAACGGCATTCAGCGAGCCAGGAGCTTTTCTCCCTACACTGTCCCTTGAGTTGTCCTCAAAACCAATATACATCGTGCAATATCTCCCACATGGAAAGTGCCAGGAGGGAAAAGTGGGGATTAGCTTAGACTTTCTCGGAACTGCTTCAAATCAACTAGATATCTTTGTGCTGTAAATCTCCCAATAGCCAAACGCAAAAGCAGCGAACATCTCGCTGTATGTCCCACATTGAAAGTGCCAAGAGAGTAATATAGAGCTTGCTCTCCCTGTCTTTGAGTACCGTTTTCACTGTCCCGGTTACCTCTTTGCTAACATTCTCTTCAGAGCTGCAGTGAAACCAGGAACCACGTGGAGAAGGCACCCACACTGAAAATGCCTGCAGGCAACATTGGGGCTTCTTCTCAGTGTCTCTGACATAGGGTTTCACTGTCCCGGGAAAGTCTCTGCTAACACCCTGCAGAGCGCTGTGCCCAATATATAGAAACGTCTTGCGGTATCTCCTACAGGGAAAGTGCCAGGAGGGAATTGTCGATCTTGTTCTCAGTGTCTCTGAGAATTGCTCTGATTCTCCGTGTGACCTCTTTGCTAAGACTCTCCAGAGAGCCGTCCTCAAAACCAACACACATCTTGACATATCTCCCACATTGATCGCAGTGTCTCCAGGAACGGCATTCAGCGAGCCAGGAACTTTTCTCCCTACACTGTCCATTGAGTTGTCCTCAAAACCAATATACATCGTGCTATATCTCCCACATGGAAAATGCCAGGAGGGAAAAGTGGGGATTAGCTTAGACTTTCTCGGAACTGCTTCAAATCAACTAGATATCTTTGTGCTGTAAATCTCCCAATAGCCAAACGCAAAAGCAGCAAACATCTCGCTGTATGTCCCACATTGAAAGTGCCAAGAGAGTAATATAGAGCTTGCTCTCCCTGTCTTTGAGTACTGTTTTCACTGTCCCGGTTACCTCTTTGCTAACATTCTCTTCAGAGCTGCAGTGAAACCAGGAACCACGTGGAGAAGGCACCCACACTGAAAGTGCCTGCAGGCAACATTGGGCCTTCTTCTCAGTGTCTCTGACATAGGGTTTCACTGTCCCGGGAAAGTCTCTGCTAACAGCCTGCAGAGCGCTGTGCCCAATATACAGAAACGTCTTGCGGTATCTCCTACAGGGAAAGTGCCAGGAGGGAATTGTCGATCTTGTTCTCAGTGTCTCTGAGAATTGCTCTGATTCTCCGTGTGACCTCTTTGCTAAGACTCTCCAGAGAGCCGTCCTCAAAACCAACACACATCTTGACATATCTCCCACATTGATCGCAGTGTCTCCAGGAACGGCATTCAGCGAGCCAGGAGCTTTTCTCCCTACACTGTCCCTTGAGTTGTCCTCAAAACCAATATACATCGTGCTATATCTCCCACATGGAAAATGCCAGGAGGGAAAAGTGGGGATTAGTTTAGACTTTCTCGGAACTGCTTCAAATCAACTAGATATCTTTGTGCTGTAAATCTCCCAATAGCCAAACGCAAAAGCAGCAAACATCTCGCTGTATGTCCCACATTGAAAGTGCCAAGAGAGTAATATAGAGCTTGCTCTCCCTGTCTTTGAGTACTGTTTTCACTGTCCCGGTTACCTCTTTGCTAACATTCTCTTCAGAGCTGCAGTGAAACCAGGAACCACGTGGAGAAGGCACCCACACTGAAAGTGCCTGCAGGCAACATTGGGGCTTCTTCTCAGTGTCTCTGACATAGGGTTTCACTGTCCCGGGAAAGTCTCTGCTAACAGCCTGCAGAGCGCTGTGCCCAATATACAGAAACGTCTTGCGGTATCTCCTACAGGGAAAGTGCCAGGAGGGAATTGTCGATCTTGTTCTCAGTGTCTCTGAGAATTGCTCTGATTCTCCGTGTGACCTCTTTGCTAAGACTCTCCAGAGAGCCGTCCTCAAAACCAACACACATCTTGACATATCTCCCACATTGATCGCAGG
Source organism: Larus michahellis (assembly GCF_964199755.1). Classification (NCBI taxonomy): domain Eukaryota; kingdom Metazoa; phylum Chordata; class Aves; order Charadriiformes; family Laridae; genus Larus; species Larus michahellis. The sequence continues at coordinate 3,291,581 of NC_133900.1, forward strand.
GTCTCCAGGAACGGCATTCAGCGAGCCAGGAGCTTTTCTCCCTACACTGTCCCTTGAGTTGTCCTCAAAACCAATATACATCGTGCTATATCTCCCACATGGAAAGTGCCAGGAGGGAAAAGTGGGGATTAGTTTAGACTTTCTCGGAACTGCTTCAAATCAACTAGATATCTTTGTGCTGTAAATCTCCCAATAGCCAAACGCAAAAGCAGCAAACATCTCGCTGTATGTCCCACATTGAAAGTGCCAAGAGAGTAATATAGAGCTTGCTCTCCCTGTCTTTGAGTACTGTTTTCACTGTCCCGGTTACCTCTTTGCTAACATTCTCTTCAGAGCTGCAGTGAAACCAGGAACCACGTGGAGAAGGCACCCACACTGAAAGTGCCTGCAGGCAACATTGGGGCTTCTTCTCAGTGTCTCTGACATAGGGTTTCACTGTCCCGGGAAAGTCTCTGCTAACACCCTGCAGAGCGCTGTGCCCAATATACAGAAACGTCTTGCGGTATCTCCTACAGGGAAAGTGCCAGGAGGGAATTGTCGATCTTGTTCTCAGTGTCTCTGAGAATTGCTCTGATTCTCCGTGTGACCTCTTTGCTAAGACTCTCCAGAGAGCCGTCCTCAAAACCAACACACATCTTGACATATCTCCCACATTGATCGCAGGGTCTCCAGGAACGGCATTCAGTGAGCCAGGAATTTTTCTCCCTACACTGTCCCTTGAGTTGTCCTCAAAACCAATATACATCGTGCTATATCTCCCACATGGAAAATGCCAGGAGGGAAAAGTGGGGATTAGCTTAGACTTTCTCGGAACTGCTTCAAATCAACTAGATATCTTTGTGCTGTAAATCTCCCAATAGCCAAACGCAAAAGCAGCGAACATCTCGCTCTATGTCCCACATTGAAAGTGCCAAGAGAGTAATATAGAGCTTGCTCTCCCTGTCTTTGAGTACTGTTTTCACTGTCCCGGTTACCTCTTTGCTAACATTCTCTTCAGAGCTGCAGTGAAACCAGGAACCATGTGGAGAAGGCACCCACACTGAAAGTGCCTGCAGGCAACATTGGGGCTTCTTCTCAGTGTCTCTGACATAGGGTTTCACTGTCCCGGGAAAGTCTCTGCTAACACCCTGCAGAGCGCTGTGCCCAATATACAGAAACGTCTTGCGGTATCTCCTACAGGGAAAGTGCCAGGAGGGAATTGTCGATCTTGTTCTCAGTGTCTCTGAGAATTGCTCTGATTCTCCGTGTGACCTCTTTGCTAAGACTCTCCAGAGAGCCGTCCTCAAAACCAACACACATCTTGACATATCTCCCACATTGATCGCAGTGTCTCCAGGAACCGCATTCAGCGAGCCAGGAGCTTTTCTCCCTACACTGTCCCTTGAGTTGTCCTCAAAACCAATATACATCGTGCAATATCTCCCACATGGAAAGTGCCAGGAGGGAAAAGTGGGGATTAGCTTAGACTTTCTCGGAACTGCTTCAAATCAACTAGATATCTTTGTGCTGTAAATCTCCCAATAGCCAAACGCAAAAGCAGCAAACATCTCGCTGTATGTCCCACATTGAAAGTGCCAAGAGAGTAATATAGAGCTTGCTCTCCCTGTCTTTGAGTACTGTTTTCACTGTCCCGGTTACCTCTTTGCTAACATTCTCTTCAGAGCTGCAGTGAAACCAGGAACCATGTGGAGAAGGCACCCACACTGAAAGTGCCTGCAGGCAACATTGGGGCTTCTTCTCAGTGTCTCTGACATAGGGTTTCACTGTCCCGGGAAAGTCTCTGCTAACACCCTGCAGAGCGCTGTGCCCAATATACAGAAACGTCTTGCGGTATCTCCTACAGGGAAAGTGCCAGGAGGGAATTGTCGATCTTGTTCTCAGTGTCTCTGAGAATTGCTCTGATTCTCCGTGTGACCTCTTTGCTAAGACTCTCCAGAGAGCCGTCCTCAAAACCAACACACATCTTGACATATCTCCCACATTGATCGCAGGGTCTCCAGGAACGGCATTCAGTGAGCCAGGAATTTTTCTCCCTACACTGTCCCTTGAGTTGTCCTCAAAACCAATATACATCGTGCTATATCTCCCACATGGAAAATGCCAGGAGGGAAAAGTGGGGATTAGCTTAGACTTTCTCGGAACTGCTTCAAATCAACTAGATATCTTTGTGCTGTAAATCTCCCAATAGCCAAACGCAAAAGCAGCGAACATCTCGCTGTATGTCCCACATTGAAAGTGCCAAGAGAGTAATATAGAGCTTGCTCTCCCTGTCTTTGAGTACTGTTTTCACTGTCCCGGTTACCTCTTTGCTAACATTCTCTTCAGAGCTGCAGTGAAACCAGGAACCATGTGGAGAAGGCACCCACACTGAAAGTGCCTGCAGGCAACATTGGGGCTTCTTCTCAGTGTCTCTGACATAGGGTTTCACTGTCCCGGGAAAGTCTCTGCTAACAGCCTGCAGAGCGCTGTGCCCAATATACAGAAACGTCTTGCGGTATCTCCTACAGGGAAAGTGCCAGGAGGGAATTGTCGATCTTGTTCTCAGTGTCTCTGAGAATTGCTCTGATTCTCCGTGTGACCTCTTTGCTAAGACTCTCCAGAGAGCCGTCCTCAAAACCAACACACATCTTGACATATCTCCCACATTGATCGCAGTGTCTCCAGGAACGGCATTCAGCGAGCCAGGAACTTTTCTCCCTACACTGTCCATTGAGTTGTCCTCAAAACCAATATACATCGTGCTATATCTCCCACATGGAAAATGCCAGGAGGGAAAAGTGGGGATTAGCTTAGACTTTCTCGGAACTGCTTCAAATCAACTAGATATCTTTGTGCTGTAAATCTCCCAATAGCCAAACGCAAAAGCAGCGAACATCTCGCTGTATGTCCCACATTGAAAGTGCCAAGAGAGTAATATAGAGCTTGCTCTCCCTGTCTTTGAGTACTGTTTTCACTGTCCCGCTTACCTCTTTGCTAACATTCTCTTCAGAGCTGCAGTGAAACCAGGAACCACGTGGAGAAGGCACCCACACTGAAAGTGCCTGCAGGCAACATTGGGCCTTCTTCTCAGTGTCTCTGACATAGGGTTTCACTGTCCCGGGAAAGTCTCTGCTAACACCCTGCAGAGCGCTGTGCCCAATATACAGAAACGTCTTGCGGTATCTCCTACAGGGAAAGTGCCAGGAGGGAATTGTCGATCTTGTTCTCAGTGTCTCTGAGAATTGCTCTGATTCTCCGTGTGACCTCTTTGCTAAGACTCTCCAGAGAGCCGTCCTCAAAACCAACACACATCTTGACATATCTCCCACATTGATCGCAGTGTCTCCAGGAACGGCATTCAGCGAGCCAGGAGCTTTTCTCCCTACACTGTCCATTGAGTTGTCCTCAAAACCAATATACATCGTGCAATATCTCCCACATGGAAAATGCCAGAAGGGAAAAGTGGGGATTAGCTTAGACTTTCTCGGAACTGCTTCAAATCAACTAGATATCTTTGTGCTGTAAATCTCCCAATAGCCAAACGCAAAAGCAGCAAACATCTCGCTGTATGTCCCACATTGAAAGTGCCAAGAGAGTAATATAGAGCTTGCTCTCCCTGTCTTTGAGTACTGTTTTCACTGTCCCGGTTACCTCTTTGCTAACATTCTCTTCAGAGCTGCAGTGAAACCAGGAACCACGTGGAGAAGGCACCCACACTGAAAATGCCTGGAGGGAACATTGGGCCTTCTTCTCAGTGTCTCTGACATAGGGTTTCACTGTCCCGGGAAAGTCTCTGCTAACAGCCTGCAGAGCGCTGTGCCCAATATACAGAAACGTCTTGCGGTATCTCCTACAGGGAAAGTGCCAGGAGGGAATTGTCGATCTTGTTCTCAGTGTCTCTGAGAATTGCTCTGATTCTCCGTGTGACCTCTTTGCTAAGACTCTCCAGAGAGCCGTCCTCAAAACCAACACACATCTTGACATATCTCCCACATTGATCGCAGTGTCTCCAGGAACGGCATTCAGCGAGCCAGGAGCTTTTCTCCCTACACTGTCCATTGAGTTGTCCTCAAAACCAATATACATCGTGCTATATCTCCCACATGGAAAATGCCAGGAGGGAAAAGTGGGGATTAGCTTAGACTTTCTCGGAACTGCTTCAAATCAACTAGATATCTTTGTGCTGTAAATCTCCCAATAGCCAAACGCAAAAGCAGCAAACATCTCGCTGTATGTCCCACATTGAAAGTGCCAAGAGAGTAATATAGAGCTTGCTCTCCCTGTCTTTGAGTACTGTTTTCACTGTCCCGGTTACCTCTTTGCTAACATTCTCTTCAGAGCTGCAGTGAAACCAGGAACCACGTGGAGAAGGCACCCACACTGAAAATGCCTGGAGGGAACATTGGGCCTTCTTCTCAGTGTCTCTGACATAGGGTTTCACTGTCCCGGGAAAGTCTCTGCTAACAGCCTGCAGAGCGCTGTGCCCAATATACAGAAACGTCTTGCGGTATCTCCTACAGGGAAAGTGCCAGGAGGGAATTGTCGATCTTGTTCTCAGTGTCTCTGAGAATTGCTCTGATTCTCCGTGTGACCTCTTTGCTAAGACTCTCCAGAGAGCCGTCCTCAAAACCAACACACATCTTGACATATCTCCCACATTGATCGCAGTGTCTCCAGGAACGGCATTCAGCGAGCCAGGAGCTTTTCTCCCTACACTGTCCATTGAGTTGTCCTCAAAACCAATATACATCGTGCTATATCTCCCACATGGAAAATGCCAGGAGGGAAAAGTGGGGATTAGCTTAGACTTTCTCGGAACTGCTTCAAATCAACTAGATATCTTTGTGCTGTAAATCTCCCAATAGCCAAACGCAAAAGCAGCAAACATCTCGCTGTATGTCCCACATTGAAAGTGCCAAGAGAGTAATATAGAGCTTGCTCTCCCTGTCTTTGAGTACTGTTTTCACTGTCCCGGTTACCTCTTTGCTAACATTCTCTTCAGAGCTGCAGTGAAACCAGGAACCACGTGGAGAAGGCACCCACACTGAAAGTGCCTGCAGGCAACATTGGGGCTTCTTCTCAGTGTCTCTGACATAGGGTTTCACTGTCCCGGGAAAGTCTCTGCTAACACCCTGCAGAGCGCTGTGCCCAATATACAGAAACGTCTTGCGGTATCTCCTACAGGGAAAGTGCCAGGAGGGAATTGTCAATCTTGTTCTCAGTGTCTCTGAGAATTGCTCTGATTCTCCGTGTGACCTCTTTGCTAAGACTCTCCAGAGAGCCGTCCTCAAAACCAACACACATCTTGACATATCTCCCACATTGATCGCAGTGTCTCCAGGAACGGCATTCAGCGAGCCAGGAACTTTTCTCCCTACACTGTCCCTTGAGTTGTCCTCAAAACCAATATACATCGTGCTATATCTCCCACATGGAAAATGCCAGGAGGGAAAAGTGGGGATTAGTTTAGACTTTCTCGGAACTGCTTCAAATCAACTAGATATCTTTGTGCTGTAAATCTCCCAATAGCCAAACGCAAAAGCAGCAAACATCTCGCTGTATGTCCCACATTGAAAGTGCCAAGAGAGTAATATAGAGCTTGCTCTCCCTGTCTTTGAGTACTGTTTTCACTGTCCCGGTTACCTCTTTGCTAACATTCTCTTCAGAGCTGCAGTGAAACCAGGAACCACGTGGAGAAGGCACCCACACTGAAAGTGCCTGCAGGCAACATTGGGGCTTCTTCTCAGTGTCTCTGACATAGGGTTTCACTGTCCCGGGAAAGTCTCTGCTAACACCCTGCAGAGCGCTGTGCCCAATATACAGAAACGTCTTGCGGTATCTCCTACAGGGAAAGTGCCAGGAGGGAATTGTCGATCTTGTTCTCAGTGTCTCTGAGAATTGCTCTGATTCTCCGTGTGACCTCTTTGCTAAGACTCTCCAGAGAGCCGTCCTCAAAACCAACACACATCTTGACATATCTCCCACATTGATCGCAGTGTCTCCAGGAACGGCATTCAGCGAGCCAGGAGCTTTTCTCCCTACACTGTCCATTGAGTTGTCCTCAAAACCAATATACATCGTGCAATATCTCCCACATGGAAAATGCCAGAAGGGAAAAGTGGGGATTAGCTTAGACTTTCTCGGAACTGCTTCAAATCAACTAGATATCTTTGTGCTGTAAATCTCCCAATAGCCAAACGCAAAAGCAGCAAACATCTCGCTGTATGTCCCACATTGAAAGTGCCAAGAGAGTAATATAGAGCTTGCTCTCCCTGTCTTTGAGTACTGTTTTCACTGTCCCGGTTACCTCTTTGCTAACATTCTCTTCAGAGCTGCAGTGAAACCAGGAACCACGTGGAGAAGGCACCCACACTGAAAATGCCTGGAGGGAACATTGGGCCTTCTTCTCAGTGTCTCTGACATAGGGTTTCACTGTCCCGGGAAAGTCTCTGCTAACAGCCTGCAGAGCGCTGTGCCCAATATACAGAAACGTCTTGCGGTATCTCCTACAGGGAAAGTGCCAGGAGGGAATTGTCGATCTTGTTCTCAGTGTCTCTGAGAATTGCTCTGATTCTCCGTGTGACCTCTTTGCTAAGACTCTCCAGAGAGCCGTCCTCAAAACCAACACACATCTTGACATATCTCCCACATTGATCGCAGTGTCTCCAGGAACGGCATTCAGCGAGCCAGGAGCTTTTCTCCCTACACTGTCCATTGAGTTGTCCTCAAAACCAATATACATCGTGCTATATCTCCCACATGGAAAATGCCAGGAGGGAAAAGTGGGGATTAGCTTAGACTTTCTCGGAACTGCTTCAAATCAACTAGATATCTTTGTGCTGTAAATCTCCCAATAGCCAAACGCAAAAGCAGCAAACATCTCGCTGTATGTCCCACATTGAAAGTGCCAAGAGAGTAATATAGAGCTTGCTCTCCCTGTCTTTGAGTACTGTTTTCACTGTCCCGGTTACCTCTTTGCTAACATTCTCTTCAGAGCTGCAGTGAAACCAGGAACCACGTGGAGAAGGCACCCACACTGAAAGTGCCTGCAGGCAACATTGGGGCTTCTTCTCAGTGTCTCTGACATAGGGTTTCACTGTCCCGGGAAAGTCTCTGCTAACACCCTGCAGAGCGCTGTGCCCAATATACAGAAACGTCTTGCGGTATCTCCTACAGGGAAAGTGCCAGGAGGGAATTGTCAATCTTGTTCTCAGTGTCTCTGAGAATTGCTCTGATTCTCCGTGTGACCTCTTTGCTAAGACTCTCCAGAGAGCCGTCCTCAAAACCAACACACATCTTGACATATCTCCCACATTGATCGCAGTGTCTCCAGGAACGGCATTCAGCGAGCCAGGAACTTTTCTCCCTACACTGTCCCTTGAGTTGTCCTCAAAACCAATATACATCGTGCTATATCTCCCACATGGAAAATGCCAGGAGGGAAAAGTGGGGATTAGTTTAGACTTTCTCGGAACTGCTTCAAATCAACTAGATATCTTTGTGCTGTAAATCTCCCAATAGCCAAACGCAAAAGCAGCAAACATCTCGCTGTATGTCCCACATTGAAAGTGCCAAGAGAGTAATATAGAGCTTGCTCTCCCTGTCTTTGAGTACCGTTTTCACTGTCCCGCTTACCTCTTTGCTAACATTCTCTTCAGAGCTGCAGTGAAACCAGGAACCACGTGGAGAAGGCACCCACACTGAAAGTGCCTGCAGGCAACATTGGGCCTTCTTCTCAGTGTCTCTGACATAGGGTTTCACTGTCCCGGGAAAGTCTCTGCTAACAGCCTGCAGAGCGCTGTGCCCAATATACAGAAACGTCTTGCGGTATCTCCTACAGGGAAAGTGCCAGGAGGGAATTGTCGATCTTGTTCTCAGTGTCTCTGAGAATTGCTCTGATTCTCCGTGTGACCTCTTTGCTAAGACTCTCCAGAGAGCCGTCCTCAAAACCAACACACATCTTGACATATCTCCCACATTGATCGCAGTGTCTCCAGGAACGGCATTCAGCGAGCCAGGAGCTTTTCTCCCTACACTGTCCATTGAGTTGTCCTCAAAACCAATATACATCGTGCTATATCTCCCACATGGAAAGTGCCAGGAGGGAAAAGTGGGGATTAGTTTAGACTTTCTCGGAACTGCTTCTAATCAACTAGATATCTTTGTGCTGTAAATCTCCCAATAGCCAAACGCAAAAGCAGCAAACATCTCGCTGTATGTCCCACATTGAAAGTGCCAAGAGAGTAATATAGAGCTTGCTCTCCCTGTCTTTGAGTACCGTTTTCACTGTCCCGGTTACCTCTTTGCTAACATTCTCTTCAGAGCTGCAGTGAAACCAGGAACCACGTGGAGAAGGCACCCACACTGAAAGTGCCTGCAGGCAACATTGGGGCTTCTTCTCAGTGTCTCTGACATAGGGTTTCACTGTCCCGGGAAAGTCTCTGCTAACAGCCTGCAGAGCGCTGTGCCCAATATACAGAAACGTCTTGCGGTATCTCCTACAGGGAAAGTGCCAGGAGGGAATTGTCGATCTTGTTCTCAGTGTCTCTGAGAATTGCTCTGATTCTCCGTGTGACCTCTTTGCTAAGACTCTCCAGAGAGCCGTCCTCAAAACCAACACACATCTTGACATATCTCCCACATTGATCGCAGTGTCTCCAGGAACGGCATTCAGCGAGCCAGGAGCTTTTCTCCCTACACTGTCCATTGAGTTGTCCTCAAAACCAATATACATCGTGCTATATCTCCCACATGGAAAATGCCAGGAGGGAAAAGTGGGGATTAGCTTAGACTTTCTCGGAACTGCTTCAAATCAACTAGATATCTTTGTGCTGTAAATCTCCCAATAGCCAAACGCAAAAGCAGCAAACATCTCGCTGTATGTCCCACATTGAAAGTGCCAAGAGAGTAATATAGAGCTTGCTCTCCCTGTCTTTGAGTACTGTTTTCACTGTCCCGGTTACCTCTTTGCTAACATTCTCTTCAGAGCTGCAGTGAAACCAGGAACCACGTGGAGAAGGCACCCACACTGAAAGTGCCTGCAGGCAACATTGGGGCTTCTTCTCAGTGTCTCTGACATAGGGTTTCACTGTCCCGGGAAAGTCTCTGCTAACACCCTGCAGAGCGCTGTGCCCAATATACAGAAACGTCTTGCGGTATCTCCTACAGGGAAAGTGCCAGGAGGGAATTGTCAATCTTGTTCTCAGTGTCTCTGAGAATTGCTCTGATTCTCCGTGTGACCTCTTTGCTAAGACTCTCCAGAGAGCCGTCCTCAAAACCAACACACATCTTGACATATCTCCCACATTGATCGCAGTGTCTCCAGGAACGGCATTCAGCGAGCCAGGAACTTTTCTCCCTACACTGTCCCTTGAGTTGTCCTCAAAACCAATATACATCGTGCTATATCTCCCACATGGAAAATGCCAGGAGGGAAAAGTGGGGATTAGTTTAGACTTTCTCGGAACTGCTTCAAATCAACTAGATATCTTTGTGCTGTAAATCTCCCAATAGCCAAACGCAAAAGCAGCAAACATCTCGCTGTATGTCCCACATTGAAAGTGCCAAGAGAGTAATATAGAGCTTGCTCTCCCTGTCTTTGAGTACCGTTTTCACTGTCCCGCTTACCTCTTTGCTAACATTCTCTTCAGAGCTGCAGTGAAACCAGGAACCACGTGGAGAAGGCACCCACACTGAAAGTGCCTGCAGGCAACATTGGGCCTTCTTCTCAGTGTCTCTGACATAGGGTTTCACTGTCCCGGGAAAGTCTCTGCTAACAGCCTGCAGAGCGCTGTGCCCAATATACAGAAACGTCTTGCGGTATCTCCTACAGGGAAAGTGCCAGGAGGGAATTGTCGATCTTGTTCTCAGTGTCTCTGAGAATTGCTCTGATTCTCCGTGTGACCTCTTTGCTAAGACTCTCCAGAGAGCCGTCCTCAAAACCAACACACATCTTGACATATCTCCCACATTGATCGCAGTGTCTCCAGGAACGGCATTCAGCGAGCCAGGAACTTTTCTCCCTACACTGTCCATTGAGTTGTCCTCAAAACCAATATACATCGTGCTATATCTCCCACATGGAAAGTGCCAGGAGGGAAAAGTGGGGATTAGTTTAGACTTTCTCGGAACTGCTTCTAATCAACTAGATATCTTTGTGCTGTAAATCTCCCAATAGCCAAACGCAAAAGCAGCAAACATCTCGCTGTATGTCCCACATTGAAAGTGCCAAGAGAGTAATATAGAGCTTGCTCTCCCTGTCTTTGAGTACCGTTTTCACTGTCCCGGTTACCTCTTTGCTAACATTCTCTTCAGAGCTGCAGTGAAACCAGGAACCACGTGGAGAAGGCACCCACACTGAAAGTGCCTGCAGGCAACATTGGGGCTTCTTCTCAGTGTCTCTGACATAGGGTTTCACTGTCCCGGGAAAGTCTCTGCTAACAGCCTGCAGAGCGCTGTCCCCAATATACAGAAACGTCTTGCGGTATCTCCTACAGGGAAAGTGCCAGGAGGGAATTGTCGATCTTGTTCTCAGTGTCTCTGAGAATTGCTCTGATTCTCCGTGTGACCTCTTTGCTAAGACTCTCCAGAGAGCCGTCCTCAAAACCAACACACATCTTGACATATCTCCCACATTGATCGCAGTGTCTCCAGGAACGGCATTCAGCGAGCCAGGAGCTTTTCTCCCTACACTGTCCATTGAGTTGTCCTCAAAACCAATATACATCGTGCTATATCTCCCACATGGAAAATGCCAGGAGGGAAAAGTGGGGATTAGTTTAGACTTTCTCGGAACTGCTTCTAATCAACTAGATATCTTTGTGCTGTAAATCTCCCAATAGCCAAACGCAAAAGCAGCAAACATCTCGCTGTATGTCCCACATTGAAAGTGCCAAGAGAGTAATATAGAGCTTGCTCTCCCTGTCTTTGAGTACCGTTTTCACTGTCCCGGTTACCTCTTTGCTAACATTCTCTTCAGAGCTGCAGTGAAACCAGGAACCACGTGGAGAAGGCACCCACACTGAAAATGCCTGGAGGGAACATTGGGCCTTCTTCTCAGTGTCTCTGACATAGGGTTTCACTGTCCCGGGAAAGTCTCTGCTAACACCCTGCAGAGCGCTGTGCCCAATATACAGAAACGTCTTGCGGTATCTCCTACAGGGAAAGTGCCAGGAGGGAATTGTCGATCTTGTTCTCAGTGTCTCTGAGAATTGCTCTGATTCTCCGTGTGACCTCTTTGCTAAGACTCTCCAGAGAGCCGTCCTCAAAACCAACACACATCTTGACATATCTCCCACATTGATCGCAGTGTCTCCAGGAACGGCATTCAGCGAGCCAGGAGCTTTTCTCCCTACACTGTCCATTGAGTTGTCCTCAAAACCAATATACATCGTGCTATATCTCCCACATGGAAAGTGCCAGGAGGGAAAAGTGGGGATTAGTTTAGACTTTCTCGGAACTGCTTCAAATCAACTAGATATCTTTGTGCTGTAAATCTCCCAATAGCCAAACGCAAAAGCAGCAAACATCTCGCTGTATGTCCCACATTGAAAGTGCCAAGAGAGTAATATAGAGCTTGCTCTCCCTGTCTTTGAGTACCGTTTTCACTGTCCCGCTTACCTCTTTGCTAACATTCTCTTCAGAGCTGCAGTGAAACCAGGAACCACGTGGAGAAGGCACCCACACTGAAAGTGCCTGCAGGCAACATTGGGGCTTCTTCTCAGTGTCTCTGACATAGGGTTTCACTGTCCCGGGAAAGTCTCTGCTAACAGCCTGCAGAGCGCTGTGCCCAATATACAGAAACGTCTTGCGGTATCTCCTACAGGGAAAGTGCCAGGAGGGAATTGTCGATCTTGTTCTCAGTGTCTCTGAGAATTGCTCTGATTCTCCGTGTGACCTCTTTGCTAAGACTCTCCAGAGAGCCGTCCTCAAAACCAACACACATCTTGACATATCTCCCACATTGATCGCAGTGTCTCCAGGAACGGCATTCAGCGAGCCAGGAACTTTTCTCCCTACACTGTCCATTGAGTTGTCCTCAAAACCAATATACATCGTGCTATATCTCCCACATGGAAAATGCCAGGAGGGAAAAGTGGGGATTAGCTTAGACTTTCTCGGAACTGCTTCAAATCAACTAGATATCTTTGTGCTGTAAATCTCCCAATAGCCAAACGCAAAAGCAGCAAACATCTCGCTGTATGTCCCACATTGAAAGTGCCAAGAGAGTAATATAGAGCTTGCTCTCCCTGTCTTTGAGTACTGTTTTCACTGTCCCGGTTACCTCTTTGCTAACATTCTCTTCAGAGCTGCAGTGAAACCAGGAACCACGTGGAGAAGGCACCCACACTGAAAGTGCCTGCAGGCAACATTGGGGCTTCTTCTCAGTGTCTCTGACATAGGGTTTCACTGTCCCGGGAAAGTCTCTGCTAACACCCTGCAGAGCGCTGTGCCCAATATACAGAAACGTCTTGCGGTATCTCCTACAGGGAAAGTGCCAGGAGGGAATTGTCGATCTTGTTCTCAGTGTCTCTGAGAATTGCTCTGATTCTCCGTGTGACCTCTTTGCTAAGACTCTCCAGAGAGCCGTCCTCAAAACCAACACACATCTTGACATATCTCCCACATTGATCGCAGTGTCTCCAGGAACGGCATTCAGCGAGCCAGGAGCTTTTCTCCCTACACTGTCCATTGAGTTGTCCTCAAAACCAATATACATCGTGCTATATCTCCCACATGGAAAATGCCAGGAGGGAAAAGTGGGGATTAGTTTAGACTTTCTCGGAACTGCTTCTAATCAACTAGATATCTTTGTGCTGTAAATATCCCAATAGCCAAACGCAAAAGCAGCAAACATCTCGCTGTATGTCCCATATTGAAAGTGCCAAGAGAGTAATATAGAGCTTGCTCTCCCTGTCTTTGAGTACCGTTTTCACTGTCCCGGTTACCTCTTTGCTAACATTCTCTTCAGAGCTGCAGTGAAACCAGGAACCACGTGGAGAAGGCACCCACACTGAAAATGCCTGGAGGGAACATTGGGCCTTCTTCTCAGTGTCTCTGACATAGGGTTTCACTGTCCCGGGAAAGTCTCTGCTAACACCCTGCAGAGCGCTGTGCCCAATATACAGAAACGTCTTGCGGTATCTCCTACAGGGAAAGTGCCAGGAGGGAATTGTCGATCTTGTTCTCAGTGTCTCTGAGAATTGCTCTGATTCTCCGTGTGACCTCTTTGCTAAGACTCTCCAGAGAGCCGTCCTCAAAACCAACACACATCTTGACATATCTCCCACATTGATCGCAGTGTCTCCAGGAACCGCATTCAGCGAGCCAGGAGCTTTTCTCCCTACACTGTCCATTGAGTTGTCCTCAAAACCAATATACATCGTGCTATATCTCCCACATGGAAAGTGCCAGGAGGGAAAAGTGGGGATTAGTTTAGACTTTCTCGGAACTGCTTCTAATCAACTAGATATCTTTGTGCTGTAAATCTCCCAATAGCCAAACGCAAAAGCAGCAAACATCTCGCTGTATGTCCCACATTGAAAGTGCCAAGAGAGTAATATAGAGCTTGCTCTCCCTGTCTTTGAGTACCGTTTTCACTGTCCCGGTTACCTCTTTGCTAACATTCTCTTCAGAGCTGCAGTGAAACCAGGAACCACGTGGAGAAGGCACCCACACTGAAAGTGCCTGCAGGCAACATTGGGGCTTCTTCTCAGTGTCTCTGACATAGGGTTTCACTGTCCCGGGAAAGTCTCTGCTAACACCCTGCAGAGCGCTGTGCCCAATATACAGAAACGTCTTGCGGTATCTCCTACAGGGAAAGTGCCAGGAGGGAATTGTCGATCTTGTTCTCAGTGTCTCTGAGAATTGCTCTGATTCTCCGTGTGACCTCTTTGCTAAGACTCTCCAGAGAGCCGTCCTCAAAACCAACACACATCTTGACATATCTCCCACATTGATCGCAGTGTCTCCAGGAACGGCATTCAGCGAGCCAGGAACTTTTCTCCCTACACTGTCCATTGAGTTGTCCTCAAAACCAATATACATCGTGCTATATCTCCCACATGGAAAATGCCAGGAGGGAAAAGTGGGGATTAGCTTAGACTTTCTCGGAACTGCTTCAAATCAACTAGATATCTTTGTGCTGTAAATCTCCCAATAGCCAAACGCAAAAGCAGCAAACATCTCGCTGTATGTCCCACATTGAAAGTGCCAAGAGAGTAATATAGAGCTTGCTCTCCCTGTCTTTGAGTACCGTTTTCACTGTCCCGCTTACCTCTTTGCTAACATTCTCTTCAGAGCTGCAGTGAAACCAGGAACCACGTGGAGAAGGCACCCACACTGAAAGTGCCTGCAGGCAACATTGGGGCTTCTTCTCAGTGTCTCTGACATAGGGTTTCACTGTCCCGGGAAAGTCTCTGCTAACACCCTGCAGAGCGCTGTGCCCAATATACAGAAACGTCTTGCGGTATCTCCTACAGGGAAAGTGCCAGGAGGGAATTGTCGACCTTGTTCTCAGTGTCTCTGAGAATTGCTCTGATTCTCCGTGTGACCTCTTTGCTAAGACTCTCCAGAGAGCCGTCCTCAAAACCAACACACATCTTGACATATCTCCCACATTGATCGCAGTGTCTCCAGGAACGGCATTCAGCGAGCCAGGAGCTTTTCTCCCTACACTGTCCATTGAGTTGTCCTCAAAACCAATATACATCATGCTATATCTCCCACAAGGAAAGTGCCAGGAGGGAAAAGTGGGGATTAGTTTAGACTTTCTCGGAACTGCTTCTAATCAACTAGATATCTTTGTGCTGTAAATCTCCCAATAGCCAAACGCAAAAGCAGCAAACATCTCGCTGTATGTCCCACATTGAAAGTGCCAAGAGAGTAATATAGAGCTTGCTCTCCCTGTCTTTGAGTACTGTTTTCACTGTCCCGGTTACCTCTTTGCTAACATTCTCTTCAGAGCTGCAGTGAAACCAGGAACCACGTGGAGAAGGCACCCACACTGAAAGTGCCTGCAGGCAACATTGGGGCTTCTTCTCAGTGTCTCTGACATAGGGTTTCACTGTCCCGGGAAAGTCTCTGCTAACAGCCTGCAGAGCGCTGTGCCCAATATACAGAAACGTCTTGCGGTATCTCCTACAGGGAAAGTGCCAGGAGGGAATTGTCGATCTTGTTCTCAGTGTCTCTGAGAATTGCTCTGATTCTCCGTGTGACCTCTTTGCTAAGACTCTCCAGAGAGCCGTCCTCAAAACCAACACACATCTTGACATATCTCCCACATTGATCGCAGTGTCTCCAGGAACGGCATTCAGCGAGCCAGGAGCTTTTCTCCCTACACTGTCCATTGAGTTGTCCTCAAAACCAATATACATCGTGCTATATCTCCCACATGGAAAATGCCAGGAGGGAAAAGTGGGGATTAGTTTAGACTTTCTCGGAACTGCTTCTAATCAACTAGATATCTTTGTGCTGTAAATCTCCCAATAGCCAAACGCAAAAGCAGCAAACATCTCGCTGTATGTCCCATATTGAAAGTGCCAAGAGAGTAATATAGAGCTTGCTCTCCCTGTCTTTGAGTACCGTTTTCACTGTCCCGCTTACCTCTTTGCTAACATTCTCTTCAGAGCTGCAGTGAAACCAGGAACCACGTGGAGAAGGCACCCACACTGAAAATGCCTGGAGGGAACATTGGGCCTTCTTCTCAGTGTCTCTGACATAGGGTTTCACTGTCCCGGGAAAGTCTCTGCTAACACCCTGCAGAGCGCTGTGCCCAATATACAGAAACGTCTTGCGGTATCTCCTACAGGGAAAGTGCCAGGAGGGAATTGTCGATCTTGTTCTCAGTGTCTCTGAGAATTGCTCTGATTCTCCGTGTGACCTCTTTGCTAAGACTCTCCAGAGAGCCGTCCTCAAAACCAACACACATCTTGACATATCTCCCACATTGATCGCAGTGTCTCCAGGAACGGCATTCAGCGAGCCAGGAGCTTTTCTCCCTACACTGTCCATTGAGTTGTCCTCAAAACCAATATACATCGTGCTATATCTCCCACATGGAAAGTGCCAGGAGGGAAAAGTGGGGATTAGTTTAGACTTTCTCGGAACTGCTTCTAATCAACTAGATATCTTTGTGCTGTAAATCTCCCAATAGCCAAACGCAAAAGCAGCAAACATCTCGCTGTATGTCCCACATTGAAAGTGCCAAGAGAGTAATATAGAGCTTGCTCTCCCTGTCTTTGAGTACCGTTTTCACTGTCCCGGTTACCTCTTTGCTAACATTCTCTTCAGAGCTGCAGTGAAACCAGGAACCACGTGGAGAAGGCACCCACACTGAAAGTGCCTGCAGGCAACATTGGGGCTTCTTCTCAGTGTCTCTGACATAGGGTTTCACTGTCCCGGGAAAGTCTCTGCTAACACCCTGCAGAGCGCTGTGCCCAATATACAGAAACGTCTTGCGGTATCTCCTACAGGGAAAGTGCCAGGAGGGAATTGTCGATCTTGTTCTCAGTGTCTCTGAGAATTGCTCTGATTCTCCGTGTGACCTCTTTGCTAAGACTCTCCAGAGAGCCGTCCTCAAAACCAACACACATCTTGACATATCTCCCACATTGATCGCAGTGTCTCCAGGAACGGCATTCAGCGAGCCAGGAGCTTTTCTCCCTACACTGTCCATTGAGTTGTCCTCAAAACCAATATACATCGTGCTATATCTCCCACATGGAAAATGCCAGGAGGGAAAAGTGGGGATTAGTTTAGACTTTCTCGGAACTGCTTCTAATCAACTAGATATCTTTGTGCTGTAAATCTCCCAATAGCCAAACGCAAAAGCAGCAAACATCTCGCTGTATGTCCCACATTGAAAGTGCCAAGAGAGTAATATAGAGCTTGCTCTCCCTGTCTTTGAGTACCGTTTTCACTGTCCCGGTTACCTCTTTGCTAACATTCTCTTCAGAGCTGCAGTGAAACCAGGAACCACGTGGAGAAGGCACCCACACTGAAAATGCCTGCAGGCAACATTGGGCCTTCTTCTCAGTGTCTCTGACATAGGGTTTCACTGTCCCGGGAAAGTCTCTGCTAACACCCTGCAGAGCGCTGTGCCCAATATACAGAAACGTCTTGCGGTATCTCCTACAGGGAAAGTGCCAGGAGGGAATTGTCGATCTTGTTCTCAGTGTCTCTGAGAATTGCTCTGATTCTCCGTGTGACCTCTTTGCTAAGACTCTCCAGAGAGCCGTCCTCAAAACCAACACACATCTTGACATATCTCCCACATTGATCGCAGTGTCTCCAGGAACGGCATTCAGCGAGCCAGGAGCTTTTCTCCCTACACTGTCCATTGAGTTGTCCTCAAAACCAATATACATCGTGCTATATCTCCCACATGGAAAGTGCCAGGAGGGAAAAGTGGGGATTAGTTTAGACTTTCTCGGAACTGCTTCAAATCAACTAGATATCTTTGTGCTGTAAATCTCCCAATAGCCAAACGCAAAAGCAGCAAACATCTCGCTGTATGTCCCACATTGAAAGTGCCAAGAGAGTAATATAGAGCTTGCTCTCCCTGTCTTTGAGTACCGTTTTCACTGTCCCGCTTACCTCTTTGCTAACATTCTCTTCAGAGCTGCAGTGAAACCAGGAACCACGTGGAGAAGGCACCCACACTGAAAGTGCCTGCAGGCAACATTGGGGCTTCTTCTCAGTGTCTCTGACATAGGGTTTCACTGTCCCGGGAAAGTCTCTGCTAACAGCCTGCAGAGCGCTGTGCCCAATATACAGAAACGTCTTGCGGTATCTCCTACAGGGAAAGTGCCAGGAGGGAATTGTCGATCTTGTTCTCAGTGTCTCTGAGAATTGCTCTGATTCTCCGTGTGACCTCTTTGCTAAGACTCTCCAGAGAGCCGTCCTCAAAACCAACACACATCTTGACATATCTCCCACATTGATCGCAGTGTCTCCAGGAACGGCATTCAGCGAGCCAGGAACTTTTCTCCCTACACTGTCCATTGAGTTGTCCTCAAAACCAATATACATCGTGCTATATCTCCCACATGGAAAATGCCAGGAGGGAAAAGTGGGGATTAGCTTAGACTTTCTCGGAACTGCTTCAAATCAACTAGATATCTTTGTGCTGTAAATCTCCCAATAGCCAAACGCAAAAGCAGCAAACATCTCGCTGTATGTCCCACATTGAAAGTGCCAAGAGAGTAATATAGAGCTTGCTCTCCCTGTCTTTGAGTACTGTTTTCACTGTCCCGGTTACCTCTTTGCTAACATTCTCTTCAGAGCTGCAGTGAAACCAGGAACCACGTGGAGAAGGCACCCACACTGAAAGTGCCTGCAGGCAACATTGGGGCTTCTTCTCAGTGTCTCTGACATAGGGTTTCACTGTCCCGGGAAAGTCTCTGCTAACAGCCTGCAGAGCGCTGTGCCCAATATACAGAAACGTCTTGCGGTATCTCCTACAGGGAAAGTGCCAGGAGGGAATTGTCGATCTTGTTCTCAGTGTCTCTGAGAATTGCTCTGATTCTCCGTGTGACCTCTTTGCTAAGACTCTCCAGAGAGCCGTCCTCAAAACCAACACACATCTTGACATATCTCCCACATTGATCGCAGTGTCTCCAGGAACGGCATTCAGCGAGCCAGGAGCTTTTCTCCCTACACTGTCCATTGAGTTGTCCTCAAAACCAATATACATCGTGCTATATCTCCCACATGGAAAATGCCAGGAGGGAAAAGTGGGGATTAGTTTAGACTTTCTCGGAACTGCTTCAAATCAACTAGATATCTTTGTGCTGTAAATCTCCCAATAGCCAAACGCAAAAGCAGCAAACATCTCGCTGTATGTCCCACATTGAAAGTGCCAAGAGAGTAATATAGAGCTTGCTCTCCCTGTCTTTGAGTACCGTTTTCACTGTCCCGGTTACCTCTTTGCTAACATTCTCTTCAGAGCTGCAGTGAAACCAGGAACCACGTGGAGAAGGCACCCACACTGAAAATGCCTGGAGGGAACATTGGGCCTTCTTCTCAGTGTCTCTGACATAGGGTTTCACTGTCCCGGGAAAGTCTCTGCTAACACCCTGCAGAGCGCTGTGCCCAATATACAGAAACGTCTTGCGGTATCTCCTACAGGGAAAGTGCCAGGAGGGAATTGTCGATCTTGTTCTCAGTGTCTCTGAGAATTGCTCTGATTCTCCGTGTGACCTCTTTGCTAAGACTCTCCAGAGAGCCGTCCTCAAAACCAACACACATCTTGACATATCTCCCACATTGATCGCAGTGTCTCCAGGAACGGCATTCAGCGAGCCAGGAGCTTTTCTCCCTACACTGTCCCTTGAGTTGTCCTCAAAACCAATATACATCGTGCTATATCTCCCACATGGAAAATGCCATGAGGGAAAAGTGGGGATTAGCTTAGACTTTCTCGGAACTGCTTCAAATCAACTAGATATCTTTGTGCTGTAAATCTCCCAATAGCCAAACGCAAAAGCAGCAAACATCTCGCTGTATGTCCCACATTGAAAGTGCCAAGAGAGTAATATAGAGCTTGCTCTCCCTGTCTTTGAGTACTGTTTTCACTGTCCCGGTTACCTCTTTGCTAACATTCTCTTCAGAGCTGCAGTGAAACCAGGAACCACGTGGAGAAGGCACCCACACTGAAAGTGCCTGCAGGCAACATTGGGGCTTCTTCTCAGTGTCTCTGACATAGGGTTTCACTGTCCCGGGAAAGTCTCTGCTAACACCCTGCAGAGCGCTGTGCCCAATATACAGAAACGTCTTGCGGTATCTCCTACAGGGAAAGTGCCAGGAGGGAATTGTCGATCTTGTTCTCAGTGTCTCTGAGAATTGCTCTGATTCTCCGTGTGACCTCTTTGCTAAGACTCTCCAGAGAGCCGTCCTCAAAACCAACACACATCTTGACATATCTCCCACATTGATCGCAGTGTCTCCAGGAACGGCATTCAGCGAGCCAGGAGCTTTTCTCCCTACACTGTCCATTGAGTTGTCCTCAAAACCAATATACATCGTGCTATATCTCCCACATGGAAAATGCCAGGAGGGAAAAGTGGGGATTAGTTTAGACTTTCTCGGAACTGCTTCTAATCAACTAGATATCTTTGTGCTGTAAATATCCCAATAGCCAAACGCAAAAGCAGCAAACATCTCGCTGTATGTCCCATATTGAAAGTGCCAAGAGAGTAATATAGAGCTTGCTCTCCCTGTCTTTGAGTACCGTTTTCACTGTCCCGGTTACCTCTTTGCTAACATTCTCTTCAGAGCTGCAGTGAAACCAGGAACCACGTGGAGAAGGCACCCACACTGAAAGTGCCTGCAGGCAACATTGGGGCTTCTTCTCAGTGTCTCTGACATAGGGTTTCACTGTCCCGGGAAAGTCTCTGCTAACACCCTGCAGAGCGCTGTGCCCAATATACAGAAACGTCTTGCGGTATCTCCTACAGGGAAAGTGCCAGGAGGGAATTGTCGATCTTGTTCTCAGTGTCTCTGAGAATTGCTCTGATTCTCCGTGTGACCTCTTTGCTAAGACTCTCCAGAGAGCCGTCCTCAAAACCAACACACATCTTGACATATCTCCCACATTGATCGCAGTGTCTCCAGGAACGGCATTCAGCGAGCCAGGAGCTTTTCTCCCTACACTGTCCATTGAGTTGTCCTCAAAACCAATATACATCGTGCTATATCTCCCACATGGAAAATGCCAGGAGGGAAAAGTGGGGATTAGTTTAGACTTTCTCGGAACTGCTTCTAATCAACTAGATATCTTTGTGCTGTAAATATCCCAATAGCCAAACGCAAAAGCAGCAAACATCTCGCTGTATGTCCCATATTGAAAGTGCCAAGAGAGTAATATAGAGCTTGCTCTCCCTGTCTTTGAGTACCGTTTTCACTGTCCCGGTTACCTCTTTGCTAACATTCTCTTCAGAGCTGCAGTGAAACCAGGAACCACGTGGAGAAGGCACCCACACTGAAAGTGCCTGCAGGCAACATTGGGGCTTCTTCTCAGTGTCTCTGACATAGGGTTTCACTGTCCCGGGAAAGTCTCTGCTAACACCCTGCAGAGCGCTGTGCCCAATATACAGAAACGTCTTGCGGTATCTCCTACAGGGAAAGTGCCAGGAGGGAATTGTCGATCTTGTTCTCAGTGTCTCTGAGAATTGCTCTGATTCTCCGTGTGACCTCTTTGCTAAGACTCTCCAGAGAGCCGTCCTCAAAACCAACACACATCTTGACATATCTCCCACATTGATCGCAGTGTCTCCAGGAACGGCATTCAGCGAGCCAGGAGCTTTTCTCCCTACACTGTCCATTGAGTTGTCCTCAAAACCAATATACATCGTGCTATATCTCCCACATGGAAAATGCCAGGAGGGAAAAGTGGGGATTAGTTTAGACTTTCTCGGAACTGCTTCTAATCAACTAGATATCTTTGTGCTGTAAATATCCCAATAGCCAAACGCAAAAGCAGCAAACATCTCGCTGTATGTCCCATATTGAAAGTGCCAAGAGAGTAATATAGAGCTTGCTCTCCCTGTCTTTGAGTACCGTTTTCACTGTCCCGGTTACCTCTTTGCTAACATTCTCTTCAGAGCTGCAGTGAAACCAGGAACCACGTGGAGAAGGCACCCACACTGAAAGTGCCTGCAGGCAACATTGGGGCTTCTTCTCAGTGTCTCTGACATAGGGTTTCACTGTCCCGGGAAAGTCTCTGCTAACACCCTGCAGAGCGCTGTGCCCAATATACAGAAACGTCTTGCGGTATCTCCTACAGGGAAAGTGCCAGGAGGGAATTGTCGATCTTGTTCTCAGTGTCTCTGAGAATTGCTCTGATTCTCCGTGTGACCTCTTTGCTAAGACTCTCCAGAGAGCCGTCCTCAAAACCAACACACATCTTGACATATCTCCCACATTGATCGCAGTGTCTCCAGGAACGGCATTCAGCGAGCCAGGAGCTTTTCTCCCTACACTGTCCATTGAGTTGTCCTCAAAACCAATATACATCGTGCTATATCTCCCACATGGAAAATGCCAGGAGGGAAAAGTGGGGATTAGTTTAGACTTTCTCGGAACTGCTTCTAATCAACTAGATATCTTTGTGCTGTAAATCTCCCAATAGCCAAACGCAAAAGCAGCAAACATCTCGCTGTATGTCCCACATTGAAAGTGCCAAGAGAGTAATATAGAGCTTGCTCTCCCTGTCTTTGAGTACCGTTTTCACTGTCCCGGTTACCTCTTTGCTAACATTCTCTTCAGAGCTGCAGTGAAACCAGGAACCACGTGGAGAAGGCACCCACACTGAAAATGCCTGCAGGCAACATTGGGCCTTCTTCTCAGTGTCTCTGACATAGGGTTTCACTGTCCCGGGAAAGTCTCTGCTAACACCCTGCAGAGCGCTGTGCCCAATATACAGAAACGTCTTGCGGTATCTCCTACAGGGAAAGTGCCAGGAGGGAATTGTCGATCTTGTTCTCAGTGTCTCTGAGAATTGCTCTGATTCTCCGTGTGACCTCTTTGCTAAGACTCTCCAGAGAGCCGTCCTCAAAACCAACACACATCTTGACATATCTCCCACATTGATCGCAGTGTCTCCAGGAACGGCATTCAGCGAGCCAGGAGCTTTTCTCCCTACACTGTCCATTGAGTTGTCCTCAAAACCAATATACATCGTGCTATATCTCCCACATGGAAAGTGCCAGGAGGGAAAAGTGGGGATTAGTTTAGACTTTCTCGGAACTGCTTCAAATCAACTAGATATCTTTGTGCTGTAAATCTCCCAATAGCCAAACGCAAAAGCAGCAAACATCTCGCTGTATGTCCCACATTGAAAGTGCCAAGAGAGTAATATAGAGCTTGCTCTCCCTGTCTTTGAGTACCGTTTTCACTGTCCCGCTTACCTCTTTGCTAACATTCTCTTCAGAGCTGCAGTGAAACCAGGAACCACGTGGAGAAGGCACCCACACTGAAAGTGCCTGCAGGCAACATTGGGGCTTCTTCTCAGTGTCTCTGACATAGGGTTTCACTGTCCCGGGAAAGTCTCTGCTAACAGCCTGCAGAGCGCTGTGCCCAATATACAGAAACGTCTTGCGGTATCTCCTACAGGGAAAGTGCCAGGAGGGAATTGTCGATCTTGTTCTCAGTGTCTCTGAGAATTGCTCTGATTCTCCGTGTGACCTCTTTGCTAAGACTCTCCAGAGAGCCGTCCTCAAAACCAACACACATCTTGACATATCTCCCACATTGATCGCAGTGTCTCCAGGAACGGCATTCAGCGAGCCAGGAACTTTTCTCCCTACACTGTCCATTGAGTTGTCCTCAAAACCAATATACATCGTGCTATATCTCCCACATGGAAAATGCCAGGAGGGAAAAGTGGGGATTAGCTTAGACTTTCTCGGAACTGCTTCAAATCAACTAGATATCTTTGTGCTGTAAATCTCCCAATAGCCAAACGCAAAAGCAGCAAACATCTCGCTGTATGTCCCACATTGAAAGTGCCAAGAGAGTAATATAGAGCTTGCTCTCCCTGTCTTTGAGTACTGTTTTCACTGTCCCGGTTACCTCTTTGCTAACATTCTCTTCAGAGCTGCAGTGAAACCAGGAACCACGTGGAGAAGGCACCCACACTGAAAGTGCCTGCAGGCAACATTGGGGCTTCTTCTCAGTGTCTCTGACATAGGGTTTCACTGTCCCGGGAAAGTCTCTGCTAACAGCCTGCAGAGCGCTGTGCCCAATATACAGAAACGTCTTGCGGTATCTCCTACAGGGAAAGTGCCAGGAGGGAATTGTCGATCTTGTTCTCAGTGTCTCTGAGAATTGCTCTGATTCTCCGTGTGACCTCTTTGCTAAGACTCTCCAGAGAGCCGTCCTCAAAACCAACACACATCTTGACATATCTCCCACATTGATCGCAGTGTCTCCAGGAACGGCATTCAGCGAGCCAGGAGCTTTTCTCCCTACACTGTCCATTGAGTTGTCCTCAAAACCAATATACATCGTGCTATATCTCCCACATGGAAAATGCCAGGAGGGAAAAGTGGGGATTAGTTTAGACTTTCTCGGAACTGCTTCAAATCAACTAGATATCTTTGTGCTGTAAATCTCCCAATAGCCAAACGCAAAAGCAGCAAACATCTCGCTGTATGTCCCACATTGAAAGTGCCAAGAGAGTAATATAGAGCTTGCTCTCCCTGTCTTTGAGTACCGTTTTCACTGTCCCGGTTACCTCTTTGCTAACATTCTCTTCAGAGCTGCAGTGAAACCAGGAACCACGTGGAGAAGGCACCCACACTGAAAATGCCTGGAGGGAACATTGGGCCTTCTTCTCAGTGTCTCTGACATAGGGTTTCACTGTCCCGGGAAAGTCTCTGCTAACACCCTGCAGAGCGCTGTGCCCAATATACAGAAACGTCTTGCGGTATCTCCTACAGGGAAAGTGCCAGGAGGGAATTGTCGATCTTGTTCTCAGTGTCTCTGAGAATTGCTCTGATTCTCCGTGTGACCTCTTTGCTAAGACTCTCCAGAGAGCCGTCCTCAAAACCAACACACATCTTGACATATCTCCCACATTGATCGCAGTGTCTCCAGGAACGGCATTCAGCGAGCCAGGAGCTTTTCTCCCTACACTGTCCCTTGAGTTGTCCTCAAAACCAATATACATCGTGCTATATCTCCCACATGGAAAATGCCATGAGGGAAAAGTGGGGATTAGCTTAGACTTTCTCGGAACTGCTTCAAATCAACTAGATATCTTTGTGCTGTAAATCTCCCAATAGCCAAACGCAAAAGCAGCAAACATCTCGCTGTATGTCCCACATTGAAAGTGCCAAGAGAGTAATATAGAGCTTGCTCTCCCTGTCTTTGAGTACTGTTTTCACTGTCCCGGTTACCTCTTTGCTAACATTCTCTTCAGAGCTGCAGTGAAACCAGGAACCACGTGGAGAAGGCACCCACACTGAAAGTGCCTGCAGGCAACATTGGGGCTTCTTCTCAGTGTCTCTGACATAGGGTTTCACTGTCCCGGGAAAGTCTCTGCTAACACCCTGCAGAGCGCTGTGCCCAATATACAGAAACGTCTTGCGGTATCTCCTACAGGGAAAGTGCCAGGAGGGAATTGTCGATCTTGTTCTCAGTGTCTCTGAGAATTGCTCTGATTCTCCGTGTGACCTCTTTGCTAAGACTCTCCAGAGAGCCGTCCTCAAAACCAACACACATCTTGACATATCTCCCACATTGATCGCAGTGTCTCCAGGAACGGCATTCAGCGAGCCAGGAGCTTTTCTCCCTACACTGTCCATTGAGTTGTCCTCAAAACCAATATACATCGTGCTATATCTCCCACATGGAAAATGCCAGGAGGGAAAAGTGGGGATTAGTTTAGACTTTCTCGGAACTGCTTCTAATCAACTAGATATCTTTGTGCTGTAAATATCCCAATAGCCAAACGCAAAAGCAGCAAACATCTCGCTGTATGTCCCATATTGAAAGTGCCAAGAGAGTAATATAGAGCTTGCTCTCCCTGTCTTTGAGTACCGTTTTCACTGTCCCGGTTACCTCTTTGCTAACATTCTCTTCAGAGCTGCAGTGAAACCAGGAACCACGTGGAGAAGGCACCCACACTGAAAATGCCTGGAGGGAACATTGGGCCTTCTTCTCAGTGTCTCTGACATAGGGTTTCACTGTCCCGGGAAAGTCTCTGCTAACACCCTGCAGAGCGCTGTGCCCAATATACAGAAACGTCTTGCGGTATCTCCTACAGGGAAAGTGCCAGGAGGGAATTGTCGATCTTGTTCTCAGTGTCTCTGAGAATTGCTCTGATTCTCCGTGTGACCTCTTTGCTAAGACTCTCCAGAGAGCCGTCCTCAAAACCAACACACATCTTGACATATCTCCCACATTGATCGCAGTGTCTCCAGGAACCGCATTCAGCGAGCCAGGAGCTTTTCTCCCTACACTGTCCATTGAGTTGTCCTCAAAACCAATATACATCGTGCTATATCTCCCACATGGAAAGTGCCAGGAGGGAAAAGTGGGGATTAGTTTAGACTTTCTCGGAACTGCTTCTAATCAACTAGATATCTTTGTGCTGTAAATCTCCCAATAGCCAAACGCAAAAGCAGCAAACATCTCGCTGTATGTCCCACATTGAAAGTGCCAAGAGAGTAATATAGAGCTTGCTCTCCCTGTCTTTGAGTACCGTTTTCACTGTCCCGGTTACCTCTTTGCTAACATTCTCTTCAGAGCTGCAGTGAAACCAGGAACCACGTGGAGAAGGCACCCACACTGAAAGTGCCTGCAGGCAACATTGGGGCTTCTTCTCAGTGTCTCTGACATAGGGTTTCACTGTCCCGGGAAAGTCTCTGCTAACACCCTGCAGAGCGCTGTGCCCAATATACAGAAACGTCTTGCGGTATCTCCTACAGGGAAAGTGCCAGGAGGGAATTGTCGATCTTGTTCTCAGTGTCTCTGAGAATTGCTCTGATTCTCCGTGTGACCTCTTTGCTAAGACTCTCCAGAGAGCCGTCCTCAAAACCAACACACATCTTGACATATCTCCCACATTGATCGCAGTGTCTCCAGGAACGGCATTCAGCGAGCCAGGAACTTTTCTCCCTACACTGTCCATTGAGTTGTCCTCAAAACCAATATACATCGTGCTATATCTCCCACATGGAAAATGCCAGGAGGGAAAAGTGGGGATTAGCTTAGACTTTCTCGGAACTGCTTCAAATCAACTAGATATCTTTGTGCTGTAAATCTCCCAATAGCCAAACGCAAAAGCAGCAAACATCTCGCTGTATGTCCCACATTGAAAGTGCCAAGAGAGTAATATAGAGCTTGCTCTCCCTGTCTTTGAGTACCGTTTTCACTGTCCCGCTTACCTCTTTGCTAACATTCTCTTCAGAGCTGCAGTGAAACCAGGAACCACGTGGAGAAGGCACCCACACTGAAAGTGCCTGCAGGCAACATTGGGGCTTCTTCTCAGTGTCTCTGACATAGGGTTTCACTGTCCCGGGAAAGTCTCTGCTAACAGCCTGCAGAGCGCTGTGCCCAATATACAGAAACGTCTTGCGGTATCTCCTACAGGGAAAGTGCCAGGAGGGAATTGTCGACCTTGTTCTCAGTGTCTCTGAGAATTGCTCTGATTCTCCGTGTGACCTCTTTGCTAAGACTCTCCAGAGAGCCGTCCTCAAAACCAACACACATCTTGACATATCTCCCACATTGATCGCAGTGTCTCCAGGAACGGCATTCAGCGAGCCAGGAGCTTTTCTCCCTACACTGTCCATTGAGTTGTCCTCAAAACCAATATACATCGTGCTATATCTCCCACATGGAAAATGCCAGGAGGGAAAAGTGGGGATTAGTTTAGACTTTCTCGGAACTGCTTCTAATCAACTAGATATCTTTGTGCTGTAAATCTCCCAATAGCCAAACGCAAAAGCAGCAAACATCTCGCTGTATGTCCCATATTGAAAGTGCCAAGAGAGTAATATAGAGCTTGCTCTCCCTGTCTTTGAGTACCGTTTTCACTGTCCCGCTTACCTCTTTGCTAACATTCTCTTCAGAGCTGCAGTGAAACCAGGAACCACGTGGAGAAGGCACCCACACTGAAAATGCCTGGAGGGAACATTGGGCCTTCTTCTCAGTGTCTCTGACATAGGGTTTCACTGTCCCGGGAAAGTCTCTGCTAACACCCTGCAGAGCGCTGTGCCCAATATACAGAAACGTCTTGCGGTATCTCCTACAGGGAAAGTGCCAGGAGGGAATTGTCGATCTTGTTCTCAGTGTCTCTGAGAATTGCTCTGATTCTCCGTGTGACCTCTTTGCTAAGACTCTCCAGAGAGCCGTCCTCAAAACCAACACACATCTTGACATATCTCCCACATTGATCGCAGTGTCTCCAGGAACGGCATTCAGCGAGCCAGGAGCTTTTCTCCCTACACTGTCCATTGAGTTGTCCTCAAAACCAATATACATCGTGCTATATCTCCCACATGGAAAGTGCCAGGAGGGAAAAGTGGGGATTAGTTTAGACTTTCTCGGAACTGCTTCTAATCAACTAGATATCTTTGTGCTGTAAATCTCCCAATAGCCAAACGCAAAAGCAGCAAACATCTCGCTGTATGTCCCACATTGAAAGTGCCAAGAGAGTAATATAGAGCTTGCTCTCCCTGTCTTTGAGTACCGTTTTCACTGTCCCGGTTACCTCTTTGCTAACATTCTCTTCAGAGCTGCAGTGAAACCAGGAACCACGTGGAGAAGGCACCCACACTGAAAGTGCCTGCAGGCAACATTGGGGCTTCTTCTCAGTGTCTCTGACATAGGGTTTCACTGTCCCGGGAAAGTCTCTGCTAACACCCTGCAGAGCGCTGTGCCCAATATACAGAAACGTCTTGCGGTATCTCCTACAGGGAAAGTGCCAGGAGGGAATTGTCGATCTTGTTCTCAGTGTCTCTGAGAATTGCTCTGATTCTCCGTGTGACCTCTTTGCTAAGACTCTCCAGAGAGCCGTCCTCAAAACCAACACACATCTTGACATATCTCCCACATTGATCGCAGTGTCTCCAGGAACGGCATTCAGCGAGCCAGGAACTTTTCTCCCTACACTGTCCATTGAGTTGTCCTCAAAACCAATATACATCGTGCTATATCTCCCACATGGAAAATGCCAGGAGGGAAAAGTGGGGATTAGCTTAGACTTTCTCGGAACTGCTTCAAATCAACTAGATATCTTTGTGCTGTAAATCTCCCAATAGCCAAACGCAAAAGCAGCAAACATCTCGCTGTATGTCCCACATTGAAAGTGCCAAGAGAGTAATATAGAGCTTGCTCTCCCTGTCTTTGAGTACCGTTTTCACTGTCCCGGTTACCTCTTTGCTAACATTCTCTTCAGAGCTGCAGTGAAACCAGGAACCACGTGGAGAAGGCACCCACACTGAAAGTGCCTGCAGGCAACATTGGGGCTTCTTCTCAGTGTCTCTGACATAGGGTTTCACTGTCCCGGGAAAGTCTCTGCTAACAGCCTGCAGAGCGCTGTGCCCAATATACAGAAACATCTTGCGGTATCTCCTACAGGGAAAGTGCCAGGAGGGAATTGTCGATCTTGTTCTCAGTGTCTCTGAGAATTGCTCTGATTCTCCGTGTGACCTCTTTGCTAAGACTCTCCAGAGAGCCGTCCTCAAAACCAACACACATCTTGACATATCTCCCACATTGATCGCAGTGTCTCCAGGAACGGCATTCAGCGAGCCAGGAGCTTTTCTCCCTACACTGTCCATTGAGTTGTCCTCAAAACCAATATACATCGTGCTATATCTCCCACATGGAAAATGCCAGGAGGGAAAAGTGGGGATTAGTTTAGACTTTCTCGGAACTGCTTCTAATCAACTAGATATCTTTGTGCTGTAAATCTCCCAATAGCCAAACGCAAAAGCAGCAAACATCTCGCTGTATGTCCCACATTGAAAGTGCCAAGAGAGTAATATAGAGCTTGCTCTCCCTGTCTTTGAGTACCGTTTTCACTGTCCCGGTTACCTCTTTGCTAACATTCTCTTCAGAGCTGCAGTGAAACCAGGAACCACGTGGAGAAGGCACCCACACTGAAAATGCCTGGAGGGAACATTGGGCCTTCTTCTCAGTGTCTCTGACATAGGGTTTCACTGTCCCGGGAAAGTCTCTGCTAACAGCCTGCAGAGCGCTGTGCCCAATATACAGAAACGTCTTGCGGTATCTCCTACAGGGAAAGTGCCAGGAGGGAATTGTCGATCTTGTTCTCAGTGTCTCTGAGAATTGCTCTGATTCTCCGTGTGACCTCTTTGCTAAGACTCTCCAGAGAGCCGTCCTCAAAACCAACACACATCTTGACATATCTCCCACATTGATCGCAGTGTCTCCAGGAACCGCATTCAGCGAGCCAGGAGCTTTTCTCCCTACACTGTCCCTTGAGTTGTCCTCAAAACCAATATACATCGTGCTATATCTCCCACATGGAAAATGCCATGAGGGAAAAGTGGGGATTAGCTTAGACTTTCTCGGAACTGCTTCAAATCAACTAGATATCTTTGTGCTGTAAATCTCCCAATAGCCAAACGCAAAAGCAGCAAACATCTCGCTGTATGTCCCACATTGAAAGTGCCAAGAGAGTAATATAGAGCTTGCTCTCCCTGTCTTTGAGTACCGTTTTCACTGTCCCGCTTACCTCTTTGCTAACATTCTCTTCAGAGCTGCAGTGAAACCAGGAACCACGTGGAGAAGGCACCCACACTGAAAGTGCCTGCAGGCAACATTGGGGCTTCTTCTCAGTGTCTCTGACATAGGGTTTCACTGTCCCGGGAAAGTCTCTGCTAACACCCTGCAGAGCGCTGTGCCCAATATACAGAAACGTCTTGCGGTATCTCCTACAGGGAAAGTGCCAGGAGGGAATTGTCGACCTTGTTCTCAGTGTCTCTGAGAATTGCTCTGATTCTCCGTGTGACCTCTTTGCTAAGACTCTCCAGAGAGCCGTCCTCAAAACCAACACACATCTTGACATATCTCCCACATTGATCGCAGTGTCTCCAGGAACCGCATTCAGCGAGCCAGGAGCTTTTCTCCCTACACTGTCCATTGAGTTGTCCTCAAAACCAATATACATCGTGCTATATCTCCCACATGGAAAGTGCCAGGAGGGAAAAGTGGGGATTAGTTTAGACTTTCTCGGAACTGCTTCTAATCAACTAGATATCTTTGTGCTGTAAATCTCCCAATAGCCAAACGCAAAAGCAGCAAACATCTCGCTGTATGTCCCACATTGAAAGTGCCAAGAGAGTAATATAGAGCTTGCTCTCCCTGTCTTTGAGTACCGTTTTCACTGTCCCGGTTACCTCTTTGCTAACATTCTCTTCAGAGCTGCAGTGAAACCAGGAACCACGTGGAGAAGGCACCCACACTGAAAGTGCCTGCAGGCAACATTGGGGCTTCTTCTCAGTGTCTCTGACATAGGGTTTCACTGTCCCGGGAAAGTCTCTGCTAACACCCTGCAGAGCGCTGTGCCCAATATACAGAAACGTCTTGCGGTATCTCCTACAGGGAAAGTGCCAGGAGGGAATTGTCGATCTTGTTCTCAGTGTCTCTGAGAATTGCTCTGATTCTCCGTGTGACCTCTTTGCTAAGACTCTCCAGAGAGCCGTCCTCAAAACCAACACACATCTTGACATATCTCCCACATTGATCGCAGTGTCTCCAGGAACGGCATTCAGCGAGCCAGGAACTTTTCTCCCTACACTGTCCATTGAGTTGTCCTCAAAACCAATATACATCGTGCTATATCTCCCACATGGAAAATGCCAGGAGGGAAAAGTGGGGATTAGCTTAGACTTTCTCGGAACTGCTTCAAATCAACTAGATATCTTTGTGCTGTAAATCTCCCAATAGCCAAACGCAAAAGCAGCAAACATCTCGCTGTATGTCCCACATTGAAAGTGCCAAGAGAGTAATATAGAGCTTGCTCTCCCTGTCTTTGAGTACCGTTTTCACTGTCCCGCTTACCTCTTTGCTAACATTCTCTTCAGAGCTGCAGTGAAACCAGGAACCACGTGGAGAAGGCACCCACACTGAAAGTGCCTGCAGGCAACATTGGGGCTTCTTCTCAGTGTCTCTGACATAGGGTTTCACTGTCCCGGGAAAGTCTCTGCTAACAGCCTGCAGAGCGCTGTGCCCAATATACAGAAACGTCTTGCGGTATCTCCTACAGGGAAAGTGCCAGGAGGGAATTGTCGACCTTGTTCTCAGTGTCTCTGAGAATTGCTCTGATTCTCCGTGTGACCTCTTTGCTAAGACTCTCCAGAGAGCCGTCCTCAAAACCAACACACATCTTGACATATCTCCCACATTGATCGCAGTGTCTCCAGGAACGGCATTCAGCGAGCCAGGAGCTTTTCTCCCTACACTGTCCATTGAGTTGTCCTCAAAACCAATATACATCGTGCTATATCTCCCACATGGAAAATGCCAGGAGGGAAAAGTGGGGATTAGTTTAGACTTTCTCGGAACTGCTTCTAATCAACTAGATATCTTTGTGCTGTAAATCTCCCAATAGCCAAACGCAAAAGCAGCAAACATCTCGCTGTATGTCCCATATTGAAAGTGCCAAGAGAGTAATATAGAGCTTGCTCTCCCTGTCTTTGAGTACCGTTTTCACTGTCCCGCTTACCTCTTTGCTAACATTCTCTTCAGAGCTGCAGTGAAACCAGGAACCACGTGGAGAAGGCACCCACACTGAAAATGCCTGCAGGCAACATTGGGCCTTCTTCTCAGTGTCTCTGACATAGGGTTTCACTGTCCCGGGAAAGTCTCTGCTAACACCCTGCAGAGCGCTGTGCCCAATATACAGAAACGTCTTGCGGTATCTCCTACAGGGAAAGTGCCAGGAGGGAATTGTCGATCTTGTTCTCAGTGTCTCTGAGAATTGCTCTGATTCTCCGTGTGACCTCTTTGCTAAGACTCTCCAGAGAGCCGTCCTCAAAACCAACACACATCTTGACATATCTCCCACATTGATCGCAGTGTCTCCAGGAACGGCATTCAGCGAGCCAGGAGCTTTTCTCCCTACACTGTCCATTGAGTTGTCCTCAAAACCAATATACATCGTGCTATATCTCCCACATGGAAAGTGCCAGGAGGGAAAAGTGGGGATTAGTTTAGACTTTCTCGGAACTGCTTCTAATCAACTAGATATCTTTGTGCTGTAAATCTCCCAATAGCCAAACGCAAAAGCAGCAAACATCTCGCTGTATGTCCCACATTGAAAGTGCCAAGAGAGTAATATAGAGCTTGCTCTCCCTGTCTTTGAGTACCGTTTTCACTGTCCCGGTTACCTCTTTGCTAACATTCTCTTCAGAGCTGCAGTGAAACCAGGAACCACGTGGAGAAGGCACCCACACTGAAAGTGCCTGCAGGCAACATTGGGGCTTCTTCTCAGTGTCTCTGACATAGGGTTTCACTGTCCCGGGAAAGTCTCTGCTAACACCCTGCAGAGCGCTGTGCCCAATATACAGAAACGTCTTGCGGTATCTCCTACAGGGAAAGTGCCAGGAGGGAATTGTCGATCTTGTTCTCAGTGTCTCTGAGAATTGCTCTGATTCTCCGTGTGACCTCTTTGCTAAGACTCTCCAGAGAGCCGTCCTCAAAACCAACACACATCTTGACATATCTCCCACATTGATCGCAGTGTCTCCAGGAACGGCATTCAGCGAGCCAGGAACTTTTCTCCCTACACTGTCCATTGAGTTGTCCTCAAAACCAATATACATCGTGCTATATCTCCCACATGGAAAATGCCAGGAGGGAAAAGTGGGGATTAGCTTAGACTTTCTCGGAACTGCTTCAAATCAACTAGATATCTTTGTGCTGTAAATCTCCCAATAGCCAAACGCAAAAGCAGCAAACATCTCGCTGTATGTCCCACATTGAAAGTGCCAAGAGAGTAATATAGAGCTTGCTCTCCCTGTCTTTGAGTACCGTTTTCACTGTCCCGGTTACCTCTTTGCTAACATTCTCTTCAGAGCTGCAGTGAAACCAGGAACCACGTGGAGAAGGCACCCACACTGAAAGTGCCTGCAGGCAACATTGGGGCTTCTTCTCAGTGTCTCTGACATAGGGTTTCACTGTCCCGGGAAAGTCTCTGCTAACAGCCTGCAGAGCGCTGTGCCCAATATACAGAAACATCTTGCGGTATCTCCTACAGGGAAAGTGCCAGGAGGGAATTGTCGATCTTGTTCTCAGTGTCTCTGAGAATTGCTCTGATTCTCCGTGTGACCTCTTTGCTAAGACTCTCCAGAGAGCCGTCCTCAAAACCAACACACATCTTGACATATCTCCCACATTGATCGCAGTGTCTCCAGGAACGGCATTCAGCGAGCCAGGAGCTTTTCTCCCTACACTGTCCATTGAGTTGTCCTCAAAACCAATATACATCGTGCTATATCTCCCACATGGAAAATGCCAGGAGGGAAAAGTGGGGATTAGTTTAGACTTTCTCGGAACTGCTTCTAATCAACTAGATATCTTTGTGCTGTAAATCTCCCAATA
Source organism: Larus michahellis (assembly GCF_964199755.1). Lineage (NCBI taxonomy): Eukaryota > Metazoa > Chordata > Aves > Charadriiformes > Laridae > Larus > Larus michahellis. The sequence continues at coordinate 3,325,640 of NC_133900.1, forward strand.
GCCAAACGCAAAAGCAGCAAACATCTCGCTGTATGTCCCACATTGAAAGTGCCAAGAGAGTAATATAGAGCTTGCTCTCCCTGTCTTTGAGTACCGTTTTCACTGTCCCGGTTACCTCTTTGCTAACATTCTCTTCAGAGCTGCAGTGAAACCAGGAACCACGTGGAGAAGGCACCCACACTGAAAATGCCTGGAGGGAACATTGGGCCTTCTTCTCAGTGTCTCTGACATAGGGTTTCACTGTCCCGGGAAAGTCTCTGCTAACAGCCTGCAGAGCGCTGTGCCCAATATACAGAAACGTCTTGCGGTATCTCCTACAGGGAAAGTGCCAGGAGGGAATTGTCGATCTTGTTCTCAGTGTCTCTGAGAATTGCTCTGATTCTCCGTGTGACCTCTTTGCTAAGACTCTCCAGAGAGCCGTCCTCAAAACCAACACACATCTTGACATATCTCCCACATTGATCGCAGTGTCTCCAGGAACCGCATTCAGCGAGCCAGGAGCTTTTCTCCCTACACTGTCCCTTGAGTTGTCCTCAAAACCAATATACATCGTGCTATATCTCCCACATGGAAAATGCCATGAGGGAAAAGTGGGGATTAGCTTAGACTTTCTCGGAACTGCTTCAAATCAACTAGATATCTTTGTGCTGTAAATCTCCCAATAGCCAAACGCAAAAGCAGCAAACATCTCGCTGTATGTCCCACATTGAAAGTGCCAAGAGAGTAATATAGAGCTTGCTCTCCCTGTCTTTGAGTACCGTTTTCACTGTCCCGCTTACCTCTTTGCTAACATTCTCTTCAGAGCTGCAGTGAAACCAGGAACCACGTGGAGAAGGCACCCACACTGAAAGTGCCTGCAGGCAACATTGGGGCTTCTTCTCAGTGTCTCTGACATAGGGTTTCACTGTCCCGGGAAAGTCTCTGCTAACACCCTGCAGAGCGCTGTGCCCAATATACAGAAACGTCTTGCGGTATCTCCTACAGGGAAAGTGCCAGGAGGGAATTGTCGACCTTGTTCTCAGTGTCTCTGAGAATTGCTCTGATTCTCCGTGTGACCTCTTTGCTAAGACTCTCCAGAGAGCCGTCCTCAAAACCAACACACATCTTGACATATCTCCCACATTGATCGCAGTGTCTCCAGGAACCGCATTCAGCGAGCCAGGAGCTTTTCTCCCTACACTGTCCATTGAGTTGTCCTCAAAACCAATATACATCGTGCTATATCTCCCACATGGAAAGTGCCAGGAGGGAAAAGTGGGGATTAGTTTAGACTTTCTCGGAACTGCTTCTAATCAACTAGATATCTTTGTGCTGTAAATCTCCCAATAGCCAAACGCAAAAGCAGCAAACATCTCGCTGTATGTCCCACATTGAAAGTGCCAAGAGAGTAATATAGAGCTTGCTCTCCCTGTCTTTGAGTACCGTTTTCACTGTCCCGGTTACCTCTTTGCTAACATTCTCTTCAGAGCTGCAGTGAAACCAGGAACCACGTGGAGAAGGCACCCACACTGAAAGTGCCTGCAGGCAACATTGGGGCTTCTTCTCAGTGTCTCTGACATAGGGTTTCACTGTCCCGGGAAAGTCTCTGCTAACACCCTGCAGAGCGCTGTGCCCAATATACAGAAACGTCTTGCGGTATCTCCTACAGGGAAAGTGCCAGGAGGGAATTGTCGATCTTGTTCTCAGTGTCTCTGAGAATTGCTCTGATTCTCCGTGTGACCTCTTTGCTAAGACTCTCCAGAGAGCCGTCCTCAAAACCAACACACATCTTGACATATCTCCCACATTGATCGCAGTGTCTCCAGGAACGGCATTCAGCGAGCCAGGAACTTTTCTCCCTACACTGTCCATTGAGTTGTCCTCAAAACCAATATACATCGTGCTATATCTCCCACATGGAAAATGCCAGGAGGGAAAAGTGGGGATTAGCTTAGACTTTCTCGGAACTGCTTCAAATCAACTAGATATCTTTGTGCTGTAAATCTCCCAATAGCCAAACGCAAAAGCAGCAAACATCTCGCTGTATGTCCCACATTGAAAGTGCCAAGAGAGTAATATAGAGCTTGCTCTCCCTGTCTTTGAGTACTGTTTTCACTGTCCCGGTTACCTCTTTGCTAACATTCTCTTCAGAGCTGCAGTGAAACCAGGAACCACGTGGAGAAGGCACCCACACTGAAAGTGCCTGCAGGCAACATTGGGGCTTCTTCTCAGTGTCTCTGACATAGGGTTTCACTGTCCCGGGAAAGTCTCTGCTAACACCCTGCAGAGCGCTGTGCCCAATATACAGAAACGTCTTGCGGTATCTCCTACAGGGAAAGTGCCAGGAGGGAATTGTCGATCTTGTTCTCAGTGTCTCTGAGAATTGCTCTGATTCTCCGTGTGACCTCTTTGCTAAGACTCTCCAGAGAGCCGTCCTCAAAACCAACACACATCTTGACATATCTCCCACATTGATCGCAGTGTCTCCAGGAACGGCATTCAGCGAGCCAGGAACTTTTGTCCCTACACTGTCCCTTGAGTTGTCCTCAAAACCAATATACATCGTGCTATATCTCCCACATGGAAAATGCCAGGAGGGAAAAGTGGGGATTAGCTTAGACTTTCTCGGAACTGCTTCAAATCAACTAGATATCTTTGTGCTGTAAATCTCCCAATAGCCAAACGCAAAAGCAGCAAACATCTCGCTGTATGTCCCACATTGAAAGTGCCAAGAGAGTAATATAGAGCTTGCTCTCCCTGTCTTTGAGTACCGTTTTCACTGTCCCGCTTACCTCTTTGCTAACATTCTCTTCAGAGCTGCAGTGAAACCAGGAACCATGCGGAGAAGGCACCCACACTGAAAATGCCTGCAGGCAACATTGGGGCTTCTTCTCAGTGTCTCTGACATAGGGTTTCACTGTCCCGGGAAAGTCTCTGCTAACACCCTGCAGAGCGCTGTGCCCAATATACAGAAACGTCTTGCGGTATCTCCTACAGGGAAAGTGCCAGGAGGGAATTGTCGACCTTGTTCTCAGTGTCTCTGAGAATTGCTCTGATTCTCCGTGTGACCTCTTTGCTAAGACTCTCCAGAGAGCCGTCCTCAAAACCAACACACATCTTGACATATCTCCCACATTGATCGCAGGGTCTCCAGGAACGGCATTCAGCGAGCCAGGAGCTTTTCTCCCTACACTGTCCATTGAGTTGTCCTCAAAACCAATATACATCGTGCTATATCTCCCACATGGAAAATGCCAGGAGGGAAAAGTGGGGATTAGTTTAGACTTTCTCGGAACTGCTTCTAATCAACTAGATATCTTTGTGCTGTAAATCTCCCAATAGCCAAACGCAAAAGCAGCAAACATCTCGCTGTATGTCCCACATTGAAAGTGCCAAGAGAGTAATATAGAGCTTGCTCTCCCTGTCTTTGAGTACCGTTTTCACTGTCCCGCTTACCTCTTTGCTAACATTCTCTTCAGAGCTGCAGTGAAACCAGGAACCACGTGGAGAAGGCACCCACACTGAAAATGCCTGCAGGCAACATTGGGGCTTCTTCTCAGTGTCTCTGACATAGGGTTTCACTGTCCCGGGAAAGTCTCTGCTAACACCCTGCAGAGCGCTGTGCCCAATATACAGAAACGTCTTGCGGTATCTCCTACAGGGAAAGTGCCAGGAGGGAATTGTCGACCTTGTTCTCAGTGTCTCTGAGAATTGCTCTGATTCTCCGTGTGACCTCTTTGCTAAGACTCTCCAGAGAGCCGTCCTCAAAACCAACACACATCTTGACATATCTCCCACATTGATCGCAGTGTCTCCAGGAACGGCATTCAGCGAGCCAGGAACTTTTCTCCCTACACTGTCCATTGAGTTGTCCTCAAAACCAATATACATCGTGCTATATCTCCCACATGGAAAGTGCCAGGAGGGAAAAGTGGGGATTAGTTTAGACTTTCTCGGAACTTCTTCTAATCAACTAGATATCTTTGTGCTGTAAATCTCCCAATAGCCAAACGCAAAAGCAGCAAACATCTCGCTGTATGTCCCACATTGAAAGTGCCAAGAGAGTAATATAGAGCTTGCTCTCCCTGTCTTTGAGTACCGTTTTCACTGTCCCGGTTACCTCTTTGCTAACATTCTCTTCAGAGCTGCAGTGAAACCAGGAACCACGTGGAGAAGGCACCCACACTGAAAGTGCCTGCAGGCAACATTGGGGCTTCTTCTCAGTGTCTCTGACATAGGGTTTCACTGTCCCGGGAAAGTCTCTGCTAACAGCCTGCAGAGCGCTGTGCCCAATATACAGAAACGTCTTGCGGTATCTCCTACAGGGAAAGTGCCAGGAGGGAATTGTCGATCTTGTTCTCAGTGTCTCTGAGAATTGCTCTGATTCTCCGTGTGACCTCTTTGCTAAGACTCTCCAGAGAGCCGTCCTCAAAACCAACACACATCTTGACATATCTCCCACATTGATCGCAGTGTCTCCAGGAACGGCATTCAGCGAGCCAGGAGCTTTTCTCCCTACACTGTCCATTGAGTTGTCCTCAAAACCAATATACATCGTGCTATATCTCCCACATGGAAAATGCCAGGAGGGAAAAGTGGGGATTAGTTTAGACTTTCTCGGAACTGCTTCTAATCAACTAGATATCTTTGTGCTGTAAATCTCCCAATAGCCAAACGCAAAAGCAGCAAACATCTCGCTGTATGTCCCACATTGAAAGTGCCAAGAGAGTAATATAGAGCTTGCTCTCCCTGTCTTTGAGTACCGTTTTCACTGTCCCGCTTACCTCTTTGCTAACATTCTCTTCAGAGCTGCAGTGAAACCAGGAACCACGTGGAGAAGGCACCCACACTGAAAATGCCTGGAGGGAACATTGGGGCTTCTTCTCAGTGTCTCTGACATAGGGTTTCACTGTCCCGGGAAAGTCTCTGCTAACAGCCTGCAGAGCGCTGTGCCCAATATACAGAAACGTCTTGCGGTATCTCCTACAGGGAAAGTGCCAGGAGGGAATTGTCGATCTTGTTCTCAGTGTCTCTGAGAATTGCTCTGATTCTCCGTGTGACCTCTTTGCTAAGACTCTCCAGAGAGCCGTCCTCAAAACCAACACACATCTTGACATATCTCCCACATTGATCGCAGTGTCTCCAGGAACCGCATTCAGCGAGCCAGGAACTTTTGTCCCTACACTGTCCCTTGAGTTGTCCTCAAAACCAATATACATCGTGCTATATCTCCCACATGGAAAATGCCAGGAGGGAAAAGTGGGGATTAGCTTAGACTTTCTCGGAACTGCTTCAAATCAACTAGATATCTTTGTGCTGTAAATCTCCCAATAGCCAAACGCAAAAGCAGCAAACATCTCGCTGTATGTCCCACATTGAAAGTGCCAAGAGAGTAATATAGAGCTTGCTCTCCCTGTCTTTGAGTACCGTTTTCACTGTCCCGCTTACCTCTTTGCTAACATTCTCTTCAGAGCTGCAGTGAAACCAGGAACCATGTGGAGAAGGCACCCACACTGAAAATGCCTGCAGGCAACATTGGGGCTTCTTCTCAGTGTCTCTGACATAGGGTTTCACTGTCCCGGGAAAGTCTCTGCTAACACCCTGCAGAGCGCTGTGCCCAATATACAGAAACGTCTTGCGGTATCTCCTACAGGGAAAGTGCCAGGAGGGAATTGTCGACCTTGTTCTCAGTGTCTCTGAGAATTGCTCTGATTCTCCGTGTGACCTCTTTGCTAAGACTCTCCAGAGAGCCGTCCTCAAAACCAACACACATCTTGACATATCTCCCACATTGATCGCAGGGTCTCCAGGAACGGCATTCAGCGAGCCAGGAGCTTTTCTCCCTACACTGTCCATTGAGTTGTCCTCAAAACCAATATACATCGTGCTATATCTCCCACATGGAAAATGCCAGGAGGGAAAAGTGGGGATTAGTTTAGACTTTCTCGGAACTGCTTCTAATCAACTAGATATCTTTGTGCTGTAAATCTCCCAATAGCCAAACGCAAAAGCAGCAAACATCTCGCTGTATGTCCCACATTGAAAGTGCCAAGAGAGTAATATAGAGCTTGCTCTCCCTGTCTTTGAGTACCGTTTTCACTGTCCCGCTTACCTCTTTGCTAACATTCTCTTCAGAGCTGCAGTGAAACCAGGAACCACGTGGAGAAGGCACCCACACTGAAAGTGCCTGCAGGCAACATTGGGGCTTCTTCTCAGTGTCTCTGACATAGGGTTTCACTGTCCCGGGAAAGTCTCTGCTAACACCCTGCAGAGCGCTGTGCCCAATATACAGAAACGTCTTGCGGTATCTCCTACAGGGAAAGTGCCAGGAGGGAATTGTCGATCTTGTTCTCAGTGTCTCTGAGAATTGCTCTGATTCTCCGTGTGACCTCTTTGCTAAGACTCTCCAGAGAGCCGTCCTCAAAACCAACACACATCTTGACATATCTCCCACATTGATCGCAGTGTCTCCAGGAACGGCATTCAGCGAGCCAGGAGCTTTTCTCCCTACACTGTCCATTGAGTTGTCCTCAAAACCAATATACATCGTGCTATATCTCCCACATGGAAAATGCCAGGAGGGAAAAGTGGGGATTAGTTTAGACTTTCTCGGAACTGCTTCTAATCAACTAGATATCTTTGTGCTGTAAATCTCCCAATAGCCAAACGCAAAAGCAGCAAACATCTCGCTGTATGTCCCACATTGAAAGTGCCAAGAGAGTAATATAGAGCTTGCTCTCCCTGTCTTTGAGTACCGTTTTCACTGTCCCGGTTACCTCTTTGCTAACATTCTCTTCAGAGCTGCAGTGAAACCAGGAACCACGTGGAGAAGGCACCCACACTGAAAATGCCTGGAGGGAACATTGGGCCTTCTTCTCAGTGTCTCTGACATAGGGTTTCACTGTCCCGGGAAAGTCTCTGCTAACACCCTGCAGAGCGCTGTGCCCAATATACAGAAACGTCTTGCGGTATCTCCTACAGGGAAAGTGCCAGGAGGGAATTGTCGATCTTGTTCTCAGTGTCTCTGAGAATTGCTCTGATTCTCCGTGTGACCTCTTTGCTAAGACTCTCCAGAGAGCCGTCCTCAAAACCAACACACATCTTGACATATCTCCCACATTGATCGCAGTGTCTCCAGGAACCGCATTCAGCGAGCCAGGAGCTTTTCTCCCTACACTGTCCCTTGAGTTGTCCTCAAAACCAATATACATCGTGCTATATCTCCCACATGGAAAATGCCATGAGGGAAAAGTGGGGATTAGCTTAGACTTTCTCGGAACTGCTTCAAATCAACTAGATATCTTTGTGCTGTAAATCTCCCAATAGCCAAACGCAAAAGCAGCAAACATCTCGCTGTATGTCCCACATTGAAAGTGCCAAGAGAGTAATATAGAGCTTGCTCTCCCTGTCTTTGAGTACCGTTTTCACTGTCCCGCTTACCTCTTTGCTAACATTCTCTTCAGAGCTGCAGTGAAACCAGGAACCACGTGGAGAAGGCACCCACACTGAAAGTGCCTGCAGGCAACATTGGGGCTTCTTCTCAGTGTCTCTGACATAGGGTTTCACTGTCCCGGGAAAGTCTCTGCTAACACCCTGCAGAGCGCTGTGCCCAATATACAGAAACGTCTTGCGGTATCTCCTACAGGGAAAGTGCCAGGAGGGAATTGTCGATCTTGTTCTCAGTGTCTCTGAGAATTGCTCTGATTCTCCGTGTGACCTCTTTGCTAAGACTCTCCAGAGAGCCGTCCTCAAAACCAACACACATCTTGACATATCTCCCACATTGATCGCAGTGTCTCCAGGAACGGCATTCAGCGAGCCAGGAACTTTTCTCCCTACACTGTCCATTGAGTTGTCCTCAAAACCAATATACATCGTGCTATATCTCCCACATGGAAAATGCCAGGAGGGAAAAGTGGGGATTAGCTTAGACTTTCTCGGAACTGCTTCAAATCAACTAGATATCTTTGTGCTGTAAATCTCCCAATAGCCAAACGCAAAAGCAGCGAACATCTCGCTGTATGTCCCACATTGAAAGTGCCAAGAGAGTAATATAGAGCTTGCTCTCCCTGTCTTTGAGTACTGTTTTCACTGTCCCGGTTACCTCTTTGCTAACATTCTCTTCAGAGCTGCAGTGAAACCAGGAACCACGTGGAGAAGGCACCCACACTGAAAGTGCCTGCAGGCAACATTGGGCCTTCTTCTCAGTGTCTCTGACATAGGGTTTCACTGTCCCGGGAAAGTCTCTGCTAACACCCTGCAGAGCGCTGTGCCCAATATACAGAAACGTCTTGCGGTATCTCCTACAGGGAAAGTGCCAGGAGGGAATTGTCGATCTTGTTCTCAGTGTCTCTGAGAATTGCTCTGATTCTCCGTGTGACCTCTTTGCTAAGACTCTCCAGAGAGCCGTCCTCAAAACCAACACACATCTTGACATATCTCCCACATTGATCGCAGTGTCTCCAGGAACCGCATTCAGCGAGCCAGGAACTTTTCTCCCTACACTGTCCCTTGAGTTGTCCTCAAAACCAATATACATCGTGCTATATCTCCCACATGGAAAATGCCAGGAGGGAAAAGTGGGGATTAGCTTAGACTTTCTCGGAACTGCTTCTAATCAACTAGATATCTTTGTGCTGTAAATCTCCCAATAGCCAAACGCAAAAGCAGCAAACATCTCGCTGTATGTCCCACATTGAAAGTGCCAAGAGAGTAATATAGAGCTTGCTCTCCCTGTCTTTGAGTACTGTTTTCACTGTCCCGCTTACCTCTTTGCTAACATTCTCTTCAGAGCTGCAGTGAAACCAGGAACCACGTGGAGAAGGCACCCACACTGAAAATGCCTGGAGGGAACATTGGGCCTTCTTCTCAGTGTCTCTGACATAGGGTTTCACTGTCCCGGGAAAGTCTCTGCTAACACCCTGCAGAGCGCTGTGCCCAATATACAGAAACGTCTTGCGGTATCTCCTACAGGGAAAGTGCCAGGAGGGAATTGTCGATCTTGTTCTCAGTGTCTCTGAGAATTGCTCTGATTCTCCGTGTGACCTCTTTGCTAAGACTCTCCAGAGAGCCGTCCTCAAAACCAACACACATCTTGACATATCTCCCACATTGATCGCAGTGTCTCCAGGAACCGCATTCAGCGAGCCAGGAACTTTTCTCCCTACACTGTCCATAGAGTTGTCCTCAAAACCAATATACATCGTGCTATATCTCCCACATGGAAAATGCCAGGAGGGAAAAGTGGGGATTAGCTTAGACTTTCTCGGAACTGCTTCAAATCAACTAGATATCTTTGTGCTGTAAATCTCCCAATAGCCAAACGCAAAAGCAGCAAACATCTCGCTGTATGTCCCACATTGAAAGTGCCAAGAGAGTAATATAGAGCTTGCTCTCCCTGTCTTTGAGTACCGTTTTCACTGTCCCGGTTACCTCTTTGCTAACATTCTCTTCAGAGCTGCAGTGAAACCAGGAACCACGTGGAGAAGGCACCCACACTGAAAGTGCCTGCAGGCAACATTGGGGCTTCTTCTCAGTGTCTCTGACATAGGGTTTCACTGTCCCGGGAAAGTCTCTGCTAACACCCTGCAGAGCGCTGTGCCCAATATACAGAAACGTCTTGCGGTATCTCCTACAGGGAAAGTGCCAGGAGGGAATTGTCGATCTTGTTCTCAGTGTCTCTGAGAATTGCTCTGATTCTCCGTGTGACCTCTTTGCTAAGACTCTCCAGAGAGCCGTCCTCAAAACCAACACACATCTTGACATATCTCCCACATTGATCGCAGTGTCTCCAGGAACGGCATTCAGCGAGCCAGGAACTTTTCTCCCTACACTGTCCATTGAGTTGTCCTCAAAACCAATATACATCGTGCTATATCTCCCACATGGAAAATGCCAGGAGGGAAAAGTGGGGATTAGCTTAGACTTTCTCGGAACTGCTTCAAATCAACTAGATATCTTTGTGCTGTAAATCTCCCAATAGCCAAACGCAAAAGCAGCAAACATCTCGCTGTATGTCCCACATTGAAAGTGCCAAGAGAGTAATATAGAGCTTGCTCTCCCTGTCTTTGAGTACCGTTTTCACTGTCCCGGTTACCTCTTTGCTAACATTCTCTTCAGAGCTGCAGTGAAACCAGGAACCACGTGGAGAAGGCACCCACACTGAAAGTGCCTGCAGGCAACATTGGGGCTTCTTCTCAGTGTCTCTGACATAGGGTTTCACTGTGCCGGGAAAGTCTCTGCTAACACCCTGCAGAGCGCTGTGCCCAATATACAGAAACGTCTTGCGGTATCTCCTACAGGGAAAGTGCCAGGAGGGAATTGTCGATCTTGTTCTCAGTGTCTCTGAGAATTGCTCTGATTCTCCGTGTGACCTCTTTGCTAAGACTCTCCAGAGAGCCGTCCTCAAAACCAACACACATCTTGACATATCTCCCACATTGATCGCAGTGTCTCCAGGAACGGCATTCAGCGAGCCAGGAACTTTTCTCCCTACACTGTCCCTTGAGTTGTCCTCAAAACCAATATACATCGTGCTATATCTCCCACATGGAAAGTGCCAGGAGGGAAAAGTGGGGATTAGCTTAGACTTTCTCGGAACTGCTTCAAATCAACTAGATATCTTTGTGCTGTAAATCTCCCAATAGCCAAACGCAAAAGCAGCAAACATCTCGCTGTATGTCCCACATTGAAAGTGCCAAGAGAGTAATATAGAGCTTGCTCTCCCTGTCTTTGAGTACTGTTTTCACTGTCCCGGTTACCTCTTTGCTAACATTCTCTTCAGAGCTGCAGTGAAACCAGGAACCACGTGGAGAAGGCACCCACACTGAAAGTGCCTGGAGGGAACATTGGGCCTTCTTCTCAGTGTCTCTGACATAGGGTTTCACTGTCCCGGGAAAGTCTCTGCTAACACCCTGCAGAGCGCTGTGCCCAATATACAGAAACGTCTTGCGGTATCTCCTACAGGGAAAGTGCCAGGAGGGAATTGTCGATCTTGTTCTCAGTGTCTCTGAGAATTGCTCTGATTCTCCGTGTGACCTCTTTGCTAAGACTCTCCAGAGAGCCGTCCTCAAAACCAACACACATCTTGACATATCTCCCACATTGATCGCAGTGTCTCCAGGAACCGCATTCAGCGAGCCAGGAACTTTTCTCCCTACACTGTCCCTTGAGTTGTCCTCAAAACCAATATACATCGTGCTATATCTCCCACATGGAAAGTGCCAGGAGGGAAAAGTGGGGATTAGCTTAGACTTTCTCGGAACTGCTTCAAATCAACTAGATATCTTTGTGCTGTAAATCTCCCAATAGCCAAACGCAAAAGCAGCAAACATCTCGCTGTATGTCCCACATTGAAAGTGCCAAGAGAGTAATATAGAGCTTGCCCTCCCTGTCTTTGAGTACTGTTTTCACTGTCCCGGTTACCTCTTTGCTAACATTCTCTTCAGAGCTGCAGTGAAACCAGGAACCACGTGGAGAAGGCACCCACACTGAAAGTGCCTGCAGGCAACATTGGGGCTTCTTCTCAGTGTCTCTGACATAGGGTTTCACTGTCCCGGGAAAGTCTCTGCTAACACCCTGCAGAGCGCTGTGCCCAATATACAGAAACGTCTTGCGGTATCTCCTACAGGGAAAGTGCCAGGAGGGAATTGTCGATCTTGTTCTCAGTGTCTCTGAGAATTGCTCTGATTCTCCATGTGACCTCTTTGCTAAGACTCTCCAGAGAGCCGTCCTCAAAACCAACACACATCTTGACATATCTCCCACATTGATCGCAGGGTCTCCAGGAACGGCATTCAGTGAGCCAGGAATTTTTCTCCCTACACTGTCCCTTGAGTTGTCCTCAAAACCAATATACATCGTGCTATATCTCCCACATGGAAAATGCCAGGAGGGAAAAGTGGGGATTAGCTTAGACTTTCTCGGAACTGCTTCAAATCAACTAGATATCTTTGTGCTGTAAATCTCCCAATAGCCAAACGCAAAAGCAGCGAACATCTCGCTGTATGTCCCACATTGAAAGTGCCAAGAGAGTAATATAGAGCTTGCTCTCCCTGTCTTTGAGTACTGTTTTCACTGTCCCGGTTACCTCTTTGCTAACATTCTCTTCAGAGCTGCAGTGAAACCAGGAACCACGTGGAGAAGGCACCCACACTGAAAGTGCCTGCAGGCAACATTGGGGCTTCTTCTCAGTGTCTCTGACATAGGGTTTCACTGTCCCGGGAAAGTCTCTGCTAACACCCTGCAGAGCGCTGTGCCCAATATACAGAAACGTCTTGCTGTATCTCCTACAGGGAAAGTGCCAGGAGGGAATTGTTGATCTTGTTCTCAGTGTCTCTGAGAATTGCTCTGATTCTCCGTGTGACCTCTTTGCTAAGACTCTCCAGAGAGCCGTCCTCAAAACCAACACACATCTTGACATATCTCCCACATTGATCGCAGTGTCTCCAGGAACGGCATTCAGCGAGCCAGGAACTTTTCTCCCTACACTGTCCATTGAGTTGTCCTCAAAACCAATATACATCGTGCTATATCTCCCACATGGAAAGTGCCAGGAGGGAAAAGTGGGGATTAGCTTAGACTTTCTCGGAACTGCTTCAAATCAACTAGATATCTTTGTGCTGTAAATCTCCCAATAGCCAAACGCAAAAGCAGCAAACATCTCGCTGTATGTCCCACATTGAAAGTGCCAAGAGAGTAATATAGAGCTTGCTCTCCCTGTCTTTGAGTACTGTTTTCACTGTCCCGCTTACCTCTTTGCTAACATTCTCTTCAGAGCTGCAGTGAAACCAGGAACCACGTGGAGAAGGCACCCACACTGAAAGTGCCTGCAGGCAACATTGGGGCTTCTTCTCAGTGTCTCTGACATAGGGTTTCACTGTGCCGGGAAAGTCTCTGCTAACACCCTGCAGAGCGCTGTGCCCAATATACAGAAACGTCTTGCGGTATCTCCTACAGGGAAAGTGCCAGGAGGGAATTGTCGATCTTGTTCTCAGTGTCTCTGAGAATTGCTCTGATTCTCCGTGTGACCTCTTTGCTAAGACTCTCCAGAGAGCCGTCCTCAAAACCAACACACATCTTGACATATCTCCCACATTGATCGCAGGGTCTCCAGGAACGGCATTCAGCGAGCCAGGAGCTTTTCTCCCTACACTGTCCCTTGAGTTGTCCTCAAAACCAATATACATCGTGCTATATCTCCCACATGGAAAGTGCCAGGAGGGAAAAGTGGGGATTAGCTTAGACTTTCTCGGAACTGCTTCAAATCAACTAGATATCTTTGTGCTGTAAATCTCCCAATAGCCAAACGCAAAAGCAGCAAACATCTCGCTGTATGTCCCACATTGAAAGTGCCAAGAGAGTAATATAGAGCTTGCTCTCCCTGTCTTTGAGTACTGTTTTCACTGTCCCGCTTACCTCTTTGCTAACATTCTCTTCAGAGCTGCAGTGAAACCAGGAACCACGTGGAGAAGGCACCCACACTGAAAGTGCCTGCAGGCAACATTGGGGCTTCTTCTCAGTGTCTCTGACATAGGGTTTCACTGTCCCGGGAAAGTCTCTGCTAACACCCTGCAGAGCGCTGTGCCCAATATACAGAAACGTCTTGCGGTATCTCCTACAGGGAAAGTGCCAGGAGGGAATTGTCGATCTTGTTCTCAGTGTCTCTGAGAATTGCTCTGATTCTCCGTGTGACCTCTTTGCTAAGACTCTCCAGAGAGCCGTCCTCAAAACCAACACACATCTTGACATATCTCCCACATTGATCGCAGTGTCTCCAGGAACGGTATTCAGCGAGCCAGGAACTTTTCTCCCTACACTGTCCCTTGAGTTGTCCTCAAAACCAATATACATCGTGCTATATCTCCCACATGGAAAATGCCAGGAGGGAAAAGTGGGGATTAGCTTAGACTTTCTCGGAACTGCTTCAAATCAACTAGATATCTTTGTGCTGTAAATCTCCCAATAGCCAAACGCAAAAGCAGCAAACATCTCGCTGTATGTCCCACATTGAAAGTGCCAAGAGAGCAATATAGAGCTTGCTCTCCCTGTCTTTGAGTACTGTTTTCACTGTCCCGGTTACCTCTTTGCTAACATTCTCTTCAGAGCTGCAGTGAAACCAGGAACCATGTGGAGAAGGCACCCACACTGAAAGTGCCTGCAGGCAACATTGGGGCTTCTTCTCAGTGTCTCTGACATAGGGTTTCACTGTCCCGGGAAAGTCTCTGCTAACACCCTGCAGAGCGCTGTGCCCAATATACAGAAACGTCTTGCGGTATCTCCTACAGGGAAAGTGCCAGGAGGGAATTGTCGATCTTGTTCTCAGTGTCTCTGAGAATTGCTCTGATTCTCCGTGTGACCTCTTTGCTAAGACTCTCCAGAGAGCCGTCCTCAAAACCAACACACATCTTGACATATCTCCCACATTGATCGCAGGGTCTCCAGGAACGGTATTCAGCGAGCCAGGAACTTTTCTCCCTACACTGTCCCTTGAGTTGTCCTCAAAACCAATATACATCGTGCTATATCTCCCACATGGAAAATGCCCGGAGGGAAAAGTGGGGATTAGCTTAGACTTTCTCGGAACTGCTTCAAATCAACTAGATATCTTTGTGCTGTAAATCTCCCAATAGCCAAACGCAAAAGCAGCAAACATCTCGCTGTATGTCCCACATTGAAAGTGCCAAGAGAGCAATATAGAGCTTGCTCTCCCTGTCTTTGAGTACTGTTTTCACTGTCCCGGTTACCTCTTTGCTAACATTCTCTTCAGAGCTGCAGTGAAACCAGGAACCATGTGGAGAAGGCACCCACACTGAAAGTGCCTGCAGGCAACATTGGGGCTTCTTCTCAGTGTCTCTGACATAGGGTTTCACTGTCCCGGGAAAGTCTCTGCTAACAGCCTGCAGAGCGCTGTGCCCAATATACAGAAACGTCTTGCGGTATCTCCTACAGGGAAAGTGCCAGGAGGGAATTGTCGATCTTGTTCTCAGTGTCTCTGAGAATTGCTCTGATTCTCCGTGTGACCTCTTTGCTAAGACTCTCCAGAGAGCCGTCCTCAAAACCAACACACATCTTGACATATCTCCCACATTGATCGCAGTGTCTCCAGGAACCGCATTCAGCGAGCCAGGAACTTTTCTCCCTACACTGTCCATTGAGTTGTCCTCAAAACCAATATACATCGTGCTATATCTCCCACATGGAAAATGCCAGGAGGGAAAAGTGGGGATTAGCTTAGACTTTCTCGGAACTGCTTCAAATCAACTAGATATCTTTGTGCTGTAAATCTCCCAATAGCCAAACGCAAAAGCAGCAAACATCTCGCTGTATGTCCCACATTGAAAGTGCCAAGAGAGTAATATAGAGCTTGCTCTCCCTGTCTTTGAGTACCGTTTTCACTGTCCCGCTTACCTCTTTGCTAACATTCTCTTCAGAGCTGCAGTGAAACCAGGAACCACGTGGAGAAGGCACCCACACTGAAAGTGCCTGCAGGCAACATTGGGGCTTCTTCTCAGTGTCTCTGACATAGGGTTTCACTGTCCCGGGAAAGTCTCTGCTAACACCCTGCAGAGCGCTGTGCCCAATATACAGAAACGTCTTGCGGTATCTCCTACAGGGAAAGTGCCAGGAGGGAATTGTCGATCTTGTTCTCAGTGTCTCTGAGAATTGCTCTGATTCTCCGTGTGACCTCTTTGCTAAGACTCTCCAGAGAGCCGTCCTCAAAACCAACACACATCTTGACATATCTCCCACATTGATCGCAGTGTCTCCAGGAACGGCATTCAGCGAGCCAGGAACTTTTCTCCCTACACTGTCCCTTGAGTTGTCCTCAAAACCAATATACATCGTGCTATATCTCCCACATGGAAAGTGCCAGGAGGGAAAAGTGGGGATTAGCTTAGACTTTCTCGGAACTGCTTCAAATCAACTAGATATCTTTGTGCTGTAAATCTCCCAATAGCCAAACGCAAAAGCAGCAAACATCTCGCTGTATGTCCCACATTGAAAGTGCCAAGAGAGTAATATAGAGCTTGCTCTCCCTGTCTTTGAGTACTGTTTTCACTGTCCCGGTTACCTCTTTGCTAACATTCTCTTCAGAGCTGCAGTGAAACCAGGAACCACGTGGAGAAGGCACCCACACTGAAAGTGCCTGCAGGCAACATTGGGGCTTCTTCTCAGTGTCTCTGACATAGGGTTTCACTGTCCCGGGAAAGTCTCTGCTAACAGCCTGCAGAGCGCTGTGCCCAATATACAGAAACGTCTTGCGGTATCTCCTACAGGGAAAGTGCCAGGAGGGAATTGTCGATCTTGTTCTCAGTGTCTCTGAGAATTGCTCTGATTCTCCGTGTGACCTCTTTGCTAAGACTCTCCAGAGAGCCGTCCTCAAAACCAACACACATCTTGACATATCTCCCACATTGATCGCAGTGTCTCCAGGAACCGCATTCAGCGAGCCAGGAACTTTTCTCCCTACACTGTCCCTTGAGTTGTCCTCAAAACCAATATACATCGTGCTATATCTCCCACATGGAAAGTGCCAGGAGGGAAAAGTGGGGATTAGCTTAGACTTTCTCGGAACTGCTTCAAATCAACTAGATATCTTTGTGCTGTAAATCTCCCAATAGCCAAACGCAAAAGCAGCAAACATCTCGCTGTATGTCCCACATTGAAAGTGCCAAGAGAGTAATATAGAGCTTGCTCTCCCTGTCTTTGAGTACTGTTTTCACTGTCCCGGTTACCTCTTTGCTAACATTCTCTTCAGAGCTGCAGTGAAACCAGGAACCACGTGGAGAAGGCACCCACACTGAAAGTGCCTGCAGGCAACATTGGGGCTTCTTCTCAGTGTCTCTGACATAGGGTTTCACTGTCCCGGGAAAGTCTCTGCTAACACCCTGCAGAGCGCTGTGCCCAATATACAGAAACGTCTTGCGGTATCTCCTACAGGGAAAGTGCCAGGAGGGAATTGTCAATCTTGTTCTCAGTGTCTCTGAGAATTGCTCTGATTCTCCGTGTGACCTCTTTGCTAAGACTCTCCAGAGAGCCGTCCTCAAAACCAACACACATCTTGACATATCTCCCACATTGATCGCAGGGTCTCCAGGAACGGCATTCAGTGAGCCAGGAATTTTTCTCCCTACACTGTCCCTTGAGTTGTCCTCAAAACCAATATACATCGTGCTATATCTCCCACATGGAAAATGCCAGGAGGGAAAAGTGGGGATTAGCTTAGACTTTCTCGGAACTGCTTCAAATCAACTAGATATCTTTGTGCTGTAAATCTCCCAATAGCCAAACGCAAAAGCAGCGAACATCTCGCTGTATGTCCCACATTGAAAGTGCCAAGAGAGTAATATAGAGCTTGCTCTCCCTGTCTTTGAGTACTGTTTTCACTGTCCCGGTTACCTCTTTGCTAACATTCTCTTCAGAGCTGCAGTGAAACCAGGAACCACGTGGAGAAGGCACCCACACTGAAAGTGCCTGCAGGCAACATTGGGGCTTCTTCTCAGTGTCTCTGACATAGGGTTTCACTGTCCCGGGAAAGTCTCTGCTAACACCCTGCAGAGCGCTGTGCCCAATATACAGAAACGTCTTGCTGTATCTCCTACAGGGAAAGTGCCAGGAGGGAATTGTCGATCTTGTTCTCAGTGTCTCTGAGAATTGCTCTGATTCTCCGTGTGACCTCTTTGCTAAGACTCTCCAGAGAGCCGTCCTCAAAACCAACACACATCTTGACATATCTCCCACATTGATCGCAGTGTCTCCAGGAACGGCATTCAGCGAGCCAGGAACTTTTCTCCCTACACTGTCCATTGAGTTGTCCTCAAAACCAATATACATCGTGCTATATCTCCCACATGGAAAGTGCCAGGAGGGAAAAGTGGGGATTAGCTTAGACTTTCTCGGAACTGCTTCAAATCAACTAGATATCTTTGTGCTGTAAATCTCCCAATAGCCAAACGCAAAAGCAGCAAACATCTCGCTGTATGTCCCACATTGAAAGTGCCAAGAGAGTAATATAGAGCTTGCTCTCCCTGTCTTTGAGTACTGTTTTCACTGTCCCGCTTACCTCTTTGCTAACATTCTCTTCAGAGCTGCAGTGAAACCAGGAACCACGTGGAGAAGGCACCCACACTGAAAGTGCCTGCAGGCAACATTGGGGCTTCTTCTCAGTGTCTCTGACATAGGGTTTCACTGTCCCGGGAAAGTCTCTGCTAACACCCTGCAGAGCGCTGTGCCCAATATACAGAAACGTCTTGCGGTATCTCCTACAGGGAAAGTGCCAGGAGGGAATTGTCGATCTTGTTCTCAGTGTCTCTGAGAATTGCTCTGATTCTCCGTGTGACCTCTTTGCTAAGACTCTCCAGAGAGCCGTCCTCAAAACCAACACACATCTTGACATATCTCCCACATTGATCGCAGGGTCTCCAGGAACGGTATTCAGCGAGCCAGGAACTTTTCTCCCTACACTGTCCCTTGAGTTGTCCTCAAAACCAATATACATCGTGCTATATCTCCCACATGGAAAATGCCAGGAGGGAAAAGTGGGGATTAGCTTAGACTTTCTCGGAACTGCTTCAAATCAACTAGATATCTTTGTGCTGTAAATCTCCCAATAGCCAAACGCAAAAGCAGCAAACATCTCGCTGTATGTCCCACATTGAAAGTGCCAAGAGAGCAATATAGAGCTTGCTCTCCCTGTCTTTGAGTACTGTTTTCACTGTCCCGGTTACCTCTTTGCTAACATTCTCTTCAGAGCTGCAGTGAAACCAGGAACCATGTGGAGAAGGCACCCACACTGAAAGTGCCTGCAGGCAACATTGGGGCTTCTTCTCAGTGTCTCTGACATAGGGTTTCACTGTCCCGGGAAAGTCTCTGCTAACACCCTGCAGAGCGCTGTGCCCAATATACAGAAACGTCTTGCGGTATCTCCTACAGGGAAAGTGCCAGGAGGGAATTGTCGATCTTGTTCTCAGTGTCTCTGAGAATTGCTCTGATTCTCCGTGTGACCTCTTTGCTAAGACTCTCCAGAGAGCCGTCCTCAAAACCAACACACATCTTGACATATCTCCCACATTGATCGCAGGGTCTCCAGGAACGGTATTCAGCGAGCCAGGAACTTTTCTCCCTACACTGTCCCTTGAGTTGTCCTCAAAACCAATATACATCGTGCTATATCTCCCACATGGAAAATGCCCGGAGGGAAAAGTGGGGATTAGCTTAGACTTTCTCGGAACTGCTTCAAATCAACTAGATATCTTTGTGCTGTAAATCTCCCAATAGCCAAACGCAAAAGCAGCAAACATCTCGCTGTATGTCCCACATTGAAAGTGCCAAGAGAGCAATATAGAGCTTGCTCTCCCTGTCTTTGAGTACTGTTTTCACTGTCCCGGTTACCTCTTTGCTAACATTCTCTTCAGAGCTGCAGTGAAACCAGGAACCATGTGGAGAAGGCACCCACACTGAAAGTGCCTGCAGGCAACATTGGGGCTTCTTCTCAGTGTCTCTGACATAGGGTTTCACTGTCCCGGGAAAGTCTCTGCTAACACCCTGCAGAGCGCTGTGCCCAATATACAGAAACGTCTTGCGGTATCTCCTACAGGGAAAGTGCCAGGAGGGAATTGTCGATCTTGTTCTCAGTGTCTCTGAGAATTGCTCTGATTCTCCGTGTGACCTCTTTGCTAAGACTCTCCAGAGAGCCGTCCTCAAAACCAACACACATCTTGACATATCTCCCACATTGATCGCAGGGTCTCCAGGAACGGCATTCAGTGAGCCAGGAATTTTTCTCCCTACACTGTCCCTTGAGTTGTCCTCAAAACCAATATACATCGTGCTATATCTCCCACATGGAAAATGCCAGGAGGGAAAAGTGGGGATTAGCTTAGACTTTCTCGGAACTGCTTCAAATCAACTAGATATCTTTGTGCTGTAAATCTCCCAATAGCCAAACGCAAAAGCAGCGAACATCTCGCTGTATGTCCCACATTGAAAGTGCCAAGAGAGTAATATAGAGCTTGCTCTCCCTGTCTTTGAGTACTGTTTTCACTGTCCCGGTTACCTCTTTGCTAACATTCTCTTCAGAGCTGCAGTGAAACCAGGAACCATGTGGAGAAGGCACCCACACTGAAAGTGCCTGCAGGCAACATTGGGGCTTCTTCTCAGTGTCTCTGACATAGGGTTTCACTGTCCCGGGAAAGTCTCTGCTAACACCCTGCAGAGCGCTGTGCCCAATATACAGAAACGTCTTGCGGTATCTCCTACAGGGAAAGTGCCAGGAGGGAATTGTCGATCTTGTTCTCAGTGTCTCTGAGAATTGCTCTGATTCTCCGTGTGACCTCTTTGCTAAGACTCTCCAGAGAGCCGTCCTCAAAACCAACACACATCTTGACATATCTCCCACATTGATCGCAGTGTCTCCAGGAACCGCATTCAGCGAGCCAGGAGCTTTTCTCCCTACACTGTCCCTTGAGTTGTCCTCAAAACCAATATACATCGTGCAATATCTCCCACATGGAAAGTGCCAGGAGGGAAAAGTGGGGATTAGCTTAGACTTTCTCGGAACTGCTTCAAATCAACTAGATATCTTTGTGCTGTAAATCTCCCAATAGCCAAACGCAAAAGCAGCAAACATCTCGCTGTATGTCCCACATTGAAAGTGCCAAGAGAGTAACATAGAGCTTGCACTCCCTGTCTTTGAGTACCGTTTTCACTGTCCCGCTTACCTCTTTGCTAACATTCTCTTCAGAGCTGCAGTGAAACCAGGAACCACGTGGAGAAGGCACCCACACTGAAAGTGCCTGCAGGCAACATTGGGGCTTCTTCTCAGTGTCTCTGACATAGGGTTTCACTGTCCCGGGAAAGTCTCTGCTAACACCCTGCAGAGCGCTGTGCCCAATATACAGAAACGTCTTGCGGTATCTCCTACAGGGAAAGTGCCAGGAGGGAATTGTCGATCTTGTTCTCAGTGTCTCTGAGAATTGCTCTGATTCTCCGTGTGACCTCTTTGCTAAGACTCTCCAGAGAGCCGTCCTCAAAACCAACACACATCTTGACATATCTCCCACATTGATCGCAGTGTCTCCAGGAACGGCATTCAGCGAGCCAGGAACTTTTCTCCCTACACTGTCCATTGAGTTGTCCTCAAAACCAATATACATCGTGCTATATCTCCCACATGGAAAGTGCCAGGAGGGAAAAGTGGGGATTAGCTTAGACTTTCTCGGAACTGCTTCAAATCAACTAGATATCTTTGTGCTGTAAATCTCCCAATAGCCAAACGCAAAAGCAGCAAACATCTCGCTGTATGTCCCACATTGAAAGTGCCAAGAGAGTAATATAGAGCTTGCTCTCCCTGTCTTTGAGTACCGTTTTCACTGTCCCGGTTACCTCTTTGCTAACATTCTCTTCAGAGCTGCAGTGAAACCAGGAACCACGTGGAGAAGGCACCCACACTGAAAATGCCTGCAGGCAACATTGGGCCTTCTTCTCAGTGTCTCTGACATAGGGTTTCACTGTCCCGGGAAAGTCTCTGCTAACACCCTGCAGAGCGCTGTGCCCAATATACAGAAACGTCTTGCGGTATCTCCTACAGGGAAAGTGCCAGGAGGGAATTGTCGATCTTGTTCTCAGTGTCTCTGAGAATTGCTCTGATTCTCCGTGTGACCTCTTTGCTAAGACTCTCCAGAGAGCCGTCCTCAAAACCAACACACATCTTGACATATCTCCCACATTGATCGCAGTGTCTCCAGGAACGGCATTCAGTGAGCCAGGAGCTTTTCTCCCTACACTGTCCATTGAGTTGTCCTCAAAACCAATATACATCGTGCTATATCTCCCACATGGAAAGTGCCAGGAGGGAAAAGTGGGGATTAGTTTAGACTTTCTCGGAACTGCTTCAAATCAACTAGATATCTTTGTGCTGTAAATCTCCCAATAGCCAAACGCAAAAGCAGCAAACATCTCGCTGTATGTCCCACATTGAAAGTGCCAAGAGAGTAATATAGAGCTTGCTCTCCCTGTCTTTGAGTACTGTTTTCACTGTCCCGGTTACCTCTTTGCTAACATTCTCTTCAGAGCTGCAGTGAAACCAGGAACCACGTGGAGAAGGCACCCACACTGAAAGTGCCTGCAGGCAACATTGGGGCTTCTTCTCAGTGTCTCTGACATAGGGTTTCACTGTCCCGGGAAAGTCTCTGCTAACAGCCTGCAGAGCGCTGTGCCCAATATACAGAAACGTCTTGCGGTATCTCCTACAGGGAAAGTGCCAGGAGGGAATTGTCGATCTTGTTCTCAGTGTCTCTGAGAATTGCTCTGATTCTCCGTGTGACCTCTTTGCTAAGACTCTCCAGAGAGCCGTCCTCAAAACCAACACACATCTTGACATATCTCCCACATTGATCGCAGTGTCTCCAGGAACGGCATTCAGCGAGCCAGGAGCTTTTCTCCCTACACTGTCCATTGAGTTGTCCTCAAAACCAATATACATCGTGCTATATCTCCCACATGGAAAATGCCAGGAGGGAAAAGTGGGGATTAGTTTAGACTTTCTCGGAACTGCTTCTAATCAACTAGATATCTTTGTGCTGTAAATCTCCCAATAGCCAAACGCAAAAGCAGCAAACATCTCGCTGTATGTCCCACATTGAAAGTGCCAAGAGAGTAATATAGAGCTTGCTCTCCCTGTCTTTGAGTACCGTTTTCACTGTCCCGGTTACCTCTTTGCTAACATTCTCTTCAGAGCTGCAGTGAAACCAGGAACCACGTGGAGAAGGCACCCACACTGAAAATGCCTGGAGGGAACATTGGGCCTTCTTCTCAGTGTCTCTGACATAGGGTTTCACTGTCCCGGGAAAGTCTCTGCTAACACCCTGCAGAGCGCTGTGCCCAATATACAGAAACGTCTTGCGGTATCTCCTACAGGGAAAGTGCCAGGAGGGAATTGTCGATCTTGTTCTCAGTGTCTCTGAGAATTGCTCTGATTCTCCGTGTGACCTCTTTGCTAAGACTCTCCAGAGAGCCGTCCTCAAAACCAACACACATCTTGACATATCTCCCACATTGATCGCAGTGTCTCCAGGAACGGCATTCAGCGAGCCAGGAGCTTTTCTCCCTACACTGTCCCTTGAGTTGTCCTCAAAACCAATATACATCGTGCTATATCTCCCACATGGAAAATGCCAGGAGGGAAAAGTGGGGATTAGCTTAGACTTTCTCGGAACTGCTTCAAATCAACTAGATATCTTTGTGCTGTAAATCTCCCAATAGCCAAACGCAAAAGCAGCAAACATCTCGCTGTATGTCCCACATTGAAAGTGCCAAGAGAGTAATATAGAGCTTGCTCTCCCTGTCTTTGAGTACCGTTTTCACTGTCCCGGTTACCTCTTTGCTAACATTCTCTTCAGAGCTGCAGTGAAACCAGGAACCATGTGGAGAAGGCACCCACACTGAAAATGCCTGCAGGCAACATTGGGGCTTCTTCTCAGTGTCTCTGACATAGGGTTTCACTGTCCCGGGAAAGTCTCTGCTAACACCCTGCAGAGCGCTGTGCCCAATATACAGAAACGTCTTGCGGTATCTCCTACAGGGAAAGTTCCAGGAGGGAATTGTCGACCTTGTTCTCAGTGTCTCTGAGAATTGCTCTGATTCTCCGTGTGACCTCTTTGCTAAGACTCTCCAGAGAGCCGTCCTCAAAACCAACACACATCTTGACATATCTCCCACATTGATCGCAGTGTCTCCAGGAACGGCATTCAGCGAGCCAGGAGCTTTTCTCCCTACACTGTCCATTGAGTTGTCCTCAAAACCAATATACATCGTGCTATATCTCCCACATGGAAAGTGCCAGGAGGGAAAAGTGGGGATTAGTTTAGACTTTCTCGGAACTGCTTCTAATCAACTAGATATCTTTGTGCTGTAAATCTCCCAATAGCCAAACGCAAAAGCAGCAAACATCTCGCTGTATGTCCCACATTGAAAGTGCCAAGAGAGTAATATAGAGCTTGCTCTCCCTGTCTTTGAGTACCGTTTTCACTGTCCCGGTTACCTCTTTGCTAACATTCTCTTCAGAGCTGCAGTGAAACCAGGAACCACGTGGAGAAGGCACCCACACTGAAAGTGCCTGCAGGCAACATTGGGGCTTCTTCTCAGTGTCTCTGACATAGGGTTTCACTGTCCCGGGAAAGTCTCTGCTAACACCCTGCAGAGCGCTGTGCCCAATATACAGAAACGTCTTGCGGTATCTCCTACAGGGAAAGTGCCAGGAGGGAATTGTCGATCTTGTTCTCAGTGTCTCTGAGAATTGCTCTGATTCTCCGTGTGACCTCTTTGCTAAGACTCTCCAGAGAGCCGTCCTCAAAACCAACACACATCTTGACATATCTCCCACATTGATCGCAGTGTCTCCAGGAACGGCATTCAGCGAGCCAGGAACTTTTCTCCCTACACTGTCCATTGAGTTGTCCTCAAAACCAATATACATCGTGCTATATCTCCCACATGGAAAATGCCAGGAGGGAAAAGTGGGGATTAGCTTAGACTTTCTCGGAACTGCTTCAAATCAACTAGATATCTTTGTGCTGTAAATCTCCCAATAGCCAAACGCAAAAGCAGCAAACATCTCGCTGTATGTCCCACATTGAAAGTGCCAAGAGAGTAATATAGAGCTTGCTCTCCCTGTCTTTGAGTACCGTTTTCACTGTCCCGGTTACCTCTTTGCTAACATTCTCTTCAGAGCTGCAGTGAAACCAGGAACCACGTGGAGAAGGCACCCACACTGAAAATGCCTGCAGGCAACATTGGGGCTTCTTCTCAGTGTCTCTGACATAGGGTTTCACTGTCCCGGGAAAGTCTCTGCTAACAGCCTGCAGAGCGCTGTGCCCAATATACAGAAACGTCTTGCGGTATCTCCTACAGGGAAAGTGCCAGGAGGGAATTGTCGATCTTGTTCTCAGTGTCTCTGAGAATTGCTCTGATTCTCCGTGTGACCTCTTTGCTAAGACTCTCCAGAGAGCCGTCCTCAAAACCAACACACATCTTGACATATCTCCCACATTGATCGCAGTGTCTCCAGGAACGGCATTCAGCGAGCCAGGAGCTTTTCTCCCTACACTGTCCCTTGAGTTGTCCTCAAAACCAATATACATCGTGCTATATCTCCCACATGGAAAATGCCAGGAGGGAAAAGTGGGGATTAGCTTAGACTTTCTCGGAACTGCTTCAAATCAACTAGATATCTTTGTGCTGTAAATCTCCCAATAGCCAAACGCAAAAGCAGCAAACATCTCGCTGTATGTCCCACATTGAAAGTGCCAAGAGAGTAATATAGAGCTTGCTCTCCCTGTCTTTGAGTACCGTTTTCACTGTCCCGGTTACCTCTTTGCTAACATTCTCTTCAGAGCTGCAGTGAAACCAGGAACCATGTGGAGAAGGCACCCACACTGAAAATGCCTGCAGGCAACATTGGGGCTTCTTCTCAGTGTCTCTGACATAGGGTTTCACTGTCCCGGGAAAGTCTCTGCTAACACCCTGCAGAGCGCTGTGCCCAATATACAGAAACGTCTTGCGGTATCTCCTACAGGGAAAGTTCCAGGAGGGAATTGTCGACCTTGTTCTCAGTGTCTCTGAGAATTGCTCTGATTCTCCGTGTGACCTCTTTGCTAAGACTCTCCAGAGAGCCGTCCTCAAAACCAACACACATCTTGACATATCTCCCACATTGATCGCAGTGTCTCCAGGAACGGCATTCAGCGAGCCAGGAGCTTTTCTCCCTACACTGTCCATTGAGTTGTCCTCAAAACCAATATACATCGTGCTATATCTCCCACATGGAAAGTGCCAGGAGGGAAAAGTGGGGATTAGTTTAGACTTTCTCGGAACTGCTTCTAATCAACTAGATATCTTTGTGCTGTAAATCTCCCAATAGCCAAACGCAAAAGCAGCAAACATCTCGCTGTATGTCCCACATTGAAAGTGCCAAGAGAGTAATATAGAGCTTGCTCTCCCTGTCTTTGAGTACCGTTTTCACTGTCCCGGTTACCTCTTTGCTAACATTCTCTTCAGAGCTGCAGTGAAACCAGGAACCACGTGGAGAAGGCACCCACACTGAAAGTGCCTGCAGGCAACATTGGGGCTTCTTCTCAGTGTCTCTGACATAGGGTTTCACTGTCCCGGGAAAGTCTCTGCTAACACCCTGCAGAGCGCTGTGCCCAATATACAGAAACGTCTTGCGGTATCTCCTACAGGGAAAGTGCCAGGAGGGAATTGTCGATCTTGTTCTCAGTGTCTCTGAGAATTGCTCTGATTCTCCGTGTGACCTCTTTGCTAAGACTCTCCAGAGAGCCGTCCTCAAAACCAACACACATCTTGACATATCTCCCACATTGATCGCAGTGTCTCCAGGAACGGCATTCAGCGAGCCAGGAACTTTTCTCCCTACACTGTCCATTGAGTTGTCCTCAAAACCAATATACATCGTGCTATATCTCCCACATGGAAAATGCCAGGAGGGAAAAGTGGGGATTAGCTTAGACTTTCTCGGAACTGCTTCAAATCAACTAGATATCTTTGTGCTGTAAATCTCCCAATAGCCAAACGCAAAAGCAGCAAACATCTCGCTGTATGTCCCACATTGAAAGTGCCAAGAGAGTAATATAGAGCTTGCTCTCCCTGTCTTTGAGTACCGTTTTCACTGTCCCGGTTACCTCTTTGCTAACATTCTCTTCAGAGCTGCAGTGAAACCAGGAACCACGTGGAGAAGGCACCCACACTGAAAATGCCTGCAGGCAACATTGGGGCTTCTTCTCAGTGTCTCTGACATAGGGTTTCACTGTCCCGGGAAAGTCTCTGCTAACAGCCTGCAGAGCGCTGTGCCCAATATACAGAAACGTCTTGCGGTATCTCCTACAGGGAAAGTGCCAGGAGGGAATTGTCGATCTTGTTCTCAGTGTCTCTGAGAATTGCTCTGATTCTCCGTGTGACCTCTTTGCTAAGACTCTCCAGAGAGCCGTCCTCAAAACCAACACACATCTTGACATATCTCCCACATTGATCGCAGTGTCTCCAGGAACGGCATTCAGCGAGCCAGGAGCTTTTCTCCCTACACTGTCCCTTGAGTTGTCCTCAAAACCAATATACATCGTGCTATATCTCCCACATGGAAAATGCCAGGAGGGAAAAGTGGGGATTAGCTTAGACTTTCTCGGAACTGCTTCAAATCAACTAGATATCTTTGTGCTGTAAATCTCCCAATAGCCAAACGCAAAAGCAGCAAACATCTCGCTGTATGTCCCACATTGAAAGTGCCAAGAGAGTAATATAGAGCTTGCTCTCCCTGTCTTTGAGTACCGTTTTCACTGTCCCGGTTACCTCTTTGCTAACATTCTCTTCAGAGCTGCAGTGAAACCAGGAACCATGTGGAGAAGGCACCCACACTGAAAATGCCTGCAGGCAACATTGGGGCTTCTTCTCAGTGTCTCTGACATAGGGTTTCACTGTCCCGGGAAAGTCTCTGCTAACACCCTGCAGAGCGCTGTGCCCAATATACAGAAACGTCTTGCGGTATCTCCTACAGGGAAAGTTCCAGGAGGGAATTGTCGACCTTGTTCTCAGTGTCTCTGAGAATTGCTCTGATTCTCCGTGTGACCTCTTTGCTAAGACTCTCCAGAGAGCCGTCCTCAAAACCAACACACATCTTGACATATCTCCCACATTGATCGCAGTGTCTCCAGGAACGGCATTCAGCGAGCCAGGAGCTTTTCTCCCTACACTGTCCATTGAGTTGTCCTCAAAACCAATATACATCGTGCTATATCTCCCACATGGAAAGTGCCAGGAGGGAAAAGTGGGGATTAGTTTAGACTTTCTCGGAACTGCTTCTAATCAACTAGATATCTTTGTGCTGTAAATCTCCCAATAGCCAAACGCAAAAGCAGCAAACATCTCGCTGTATGTCCCACATTGAAAGTGCCAAGAGAGTAATATAGAGCTTGCTCTCCCTGTCTTTGAGTACCGTTTTCACTGTCCCGGTTACCTCTTTGCTAACATTCTCTTCAGAGCTGCAGTGAAACCAGGAACCACGTGGAGAAGGCACCCACACTGAAAGTGCCTGCAGGCAACATTGGGGCTTCTTCTCAGTGTCTCTGACATAGGGTTTCACTGTCCCGGGAAAGTCTCTGCTAACACCCTGCAGAGCGCTGTGCCCAATATACAGAAACGTCTTGCGGTATCTCCTACAGGGAAAGTGCCAGGAGGGAATTGTCGATCTTGTTCTCAGTGTCTCTGAGAATTGCTCTGATTCTCCGTGTGACCTCTTTGCTAAGACTCTCCAGAGAGCCGTCCTCAAAACCAACACACATCTTGACATATCTCCCACATTGATCGCAGTGTCTCCAGGAACGGCATTCAGCGAGCCAGGAACTTTTCTCCCTACACTGTCCATTGAGTTGTCCTCAAAACCAATATACATCGTGCTATATCTCCCACATGGAAAATGCCAGGAGGGAAAAGTGGGGATTAGCTTAGACTTTCTCGGAACTGCTTCAAATCAACTAGATATCTTTGTGCTGTAAATCTCCCAATAGCCAAACGCAAAAGCAGCAAACATCTCGCTGTATGTCCCACATTGAAAGTGCCAAGAGAGTAATATAGAGCTTGCTCTCCCTGTCTTTGAGTACCGTTTTCACTGTCCCGGTTACCTCTTTGCTAACATTCTCTTCAGAGCTGCAGTGAAACCAGGAACCACGTGGAGAAGGCACCCACACTGAAAATGCCTGCAGGCAACATTGGGGCTTCTTCTCAGTGTCTCTGACATAGGGTTTCACTGTCCCGGGAAAGTCTCTGCTAACAGCCTGCAGAGCGCTGTGCCCAATATACAGAAACGTCTTGCGGTATCTCCTACAGGGAAAGTGCCAGGAGGGAATTGTCGATCTTGTTCTCAGTGTCTCTGAGAATTGCTCTGATTCTCCGTGTGACCTCTTTGCTAAGACTCTCCAGAGAGCCGTCCTCAAAACCAACACACATCTTGACATATCTCCCACATTGATCGCAGTGTCTCCAGGAACGGCATTCAGCGAGCCAGGAGCTTTTCTCCCTACACTGTCCATTGAGTTGTCCTCAAAACCAATATACATCGTGCTATATCTCCCACATGGAAAATGCCAGGAGGGAAAAGTGGGGATTAGTTTAGACTTTCTCGGAACTGCTTCTAATCAACTAGATATCTTTGTGCTGTAAATCTCCCAATAGCCAAACGCAAAAGCAGCAAACATCTCGCTGTATGTCCCACATTGAAAGTGCCAAGAGAGTAATATAGAGCTTGCTCTCCCTGTCTTTGAGTACCGTTTTCACTGTCCCGGTTACCTCTTTGCTAACATTCTCTTCAGAGCTGCAGTGAAACCAGGAACCACGTGGAGAAGGCACCCACACTGAAAATGCCTGGAGGGAACATTGGGCCTTCTTCTCAGTGTCTCTGACATAGGGTTTCACTGTCCCGGGAAAGTCTCTGCTAACACCCTGCAGAGCGCTGTGCCCAATATACAGAAACGTCTTGCGGTATCTCCTACAGGGAAAGTGCCAGGAGGGAATTGTCGATCTTGTTCTCAGTGTCTCTGAGAATTGCTCTGATTCTCCGTGTGACCTCTTTGCTAAGACTCTCCAGAGAGCCGTCCTCAAAACCAACACACATCTTGACATATCTCCCACATTGATCGCAGTGTCTCCAGGAACCGCATTCAGCGAGCCAGGAACTTTTGTCCCTACACTGTCCCTTGAGTTGTCCTCAAAACCAATATACATCGTGCTATATCTCCCACATGGAAAATGCCAGGAGGGAAAAGTGGGGATTAGTTTAGACTTTCTCGGAACTGCTTCTAATCAACTAGATATCTTTGTGCTGTAAATCTCCCAATAGCCAAACGCAAAAGCAGCAAACATCTCGCTGTATGTCCCACATTGAAAGTGCCAAGAGAGTAATATAGAGCTTGCTCTCCCTGTCTTTGAGTACCGTTTTCACTGTCCCGGTTACCTCTTTGCTAACATTCTCTTCAGAGCTGCAGTGAAACCAGGAACCACGTGGAGAAGGCACCCACACTGAAAATGCCTGCAGGCAACATTGGGGCTTCTTCTCAGTGTCTCTGACATAGGGTTTCACTGTCCCGGGAAAGTCTCTGCTAACACCCTGCAGAGCGCTGTGCCCAATATACAGAAACGTCTTGCGGTATCTCCTACAGGGAAAGTGCCAGGAGGGAATTGTCGATCTTGTTCTCAGTGTCTCTGAGAATTGCTCTGATTCTCCGTGTGACCTCTTTGCTAAGACTCTCCAGAGAGCCGTCCTCAAAACCAACACACATCTTGACATATCTCCCACATTGATCGCAGTGTCTCCAGGAACGGCATTCAGCGAGCCAGGAACTTTTCTCCCTACACTGTCCATTGAGTTGTCCTCAAAACCAATATACATCGTGCTATATCTCCCACATGGAAAGTGCCAGGAGGGAAAAGTGGGGATTAGCTTAGACTTTCTCGGAACTGCTTCAAATCAACTAGATATCTTTGTGCTGTAAATCTCCCAATAGCCAAACGCAAAAGCAGCAAACATCTCGCTGTATGTCCCACATTGAAAGTGCCAAGAGAGTAATATAGAGCTTGCTCTCCCTGTCTTTGAGTACTGTTTTCACTGTCCCGGTTACCTCTTTGCTAACATTCTCTTCAGAGCTGCAGTGAAACCAGGAACCACGTGGAGAAGGCACCCACACTGAAAGTGCCTGCAGGCAACATTGGGCCTTCTTCTCAGTGTCTCTGACATAGGGTTTCACTGTCCCGGGAAAGTCTCTGCTAACACCCTGCAGAGCGCTGTGCCCAATATACAGAAACGTCTTGCGGTATCTCCTACAGGGAAAGTGCCAGGAGGGAATTGTCGATCTTGTTCTCAGTGTCTCTGAGAATTGCTCTGATTCTCCATGTGACCTCTTTGCTAAGACTCTCCAGAGAGCCGTCCTCAAAACCAACACACATCTTGACATATCTCCCACATTGATCGCAGGGTCTCCAGGAACGGCATTCAGTGAGCCAGGAATTTTTCTCCCTACACTGTCCCTTGAGTTGTCCTCAAAACCAATATACATCGTGCTATATCTCCCACATGGAAAATGCCAGGAGGGAAAAGTGGGGATTAGCTTAGACTTTCTCGGAACTGCTTCTAATCAACTAGATATCTTTGTGCTGTAAATCTCCCAATAGCCAAACGCAAAAGCAGCAAACATCTCGCTGTATGTCCCACATTGAAAGTGCCAAGAGAGTAATATAGAGCTTGCTCTCCCTGTCTTTGAGTACCGTTTTCACTGTCCCGGTTACCTCTTTGCTAACATTCTCTTCAGAGCTGCAGTGAAACCAGGAACCACGTGGAGAAGGCACCCACACTGAAAATGCCTGCAGGCAACATTGGGGCTTCTTCTCAGTGTCTCTGACATAGGGTTTCACTGTCCCGGGAAAGTCTCTGCTAACAGCCTGCAGAGCGCTGTGCCCAATATACAGAAACATCTTGCGGTATCTCCTACAGGGAAAGTGCCAGGAGGGAATTGTCGATCTTGTTCTCAGTGTCTCTGAGAATTGCTCTGATTCTCCGTGTGACCTCTTTGCTAAGACTCTCCAGAGAGCCGTCCTCAAAACCAACACACATCTTGACATATCTCCCACATTGATCGCAGTGTCTCCAGGAACCGCATTCAGCGAGCCAGGAGCTTTTCTCCCTACACTGTCCATTGAGTTGTCCTCAAAACCAATATACATCGTGCTATATCTCCCACATGGAAAGTGCCAGGAGGGAAAAGTGGGGATTAGCTTAGACTTTCTCGGAACTGCTTCAAATCAACTAGATATCTTTGTGCTGTAAATCTCCCAATAGCCAAACGCAAAAGCAGCAAACATCTCGCTGTATGTCCCACATTGAAAGTGCCAAGAGAGTAATATAGAGCTTGCTCTCCCTGTCTTTGAGTACTGTTTTCACTGTCCCGCTTACCTCTTTGCTAACATTCTCTTCAGAGCTGCAGTGAAACCAGGAACCACGTGGAGAAGGCACCCACACTGAAAGTGCCTGCAGGCAACATTGGGGCTTCTTCTCAGTGTCTCTGACATAGGGTTTCACTGTCCCGGGAAAGTCTCTGCTAACACCCTGCAGAGCGCTGTGCCCAATATACAGAAACGTCTTGCGGTATCTCCTACAGGGAAAGTGCCAGGAGGGAATTGTCGATCTTGTTCTCAGTGTCTCTGAGAATTGCTCTGATTCTCCATGTGACCTCTTTGCTAAGACTCTCCAGAGAGCCGTCCTCAAAACCAACACACATCTTGACATATCTCCCACATTGATCGCAGGGTCTCCAGGAACGGCATTCAGTGAGCCAGGAATTTTTCTCCCTACACTGTCCCTTGAGTTGTCCTCAAAACCAATATACATCGTGCTATATCTCCCACATGGAAAATGCCAGGAGGGAAAAGTGGGGATTAGCTTAGACTTTCTCGGAACTGCTTCAAATCAACTAGATATCTTTGTGCTGTAAATCTCCCAATAGCCAAACGCAAAAGCAGCAAACATCTCGCTGTATGTCCCACATTGAAAGTGCCAAGAGAGTAATATAGAGCTTGCTCTCCCTGTCTTTGAGTACCGTTTTCACTGTCCCGGTTACCTCTTTGCTAACATTCTCTTCAGAGCTGCAGTGAAACCAGAAACCACGTGGAGAAGGCACCCACACTGAAAGTGCCTGCAGGCAACATTGGGGCTTCTTCTCAGTGTCTCTGACATAGGGTTTCACTGTCCCGGGAAAGTCTCTGCTAACACCCTGCAGAGCGCTGTGCCCAATATACAGAAACGTCTTGCGGTATCTCCTACAGGGAAAGTGCCAGGAGGGAATTGTCGATCTTGTTCTCAGTGTCTCTGAGAATTGCTCTGATTCTCCGTGTGACCTCTTTGCTAAGACTCTCCAGAGAGCCGTCCTCAAAACCAACACACATCTTGACATATCTCCCACATTGATCGCAGTGTCTCCAGGAACCGCATTCAGCGAGCCAGGAACTTTTCTCCCTACACTGTCCCTTGAGTTGTCCTCAAAACCAATATACATCGTGCGATATCTCCCACATGGAAAATGCCAGGAGGGAAAAGTGGGGATTAGCTTAGACTTTCTTGGAACTGCTTCAAATCAACTAGATATCTTTGTGCTGTAAATCTCCCAATAGCCAAACGCAAAAGCAGCGAACATCTCGCTGTATGTCCCACATTGAAAGTGCCAAGAGAGTAATATAGAGCTTGCTCTCCCTGTCTTTGAGTACTGTTTTCACTGTCCCGGTTACCTCTTTGCTAACATTCTCTTCAGAGCTGCAGTGAAACCAGGAACCACGTGGAGAAGGCACCCACACTGAAAGTGCCTGCAGGCAACATTGGGGCTTCTTCTCAGTGTCTCTGACATAGGGTTTCACTGTCCCGGGAAAGTCTCTGCTAACACCCTGCAGAGCGCTGTGCCCAATATACAGAAACGTCTTGCGGTATCTCCTACAGGGAAAGTGCCAGGAGGGAATTGTCGATCTTGTTCTCAGTGTCTCTGAGAATTGCTCTGATTCTCCGTGTGACCTCTTTGCTAAGACTCTCCAGAGAGCCGTCCTCAAAACCAACACACATCTTGACATATCTCCCACATTGATCGCAGTGTCTCCAGGAACCGCATTCAGCGAGCCAGGAACTTTTCTCCCTACACTGTCCCTTGAGTTGTCCTCAAAACCAATATACATCGTGCTATATCTCCCACATGGAAAGTGCCAGGAGGGAAAAGTGGGGATTAGCTTAGACTTTCTCGGAACTGCTTCAAATCAACTAGATATCTTTGTGCTGTAAATCTCCCAATAGCCAAACGCAAAAGCAGCGAACATCTCGCTGTATGTCCCACATTGAAAGTGCCAAGAGAGTAATATAGAGCTTGCTCTCCCTGTCTTTGAGTACTGTTTTCACTGTCCCGGTTACCTCTTTGCTAACATTCTCTTCAGAGCTGCAGTGAAACCAGGAACCACGTGGAGAAGGCACCCACACTGAAAGTGCCTGCAGGCAACATTGGGGCTTCTTCTCAGTGTCTCTGACATAGGGTTTCACTGTCCCGGGAAAGTCTCTGCTAACACCCTGCAGAGCGCTGTGCCCAATATACAGAAACGTCTTGCGGTATCTCCTACAGGGAAAGTGCCAGGAGGGAATTGTCGATCTTGTTCTCAGTGTCTCTGAGAATTGCTCTGATTCTCCGTGTGACCTCTTTGCTAAGACTCTCCAGAGAGCCGTCCTCAAAACCAACACACATCTTGACATATCTCCCACATTGATCGCAGTGTCTCCAGGAACGGCATTCAGCGAGCCAGGAACTTTTCTCCCTACACTGTCCCTTGAGTTGTCCTCAAAACCAATATACATCGTGCTATATCTCCCACATGGAAAGTGCCAGGAGGGAAAAGTGGGGATTAGCTTAGACTTTCTCGGAACTGCTTCAAATCAACTAGATATCTTTGTGCTGTAAATCTCCCAATAGCCAAACGCAAAAGCAGCAAACATCTCGCTGTATGTCCCACATTGAAAGTGCCAAGAGAGTAATATAGAGCTTGCTCTCCCTGTCTTTGAGTACTGTTTTCACTGTCCCGGTTACCTCTTTGCTAACATTCTCTTCAGAGCTGCAGTGAAACCAGGAACCACGTGGAGAAGGCACCCACACTGAAAGTGCCTGCAGGCAACATTGGGCCTTCTTCTCAGTGTCTCTGACATAGGGTTTCACTGTCCCGGGAAAGTCTCTGCTAACACCCTGCAGAGCGCTGTGCCCAATATACAGAAACGTCTTGCGGTATCTCCTACAGGGAAAGTGCCAGGAGGGAATTGTCGATCTTGTTCTCAGTGTCTCTGAGAATTGCTCTGATTCTCCGTGTGACCTCTTTGCTAAGACTCTCCAGAGAGCCGTCCTCAAAACCAACACACATCTTGACATATCTCCCACATTGATCGCAGTGTCTCCAGGAACCGCATTCAGCGAGCCAGGAACTTTTCTCCCTACACTGTCCCTTGAGTTGTCCTCAAAACCAATATACATCGTGCTATATCTCCCACATGGAAAATGCCATGAGGGAAAAGTGGGGATTAGCTTAGACTTTCTCGGAACTGCTTCAAATCAACTAGATATCTTTGTGCTGTAAATCTCCCAATAGCCAAACGCAAAAGCAGCGAACATCTCGCTGTATGTCCCACATTGAAAGTGCCAAGAGAGTAATATAGAGCTTGCTCTCCCTGTCTTTGAGTACTGTTTTCACTGTCCCGGTTACCTCTTTGCTAACATTCTCTTCAGAGCTGCAGTGAAACCAGGAACCACGTGGAGAAGGCACCCACACTGAAAGTGCCTGCAGGCAACATTGGGGCTTCTTCTCAGTGTCTCTGACATAGGGTTTCACTGTCCCGGGAAAGTCTCTGCTAACACCCTGCAGAGCGCTGTGCCCAATATACAGAAACGTCTTGCGGTATCTCCTACAGGGAAAGTGCCAGGAGGGAATTGTCGATCTTGTTCTCAGTGTCTCTGAGAATTGCTCTGATTCTCCGTGTGACCTCTTTGCTAAGACTCTCCAGAGAGCCGTCCTCAAAACCAACACACATCTTGACATATCTCCCACATTGATCGCAGTGTCTCCAGGAACGGCATTCAGCGAGCCAGGAACTTTTCTCCCTACACTGTCCCTTGAGTTGTCCTCAAAACCAATATACATCGTGCTATATCTCCCACATGGAAAGTGCCAGGAGGGAAAAGTGGGGATTAGCTTAGACTTTCTCGGAACTGCTTCAAATCAACTAGATATCTTTGTGCTGTAAATCTCCCAATAGCCAAACGCAAAAGCAGCAAACATCTCGCTGTATGTCCCACATTGAAAGTGCCAAGAGAGTAATATAGAGCTTGCTCTCCCTGTCTTTGAGTACTGTTTTCACTGTCCCGGTTACCTCTTTGCTAACATTCTCTTCAGAGCTGCAGTGAAACCAGGAACCACGTGGAGAAGGCACCCACACTGAAAGTGCCTGCAGGCAACATTGGGCCTTCTTCTCAGTGTCTCTGACATAGGGTTTCACTGTCCCGGGAAAGTCTCTGCTAACACCCTGCAGAGCGCTGTGCCCAATATACAGAAACGTCTTGCGGTATCTCCTACAGGGAAAGTGCCAGGAGGGAATTGTCGATCTTGTTCTCAGTGTCTCTGAGAATTGCTCTGATTCTCCGTGTGACCTCTTTGCTAAGACTCTCCAGAGAGCCGTCCTCAAAACCAACACACATCTTGACATATCTCCCACATTGATCGCAGTGTCTCCAGGAACCGCATTCAGCGAGCCAGGAACTTTTCTCCCTACACTGTCCCTTGAGTTGTCCTCAAAACCAATATACATCGTGCTATATCTCCCACATGGAAAATGCCATGAGGGAAAAGTGGGGATTAGCTTAGACTTTCTCGGAACTGCTTCAAATCAACTAGATATCTTTGTGCTGTAAATCTCCCAATAGCCAAACGCAAAAGCAGCAAACATCTCGCTGTATGTCCCACATTGAAAGTGCCAAGAGAGTAATATAGAGCTTGCTCTCCCTGTATTTGAGTACCGTTTTCACTGTCCCGGTTACCTCTTTGCTAACATTCTCTTCAGAGCTGCAGTGAAACCAGGAACCACGTGGAGAAGGCACCCACACTGAAAGTGCCTGCAGGCAACATTGGGGCTTCTTCTCAGTGTCTCTGACATAGGGTTTCACTGTCCCGGGAAAGTCTCTGCTAACACCCTGCAGAGCGCTGTGCCCAATATACAGAAACGTCTTGCGGTATCTCCTACAGGGAAAGTGCCAGGAGGGAATTGTCGATCTTGTTCTCAGTGTCTCTGAGAATTGCTCTGATTCTCCGTGTGACCTCTTTGCTAAGACTCTCCAGAGAGCCGTCCTCAAAACCAACACACATCTTGACATATCTCCCACATTGATCGCAGTGTCTCCAGGAACCGCATTCAGCGAGCCAGGAACTTTTCTCCCTACACTGTCCATTGAGTTGTCCTCAAAACCAATATACATCGTGCTATATCTCCCACATGGAAAATGCCAGGAGGGAAAAGTGGGGATTAGCTTAGACTTTCTCGGAACTGCTTCTAATCAACTAGATATCTTTGTGCTATAAATCTCCCAATAGCCAAACGCAAAAGCAGCAAACATCTCGCTGTATGTCCCACATTGAAAGTGCCAAGAGAGCAATATAGAGCTTGCTCTCCCTGTCTTTGAGTACTGTTTTCACTGTCCCGGTTACCTCTTTGCTAACATTCTCTTCAGAGCTGCAGTGAAACCAGGAACCACGTGGAGAAGGCACCCACACTGAAAATGCCTGGAGGGAACATTGGGGCTTCTTCTCAGTGTCTCTGACATAGGGTTTCACTGTCCCGGGAAAGTCTCTGCTAACACCCTGCAGAGCGCTGTGCCCAATATACAGAAACGTCTTGCGGTATCTCCTACAGGGAAAGTGCCAGGAGGGAATTGTCGATCTTGTTCTCAGTGTCTCTGAGAATTGCTCTGATTCTCCGTGTGACCTCTTTGCTAAGACTCTCCAGAGAGCCGTCCTCAAAACCAACACACATCTTGACATATCTCCCACATTGATCGCAGTGTCTCCAGGAACCGCATTCAGCGAGCCAGGAACTTTTCTCCCTACACTGTCCCTTGAGTTGTCCTCAAAACCAATATACATCGTGCTATATCTCCCACATGGAAAATGCCAGGAGGGAAAAGTGGGGATTAGCTTAGACTTTCTCGGAACTGCTTCAAATCAACTAGATATCTTTGTGCTGTAAATCTCCCAATAGCCAAACGCAAAAGCAGCAAACATCTCGCTGTATGTCCCACATTGAAAGTGCCAAGAGAGTAATATAGAGCTTGCTCTCCCTGTCTTTGAGTACCGTTTTCACTGTCCCGGTTACCTCTTTGCTAACATTCTCTTCAGAGCTGCAGTGAAACCAGGAACCACGTGGAGAAGGCACCCACACTGAAAGTGCCTGCAGGCAACATTGGGGCTTCTTCTCAGTGTCTCTGACATAGGGTTTCACTGTCCCGGGAAAGTCTCTGCTAACACCCTGCAGAGCGCTGTGCCCAATATACAGAAACGTCTTGCGGTATCTCCTACAGGGAAAGTGCCAGGAGGGAATTGTCGATCTTGTTCTCAGTGTCTCTGAGAATTGCTCTGATTCTCCGTGTGACCTCTTTGCTAAGACTCTCCAGAGAGCCGTCCTCAAAACCAACACACATCTTGACATATCTCCCACATTGATCGCAGGGTCTCCAGGAACGGCATTCAGTGAGCCAGGAATTTTTCTCCCTACACTGTCCCTTGAGTTGTCCTCAAAACCAATATACATCGTGCTATATCTCCCACATGGAAAATGCCAGGAGGGAAAAGTGGGGATTAGCTTAGACTTTCTCGGAACTGCTTCAAATCAACTAGATATCTTTGTGCTGTAAATCTCCCAATAGCCAAACGCAAAAGCAGCAAACATCTCGCTGTATGTCCCACATTGAAAGTGCCAAGAGAGTAATATAGAGCTTGCTCTCCCTGTCTTTGAGTACTGTTTTCACTGTCCCGGTTACCTCTTTGCTAACATTCTCTTCAGAGCTGCAGTGAAACCAGGAACCACGTGGAGAAGGCACCCACACTGAAAGTGCCTGCAGGCAACATTGGGGCTTCTTCTCAGTGTCTCTGACATAGGGTTTCACTGTCCCGGGAAAGTCTCTGCTAACACCCTGCAGAGCGCTGTGCCCAATATACAGAAACGTCTTGCGGTATCTCCTACAGGGAAAGTGCCAGGAGGGAATTGTCGATCTTGTTCTCAGTGTCTCTGAGAATTGCTCTGATTCTCCGTGTGACCTCTTTGCTAAGACTCTCCAGAGAGCCGTCCTCAAAACCAACACACATCTTGACATATCTCCCACATTGATCGCAGTGTCTCCAGGAACCGCATTCAGCGAGCCAGGAACTTTTCTCCCTACACTGTCCCTTGAGTTGTCCTCAAAACCAATATACATCGTGCTATATCTCCCACATGGAAAGTGCCAGGAGGGAAAAGTGGGGATTAGCTTAGACTTTCTCGGAACTGCTTCAAATCAACTAGATATCTTTGTGCTGTAAATCTCCCAATAGCCAAACGCAAAAGCAGCAAACATCTCGCTGTATGTCCCACATTGAAAGTGCCAAGAGAGTAATATAGAGCTTGCTCTCCCTGTCTTTGAGTACTGTTTTCACTGTCCCGGTTACCTCTTTGCTAACATTCTCTTCAGAGCTGCAGTGAAACCAGGAACCACGTGGAGAAGGCACCCACACTGAAAGTGCCTGCAGGCAACATTGGGGCTTCTTCTCAGTGTCTCTGACATAGGGTTTCACTGTCCCGGGAAAGTCTCTGCTAACACCCTGCAGAGCGCTGTGCCCAATATACAGAAACGTCTTGCGGTATCTCCTACAGGGAAAGTGCCAGGAGGGAATTGTCGATCTTGTTCTCAGTGTCTCTGAGAATTGCTCTGATTCTCCGTGTGACCTCTTTGCTAAGACTCTCCAGAGAGCCGTCCTCAAAACCAACACACATCTTGACATATCTCCCACATTGATCGCAGTGTCTCCAGGAACCGCATTCAGCGAGCCAGGAACTTTTCTCCCTACACTGTCCCTTGAGTTGTCCTCAAAACCAATATACATCGTGCTATATCTCCCACATGGAAAGTGCCAGGAGGGAAAAGTGGGGATTAGCTTAGACTTTCTCGGAACTGCTTCAAATCAACTAGATATCTTTGTGCTGTAAATCTCCCAATAGCCAAACGCAAAAGCAGCAAACATCTCGCTGTATGTCCCACATTGAAAGTGCCAAGAGAGTAATATAGAGCTTGCTCTCCCTGTCTTTGAGTACTGTTTTCACTGTCCCGCTTACCTCTTTGCTAACATTCTCTTCAGAGCTGCAGTGAAACCAGGAACCACGTGGAGAAGGCACCCACACTGAAAGTGCCTGCAGGCAACATTGGGGCTTCTTCTCAGTGTCTCTGACATAGGGTTTCACTGTCCCGGGAAAGTCTCTGCTAACAGCCTGCAGAGCGCTGTGCCCAATATACAGAAACGTCTTGCGGTATCTCCTACAGGGAAAGTGCCAGGAGGGAATTGTCGATCTTGTTCTCAGTGTCTCTGAGAATTGCTCTGATTCTCCGTGTGACCTCTTTGCTAAGA
Source organism: Larus michahellis (assembly GCF_964199755.1). Classification (NCBI taxonomy): domain Eukaryota; kingdom Metazoa; phylum Chordata; class Aves; order Charadriiformes; family Laridae; genus Larus; species Larus michahellis. The sequence continues at coordinate 3,365,885 of NC_133900.1, forward strand.
CTCTCCAGAGAGCCGTCCTCAAAACCAACACACATCTTGACATATCTCCCACATTGATCGCAGTGTCTCCAGGAACCGCATTCAGCGAGCCAGGAACTTTTCTCCCTACACTGTCCCTTGAGTTGTCCTCAAAACCAATATACATCGTGCTATATCTCCCACATGGAAAGTGCCAGGAGGGAAAAGTGGGGATTAGCTTAGACTTTCTCGGAACTGCTTCAAATCAACTAGATATCTTTGTGCTGTAAATCTCCCAATAGCCAAACGCAAAAGCAGCAAACATCTCGCTGTATGTCCCACATTGAAAGTGCCAAGAGAGTAATATAGAGCTTGCTCTCCCTGTCTTTGAGTACTGTTTTCACTGTCCCGGTTACCTCTTTGCTAACATTCTCTTCAGAGCTGCAGTGAAACCAGGAACCACGTGGAGAAGGCACCCACACTGAAAGTGCCTGCAGGCAACATTGGGGCTTCTTCTCAGTGTCTCTGACATAGGGTTTCACTGTCCCGGGAAAGTCTCTGCTAACACCCTGCAGAGCGCTGTGCCCAATATACAGAAACGTCTTGCGGTATCTCCTACAGGGAAAGTGCCAGGAGGGAATTGTCGATCTTGTTCTCAGTGTCTCTGAGAATTGCTCTGATTCTCCGTGTGACCTCTTTGCTAAGACTCTCCAGAGAGCCGTCCTCAAAACCAACACACATCTTGACATATCTCCCACATTGATCGCAGGGTCTCCAGGAACGGCATTCAGTGAGCCAGGAATTTTTCTCCCTACACTGTCCCTTGAGTTGTCCTCAAAACCAATATACATCGTGCTATATCTCCCACATGGAAAATGCCAGGAGGGAAAAGTGGGGATTAGCTTAGACTTTCTCGGAACTGCTTCAAATCAACTAGATATCTTTGTGCTGTAAATCTCCCAATAGCCAAACGCAAAAGCAGCGAACATCTCGCTGTATGTCCCACATTGAAAGTGCCAAGAGAGTAATATAGAGCTTGCTCTCCCTGTCTTTGAGTACTGTTTTCACTGTCCCGGTTACCTCTTTGCTAACATTCTCTTCAGAGCTGCAGTGAAACCAGGAACCACGTGGAGAAGGCACCCACACTGAAAGTGCCTGCAGGCAACATTGGGGCTTCTTCTCAGTGTCTCTGACATAGGGTTTCACTGTCCCGGGAAAGTCTCTGCTAACACCCTGCAGAGCGCTGTGCCCAATATACAGAAACGTCTTGCGGTATCTCCTACAGGGAAAGTGCCAGGAGGGAATTGTCGATCTTGTTCTCAGTGTCTCTGAGAATTGCTCTGATTCTCCGTGTGACCTCTTTGCTAAGACTCTCCAGAGAGCCGTCCTCAAAACCAACACACATCTTGACATATCTCCCACATTGATCGCAGTGTCTCCAGGAACCGCATTCAGCGAGCCAGGAGCTTTTCTCCCTACACTGTCCATTGAGTTGTCCTCAAAACCAATATACATCGTGCTATATCTCCCACATGGAAAGTGCCAGGAGGGAAAAGTGGGGATTAGCTTAGACTTTCTCGGAACTGCTTCAAATCAACTAGATATCTTTGTGCTGTAAATCTCCCAATAGCCAAACGCAAAAGCAGCAAACATCTCGCTGTATGTCCCACATTGAAAGTGCCAAGAGAGTAATATAGAGCTTGCTCTCCCTGTCTTTGAGTACTGTTTTCACTGTCCCGGTTACCTCTTTGCTAACATTCTCTTCAGAGCTGCAGTGAAACCAGGAACCACGTGGAGAAGGCACCCACACTGAAAGTGCCTGCAGGCAACATTGGGGCTTCTTCTCAGTGTCTCTGACATAGGGTTTCACTGTCCCGGGAAAGTCTCTGCTAACACCCTGCAGAGCGCTGTGCCCAATATACAGAAACGTCTTGCGGTATCTCCTACAGGGAAAGTGCCAGGAGGGAATTGTCGATCTTGTTCTCAGTGTCTCTGAGAATTGCTCTGATTCTCCGTGTGACCTCTTTGCTAAGACTCTCCAGAGAGCCGTCCTCAAAACCAACACACATCTTGACATATCTCCCACATTGATCGCAGGGTCTCCAGGAACGGCATTCAGTGAGCCAGGAATTTTTCTCCCTACACTGTCCCTTGAGTTGTCCTCAAAACCAATATACATCGTGCTATATCTCCCACATGGAAAATGCCAGGAGGGAAAAGTGGGGATTAGCTTAGACTTTCTCGGAACTGCTTCAAATCAACTAGATATCTTTGTGCTGTAAATCTCCCAATAGCCAAACGCAAAAGCAGCGAACATCTCGCTGTATGTCCCACATTGAAAGTGCCAAGAGAGTAATATAGAGCTTGCTCTCCCTGTCTTTGAGTACTGTTTTCACTGTCCCGGTTACCTCTTTGCTAACATTCTCTTCAGAGCTGCAGTGAAACCAGGAACCACGTGGAGAAGGCACCCACACTGAAAGTGCCTGCAGGCAACATTGGGGCTTCTTCTCAGTGTCTCTGACATAGGGTTTCACTGTCCCGGGAAAGTCTCTGCTAACACCCTGCAGAGCGCTGTGCCCAATATACAGAAACGTCTTGCGGTATCTCCTACAGGGAAAGTGCCAGGAGGGAATTGTCGATCTTGTTCTCAGTGTCTCTGAGAATTGCTCTGATTCTCCGTGTGACCTCTTTGCTAAGACTCTCCAGAGAGCCGTCCTCAAAACCAACACACATCTTGACATATCTCCCACATTGATCACAGTGTCTCCAGGAACCGCATTCAGCGAGCCAGGAACTTTTCTCCCTACACTGTCCCTTGAGTTGTCCTCAAAACCAATATACATCGTGCTATATCTCCCACATGGAAAGTGCCAGGAGGGAAAAGTGGGGATTAGCTTAGACTTTCTCGGAACTGCTTCAAATCAACTAGATATCTTTGTGCTGTAAATCTCCCAATAGCCAAACGCAAAAGCAGCAAACATCTCGCTGTATGTCCCACATTGAAAGTGCCAAGAGAGTAATATAGAGCTTGCTCTCCCTGTCTTTGAGTACTGTTTTCACTGTCCCGCTTACCTCTTTGCTAACATTCTCTTCAGAGCTGCAGTGAAACCAGGAACCACGTGGAGAAGGCACCCACACTGAAAGTGCCTGCAGGCAACATTGGGGCTTCTTCTCAGTGTCTCTGACATAGGGTTTCACTGTCCCGGGAAAGTCTCTGCTAACAGCCTGCAGAGCGCTGTGCCCAATATACAGAAACGTCTTGCGGTATCTCCTACAGGGAAAGTGCCAGGAGGGAATTGTCGATCTTGTTCTCAGTGTCTCTGAGAATTGCTCTGATTCTCCGTGTGACCTCTTTGCTAAGACTCTCCAGAGAGCCGTCCTCAAAACCAACACACATCTTGACATATCTCCCACATTGATCGCAGGGTCTCCAGGAACGGCATTCAGTGAGCCAGGAATTTTTCTCCCTACACTGTCCCTTGAGTTGTCCTCAAAACCAATATACATCGTGCTATATCTCCCACATGGAAAATGCCAGGAGGGAAAAGTGGGGATTAGCTTAGACTTTCTCGGAACTGCTTCAAATCAACTAGATATCTTTGTGCTGTAAATCTCCCAATAGCCAAACGCAAAAGCAGCGAACATCTCGCTGTATGTCCCACATTGAAAGTGCCAAGAGAGTAATATAGAGCTTGCTCTCCCTGTCTTTGAGTACTGTTTTCACTGTCCCGGTTACCTCTTTGCTAACATTCTCTTCAGAGCTGCAGTGAAACCAGGAACCACGTGGAGAAGGCACCCACACTGAAAGTGCCTGCAGGCAACATTGGGGCTTCTTCTCAGTGTCTCTGACATAGGGTTTCACTGTCCCGGGAAAGTCTCTGCTAACACCCTGCAGAGCGCTGTGCCCAATATACAGAAACGTCTTGCGGTATCTCCTACAGGGAAAGTGCCAGGAGGGAATTGTCGATCTTGTTCTCAGTGTCTCTGAGAATTGCTCTGATTCTCCATGTGACCTCTTTGCTAAGACTCTCCAGAGAGCCGTCCTCAAAACCAACACACATCTTGACATATCTCCCACATTGATCGCAGGGTCTCCAGGAACGGCATTCAGTGAGCCAGGAATTTTTCTCCCTACACTGTCCCTTGAGTTGTCCTCAAAACCAATATACATCGTGCTATATCTCCCACATGGAAAATGCCAGGAGGGAAAAGTGGGGATTAGCTTAGACTTTCTCGGAACTGCTTCAAATCAACTAGATATCTTTGTGCTGTAAATCTCCCAATAGCCAAACGCAAAAGCAGCGAACATCTCGCTGTATGTCCCACATTGAAAGTGCCAAGAGAGTAATATAGAGCTTGCTCTCCCTGTCTTTGAGTACTGTTTTCACTGTCCCGGTTACCTCTTTGCTAACATTCTCTTCAGAGCTGCAGTGAAACCAGGAACCACGTGGAGAAGGCACCCACACTGAAAGTGCCTGCAGGCAACATTGGGGCTTCTTCTCAGTGTCTCTGACATAGGGTTTCACTGTCCCGGGAAAGTCTCTGCTAACAGCCTGCAGAGCGCTGTGCCCAATATACAGAAACGTCTTGCGGTATCTCCTACAGGGAAAGTGCCAGGAGGGAATTGTCGATCTTGTTCTCAGTGTCTCTGAGAATTGCTCTGATTCTCCGTGTGACCTCTTTGCTAAGACTCTCCAGAGAGCCGTCCTCAAAACCAACACACATCTTGACATATCTCCCACATTGATCACAGTGTCTCCAGGAACCGCATTCAGCGAGCCAGGAACTTTTCTCCCTACACTGTCCCTTGAGTTGTCCTCAAAACCAATATACATCGTGCTATATCTCCCACATGGAAAGTGCCAGGAGGGAAAAGTGGGGATTAGCTTAGACTTTCTCGGAACTGCTTCAAATCAACTAGATATCTTTGTGCTGTAAATCTCCCAATAGCCAAACGCAAAAGCAGCAAACATCTCGCTGTATGTCCCACATTGAAAGTGCCAAGAGAGTAATATAGAGCTTGCTCTCCCTGTCTTTGAGTACTGTTTTCACTGTCCCGGTTACCTCTTTGCTAACATTCTCTTCAGAGCTGCAGTGAAACCAGGAACCACGTGGAGAAGGCACCCACACTGAAAGTGCCTGCAGGCAACATTGGGGCTTCTTCTCAGTGTCTCTGACATAGGGTTTCACTGTCCCGGGAAAGTCTCTGCTAACAGCCTGCAGAGCGCTGTGCCCAATATACAGAAACATCTTGCGGTATCTCCTACAGGGAAAGTGCCAGGAGGGAATTGTCGATCTTGTTCTCAGTGTCTCTGAGAATTGCTCTGATTCTCCGTGTGACCTCTTTGCTAAGACTCTCCAGAGAGCCGTCCTCAAAACCAACACACATCTTGACATATCTCCCACATTGATCGCAGTGTCTCCAGGAACCGCATTCAGCGAGCCAGGAACTTTTCTCCCTACACTGTCCCTTGAGTTGTCCTCAAAACCAATATACATCGTGCTATATCTCCCACATGGAAAATGCCATGAGGGAAAAGTGGGGATTAGCTTAGACTTTCTCGGAACTGCTTCAAATCAACTAGATATCTTTGTGCTGTAAATCTCCCAATAGCCAAACGCAAAAGCAGCAAACATCTCGCTGTATGTCCCACATTGAAAGTGCCAAGAGAGTAATATAGAGCTTGCTCTCCCTGTCTTTGAGTACCGTTTTCACTGTCCCGGTTACCTCTTTGCTAACATTCTCTTCAGAGCTGCAGTGAAACCAGGAACCACGTGGAGAAGGCACCCACACTGAAAGTGCCTGCAGGCAACATTGGGGCTTCTTCTCAGTGTCTCTGACATAGGGTTTCACTGTCCCGGGAAAGTCTCTGCTAACACCCTGCAGAGCGCTGTGCCCAATATACAGAAACGTCTTGCGGTATCTCCTACAGGGAAAGTGCCAGGAGGGAATTGTCGATCTTGTTCTCAGTGTCTCTGAGAATTGCTCTGATTCTCCGTGTGACCTCTTTGCTAAGACTCTCCAGAGAGCCGTCCTCAAAACCAACACACATCTTGACATATCTCCCACATTGATCGCAGTGTCTCCAGGAACGGCATTCAGCGAGCCAGGAACTTTTCTCCCTACACTGTCCCTTGAGTTGTCCTCAAAACCAATATACATCGTGCTATATCTCCCACATGGAAAATGCCAGGAGGGAAAAGTGGGGATTAGCTTAGACTTTCTCGGAACTGCTTCAAATCAACTAGATATCTTTGTGCTGTAAATCTCCCAATAGCCAAACGCAAAAGCAGCAAACATCTCGCTGTATGTCCCACATTGAAAGTGCCAAGAGAGTAATATAGAGCTTGCTCTCCCTGTCTTTGAGTACTGTTTTCACTGTCCTGCTTACCTCTTTGCTAACATTCTCTTCAGAGCTGCAGTGAAACCAGGAACCACGTGGAGAAGGCACCCACACTGAAAATGCCTGGAGGGAACATTGGGCCTTCTTCTCAGTGTCTCTGACATAGGGTTTCACTGTCCCGGGAAAGTCTCTGCTAACACCCTGCAGAGCGCTGTGCCCAATATACAGAAACGTCTTGCGGTATCTCCTACAGGGAAAGTGCCAGGAGGGAATTGTCGATCTTGTTCTCAGTGTCTCTGAGAATTGCTCTGATTCTCCGTGTGACCTCTTTGCTAAGACTCTCCAGAGAGCCGTCCTCAAAACCAACACACATCTTGACATATCTCCCACATTGATCGCAGTGTCTCCAGGAACCGCATTCAGCGAGCCAGGAACTTTTCTCCCTACACTGTCCATAGAGTTGTCCTCAAAACCAATATACATCGTGCTATATCTCCCACATGGAAAATGCCAGGAGGGAAAAGTGGGGATTAGCTTAGACTTTCTCGGAACTGCTTCAAATCAACTAGATATCTTTGTGCTGTAAATCTCCCAATAGCCAAACGCAAAAGCAGCAAACATCTCGCTGTATGTCCCACATTGAAAGTGCCAAGAGAGTAATATAGAGCTTGCTCTCCCTGTCTTTGAGTACCGTTTTCACTGTCCCGGTTACCTCTTTGCTAACATTCTCTTCAGAGCTGCAGTGAAACCAGGAACCACGTGGAGAAGGCACCCACACTGAAAGTGCCTGCAGGCAACATTGGGGCTTCTTCTCAGTGTCTCTGACATAGGGTTTCACTGTCCCGGGAAAGTCTCTGCTAACACCCTGCAGAGCGCTGTGCCCAATATACAGAAACGTCTTGCGGTATCTCCTACAGGGAAAGTGCCAGGAGGGAATTGTCGATCTTGTTCTCAGTGTCTCTGAGAATTGCTCTGATTCTCCGTGTGACCTCTTTGCTAAGACTCTCCAGAGAGCCGTCCTCAAAACCAACACACATCTTGACATATCTCCCACATTGATCGCAGTGTCTCCAGGAACGGCATTCAGCGAGCCAGGAACTTTTCTCCCTACACTGTCCATAGAGTTGTCCTCAAAACCAATATACATCGTGCTATATCTCCCACATGGAAAATGCCAGGAGGGAAAAGTGGGGATTAGCTTAGACTTTCTCGGAACTGCTTCAAATCAACTAGATATCTTTGTGCTGTAAATCTCCCAATAGCCAAACGCAAAAGCAGCAAACATCTCGCTGTATGTCCCACATTGAAAGTGCCAAGAGAGTAATATAGAGCTTGCTCTCCCTGTCTTTGAGTACTGTTTTCACTGTCCCGCTTACCTCTTTGCTAACATTCTCTTCAGAGCTGCAGTGAAACCAGGAACCACGTGGAGAAGGCACCCACACTGAAAATGCCTGGAGGGAATATTGGGCCTTCTTCTCAGTGTCTCTGACATAGGGTTTCACTGTCCCGGGAAAGTCTCTGCTAACACCCTGCAGAGCGCTGTGCCCAATATACAGAAACGTCTTGCGGTATCTCCTACAGGGAAAGTGCCAGGAGGGAATTGTCGATCTTGTTCTCAGTGTCTCTGAGAATTGCTCTGATTCTCCGTGTGACCTCTTTGCTAAGACTCTCCAGAGAGCCGTCATCAAAACCAACACACATCTTGACATATCTCCCACATTGATCGCAGTGTCTCCAGGAACCGCATTCAGCGAGCCAGGAACTTTTCTCCCTACACTGTCCCTTGAGTTGTCCTCAAAACCAATATACATCGTGCTATATCTCCCACATGGAAAATGCCATGAGGGAAAAGTGGGGATTAGCTTAGACTTTCTCGGAACTGCTTCAAATCAACTAGATATCTTTGTGCTGTAAATCTCCCAATAGCCAAACGCAAAAGCAGCAAACATCTCGCTGTATGTCCCACATTGAAAGTGCCAAGAGAGTAATATAGAGCTTGCTCTCCCTGTCTTTGAGTACCGTTTTCACTGTCCCGGTTACCTCTTTGCTAACATTCTCTTCAGAGCTGCAGTGAAACCAGGAACCACGTGGAGAAGGCACCCACACTGAAAGTGCCTGCAGGCAACATTGGGGCTTCTTCTCAGTGTCTCTGACATAGGGTTTCACTGTCCCGGGAAAGTCTCTGCTAACACCCTGCAGAGCGCTGTGCCCAATATACAGAAACGTCTTGCGGTATCTCCTACAGGGAAAGTGCCAGGAGGGAATTGTCGATCTTGTTCTCAGTGTCTCTGAGAATTGCTCTGATTCTCCGTGTGACCTCTTTGCTAAGACTCTCCAGAGAGCCGTCCTCAAAACCAACACACATCTTGACATATCTCCCACATTGATCGCAGGGTCTCCAGGAACGGCATTCAGTGAGCCAGGAATTTTTCTCCCTACACTGTCCCTTGAGTTGTCCTCAAAACCAATATACATCGTGCTATATCTCCCACATGGAAAATGCCAGGAGGGAAAAGTGGGGATTAGCTTAGACTTTCTCGGAACTGCTTCAAATCAACTAGATATCTTTGTGCTGTAAATCTCCCAATAGCCAAACGCAAAAGCAGCGAACATCTCGCTCTATGTCCCACATTGAAAGTGCCAAGAGAGTAATATAGAGCTTGCTCTCCCTGTCTTTGAGTACTGTTTTCACTGTCCCGGTTACCTCTTTGCTAACATTCTCTTCAGAGCTGCAGTGAAACCAGGAACCACGTGGAGAAGGCACCCACACTGAAAGTGCCTGCAGGCAACATTGGGGCTTCTTCTCAGTGTCTCTGACATAGGGTTTCACTGTCCCGGGAAAGTCTCTGCTAACACCCTGCAGAGCGCTGTGCCCAATATACAGAAACGTCTTGCGGTATCTCCTACAGGGAAAGTGCCAGGAGGGAATTGTCGATCTTGTTCTCAGTGTCTCTGAGAATTGCTCTGATTCTCCGTGTGACCTCTTTGCTAAGACTCTCCACAGAGCCGTCCCCAAAACCAACACACATCTTGACATATCTCCCACATTGATCGCAGTGTCTCCAGGAACCGCATTCAGCGAGCCAGGAACTTTTCTCCCTACACTGTCCCTTGAGTTGTCCTCAAAACCAATATACATCGTGCGATATCTCCCACATGGAAAATGCCAGGAGGGAAAAGTGGGGATTAGTTTAGACTTTCTCGGAACTGCTTCTAATCAACTAGATATCTTTGTGCTGTAAATCTCCCAATAGCCAAACGCAAAAGCAGCAAACATCTCGCTGTATGTCCCACATTGAAAGTGCCAAGAGAGTAATATAGAGCTTGCTCTCCCTGTCTTTGAGTACTGTTTTCACTGTCCCGGTTACCTCTTTGCTAACATTCTCTTCAGAGCTGCAGTGAAACCAGGAACCACGTGGAGAAGGCACCCACACTGAAAATGCCTGGAGGGAACATTGGGCCTTCTTCTCAGTGTCTCTGACATAGGGTTTCACTGTCCCGGGAAAGTCTCTGCTAACAGCCTGCAGAGCGCTGTGCCCAATATACAGAAACGTCTTGCGGTATCTCCTACAGGGAAAGTGCCAGGAGGGAATTGTCGATCTTGTTCTCAGTGTCTCTGAGAATTGCTCTGATTCTCCGTGTGACCTCTTTGCTAAGACTCTCCAGAGAGCCGTCCTCAAAACCAACACACATCTTGACATATCTCCCACATTGATCGCAGTGTCTCCAGGAACCGCATTCAGCGAGCCAGGAACTTTTCTCCCTACACTGTCCCTTGAGTTGTCCTCAAAACCAATATACATCGTGCTATATCTCCCACATGGAAAATGCCAGGAGGGAAAAGTGGGGATTAGCTTAGACTTTCTCGGAACTGCTTCAAATCAACTAGATATCTTTGTGCTGTAAATCTCCCAATAGCCAAACGCAAAAGCAGCAAACATCTCGCTGTATGTCCCACATTGAAAGTGCCAAGAGAGTAATATAGAGCTTGCTCTCCCTGTCTTTGAGTACCGTTTTCACTGTCCCGGTTACCTCTTTGCTAACATTCTCTTCAGAGCTGCAGTGAAACCAGGAACCACGTGGAGAAGGCACCCACACTGAAAGTGCCTGCAGGCAACATTGGGGCTTCTTCTCAGTGTCTCTGACATAGGGTTTCACTGTCCCGGGAAAGTCTCTGCTAACACCCTGCAGAGCGCTGTGCCCAATATACAGAAACGTCTTGCGGTATCTCCTACAGGGAAAGTGCCAGGAGGGAATTGTCGATCTTGTTCTCAGTGTCTCTGAGAATTGCTCTGATTCTCCGTGTGACCTCTTTGCTAAGACTCTCCAGAGAGCCGTCCTCAAAACCAACACACATCTTGACATATCTCCCACATTGATCGCAGGGTCTCCAGGAACGGCATTCAGTGAGCCAGGAATTTTTCTCCCTACACTGTCCCTTGAGTTGTCCTCAAAACCAATATACATCGTGCTATATCTCCCACATGGAAAATGCCAGGAGGGAAAAGTGGGGATTAGTTTAGACTTTCTCGGAACTGCTTCTAATCAACTAGATATCTTTGTGCTGTAAATCTCCCAATAGCCAAACGCAAAAGCAGCAAACATCTCGCTGTATGTCCCACATTGAAAGTGCCAAGAGAGTAATATAGAGCTTGCTCTCCCTGTCTTTGAGTACTGTTTTCACTGTCCCGGTTACCTCTTTGCTAACATTCTCTTCAGAGCTGCAGTGAAACCAGGAACCACGTGGAGAAGGCACCCACACTGAAAATGCCTGGAGGGAACATTGGGCCTTCTTCTCAGTGTCTCTGACATAGGGTTTCACTGTCCCGGGAAAGTCTCTGCTAACACCCTGCAGAGCGCTGTGCCCAATATACAGAAACGTCTTGCGGTATCTCCTACAGGGAAAGTGCCAGGAGGGAATTGTCGATCTTGTTCTCAGTGTCTCTGAGAATTGCTCTGATTCTCCGTGTGACCTCTTTGCTAAGACTCTCCACAGAGCCGTCCTCAAAACCAACACACATCTTGACATATCTCCCACATTGATCGCAGTGTCTCCAGGAACCGCATTCAGCGAGCCAGGAACTTTTCTCCCTACACTGTCCCTTGAGTTGTCCTCAAAACCAATATACATCGTGCTATATCTCCCACATGGAAAATGCCAGGAGGGAAAAGTGGGGATTAGCTTAGACTTTCTCGGAACTGCTTCAAATCAACTAGATATCTTTGTGCTGTAAATCTCCCAATAGCCAAACGCAAAAGCAGCAAACATCTCGCTGTATGTCCCACATTGAAAGTGCCAAGAGAGTAATATAGAGCTTGCTCTCCCTGTCTTTGAGTACTGTTTTCACTGTCCCGGTTACCTCTTTGCTAACATTCTCTTCAGAGCTGCAGTGAAACCAGGAACCACGTGGAGAAGGCACCCACACTGAAAATGCCTGGAGGGAACATTGGGCCTTCTTCTCAGTGTCTCTGACATAGGGTTTCACTGTCCCGGGAAAGTCTCTGCTAACACCCTGCAGAGCGCTGTGCCCAATATACAGAAACGTCTTGCGGTATCTCCTACAAGGAAAGTGCCAAGAGGGAATTGTCGATCTTGTTCTCAGTGTCTCTGAGAATTGCTCTGATTCTCCGTGTGACCTCTTTGCTAAGACTCTCCAGAGAGCCGTCCTCAAAACCAACACACATCTTGACATATCTCCCACATTGATCGCAGGGTCTCCAGGAACCGCATTCAGCGAGCCAGGAACTTTTCTCCCTACACTGTCCCTTGAGTTGTCCTCAAAACCAATATACATCGTGCTATATCTCCCACATGGAAAGTGCCAGGAGGGAAAAGTGGGGATTAGCTTAGACTTTCTCGGAACTGCTTCAAATCAACTAGATATCTTTGTGCTGTAAATCTCCCAATAGCCAAACGCAAAAGCAGCGAACATCTCGCTGTATGTCCCACATTGAAAGTGCCAAGAGAGTAATATAGAGCTTGCTCTCCCTGTCTTTGAGTACTGTTTTCACTGTCCCGGTTACCTCTTTGCTAACATTCTCTTCAGAGCTGCAGTGAAACCAGGAACCACGTGGAGAAGGCACCCACACTGAAAGTGCCTGCAGGCAACATTGGGGCTTCTTCTCAGTGTCTCTGACATAGGGTTTCACTGTCCCGGGAAAGTCTCTGCTAACAGCCTGCAGAGCGCTGTGCCCAATATACAGAAACGTCTTGCGGTATCTCCTACAGGGAAAGTGCCAGGAGGGAATTGTCGACCTTGTTCTCAGTGTCTCTGAGAATTGCTCTGATTCTCCATGTGACCTCTTTGCTAAGACTCTCCAGAGAGCCGTCCTCAAAACCAACACACATCTTGACATATCTCCCACATTGATCGCAGGGTCTCCAGGAACGGCGTTCAGTGAGCCAGGAGCTTTTCTCCATACACTGCCCATTGAGTTGTCCTCAAAACCAATATACATCGTGCTATATCTCCCACATGGAAAGTGCCAGGAGGGAAAAGTGGGGATTAGCTTAGACTTTCTCGGAACTGCTTCAAATCAACTAGATATCTTTGTGCTGTAAATCTCCCAATAGCCAAACGCAAAAGCAGCAAACATCTCGCTGTATGTCCCACATTGAAAGTGCCAAGAGAGTAATATAGAGCTTGCTCTCCCTGTCTTTGAGTACTGTTTTCACTGTCCCGGTTACCTCTTTGCTAACATTCTCTTCAGAGCTGCAGTGAAACCAGGAACCACGTGGAGAAGGCACCCACACTGAAAATGCCTGGAGGGAACATTGGGCCTTCTTCTCAGTGTCTCTGACATAGGGTTTCACTGTCCCGGGAAAGTCTCTGCTAACACCCTGCAGAGCGCTGTGCCCAATATACAGAAACGTCTTGCGGTATCTCCTACAAGGAAAGTGCCAGGAGGGAATTGTCGATCTTGTTCTCAGTGTCTCTGAGAATTGCTCTGATTCTCCGTGTGACCTCTTTGCTAAGACTCTCCAGAGAGCCGTCCTCAAAACCAACACACATCTTGACATATCTCCCACATTGATCGCAGTGTCTCCAGGAACCGCATTCAGCGAGCCAGGAACTTTTCTCCCTACACTGTCCCTTGAGTTGTCCTCAAAACCAATATACATCGTGCTATATCTCCCACATGGAAAGTGCCAGGAGGGAAAAGTGGGGATTAGCTTAGACTTTCTCGGAACTGCTTCAAATCAACTAGATATCTTTGTGCTGTAAATCTCCCAATAGCCAAACGCAAAAGCAGCAAACATCTCGCTGTATGTCCCACATTGAAAGTGCCAAGAGAGTAATATAGAGCTTGCTCTCCCTGTCTTTGAGTACTGTTTTCACTGTCCCGCTTACCTCTTTGCTAACATTCTCTTCAGAGCTGCAGTGAAACCAGGAACCACGTGGAGAAGGCACCCACACTGAAAGTGCCTGCAGGCAACATTGGGCCTTCTTCTCAGTGTCTCTGACATAGGGTTTCACTGTCCCGGGAAAGTCTCTGCTAACACCCTGCAGAGCGCTGTGCCCAATATACAGAAACGTCTTGTGGTATCTCCTACAGGGAAAGTGCCAGGAGGGAATTGTCGATCTTGTTCTCAGTGTCTCTGAGAATTGCTCTGATTCTCCGTGTGACCTCTTTGCTAAGACTCTCCAGAGAGCTGTCCTCAAAACCAACACACATCTTGACATATCTCCCACATTGATCGCAGTGTCTCCAGGAACCGCATTCAGCGAGCCAGGAACTTTTCTCCCTACACTGTCCCTTGAGTTGTCCTCAAAACCAATATACATCGTGCTATATCTCCCACATGGAAAGTGCCAGGAGGGAAAAGTGGGGATTAGCTTAGACTTTCTCGGAACTGCTTCAAATCAACTAGATATCTTTGTGCTGTAAATCTCCCAATAGCCAAACGCAAAAGCAGCGAACATCTCGCTGTATGTCCCACATTGAAAGTGCCAAGAGAGTAATATAGAGCTTGCTCTCCCTGTCTTTGAGTACTGTTTTCACTGTCCCGGTTACCTCTTTGCTAACATTCTCTTCAGAGCTGCAGTGAAACCAGGAACCACGTGGAGAAGGCACCCACACTGAAAGTGCCTGCAGGCAACATTGGGGCTTCTTCTCAGTGTCTCTGACATAGGGTTTCACTGTCCCGGGAAAGTCTCTGCTAACACCCTGCAGAGCGCTGTGCCCAATATACAGAAACGTCTTGCGGTATCTCCTACAGGGAAAGTGCCAGGAGGGAATTGTCGATCTTGTTCTCAGTGTCTCTGAGAATTGCTCTGATTCTCCGTGTGACCTCTTTGCTAAGACTCTCCAGAGAGCCGTCCTCAAAACCAACACACATCTTGACATATCTCCCACATTGATCGCAGGGTCTCCAGGAACGGCGTTCAGTGAGCCAGGAATTTTTCTCCCTACACTGTCCCTTGAGTTGTCCTCAAAACCAATATACATCGTGCTATATCTCCCACATGGAAAATGCCAGGAGGGAAAAGTGGGGATTAGCTTAGACTTTCTCGGAACTGCTTCAAATCAACTAGATATCTTTGTGCTGTAAATCTCCCAATAGCCAAACGCAAAAGCAGCGAACATCTCGCTGTATGTCCCACATTGAAAGTGCCAAGAGAGTAATATAGAGCTTGCTCTCCCTGTCTTTGAGTACTGTTTTCACTGTCCCGGTTACCTCTTTGCTAACATTCTCTTCAGAGCTGCAGTGAAACCAGGAACCACGTGGAGAAGGCACCCACACTGAAAGTGCCTGCAGGCAACATTGGGGCTTCTTCTCAGTGTCTCTGACATAGGGTTTCACTGTCCCGGGAAAGTCTCTGCTAACAGCCTGCAGAGCGCTGTGCCCAATATACAGAAACGTCTTGCGGTATCTCCTACAGGGAAAGTGCCAGGAGGGAATTGTCGATCTTGTTCTCAGTGTCTCTGAGAATTGCTCTGATTCT
Organism: Larus michahellis; assembly: GCF_964199755.1. NCBI lineage: Eukaryota > Metazoa > Chordata > Aves > Charadriiformes > Laridae > Larus > Larus michahellis. The sequence continues at coordinate 3,381,135 of NC_133900.1, forward strand.
CCGTGTGACCTCTTTGCTAAGACTCTCCAGAGAGCCGTCCTCAAAACCAACACACATCTTGACATATCTCCCACATTGATCGCAGTGTCTCCAGGAACCGCATTCAGCGAGACAGGAACTTTTCTCCCTACACTGTCCCTTGAGTTGTCCTCAAAACCAATATACATCGTGCTATATCTCCCACATGGAAAATGCCAGGAGGGAAAAGTGGGGATTAGCTTAGACTTTCTCGGAACTGCTTCAAATCAACTAGATATCTTTGTGCTGTAAATCTCCCAATAGCCAAATGCAAAAGCAGCAAACATCTCGCTGTATGTCCCACATTGAAAGTGCCAAGAGAGTAATATAGAGCTTGCTCTCCCTGTCTTTGAGTACCGTTTTCACTGTCCCGGTTACCTCTTTGCTAACATTCTCTTCAGAGCTGCAGTGAAACCAGGAACCACGTGGAGAAGGCACCCACACTGAAAGTGCCTGCAGGCAACATTGGGCCTTCTTCTCAGTGTCTCTGACATAGGGTTTCACTGTCCCGGGAAAGTCTCTGCTAACAGCCTGCAGAGCGCTGTGCCCAATATACAGAAACGTCTTGCGGTATCTCCTACAGGGAAAGTGCCAGGAGGGAATTGTCGACCTTGTTCTCAGTGTCTCTGAGAATTGCTCTGATTCTCCATGTGACCTCTTTGCTAAGACTCTCCAGAGAGCCGTCCTCAAAACCAACACACATCTTGACATATCTCCCACATTGATCGCAGGGTCTCCAGGAACGGCGTTCAGCGAGCCAGGAGCTTTTCTCCATGCACTGCCCATTGAGTTGTCCTCAAAACCAATATACATCGTGCTATATCTCCCACATGGAAAATGCCAGGAGGGAAAAGTGGGGATTATGCTTAGACTTTCTCGGAACTGCTTCAAATCAACTAGATATCTTTGTGCTGTAAATCTCCCAATAGCCAAACGCAAAAGCAGCGAACATCTCGCTGTATGTCCCACATTGAAAGTGCCAAGAGAGTAATATAGAGCTTGCTCTCCCTGTCTTTGAGTACTGTTTTCACTGTCCCGGTTACCTCTTTGCTAACATTCTCTTCAGAGCTGCAGTGAAACCAGGAACCACGTGGAGAAGGCACCCACACTGAAAGTGCCTGCAGGCAACATTGGGCCTTCTTCTCAGTGTCTCTGACATAGGGTTTCACTGTCCCGGGAAAGTCTCTGCTAACAGCCTGCAGAGCGCTGTGCCCAATATACAGAAACGTCTTGCGGTATCTCCTACAGGGAAAGTGCCAGGAGGGAATTGTCGATCTTGTTCTCAGTGTCTCTGAGAATTGCTCTGATTCTCCGTGTGACCTCTTTGCTAAGACTCTCCAGAGAGCCGTCCTCAAAACCAACACACATCTTGACATATCTCCCACATTGATCGCAGTGTCTCCAGGAACCGCATTCAGCGAGCCAGGAACTTTTCTCCCTACACTGTCCCTTGAGTTGTCCTCAAAACCAATATACATCGTGCGATATCTCCCACATGGAAAATGCCAGGAGGGAAAAGTGGGGATTATGCTTAGACTTTCTCGGAACTGCTTCTAATCAACTAGATATCTTTGTGCTGTAAATCTCCCAATAGCCAAACGCAAAAGCAGCAAACATCTCGCTGTATGTCCCACATTGAAAGTGCCAAGATAGTAATATAGAGCTTGCTCTCCCTGTCTTTGAGTACTGTTTTCACTGTCCCGGTTACCTCTTTGCTAACATTCTCTTCAGAGCTGCAGTGAAACCAGGAACCACGTGGAGAAGGCACCCACACTGAAAGTGCCTGCAGGCAACATTGGGGCTTCTTCTCAGTGTCTCTGACATAGGGTTTCACTGTCCCGGGAAAGTCTCTGCTAACACCCTGCAGAGCGCTGTGCCCAATATACAGAAACGTCTTGCGGTATCTCCTACAGGGAAAGTGCCAGGAGGGAATTGTCGATCTTGTTCTCAGTGTCTCTGAGAATTGCTCTGATTCTCCGTGTGACCTCTTTGCTAAGACTCTCCAGAGAGCCGTCCTCAAAACCAACACACATCTTGACATATCTCCCACATTGATCGCAGGGTCTCCAGGAACGGCGTTCAGTGAGCCAGGAGCTTTTCTCCATACACTGTCCCTTGAGTTGTCCTCAAAACCAATATACATCGTGCGATATCTCCCACATGGAAAATGCCAGGAGGGAAAAGTGGGGATTATGCTTAGACTTTCTCGGAACTGCTTCTAATCAACTAGATATCTTTGTGCTGTAAATCTCCCAATAGCCAAACGCAAAAGCAGCAAACATCTCGCTGTATGTCCCACATTGAAAGTGCCAAGATAGTAATATAGAGCTTGCTCTCCCTGTCTTTGAGTACTGTTTTCACTGTCCCGGTTACCTCTTTGCTAACATTCTCTTCAGAGCTGCAGTGAAACCAGGAACCACGTGGAGAAGGCACCCACACTGAAAGTGCCTGCAGGCAACATTGGGCCTTCTTCTCAGTGTCTCTGACATAGGGTTTCACTGTCCCGGGAAAGTCTCTGCTAACACCCTGCAGAGCGCTGTGCCCAATATACAGAAACGTCTTGCGGTATCTCCTACAGGGAAAGTGCCAGGAGGGAATTGTCGATCTTGTTCTCAGTGTCTCTGAGAATTGCTCTGATTCTCCGTGTGACCTCTTTGCTAAGACTCTCCAGAGAGCCGTCCTCAAAACCAACACACATCTTGACATATCTCCCACATTGATCGCAGGGTCTCCAGGAACGGCGTTCAGTGAGCCAGGAGCTTTTCTCCATACACTGCCCATTGAGTTGTCCTCAAAACCAATATACATCGTGCTATATCTCCCACATGGAAAGTGCCAGGAGGGAAAAGTGGGGATTAGCTTAGACTTTCTCGGAACTGCTTCAAATCAACTAGATATCTTTGTGCTGTAAATCTCCCAATAGCCAAACGCAAAAGCAGCGAACATCTCGCTGTATGTCCCACATTGAAAGTGCCAAGAGAGTAATATAGAGCTTGCTCTCCCTGTCTTTGAGTACTGTTTTCACTGTCCCGGTTACCTCTTTGCTAACATTCTCTTCAGAGCTGCAGTGAAACCAGGAACCACGTGGAGAAGGCACCCACACTGAAAGTGCCTGCAGGCAACATTGGGCCTTCTTCTCAGTGTCTCTGACATAGGGTTTCACTGTCCCGGGAAAGTCTCTGCTAACACCCTGCAGAGCGCTGTGCCCAATATACAGAAACGTCTTGCGGTATCTCCTACAGGGAAAGTGCCAGGAGGGAATTGTCTATCTTGTTCTCAGTGTCTCTGAGAATTGCTCTGATTCTCCGTGTGACCTCTTTGCTAAGACTCTCCAGAGAGCCGTCCTCAAAACCAACACACATCTTGACATATCTCCCACATTGATCGCAGGGTCTCCAGGAACCGCATTCAGCGAGCCAGGAACTTTTCTCCCTACACTGTCCCTTGAGTTGTCCTCAAAACCAATATACATCGTGCGATATCTCCCACATGGAAAATGCCAGGAGGGAAAAGTGGGGATTAGTTTAGACTTTCTCGGAACTGCTTCTAATCAACTAGATATCTTTGTGCTGTAAATCTCCCAATAGCCAAACGCAAAAGCAGCAAACATCTCGCTGTATGTCCCACATTGAAAGTGCCAAGAGAGTAATATAGAGCTTGCTCTCCCTGTCTTTGAGTACTGTTTTCACTGTCCCGGTTACCTCTTTGCTAACATTCTCTTCAGAGCTGCAGTGAAACCAGGAACCACGTGGAGAAGGCACCCACACTGAAAGTGCCTGGAGGGAACATTGGGCCTTCTTCTCAGTGTCTCTGACATAGGGTTTCACTGTCCCGGGAAAGTCTCTGCTAACAGCCTGCAGAGCGCTGTGCCCAATATACAGAAACGTCTTGCGGTATCTCCTACAAGGAAAGTGCCAAGAGGGAATTGTCGATCTTGTTCTCAGTGTCTCTGAGAATTGCTCTGATTCTCCGTGTGACTTCTTTGCTAAGACTCTCCAGAGAGCCGTCCTCAAAACCAACACACATCTTGACATATCTCCCACATTGATCGCAGGGTCTCCAGGAACGGCATTCAGCGAGCCAGGAGCTTTTCTCCCTACACTGTCCCTTGAGTTGTCCTCAAAACCAATATACATCGTGCTATATCTCCCACATGGAAAATGCCAGGAGGGAAAAGTGGGGATTAGCTTAGACTTTCTCGGAACTGCTTCAAATCAACTAGATATCTTTGTGCTGTAAATCTCCCAATAGCCAAACGCAAAAGCAGCGAACATCTCGCTGTATGTCCCACATTGAAAGTGCCAAGAGAGTAATATAGAGCTTGCTCTCCCTGTCTTTGAGTACTGTTTTCACTGTCCCGGTTACCTCTTTGCTAACATTCTCTTCAGAGCTGCAGTGAAACCAGGAACCACGTGGAGAAGGCACCCACACTGAAAGTGCCTGCAGGCAACATTGGGGCTTCTTCTCAGTGTCTCTGACATAGGGTTTCACTGTCCCGGGAAAGTCTCTGCTAACACCCTGCAGAGCGCTGTGCCCAACATACAGAAACGTCTTGCGGTATCTCCTACAAGGAAAGTGCCAAGAGGGAATTGTCGATCTTGTTCTCAGTGTCTCTGAGAATTGCTCTGATTCTCCGTGTGACCTCTTTGCTAAGACTCTCCAGAGAGCCGTCCTCAAAACCAACACACATCTTGACATATCTCCCACATTGATCGCAGGGTCTCCAGGAACGGCATTCAGCGAGCCAGGAGCTTTTCTCCCTACACTGTCCCTTGAGTTGTCCTCAAAACCAATATACATCGTGCTATATCTCCCACATGGAAAATGCCAGGAGGGAAAAGTGGGGATTAGCTTAGACTTTCTCGGAACTGCTTCAAATCAACTAGATATCTTTGTGCTGTAAATCTCCCAATAGCCAAACGCAAAAGCAGCGAACATCTCGCTGTATGTCCCACATTGAAAGTGCCAAGAGAGTAATATAGAGCTTGCTCTCCCTGTCTTTGAGTACTGTTTTCACTGTCCCGGTTACCTCTTTGCTAACATTCTCTTCAGAGCTGCAGTGAAACCAGGAACCACGTGGAGAAGGCACCCACACTGAAAGTGCCTGCAGGCAACATTGGGCCTTCTTCTCAGTGTCTCTGACATAGGGTTTCACTGTCCCGGGAAAGTCTCTGCTAACAGCCTGCAGAGCGCTGTGCCCAATATACAGAAACGTCTTGCGGTATCTCCTACAGGGAAAGTGCCAGGAGGGAATTGTCGATCTTGTTCTCAGTGTCTCTGAGAATTGCTCTGATTCTCCGTGTGACCTCTTTGCTAAGACTCTCCAGAGAGCCGTCCTCAAAACCAACACACATCTTGACATATCTCCCACATTGATCGCAGGGTCTCCAGGAACGGCGTTCAGCGAGCCAGGAGCTTTTCTCCCTACACTGTCCCTTGAGTTGTCCTCAAAACCAATATACATCGTGCTATATCTCCCACATGGAAAGTGCCAGGAGGGAAAAGTGGGGATTAGCTTAGACTTTCTCGGAACTGCTTCAAATCAACTAGATATCTTTGTGCTGTAAATCTCCCAATAGCCAAACGCAAAAGCAGCGAACATCTCGCTGTATGTCCCACATTGAAAGTGCCAAGAGAGTAATATAGAGCTTGCTCTCCCTGTCTTTGAGTACTGTTTTCACTGTCCCGCTTACCTCTTTGCTAACATTCTCTTCAGAGCTGCAGTGAAACCAGGAACCACGTGGAGAAGGCACCCACACTGAAAGTGCCTGCAGGCAACATTGGGGCTTCTTCTCAGTGTCTCTGACATAGGGTTTCACTGTCCCGGGAAAGTCTCTGCTAACACCCTGCAGAGCGCTGTGCCCAATATACAGAAACGTCTTGCGGTATCTCCTACAGGGAAAGTGCCAGGAGGGAATTGTCGATCTTGTTCTCAGTGTCTCTGAGAATTGCTCTGATTCTCCGTGTGACCTCTTTGCTAAGACTCTCCAGAGAGCCGTCCTCAAAACCAACACACATCTTGACATATCTCCCACATTGATCGCAGGGTCTCCAGGAACGGCATTCAGTGAGCCAGGAATTTTTCTCCCTACACTGTCCCTTGAGTTGTCCTCAAAACCAATATACATCGTGCTATATCTCCCACATGGAAAATGCCAGGAGGGAAAAGTGGGGATTAGCTTAGACTTTCTCGGAACTGCTTCAAATCAACTAGATATCTTTGTGCTGTAAATCTCCCAATAGCCAAACGCAAAAGCAGCGAACATCTCGCTGTATGTCCCACATTGAAAGTGCCAAGAGAGTAATATAGAGCTTGCTCTCCCTGTCTTTGAGTACTGTTTTCACTGTCCCGGTTACCTCTTTGCTAACATTCTCTTCAGAGCTGCAGTGAAA